>NC_047117.1:51413819-52013819 GCF_902500255.1 Thalassophryne amazonica
CACACTAACTGTCAGAATGCTCGTAGCACGGGCCGGGGCGGAGGATTAGCAGCAATCTTCCATTCCAGCTTATTAATTAATCAAAAACCCAGACAGAGCTTTAATTCATTTGAAAGCTTGTCTCTTAGTCTTGTCCATCCAAATTGGAAGTCCCAAAAAACAGTTTTATTTGTTATCATCTATCGTCCACCTGGTCGTTACTGTGAGTTTCTCTGTGAATTTTCAGACCTTTTGTCTGACTTAGTGCTTAGCTCAGATAAGATAATTATAGTGGGCGATTTTAACATCCACACAGATGCTGAGAATGACAGCCTCAACACTGCATTTAATCTATTATTAGACTCTATTGGCTTTGCTCAAAAAGTAAATGAGTCCACCCACCACTTTAATCATATCTTAGATCTTGTTCTGACTTATGGTATGGAAATAGAAGACTTAACAGTATTCCCTGAAAACTCCCTTCTGTCTGATCATTTCTTAATAACATTTACATTTACTCTGATGGACTACCCAGCAGTGGGGAATAAGTTTCATTACACTAGAAGTCTTTCAGAAAGCGCTGTAACTAGGTTTAAGGATATGATTCCTTCTTTATGTTCTCTAATGCCATATAACAACACAGTGCAGAGTAGCTACCTAAACTCTGTAAGGGAGATAGAGTATCTCGTCAATAGTTTTACATCCTCATTGAAGACAACTTTGGATGCTGTAGCTCCTCTGAAAAAGAGAGCTTTAAATCAGAAGTGTCTGACTCCGTGGTATAACTCTCAAACTCGTAGCTTAAAGCAGATAACCCGTAAGTTGGAGAGGAAATGGCGTCTCACTAATTTAGAAGATCTTCACTTAGCCTGGAAAAAGAGTCTGTTGCTCTATAAAAAAGCCCTCCGTAAAGCTAGGACATCTTTCTACTCATCACTAATTGAAGAAAATAAGAACAACCCCAGGTTTCTTTTCAGCACTGTAGCCAGGCTGACAAAGAGTCAGAGCTCTATTGAGCTGAGTATTTCATTAACTTTAACTAGTAATGACTTCATGACTTTCTTTGCTAACAAAAGTTTAACTATTAGAGAAAAAATTACTCATAACCATCCCAAAGACGTATCGTTATCTTTGGCTGCTTTCAGTGATGCCGGTATTTGGTTAGACTCTTTCTCTCCGATTGTTCTGTCTGAGTTATTTTCATTAGTTACTTCATCCAAACCATCAACATGGTTATTAGACCCCATTCCTACCAGGCTGCTCAAGGAAGCCCTACCATTATTTAATGCTTCGATCTTAAATATGATCAATCTATCTTTGTTAGTTGGCTATGTACCACAGGCTTTTAAGGTGGCAGTAATTAAACCATTACTTAAAAAGCCATCACTTGACCCAGCTATCTTAGCTAATTATAGGCCAATCTCCAACCTTCCTTTTCTCTCAAAAATTCTTGAAAGGGTAGTTGTAAAACAGCTAACTGATCATCTGCAGAGGAATGGTCTATTTGAAGAGTTTCAGTCAGGTTTTAGAATTCATCATAGTACAGAAACAGCATTAGTGAAGGTTACAAATGATCTTCTTATGGCCTCGGACAGTGGACTCATCTCTGTGCTTGTTCTGTTAGACCTCAGTGCTGCTTTTGATACTGTTGACCATAAAATTTTATTACAGAGATTAGAGCATGCCATAGGTATTAAAGGCACTGCGCTGCGGTGGTTTGAATCATATTTGTCTAATAGGTTACAATTTGTTCATGTAAATGGGGAATCTTCTTCACAGACTAAAGTTAATTATGGAGTTCCACAAGGTTCTGTGCTAGGACCAATTTTATTCACTTTATATATGCTTCCCTTCGGCAGTATTATTAGACGGCATTGCTTAAATTTTCATTGTTACGCAGATGATACCCAGCTTTATCTATCCATGAAGCCAGAGGACACACACCAATTAGCTAAACTGCAGGATTGTCTTACAGACATAAAGACATGGATGACCTCTAATTTCCTGCTTTTAAACTCAGATAAAACTGAAGTTATTGTACTTGGCCCCACAAATCTTAGAAACATGGTGTCTAACCAGATCCTTACTCTGGATGGCATTACCCTGACCTCTAGTAATACTGTGAGAAATCTTGGAGTCATTTTTGATCAGGATATGTCATTCAAAGCGCATATTAAACAAATATGTAGGACTGCTTTTTTGCATTTACGCAATATCTCTAAAATTAGAAAGGTCTTGTCTCAGAGTGATGCTGAAAAACTAATTCATGCATTTATTTCCTCTAGGCTGGACTATTGTAATTCATTATTATCAGGTTGTCCTAAAAGTTCCCTAAAAAGCCTTCAGTTAATTCAAAATGCTGCAGCTAGAGTACTGACGGGGACTGGAAGGAGAGAGCATATCTCACCCATATTGGCCTCTCTTCATTGGCTTCCTGTTAATTCTAGAATAGAATTTAAAATTCTTCTTCTTACTTATAAGGTTTTGAATAATCAGGTCCCATCTTATCTTAGGGACCTCGTAGTACCATATCACCCCAATAGAGCGCTTCGCTCTCAGACTGCAGGCTTACTTGTAGTTCCTAGGGTTTGTAAGAGTAGAATGGGAGGCAGAGCCTTCAGCTTTCAGGCTCCTCTCCTGTGGAACCAGCTCCCAATTCAGATCAGGGAGACAGACACCCTCTCTACTGCTGGGGGGTTCCCATGATGCACTGTTTCTTTCTCTTTTTGCTCTGTATGCACCACTCTGCATTTAATCATTAGTGATCGATCTCTGCTCCCCTCCACAGCATGTCTTTTTCCTGGTTCTCTCCCCTCAGCCCCAACCAGTCCCAGCAGAAGACTGCCCCTCCCTGAGCCTGGTTCTGCTGGAGGTTTCTTCCTGTTAAAAGGGAGTTTTTCCTTCCCACTGTAGCCAAGTGCTTGCTCACAGGGGGTCGTTTTGACCGTTGGGGTTTTACATAATTATTGTATGGCCTTGCCTTACAATATAAAGCGCCTTGGGGCAACTGTTTGTTGTGATTTGGCGCTATATAAAAAAATTGATTGATTGATTGATTGAACCAACAGGCGTGAAAAAAACTCACGCATGCACACGAAGGTTCAAGCTTGGCTGGTGCAATCACACGTGATTCAAATCCATATGGTTTTTGAAAAAAATAAAAAGGTCGGATACTTTAACGGACCTTGTGTGTGTGTGTGTGTGTGTGTGTGTGTGTGTGTGTGTGTGTGTATATATATATATATATATATATATATATATATATATATATATATAGATTAATGAGTTATGCAGTATTGAACACAGCAGCAGCAGAACATCTTATCACAGCTGGAACAGATCAGTAGGGGTGCCGGGGAAAAAAAAAAAAAAGATTCACGTCCGAATCGCAATTCTTATTTATTAATATTCTGAATCGATCCAAAATGTCCAAGAATCGATTTTTAAAAAGCATTTTTTTAAAAAGCATTTTTTTAAAAACATTTTCTTGCTTACTCGCTGTGTGTACTGTTTGTCAGGCAACGGCCTCCGTACTGCAGCGTCCCCACGAGGGGAGGGTTTGGCGTGCTTCAAAACATTTGTAAGCTGCAGCTTAGCATGGCAGACTAAGAGCTAATTCAGCCAGCAACGTCTTTGCTGAAGGGTGCATTTTGGATTTTATTATTTGCTGCGTAAGGAGCTTGACATGACTTATGCAGTGTGCAAAATCTGCAAAATAAAAGTTAAGTACTTCGGAAACACTTCAGAGGGGAGCAACGGTATCTGCCCAACTACTGACCATCACTTCACTAAACTGCCAGCCAACTCTGAACGAGCAAAGCAGATAAGTAAATTTACATCCAGAACCACTTGATTAACCTTGTAAAGCTGCATTTTCTTAAATATAAACATTTAAGTAATATTACTATTTCTCAGAGCTCTTTCAATCGAAAATCGATTCTGAATCGAATCGTCACCCCAAAAATTGGAATCAAATTGAATTGTGAGTTGTTGTACGATTCACATCCCTACAGATCAGTGTAACTTTAATACTTTCCTTATGTAATTTAATGTAAATTCATTTTACTGGCTCGATATCCAGGTCAGAGTGGCATTTTAAGACGCATTTTGCAAGCTTTTTTCCATGTGTTTCTGTGTAGGCTCTCAGTTGTCCAGGTGGTTTCCATAGTAGAGAAGCTTGAATCTTCGACTGGACTGGGTTGCTTCACACGAGGATGTTTTGCTTCAAATCGCAGAAGCTTCCTCAGCTAAAAATTCTTGCTCTGGTAGTCTGACTTCTGTCTTGACTCTTGTCGAGAAGAATAAACAGAAGCCACAAAAGCTGGAGTTTTAAACCTAACCAGACCCCTCCTACCGAGAGGCAGACTGATATAGGCTAGTGACTAAACAATAGCTCTAATTAGCACCTATTGTGCTCTAGTTAGCACCCTCCTAATGACAGGGCAGCTGTCCCTCCTAATGATGGGACGGACCCTCTCCTGATGGCTCCCTTGATGACTCTCCTGATGACGTGAATGACTCATTACCATGAACAAAAGACAAACTGCTTTGACCTGAGTACCCCACTGTAAACAGGGGACAAAGCGTGTCTCAGACCCCCTCACCGGTTAAGGCTGGGTTTCAACTGTTTCACATAGAATGCCTCCTTGTTCCCTCTCTCAAATAATTTCTTCTCTCTGGCTAAGATTTTAACTTCCTTGTCCTCAAACATGTGGTTAGTGTCTTTAAGGTGGAGATGAACTGCAGACTGAGGTCCACTGGTGCCATCTCTGTGGTGCTGGTATAACCTTTTGTGTAAAGGTTGCTTAGTCTCACCTATGTAGTGTTCGTTACAGTTTTCCTGACATCTGATAGAATACACTACATTGCTCTGTTTGTAACTAGGGATCCTGTCCTTAGGGTGAACTAATTTCTGTCTCAAGGTGTTAACTGGTTTAAAGTAAACTGGGATTTTGTGCTGTCTGAAGAGCCTCTGTAGTTTTTCCCCTACTCCTGCTAAATAAGGGAGAGACACTCTTCTTGTCTCCGTCTCCTGTCTGTCTGGTCTCTCTGTTCTCTGGGACGTGTGCACTTTGTCCAGGGACCATCGTGGGTACCCACATACTGTGAGGGCTTTCCGGACAAGTTGTTCTTTAGCCCTTCCCTCTGCAGTTGTGGGCACCTGAAGGGCTCTGTGTTGAAGAGTCAAGGGGGTGGTTTGAGCCAAAGAGCAGATATTGGTGAGTGTGAGTGGGTTTTCTGTAAACCCCTGTCTGGAGCTGCCTGTTCTCTCCAATCGTAACATCACAGTCCAAGAAGGCTAAATGGTTGTTTCTGGCATCCTCACGTGTGAACTTGATATTGGAGTCCACCGAGTTGATGTGTTCTGTAAAGTCCTCAACCTCCTGTTGCTTGATTTTAACCCATGTGTCATCGACATATCTGAACCAGTGACTGGGAGGGATGCCCGTGAAAGACGTCAAGGCTGTCTTCTTCACTCGCTCCATGTACAGATTGGCCACAATGGGGGATACCGGAGACCCCATCGCACAACCATGGATCTGCCTGTAGTAATTCCCCCTAAACAGGAAATACGTGGTGTTAAGACAGATCTCCAAGAGTTGGCAGATGTGGTCTGGTGTGAGTTTGGTCCTTTCAAGTAGAGACATCATCCAGCAGTCTCTGCCTCACAGCTGAGACAGCCTCAGCGGTGGGGATGCATGTGAACAATGATGTCACATCAAATGACACCATTGTTTCATCTGCCTTCAGCTGCAGGTCCTTGATCTTGTTCACAAAATCTTGTGTGTTTTCCACATGGTGGTCTGAGTTACCCACTAGAGGAGCCAAAATCCACTTGAGGTGCTTGGCCAAATTGTACGTGATGGAATGCTACATACAATAGGCCTGAGAGGCACGTCCTGTTTGTGGATTTTGGGCAATCCATAGAAGCATGGAGTGGCGTCCCCAGGGTACAGTCTGTAGTATGCCTGCCTGTCGATGAGTCCCTCTTTCTCCAGGTTTTGGAGGTAGCTAATGATTTTCTTCTTATAGCCGCTCGTGGGGTCTCTCTTCAGACGTTCGTATGTATTGGAGTCACTGAGCAAGTTGTTGATCTTGGCCTCGTAGTCCGATGTGTTTAGGACCACCGTGCATCTGCCTTTATCCGCTGGCAGGATAAGGATGCTTTGGTCCTTCTGCAGTGCTGACAAAGCTTTCCGTTCTTCTCCTGTGATGTTGGACGGAGGAGGCTTAGCACTGTTCAGCACTGCTGTGACTCTTAGTCGGAGGTCCCCAGCTTCTGACTGACAAACTGTTATGTTTAATGGCTGACTCTACTGCAGTGATGTAATCTACTGTCGGTTTATGTTTAGGGGTCACTGACAAATTTAGTCCTTTAGCGTCTGTGTAAGAACCCTGTCGGAGAGATTCTTTACCCAATTTTCCCTGTTGTCACTAATTTCTCTGGGTGCATCTTAAAACTACTCCCACTGAAAGTATGCCTTTTCTGCACTAAAAGGTTGTGAAACTTCCTGATTTGCCACTCCTTACTTTTTAAATGCTCAGCCATTTGAAATTTAACTATGAACTTTGTGATCTTATTATGGGCCTCTTCCTCCACTAAAGTTTCTAACCTTTTGTGCAGACTATCAAGATTATTTTGGAGGTCTAATATTTTAAAATGAAGCCTTCTAATTCTAAGACCCAAAATCCTCCTAAGGTAACTGTGCTGGATTTTTTCTGCTGTGTGACCTGCTTCTAGTGCCTTTTGCTTCATGCATTTGGGAATAACATTGTTTTGTTTGCATCTCAGGTTAAATCTTAAGTGGTTTCTAAAGTTAGCTATCTTTTTAAGTCTTTTCCAGCTTACGTACCAGTCCCAGGGCCTCATGCCCACAGCTGGTCGCAACCCAGTTGCGTCAAGCAACCCAGTCCAGTCGAAGATTCAAGCTTCTCTACTTTTTTCCATGTGTGTTCACTCATGTATCCACATTGAAAATGCATTAACATCTGGGAACTTCGTCAATATTTTGCCCGGTTAGGAGGTGTCATGTCGCTCGCTGCCCATAAAGGGACATTCGCATTTAGTAGGCAGCATTGGGAGTGCGTATTATAGTACTTATATTAACCTCTGTGGTCACAAATTAATTGCAGAGCTTTCATAAGTGTAAACTGAGATCAACTCAGTATTACTCATTTTGTTTTTTGTACTTTTCATAGTTTTGACAAAGGCTATTTTTTATTCATTGATACTGTTGATATTGTAATTTAATACAATAATTAAGAAATTTATAAAAAAAAATATTACATAATACACTGGAAACGTTCCTTTCATGCAGGACCACAGGTAAAAAGGTCCTTATTTTCATTATTCATTAAGTTTAGAAAAAAAAAAAAAAACAAAGTCACATGTCTATTTTTTTATTTCTTTGCAATCTGCAATCTTTATAGCTTCTTTCCTCATACCATCATTCTCCTACACAAGGACAGTCATCTCTCTGATTGAAACTCCTGTATCTGCACACTACTGCAGAACACATAACTTGTCTATTTCATGAGAGAATCCTTCTAAATAAGAGCTTTTCCCACTTTCCTCTACTGTAGTGAGTGCAAACATGCACTTTATTTTTTAACATTTATATTCTTACACTTTCAGTTACTTTGTGCATATTCTATGTTGGGATTTTATGTTGCATATCTTTCAATATGTTTCATTTCATGTTGACACTTGCAAAGAAAGATATTACTTGTATATGTAGTTCTTGGCAAATAAAGATTCTGATTTTGAACATGAAAGCTCTCATCACAGAAGTGGGGAAAATGAAAATGTTATTGATATTTTGGTCCATGTTACCCACTGAGCCTACCCTCATGGAGATGATAGCCACTCTGAGGTTGGTCCCTCCCATGTCAATGGCCAGAGCGCTTTGTGTCTCCAGTATATGATCGATGTCCTGGGATATGGAGTCTTTCACGGGTGGGAAACGGAAAGTCTTCTGGAGGGGCTCATCCAGGACAATGGTGCGTAAAAACTTGAGAATACGAGGTACTGCATTGCCGTCACCATAAATTTTAGAGCTGGTAGGAAACAGAAATAGAAACAGAAATTTTTTTCCCCATTCAAAAAAAAAAAAAAAGAAAAAAAAAAAAAAGACAATACTACTCTGAATGAATGACGTAAATGAGGAGGACAGAAGCATGAAGGGTGTACACCATACATTTGGTCAAATCTCAGTCACACTGGGTGCACAACTCAAAGTATTCAGTGTGCAGGCTCCAAGCCTGGATAAACAAGTAGGGTTGCATCGTAAACGGCAACTGGCGCAAATTTTACAAAAACAAGCATGCACTTCAAAAATCAAATTTCCATACCGGATCAGTCGAGGCCTGGGATAACTACTACTGGCACCAGTTCCGTTGTCCAACAGGGTGCCAACGGAAAATGGGCTACTGTTAGGCAAAGAAGAACAAGCAGAGAACGCGTTTGGACGCAACAAGAGAGGAGCACAGTTAAAAATGTGGAAGTGAAAATCGGGACTCTGAATGTTGCCAGTATGACTGGTAAAAGGAGAGAGTCGGCCCATATGATGGAGCGGAGAAAGGTTGACATGTCTGTACAAGAGACCAAGTGGAAGGGAAGTCAGGCCATGAGCATGGGAGGTGGATTAAAACTGTTGTATCATGGTGTGGATGGGAGGAGAAATGGTGTTGGGGTCATTCAACAGAAAGAGTATAGTCAGAGTGTGTTGGAGGTTAGAGTGTCTGACAGGTTGATGAGTGTGAAGTTAGAAAGTGAATGGGTGATGAAGAATGTCATCAGTGCATATGCCCCACAGGTAGTTTGTGAGATAAAGGAGAAAGATTTCTGGTTAGGTGAGGTGGCACAGAGTATACCCAAGCATAGTGATGAAAGCAGATTTCAATGAGCATGTTAGTGAAGGAACACAGGTGATGAGATAGTAATGGGTAGATAACCTTTGAAGGAAAGGAATGTGGAGGGGAAGATGGTAGATTTTGCAAAAAGGACAGAAATAAATGGCTACTGTGAATACTTATTCAAGGAGGAGCACAGGATAACATACAAGAGTGGAGGAAAGTGCACACAGGTGGACTACATCCTATGTAGGGGATCCTCTCTTGCTGCCCCCAGACACGTTCTCCCCCTGTTCATTTAGAGACTGTACAGTGGTGGCAAGGAGCGCCCAGCTAGACAGCATTGGATGATCATTTGTAGGATGACTTTGGCGATGAAGAAGTAGAAGAGAATGTGAGCTGAACCAAGAATCAGATGGTAGAAGCTGAAGAAGGAATAGGGTCATGTGAAATTTTGGAAGGATATGAGACAGGCAGTGGATGGAAGTGAAGTGACTGTGGATAAGGTCCTGGGTGCGACATCTGGAGAGAGGAAGGCTTCCGGTAACACGACTTACACCATTATAAAGCTGTGACGCTCCCCTTTCTATTCCCAAAATAGATTGCAAGTCAGTGACTTGAATTCTTTGTCTCGTCAGGATGCTCTACTTTCGGCCACATATAGTGCTTTAAGTTGATGATGTGCGAATACTGTGGCCACATTTCAGGCAATCTACCAGAGGGAGCAGTTTCTCCCTAAAGTCAGTGATATCTCAGACAAACTCCCACTACTCTCCACATCTTCAGATACTAATGTCAACACCTTCCATTTGAGCAACACTCAAATACCAAAAATTCTGACAGGGTATGTAAACTTTTGAGCATAGCTGCATGTTGCACAATTTGGTGATCCAATGAAAATTGCATTTTCGCCATTAATTGTGGTTAAAAACGGCTTTTCAATCAATTCTGTTCACATCGTGCTGCTCAATCTACAGTGGGATCAATCAAAAGAACAAAAAAAAAAAAAGAAACAAGTACAAAATCTTGTGATGATTTGTATGACATTTGTCAGACAGCGGCAGTAGCAGCAAGTCCATCACTGTACTGCACCTGCAGCAAGGTCGCTAATTGGCATCCCAAGGGCCACAGTAGGCTCAACCTCCTTTTGGACATGCTTTAAGGCCCCTTCACACGAATGCACGAATAAGTACGAATGAGGGCGAATCATAGCGAGACAGCCTAAAAGAGTGAACCATGAAAACATTGAGCAGACGTCGGGAGGGACACATGGCTGGGAAGGCGTGAATGATCCCGCTGGAACGTATTGCACCACATTGCGCTGCTGCTGTAGAGAAACAAAATGAAAACCACACACCATATAAAACACTGCAATGTCCAATATTTAATCCCTCTTATCGAGCGGACAAACAAGTATGATCCTTCTGTGCCTCTGTATATGACTCATGGTCACAGACGTACAGTCATGAAATGACATGAATGAAGCAATGCGCTCTCATTATGTCTTATGTCCAGCCGGGTATATAAATAATTACTACAATCACTGGACACCCACAGATTAGATATTGGTGTATAATTAGTGAAAATCACTGGGTTGATATGAATAATAAATAAAAGGGTCCCAATACAGAACCCTGCAGTTAAATAACCCTGGTTAAATAAAAAATAAATGCCACTGGTGGGATTTGAACTTGCAATTTACAAACGCTCTGATTAACAGATGGAAACTTTACCACTGCACTACAATCACTGTCTTATAACAGGAGTGTAAAATGTCCAAAATCAACAAGGATTAAAACGTATTAAAAAAAACACAAGAGAAATTAGATGATGTTATGAAGAGGAAGTTTTCGTCGCCTTGAAATGACAGCAAAAAAAGTGCTGTAGTAACTAACAAAACAGCGTTTGTTAGGGCATTTTTTTGGTGATACGTGACAAAGTGGCGTATTTGTTGCACTGTTGGCTTGTCATAGCCCTCAAGGTTATCACAGCCACATAAGCCTATAACTTCTTCTGGGTTGTCTGGGTGTCTTGGTGGCTTTCCTCACTCTTCTTCTTGCACAGTACCTCAGTTTTTGAGAACTGTCTACTTCATGCAGATTTACCATCGAGTGCCATATTGTTAGTAATTCTTTGTAACTGATGTAAATAAAGTCTGAAACATATTCAGTGGCAGCTTTACCATCAGAGAGCCTCGTCCAAAACTACCACAAAAGACTCCAACCTGTCATTGATGTTAAAGGGGGCAATACATGTTATTAAGAACAGAGGTATATAAACTTTTGATCAGGGTCATTTGGGTAGTTTGTGTTGTCATTATGATTTAAAAAGAGTAAACCTGGTTGTTTGACAAAAAATGGCTTCACCCAACCACTAACCGTGAGTGAAAAAAAGTTTGTGTTATTCATATTCTCTGAAAAATGGCCAAAAAACAAAAATTCCGCCAGGGTATGCAAACCTTTGAGCACAACTGTATTGTGCAAAGATTGTACTGAATCTCAAAACCCATAATTATATTAATTTCATGTACTGTGTCCAGCCAATAGGGCAGAGGAGTTTGCCGGTCTCAAAAGATGTGGAAACTGTTTGCCATGGATATTCCACATTCCCTCCAACAATATCCGTATCTTAGCAGAGCTTTATGGAGTTGTTTAATTTTAGGGGTGACGAAAAATCGAATCATATTTTTTAAAAGTTGCTCCTGGTGTGTAGTGAGTGCCTTGTATGGCAGCACCCTGATATCGGTGTGAATGTGAGGCATTACTGTAAAGCGCTTTGAGCACCTGATGCAGAAGGAAAAACGCTATAAAAATGCAGTCCATTTACTATTTAGTTACCATTTAAAAGTAAATTCCCTCCATGATATGAACTTTAAGCATTGAGTTGGGTTTTACAAATATTCATCTACTTCTGTTCAGAAATGGTTACTGCAACTTTTCTCCCATTTGGTTCTAATATAGGCACTCCTGTCAGTGACTGTAAATATGAATAAATATTAGTAATTAGTTTTCTTTTGAGACTTGATGCATATGCTTCAATCAGGATGTTGATTATATCTGTGTTACTTTCATCTGTTTTGATAATACTAAACTACTACTAAAATAGGCCATAATCTAGAGGTATCTAAAGAAATGTTTTTTCTATTTAAATAAATTTATACAATTTGAATAGTATTCATGTCTACGTTACTGAAAGCTAAATAATCTCCCCTCATCGGAAATGAGACCGTAAGTTGTAATGCCTTTACAAAGCCAGTATTTATATCGCTCATCCATCTGGGCCAGTTTAAAGTCTTTATCATATATGAGGTCTGTTAGAAAAGTATCCGACCTTTTTATTTTTTTCAAAAACCATATGGATTTGAATTACGTGTGATTGCATCAGCCAAGCTTGAACCTTCGTGCGCATGCGTGAGTTTTTTCACGCCTGTCGGTTGCGTCATTCGCCTGTGAGCAGGCTTTGAGTGAGCACTGGTCCACCCCTCTCGTTGTTAAGGAAATGGCGGAATGATTTGGAGCTTTGCTGCATCAATTTTTTCCTGAAACTGTGAGAGACCTCCAGGTGGACACCATTCGGAAAATTAATATGGCTTTCAGGGACGATTTTATGGGGATTACACAGATTAAGGAGTGCTCCAGCCGGTTTAAAGACCGCCCACAGCGTCTGAGAGCGCGGCGCCGATCGACAGGCCCGCGGTGTGGTCGCCGCGGAGCCACATGGTGCAAAGCAATGCCGTGATGAAGCCTCACAGGACATGTTGGGGCATGTCCAGCTCATGCTCAATTTCTCGGATATTCACACGACTGAAAAGCAACCGGAAGCCGTCTGAAAGCCACCTGAAAGCCGTCCTGAGACCAACACCGAGGTGGTTTTGTCCCGCCCCATGAGCCGCACGGTGGCGCATTCATCCGCTTCTTTTTCCATGAAAAAAACTCCTGTAACAGTGGAATGTGCCGAAAAAGTGCTGATGTCCACGCCTTCTGCCTTTTTGTGAAAGTCAGACGACGTCCCGGATCAACAAAGTCTTCACGTTGGAAATGATCTGGTTGTTTCAGCGGGGTTTAAGCCTGTCGATCGGCGCTCAGAGCGCGCCGCGCTCTCAGACGCTGTGGGCGGTCTTTAAACCGGCTGGAGCACTCCTCAATCTGTGTAATCCCCATAAAATCGTCCCTGAAAGCCATATTAATTTTCCGAATGGTGTCCACCTGGAGATCTCTCACAGTTGCAGGAAAAAATTGATGCAGCAAAGCTCCAAATCATTCAGCCATTTCCTTAACGACGAGAGGGGTGGACCAGTGCTCACTCAAAGCCTGCTCACAGGCGAATGACGCAACCAACAGGCGTGAAAAAACTCACGCATGCGCACGAAGGTTCAAGCTTGGCTGATGCAATCACACATGATTCAAATCTATATGGTTTTTGAAAAAAATAAAAAGGTCAGATACTTTTCTAACAGACCTCGTATTACCCAGCAGCAAGCCTGGAAATACTTTAAAACCCTGGTCCCACCGAAAAATGAAGGATGAATAATGAGCCACATAGCATGTTCTTTTTTTGGTATGACTCCAGTTATATACAACAAACATGGGAGAATAGAGGCTCTTAGAGGCAGAATATTCGGCTAACAAGGCTCTTCTCTGACATGTGGCGCTAATTTCAAGAAGTTCAAAATTTAGCAAAAACAGCGTGGGGCAGTTTGTGTACAAGGTACTACGAGGACAAATGAGGATGTTAGAGACATGTTAGTGGTGAGGACGAGGCTGTTAGAAGCCCATTATCCGAGTACCTGGCGGCTACGAGGACAGGGCAGGCTATTTTTGGATCCGCACTCTCGCGCAATTCATCATGACAATCCAACTACTACTCAAACTGTCACCAAATTTGCACCACAGATAGATATTAGGCCATGGAAAAACTCCACTGAATTTTGGAGGTGATCCAGATCCAGATTCTGGATCAAGATTTCCCTTTATATAGGCTTTGAAGGATTTCTTCAAAACTACTTCACACATTCTCACCAAATTTGCACCACAGATTGATATTAGGGCATGGAAGACTCCGTTAAATTTTGAAGGTCATCCGGTGTCGCAGAACAAATGGTCCACCCTTAAAAATTGGTCCACCCTGCCTCTACTGCGCATGCGTCATTTCAGAGCTCAGCAGCTCGTCTGACAGAGTCTCTTCACCCAAAGCGATCAAATGGATTATTAGCCATCAGATGACAAGGTTAAACCTCTTAAATCATTCTAAAGTCAGTTTTAAGCAGAAACGAGGCTATACTCTGTGATGCTTTAAATGACTGATGCGCAGTGAATGCATCAGCTAGCAGTCCATGTAGCTGCAACACTCTTACTGCTTCCTCAGTCTTGTATGATGAAATAATGCTGAATTTATGTGGAAATGATTGTTGTACAAAAGCTTCAGATATCTGTCAGTGAGACAGATGATGACTGTAGTGCAGTTTTAAGCAGAAACTAGGTGATAATCAGTGAAATACAGCTAATGACACATGCGCAGTGAAGGCAGGGCGGACCGATTTTTAGGGGGGACTGTTCGTTCGGTGACACCAGATCCAGAATCCAGATATGTAGGCTGTGAAGAACTACTTCAAAACTACTCCATGGATTCTGACCAAATTTGCACCAAGACAGATATTAGGGCATGAAAGATTCCACTGACTTTTGGAGGTGATCTGGATCCAGAGTGGTGGACGTCAGAAATCTGATTGCTCTTGTTAATTAACAGAATAATTTGGAGATCACAAGTTATTTAAATTCAAACATTTAATATAAACTTCCTGTGTGAATGATTCTTCATGAATTTGGTGTTTCAATGTGTAACTATATTATATTTCTGATGATTTCTGAAGTTTTGAGGTGTGATTAATTCTGAAAAAATGATAAATTAGTTATGCAGATAAAGTTATCCACATGAAAAACACCAAAGACACAGAGAGACAGGTAGGAAGGATATGAGTCTTACCAGGGGTATCTCTTCCCAAATTGCAGCTCCAGTGCATGATAGATCTTATTATGAGTATCAGCATCTCTCACATGAAGAACATTCTCACCTGCCACAGAAGTTAATGCCATCAGCACAAAAGACTACACCTTTAAACCTGAATTTTTTTGGGTAAAGCAGTCCACACACTTTGAACAATATCATATTACTCATTCATAAATATTTGCTATTTTGGTGGAATCTCTCTCGCTGTGCATCCACACACACTACATATACACGAGGTCTGTCAATAAAGTATAGGTCCTTTTTATTTTTTCAAAAACTATATGGATTTCATTCATATGTTTTTACGTCAGACATGCTTGAACCCTTGTGCGCATGCGTGAGTTTTTCCACGCCTGTCGGTGACGTCATTCGACTGTGAGCACTCCTTGTGGGAGGAGTTGTCCAGCCCTTCGTCGGAATTCCTTTGTCTGAGAAGTTGCTGAGAGACTGGCGCTTTGTTTGATCAAAATTTTTTCTAAACCTGTGAGGCACATCGAAGTGGACACGGTTCGAAAAATTAAGATGGTTTTCGGTGAAAACTTAATGGCTGATGAGAGATTTTGAGGTGATACTGTCGCTTTAAGGACTTCCCACGGAGTGGGACGCCGCGCAGCGCTCCCAGGCGCCGTCGTCAGCCTGTTTCAAGCCGAAAACCTCCACATTTCAGGCTCTATTGATCCAGGACGTCGTGAGAGAACAGAGAAGTTTCAGAAGAAGTCGGTTTCAGCATTTTATCCGGATATTCCACTGTTAAAGGAGATTTTTTTTAATGAAAGACATGCGGATGGATTGCAGCGTCGGCTCGCAGCCGGCGCGATGCTCCGCATATATATATATATATATATATATATATATATATATACACACACTCAACAAAAATATAAACGCAACACTTTTGGTTTTGCTCCCATTTTGTATGAGATGAACTCAAAGATCTAAAACTTTTTCCACATACACAATATCACCATTTCTCTCAAATATTGTTCACAAACCAGTCTAAATCTGTGATAGTGAGCACTTCTCCTTTGCTGAGATAATCCATCCCACCTCACAGGTGTGCCATACCAAGATGCTGATTAGACACCATGATTAGTGCACAGGTGTGCCTTAGACTGCCCACAATAAAAGGCCACTCTGAAAGGTGCAGTTTTATCACACAGCACAATGCCACAGATGTCGCAAGATTTGAGGGAGCGTGCAATTGGCATGCTGACAGCAGGAATGTCAACCAGAGCTGTTGCTCGTGTATTGAATGTTCATTTCTCTACCATAAGCCGTCTCCAAAGTCGTTTCAGAGAATTTGGCAGTACATCCAACCAGCCTCACAACCGCAGACCACGTGTAACCACACCAGCCCAGGACCTCCACATCCAGCATGTTCACCTCCAAGATCGTCTGAGACCAGCCACTCGGACAGCTGCTGAAACAATCGGTTTGCATAACCAAAGAATTTCTGCACAAACTGTCAGAAACCGTCTCAGGGAAGCTCATCTGCATGCTCGTCGTCCTCATCGGGGTCTCGATGTGACTCCAGTTCGTCGTCGTAACCGACTTGAGTGGGCAAATGCTCACATTCACTGGCGTTTGGCACATTGGAGAGGTGTTCTCTTCACGGATGATGCGAAGGAGATGTGTTGCACTGCATGAGGCAAATGGTGGTCACACCAGATACTGACTGGTATCCCCCCCAATAAAACAAAACTGCACCTTTCAGAGTGGCCTTTTATTGTGGACAGTCTAAGGCACACCTGTGCACTAATCATGGTGTCTAATCAGCATCTTGGTATGGCACACCTGTGAGGTGGGATGGATTATCTCAGCAAAGGAGAAGTGCTCACTATCTCAGATTTAAACTGGTTTGTGAACAATATTTGAGGGAAATGGTGATATTGTATATGTGGAAAAAGTTTTAGATCTTTGAGTTCATCTCATACAAAATGGGAGCAAAACCAAAAGTGTTGCGTTTATATTTTTGTTGAGTATATATGAGTGTGTGCGCGCGTGCACGGTGAGGCAAATAACTCTGATCCATCGATTTTGCAAGTTTTCCCACCTACAAAGAATGGAGAGGTCTGTAATTTTTATCGTCAGAAAAACTGTGAGAGACAATGTAAAACCAAAAAATCACTGATTTTTAAAAAGGTAATTTGCATTTTATTAAATGAAATAAGTATTTGATACAACAGAGAAACAGACCTTAATATTTGTGATAGAAACCTTTGTTTGCAGAGGGCTGAAGTTTCCTGTAGTTCTTGACAAAGTTTGCACACTGCAGCAGGGATTTTGGTGCACTCCTCCATATCTTCTCCAGATCTTTCAGGTTTGGAGTTTCTGCTCCCTCCAAAGATTTTCGATTGAGTTTCAGGTCTGGAGACTGGCTCGGCCACTCCAGGACCTTGAAATGTTTCTTACGGAGCCACTGCTTAGTTGCCCTGTCTGCGTGTTTCGGGTCATTGTTGTGCTGGAAGACCCAGCCACGACCCATCTTCAATGCTCTTAATGAGGGAAGGTTATTTGCCAAAACCTTGCAATACATGACCTCATCCATCCTCCCTTCAATACGGTACAATTGTCCTGTCCCCTTTGCAGAAAAGCACCTCAAAAGTGATGTTTCCACCCCCATGCTTCACAGATGGGACGGTGTTCTTGGGGTTGTTCTCATCCTTTAAACATGGCGAGTGGAGATGATACCAAATAGCTCTATTTTCGTCTCATCTGACCACATGACCTTCTCCCATGTCTCCTATGGATCATCCAGATGGTCACTGGCGAATTTCAAACTTGCCTGGACATGTGCTGGCTTGAGCAGGGGGACCTTGCTGCCGTGCAGGATTTTAAACCATGATGGCATAGTGTGTTACTCATGTAATCTTTGTGACTGTGGTCCAAGCTCTCTTCAGATCATTGACCTGGTCCTCCCATTTAGTTCTCGGCTGATTTCTTACCTTTTTCAGAATCATCCTTACCCCATGAGGTAAGAACCTGCATGGAGCCCTAGACCGAGGAAGATTGACAGTCATCTAGTGTTTCTTCCATTTTCTGACAACTGCGCCAACAGCTGTTGCATTCTCACCAAATTGCTTGCCTATTGTCTAACAGCCCATCCTAGCCTTGTGCAGGTCTACAAGTTTGTCCCTGGTGTCCTTAGACAGCTCTTTGGTCTTGTCCATGGGGGATAGGTTGGCGTATGATTGAGTGTGTGGACAGGTGTCTTTTATATACAGGTAATGAGTTCAAACAGGTGCATTTAATACAGGTAAAGAGTGCAGAATAAGAGGGCTTCTTAAAGAAAAAGTAACAGGTCTGAGAGAGACAGAATTCTTGCTGGTTGGTAGGTGATCAAATACTTCTTGCAATAAAATGCAAATTAATTTTTTAAAAATCATACAGTGTGATTTTCTGATTTTTTTTAGATTCTGTCTCTCACAGTTGAAGTGTACCTACAATAAAAATTACAGACCTCTACATTCTTTGTAGGTGGAAAAACTTGCAAAATCAACAGTGGATCAAATACTTATTTGCCTCACTGTACACATACACATATATACACAGTGTATCTGAAAACTATTCACATGCAGACAATTTAGCTATCTTTGAGGAATTCTGTTTGAGGACTGTTTCAGAATCCATGCAGAATGCTCTCATGATAGAGAAATGCTGTGTGTCCAACACTTTGTCTACAACCCCTGGCAAAAATTATGGAATCACCGGCCTCGGAGGATGTTGATTCAGTTGTTTAATTTTGTAGAAAAAAAGCAGATCACAGACATGACACAAAACTAAAGTCATTTCAAATGGCAACTATCTGGCTTTAAGAAACACTATAAGAAATCAGGAAAAAAAATTGTGGCAGTCAGTAACGGTTACTTTTTAGACTAAGCAGCGGGAAAAAAAATATGGACTCACTTAATTCTGAGAAATAAATTATGGAATCACCCTGTAAATTTTCATCCCCAAAACTAACACCTGCATCAAATCAGATCTGCTCGTTAGTCTGCATCTAAAAAGGAGTGATCACACCTTGGAGAGCTGTTACACCAAGTGGACTGACATGAATCAAGGCTCCAACACGAGAGATGTCAATTGAAACAAAGGAGAGGATTATCAAACTCTTAAAAGAGGGTAAATCATCACGCAATGTTGCAAAAGATGTTGGTTGTTCACAGTCTGTGTCTAAACTCTGGACCAAATGCAAACAACATGGGAAGGTTGTTAAAGGCAAACATACTGGTAGACCAAGGAAGACATCAAAGCGTCAAGACAGAAAACTTAAAGCAATATGTCTCAAAAATCAAAAATGCACAACAAAAAAAATGAGGAACGAATGGGAGGAAACTGGAGTCAACGTCTGTGACCGAACTGTAAGAAACCGCCTAAAGGAAATGGGATTTACATACAGAAAAGCTAAACGAAAGCCATAATTAACACCTAAACAGAAAAAAAAACAAGGTTACAATGGGCTAAGGAAAAGTAATCGTGGACTGTGGATGACTGGATGAAAGTCATATTCAGTGATGAATCTCGAATCTGCATTGGGCAAGGTGATGATGCTGAAACTTTTGTTTGGTGCTGTTCCAATGAGATTTATAAAGATGACTGCCTGAAGAGAACATGTAAATTTCCACAGTCATTGATTATATGGGGCTGCATGTCAGGTAATGGCACTGGGAAGATGGCTGTCATTACATCATCAATAAATGCACAAGTTTACATTGATATTTTGGACACTTTTCTTATCCCATCAAATTAAAGGATGTTTGAGGATGATGAAATCATTTTTCAAGATGATAATGCATCTTGCCATAGAGCAAAAATTGTGAAAACATTCCTTGCAAAAACACACATAGGGTCAATGTCATGGCCTGCAAATAGTCCGGATCTTAATCCAATTGAAAATCTTTGGTGGAAGTTGAAGAAAATGGTCCATCACAAGGCTCCAACCTGCAAAGCTGATCTGGCAACAGCAATCAGAGAAAGTTGGAGCCAGATTGATGAAGAGTACTGTTTGTCACTCATTAAGTCCATGCCTCAGAGACTGCAAGCTGTTATAAAAGCCAGAGGTGGTGCAACAAAATACTAATGATGTGTTGGAGCGTTCTTTTGTTTTGCATGATTCCATAATTTTTTCCTCAGAATTGAGTGATTCCATTTTTTCCCTCTGCTTGGTCTAAAAAAGTAACCGTTACTGACTGCCACAATTTTTTTCCTGATTTCTTATAGTGTTTCTTAAAGCCAGAAAGTTGCCATTTGAAATGACTTTAGTTTTGTGTCATGTCTGTGATCTGCTTTTTTTCTACAAAATTAAACAACTGAATGAACATCCTCCGAGGCCGGTGATTCCATAATTTTTGCCAGGGGTTGTATGAATCCACACAAACAGTTATGGTCCTCTTCACAAATAAGAGAACCAAATTCAGTCAAGTTCTACCAAAATTGGGTGATATCGAGCTATGACTATCTGAGTGGTTCCTTGGTGTCTATTTAGATCAATTTAACTGGAAGAGACACAAAACTGAGAAATGTCATAAGGCAATTCTCAGTTTACAACAGCGCCGTCGTATGGTCGAACGAAGATGGGGTGTGTAGAAGAGCTGTTAAAGGGCCACTATCTTCATCAGCTTTGGTGTGGGAGTGTGTCCAGGCACTTAACACACTGGGAGACACTAACTATGCAGTTGTAGTATGGGTAGCAGGTCATACAGGTATTCCTGGTAATCAGAGACTGCTGATAGTCAAAGCTATATATATATATATATATATATATATATATATATATATATATATATATATATATATATATACACACACATACACACATATATATATACACACACACTCAACAAAAATATAAATGCAACACTTTTGGTTTTGCTCTCATTTTGTATGAGATGAACTCAAAGATCTAAAAATTTTTCCACATACACAATATCACCATTTCCCTCAAATATTGTTCACAAACCAGTCTAAATTTGTGATAGTGAGCACTTCTTTGCTGAGATAATCCATCCCACCTCACAGGTGTGCCATATCAAGATGCTGATTAGACACCATGATTAGTGCACAGGTGTGCCTTAGACTGTCCACAATAAAAGGCCACTCTGAAAGGTGCAGTTTTGTTTTATTGGGGGGGGGGGGTATCTGGTATCTGGTGTGACCACCATTTGCCTCATGCAGTGCAACACATCTTCGCATAGAGTTGATCAGGTTGTCAATTGTGGCCTGTGGAATGTTGGTCCACTCCTCTTCAATGGCTGTGTGAAGTTGCTGGATATTGGCAGGAACTGGTACACGCTGTGGTATACGCCGGTCCAGAGCATCCCAGACATGCTCAATGGGTGACATGTCTGGTGAGTATGCCGGCCATGCAAGAACTGGGACATTTTCAGCTTCCAAGAATTGTGTACAGATCCTTGCAACATGGGGCTGTGCATTATCCTGCTGCAACATGAGGTGATGTTCTTGGATGTATGGCACAACAATGGGCCTCAGGATCTCGTCCCAGTATCTCTGTGCATTCAAAATGCCATCAATAAAATGCACCTGTGTTCTTCATCCATAACAGATGCCTGCCCATACCATAACCCCACCGCCACCATGGGCCACTCGATCCACAACACTGACATCAGAAAACCGCTCACCCACATGACGCCACACATGCTGTCTGCCATCTGCGTGTGAACCGGGATTCATCCGTGAAGAGAACACCTCTCCAACGTGCCAAACGCCAGCAAATGTGAGCATTTGCCCACTCAAGTCGGTTACGACGACGAATTGGAGTCAGGTCGAGACCCCGATGATGACGACGAGCATGCAGATGAGTCTCCCTGAGACGGTTTCTGACAGTTTGTGCAGAAATTCTTTGGTTATGCAAACCGATTGTTTCAGCAGCTGTCCGAGTGGCTGGTCTCAGACGATCTTGGAGGTGAACATGCTGGATGTGGAGGTCCTGGGCTGGTGTGGTTACACGTGGTCTGCGGTTGTGAGGCTGGTTGGATGTACTGCCAAATTCTCTGAAACGCCTTTGGAGACGGCTTATGGTAGAGAAATGAACATTCAATACACGAGCAACAGCTCTGGTTGACATTCCTGCTGTCAGCATGCCAATTGCACGCTCCCTCAAACCTTGCGACATCTGTGGCATTGTGATGTGTGATAAAACTGCACCTTTCAGAGTGGCCTTTTATTGTGGGCAGTCTAAGGCACACCTGTGCACTAATCATGGTGTCTAATCAGCATCTTGATATGGCACACCTGTGAGGTGGGATGGATTATCTCAGCAAAGGAGAAGTGCTCACTATCACAGATTTAGACTGGTTTGTGAACAATATTTGAGGGAAATGGTGATATTGTGTATGTGGAAAAAGTTTTAGATCTTTGAGTTCATCTCATACAAAATGAGAGCAAAACCAAAAGTGTGGCATTTATATTTTTGTTGAGTGTGTATGTATATATATATATATATATATATATATATATATATATATATATATATATATATACACACACAAAAGTCATTACTCCTTAACC
Organism: Thalassophryne amazonica; assembly: GCF_902500255.1. NCBI lineage: Eukaryota > Metazoa > Chordata > Actinopteri > Batrachoidiformes > Batrachoididae > Thalassophryne > Thalassophryne amazonica. Next base: position 51,436,185 of record NC_047117.1, read on the forward strand.
GCATACAGCAGTTCCACCGTGAGGCAGAGGTCTTGGAAAATAAAGCAGTTTTGACTTATGGTTTGATTTATAAATCAAATTAATCTGGATAGAATAACTACATTAATGACAAGTCTGTCATTTGTACAAACTTAAAATACAACACATCTTTTAATTTTAAATAATGCACTAATTCTGAAGTTTTGTAACAAACACACACAGATGCCAAAGGGATTATGGGTAAAATGAGCCTCCGCCAACACTGATTGGTTGACTCATTCATTCAATATAAACACAAACACGTTAATGTGACGTGTGTGTTGGTTTACATATAAATGTGCTTTTGTAACATATGCCATTTTTTTCATATGTAAAAAAACCATATGCAAAAGCTTTGATAATTATCGGTTAGCAGGACTGTGCCCAAAACTGTTTACATGTGATTTGTTAGTTTTTTTTTTTTTTTTTTTTAACAGTGGATCAAATCCTTTTCCAAAAAATTAAAAAAAACTTTTCATGTCATTATGTGGCGTTCTGAGTAGAATTTTGAGGTAAAAAATAAATAAATAAAAGAATTTACTCCATTTTGGAATAAGGCTGTAACATAACAAAATGTGGAAAAAGTGAAGCACTTTGAATACTTTCCGGATGTACGGTAATTTTGTTACCTTGCCAGCTCTGCAGACCCCTGTAGCCTCACAATGTAGCCTCACAATCTAGTAGCTCATCCACTTACCCGTCTCTCTACCCGTTTGTCTTGATCCAAGGTTAATGACAGGTGTGCCAAATGCGCCAGCCTCTCGTACTCCACAGCTGCTGTTTCCGATCATGCAGCCGGCGTGGGAAACCAGCTGGATGAACTGATCAAAGGGAACGTGCTTCACTGCACGGAAGTTAGGGTGCTGCTCTATTCCTTTCTTTCTCATCACACGCACCATCTCCTTACTTCCTGTTGGCACGTGGAAGGAAAGACCAAAATGAATCTTTAAGCTCATTCCAACAAAACTGAACCTAACACATATCCAACTCTCTGTACATACTGCTCTAAATAGAGGCAAGGTGACATTCACCATCTCTAACCCCCCGTTTCTTGGAAGCTGACTACTTGACAATGTGACAAGTTTAACACAATAGCTCCAGTCTTGGAATGAAAAGACGAAAGCTAAAGTTGCAGCTGTCAAATTTTATTAAGCTACAGACAATATCACACACTGTTCTATGTATCCTTCCCACTGTTGCCAAGTGCTTGCTAACAGGGGGTCGTTTTGACCGTTGGGGTTTTTCCGTAATTATTGTATGGCCTTGCCTTACAATATAAAGCGCCTTGGGGCAACTGTTTGTTGTGATTTGGCGCTATATAAATAAAATTGATTTGATTTGATACTAACTGACCACTTCCTGAATGTGCTGAACAATAAACGTGCTTTGCTGCCCCAATGTTAATAGATGTACACACACTGAGGTCTTGTTCTTGCTATAAATATGACATGAAATGGGCCTCTACGTTGCAAAACAGACAAGGAAAAAAAAAAACTATATATAGATATAAAAAAAGAACCAACAGGCATGACTAACCAGCATCAATATTTGGGAAAAGGATGAGAGTCCTCTTGCTGAAGGACAGCAGGGCATCCAGCATCAGCCCATAGAGCTTAATCGAGTTCTTGATGTCAGTGGTGACTGGGTGCTGCAGTGCCACTATATATTCATGTTCCTGCACATTGTCACCTGCACAAATACATCAGGACAGGCCAGTTTATGAGTTTTTGCACGACTCCTTGCCCATGCATGAGACCTCACTGAAGGGAATGCACACAAAGCTTTCAAACATATCATACAAACACATCCCTGAAATAACCATGTCCCTTACCCAGCCAGCTTTTGATGATATCCATGTAGTCGTCTCTCTGGTGAGCTGACAGAAGCTTGTCATAAGAGGGGCAACCAGCCAATAAAATGCGAGAGTGGTCTTCACACATGGCAATAAGGTGCTGCTCTGCACTTCGTGTGCAGCAGACGTGGTAGTGGGCCAGTTTACTGATGGCATGGCGGATGGAGTCATCAATAGTACCACTGATCTGGGAAAAGGAGCATATATGTATAACAGATTTTAGATTGTTCTCATTTTGAATGCTTTGACATATTATGGCTATGTTATTGCATGAGCCATGTTATTTTGCAGATAGTGTATGCATATAGCTCAGCAAACCACGGCTCTGGAGCCACATATGGCTCTTTAACCCCTCCATGGAGGCTCCCTGTAGTTTTAACTATGTCCCTGAATCCCTCCCTCTCAAGCCAAAGTGTCTTAAAGTGCGTATCACTAGTAAATAAAATGCCAAATGAAGAAAGTCATGAACACTGGGAAAATAGCATGATTTCACCTGCCTTAGATAAACACTAGGAAACCTCAAACTGTGAGGAATATGAATTTTGGTGACATCTCAAGTCTCACATTTAAAATGAATGAAGGAAAACATTTTTTTAGTGTGAAATCAGTGTTTTTTATGGACTGACGGTGAACATGTCAAAATGGCTAAAATGTGTATTTTGCAAGTATGTCACATGACTAGCATTGCTTAGGCCCCATCAAAAAAACAAACAAACAAAAAAAAAAACATCCTCACCCGCATGCCGAAATCATCCCGCTTCCGTTTTTTTTTCCCCTCAAATTCCACTGACAGCAGTGCAGCTGGTGCAAGAACCGGCACATCTGCTAGGTGGCGAGTATGCTTTGGCAAAAGTCATTTACAACTACAGTCAGTTGCTGCGTGTCCCTCACACACTGTATGCATGTTTATCACACTACTAGTGTGCAGTACACTTGACTGTATTCAACATGAAAACAAGATTTATTTAAAAAATATCTGCAGGTGCTGTTTTTCAGGTTTGAAATGTAGCCAAAAGGTAAATAATTTGGACCCCCCCCCCCATAAAACATGTTATATTGAATGAGGTGCTAATGTTAATTTAAATGTACACACTGTCAGTTATTTGGCAAGTTATTGGTAAAAGCAGTAGCGCTTTGGCGACACAAGGGGCACTAGGTGGTAATGAGAAAAGTTGTGGAAGGCTCATGAGCACGAGTATAAAAGAAAGTAATGCGAATGTGAACGAGAGGGTGTGTGAAGAATGCAGATGCTGCTGACAATACCTGCTGTCAGTCGAACAAATCTGCTGAAAGACAACCAGCTGCCTCTTCTTTTAAGAAAAGTGTAACAGAAATGACACTGGGCCTCATGTATCAACGTTGCGCGCTTGTGGCGTAAATTTCCGGTGTAAATCTGAAGTACACCAAAGTTGCCGTGACATGTATCAAGCAGTGCGCACCTGCCCATTTCCGGCGTACGCCCGACGTGACCTTGATAAATGCGGCGGGTGAAAACAATCCTAATTAGAATGTACACGCCCATAAATATTCAGACTCCGCTTCAGACACACCCTCATTTCACGACATGGAAGCCAGGAAGACGGCAAAGAAAAAGAACTTCACTAATCACGACGCGTGCCAATAGAGCGTCAAAAGCGGCCGTCGTATTAATTGTTTTGTAGTATAATCAAAAAAGTTATTCTCTTTTCACATGTCAATAATTCTTGACATGTGGATATTTGCTAGCTCAATTAATAAGACACGCCTTATTTTTCAGATTTCTTTATTTTTTAAGTTATTTCTTTATTTTATGTTAAACGAATGGAGAAAACAAAACCTGATTGCAGCACGGGCGAAGGGAATGACAACACTACAGTTGTAATTATCAATTTCATTGTCTAAAACGATCACACCACTTTTTGTTTATGTTAAATACCATTTGGTAAAATCTCAGTTTAGACATACTTATTCCAGCATCTGTGTAAAGATTCAGCCAGGTGTAGTGTGCAGTGTCTTCTGGAGCAGCAAAACCCAAATTAAAAATTCTTAGAAATGAACCATCATTGCACCAAAACATCAATGACAAAATGTTTTTTTTACTGTTGACAAATTATGATACAGTCACATGAGTCAAATTGTTTACTGCAACAAAAAAGAGCTAATACAAAAAAGCAAAAAAAAAAAAGCAACACAAACTATACAAAAGTTTCATGTGTCTGTAGTCTGGGCTGGGGCCCAGGTCACATGCCCCGGTCAAGCATTGCGTGCATAAGGTCGCCCAGCATGCCAAGATATGCCTGATTAAATGCCGATTCCACCACCGTTGCTTCCTCAAGGATCAGTCGGATGTGTCTATCACACTGGGCCCAGTTCAGCTTCAGCCTCAACATCACTCAAGATGTTTAGATTTGCTTGCTGGAACAGGCTCCCTTTTCTCTTGCCTGGACAATAATGAAGGTAGAAATGGGAAAGCAAATTAAAAAAAAAACAACAACAACAACAACAAAACCTTCAGTCTCTGTATGATCATTCCCAAGAGTTGCAGTTATCTTGGTCACTTTGCATAAAAATTCTGTTCTTTCAATATTATCCTCCAACAAATCAGACCATTTGGAGCATCATTTTGAAAGAACATGACTTTTTTGCGAAGCAACCAAGATAACAAACTTTGGGAAGGTCCAGCAAAATTTTTATTACAATATTTATGGGTTCTGGGTTTTTGTTTTTTGGTGGGGGGGTGGGGGGGGTCACCCTGTATATATATCGTATTTGGTAAAGTTAAGGTGATGTGAGACATGTTATTCTTACCTGTGATGACACGTTGCTGTGTGGTGCTGGACGTTGATACAGATGTTGAAGCTGGTGTTCGAACCCTCCTCGCTTATGGAACTGGATTCAACAAAAACAAAATGGCGACATGTAAAAAAAAAAAAAAACGTCACAGTAATGGCACTAAATGAGTCAAATGTACATGTTTGTTGTCTTGCTGACTTTAGGTGTTTTTCTGTCAGAAGTTAATACTTTAAAGCGGAGCACGGAGTTAGCTAGCTCACTAGTTAGCAGTCAGCTAGCTCACTGTGTCCACATACATGAGACAACGATGTTACTTTAACAAGTTTCGACTCACAATCTTAGTTTGTTAAAGTGTGCTTCCCACCAATGGGATAAGTAACGTTAAATGGTGCTTTCAAGCAGACTACAGTCACAAAAACACTTACCAGCCGTCGCTTCTAACAAAGTCAAGTCGCGGTCATCCTGCCTCCCGTTGCTCGCCAGTCGGTGTCCGTAAACAGCGTTCCTGCGATTGAACCGTTTCCAGCCCTTACGGTCCGACCTACTCCGGTCATTGTGGCCCTGTAATCACTTTTAAGCTTCTTCAGCTGTTCTCTGTGTTGCTGTAATGTCCGGTGAGCTGAGTGCGGCCAAAGACTGGGAGATTCTCTCATTTCGGATCGCTTCATCCACCAAACACAAACGTCCGCAACTCATCCACAGACCACGGTGTGGTTTTGTGCGAGTAAAAAAAAAAAAAAAAACGCCGTGAAACAAAAGAAAACGACAGTCGCTGTAACGCTGCTGTGACTATTTAAAAATGGTGGGTTTTGATTTTTGTCTCGGACGGCGCGCTCATGACTCGTCCAGTGACGACATTCTCTGACCAATCAGTGGCCGGCAGCCTATTGACGTCACATTTTAGTATCGGCTCGGTTCGCTTGGAACCGCTCCTGAGCAGGTACTACAAAAAGCACCCGGTACTAGGTACTAACCCTAGTGGAAAAGCCGAGTAGTGCTACTTTTGTGAAGTAGAAAAGCGCCAAAAGTTAAGCTCAGCGCTGCTCTGGCTCCAGGCTCGAAGTCTGGAGAAAAAGGCGAGCAGCGCTTTATTTGCGGTCAGCGCTGTGGCCACGGATCGTGCTCCATAGACCAACAATCCCACAAAAGCGGGATTTGTATTATGTAGTATAATCAAGAAAGTGTTATTTATGTAACATATGCATTGATTTGTATAATGGCACTGTTTATCATGTTGATCATTTTCATGTGGATTCCAGTGCTGGTTCATTTTGGTGTATAATTTACACCACCTCTCCACTTGGTGTATATTTTCAGCGCACCGTACGCCAACGACCACATTGATAAATGCCAAATAGCGCAGCCATTTTGGCGTACACCCCATATACGCTCAAATATTGCTGTACGCAACGTTGATACATGAGACCCATTGTGTGTACCTGTTTCTAAGAATAAATAAATAAATAAAATCTGCCTGCCCTAATCATTTTTTTCCTTTTTTAAATGGGGCCTCATTGGGTGGACAGATTTTCCCAAAAAAAATATTTTGAAGAGTTTTTTTTTTTTTTAACTGTGCGTCTAGTAAATAGTGTCTCCTACAAACAGCACAAGTGAAGCCCAGTACAGTGTGAGAATGGTCTTTAAAACATGGATCTATCCACGGATTTGATACTTTTATTTGTGTGGCCAAGAGAAAATTCTTAAAGCATGCTTCCTCTCCTAGCATGGAACCAGCCATGTTCATGGTTTGCGCTGCGGTGTCGCGCCATGCTAAGCTAAGATGCTACATGCAGGACACAGTCTCACTGAGGAAATCGCTTATCACAGAGTCTGACAGAAAGGTGACGAGTAGCCGCTTTTAACAGGAGAGCTGTGATGTGAACCAGCTCCCAGCCCTTTGAGTTACTGGCTAAGCTGAGCTTAAGCAATAGCCAAGCTAAGCACTACCAAGAGCCCCACTGTCACTGAAACCGGTGTCGCCGACCGAACGGTCCCCTCAATGACACGGTTCACGGATTAACACCTCGTTTCTGTTTCAAACTCCAGTTATCATCTATCTCAGTGACAGATATCTGAAGCTTTTCTACAGCAATCATTTCCACATAAATTCAGCATTATTTCATCATAAAAGGCGACGGAAGTGATCAGAACGCCGCAGCTAAACGAGCTGCTAGTTGATGTGTTCACTGCGCGTTGGTCATTTCAAAGTGTCAGAGTTTTGACGAATTTCTGCTTAAAACAGCCTAGTTTCTGTTTAAAACTGAATTTAGAATGATTTAAGAGGTTTTACCTTCATGACCTGATGGTTAATAATCCCATTAATCCATGTGATTGCTTTGGGTGAAGAGAGTTCGCCTCAGACGTGCTGCTGTCATCCGAAATGATGCATGTGCAGATGTAAAAGGCGGACCCATTTTTAGGGGCAGACTTCACTGTAGGGACAGCCAAGATATCATAACTTAACTGTCACTCTGTCAGAGCCCCAGCATTCCTCTGAGGAAAGAGGAGAACCTTCAAAGAGGAATCACGGAGTTCGGTCTGTGACACCGGATCCACTGTCTATAAGGCTGACGAAGGAATGCTTGTTTTCTGTGGAGTGCCACACAGTGGAACAATAATTTTACACATCTCGAGTGAAATCAGAGCACCACTTTGGTATGTAATTGTGATTATTCATTGTTACTGAGATGTATGCAGTGTTGTTGTTTAGTTTGTTTCTGAAAGCACCTTGGATTACAAAGAGGTGGAGATGGACATTTGTTGATCACAAGACACAAGGCATATTGAAGCCACATTACATTTGGAAACAAAAACAGCCCAAATTGACTGTGCGTATTGGAGTAAATCATGATGTGGACTATAGCTGAGCAACAGGAGGAGTGACGTTCAGGGAGGTAATACTCAGCACCTTAGGTTATGTCACTTTTATATCTAAAATAGCTCTGAATCTGTGTGCATTTTTCAGATACTGTATTGCTAATTTTATTTTTATCAATTGCATCAGGACTCGCACAAGTTAAAGAGCTGGAAGTAATGATTCATTATACAAATAATGAATGTTTATGAGTTCAATGGTATGAATATTTCATGAGGTGAAAAATGGAATGTTTCTGATGGAATGCACAAATCTGGGGAAGGGTACAGAAATATTTCTGATGCTCTGAAGTTCCCAATGATCATAGTGGCTTCCTTCATCCGTAAACGGAAGAAGCTTGGATTCACCAGTACTCTTTCTAGAGCTGGCCACCAATCTAAATTGAGTGATTGGGGAAGAAGGGCCTTAGTCAGGGAGGTGACCAAGAACCCAATGGTCACTCTGTCAGAGCCCCAGCATTCCTCTGAGGAAAGAGGAGAACCTTCAAAAAGGATTACAATCTCTGCAGCAATCCACTAATCAGGCCTGTATGGTAGACTGACCAGACAGAAGCCACTCCATAGTAAAAAGCACATGACAGCCTGCCTCTAGTTTGCCAAAAGGCACCTGAAGGACTCCCAGACCATGAGAAACAAAATTCTCTGGCCTGATGAGACAAAGGTTGAACTCTTTGGCATGAATGCCAGGCATCATGCTTGGAAGAAACCAGGCACCATCCCTACAGTCAAACATGGTGGTGGCAGCGTCATGCTGTGGAGATTTTTTTCAGTGGCAGAACTGGGAGACTAGTCAGGATTGAGAGAGAGATGAATGCAGCAATGTACAGAGACATCCTGCTCCAAAGCGCTCTTGACCTCAGACTGGAGTGACGGTTCATCTTTCAGGACAATGACCCTAAGCATACAGCCAAGATATCACAGGAGTGAATTCAGGACAACTCTGTGAATGTCCTTAAGTGGCCCAGCCAGAGCACAGACCTGAATCCAACTGAACATCTCTGGAGAGATCTGAAAATGGCTGTGAACCGACACTCCCCATCCAACCCGATGGAGCTTGAGAGGTGCTGCAAAGAGAAATGGGCAAAACAACCCAAAGATACGTGCACCAAACTTGTGGCATCATATTGCTGAAGACTTAAGGCTGTAACTGCCGCCAAAGGTGCATCAACACATAATTGAGCAAAGGGTGTGAATATGTAGAGGCAGGATTTTTGAACTATCAAGTGTCCCCCATCTGAACTGTGTTCCCTCTAGTTGAACTATCAGGTGTCCATCTGAACTGTTAAAAATGGATTTCATTTGAGCTAATAAGTGCCCCATTAGTCTCTCAGACTGTCAAGTACCTTCCAACCTGGTAGCAGAGCTGGCTGGCGCCCAAGAAATATATTAATCATAACTCTCTAGTAATGACAATGAAGCAGTAATGAGCCCTCATGCCAGGTGCAGCTGGTAGAAAGTGATGTTTTTTAAAAAAGACAGTTGTTAATCTGTCAAACATAAGGGTGGAAGCTGTCATATAGGAATAATTAGCTCTACACCTGCTTAGGGTGAACTAAAGATCGCTTCCATTAGAAAACCATGTTTGGAGAATGAAATAAATAAAATATCGAAGGAGGAGCGATGCCCGAAGGTTTCCTATAAAAGATGAGCGCGTTTGGAACATATTCAGTCTTTGTGCAAGTATTCTGCTCTGCTGAACACTTGAATAAACTTAAACTCTGTGCATTTTGTCCTGTCCAAGACTGAGTTTTTCTAAGTGTTGTGTCCCTTCTCTTGCAAACCACCTGCAGTCATTTTTGTGTTATCCAAGAAGGAATTCTGAGACAAACAGAGAGAAGGACCACGACAAATACTTATGTACATGCAATTACTTAGTTTTTTGTTTTTAATAAATTTGCAAAAATTTCAAAAATCCATTTTTCATGTCATGGGGTGTTGTAAGTAGAAGTTTGAGGGAAAAAATTAAGTTACTCTGTTTTAGAATAAGGCTGTAACATAAAAAAATGTGGAAAAAGTAAAGTGCTGTGAATACTTTCTGGATGCACCGTAGCCATCAGTTCCATGCAGTAGTATACTGTAATACACACACTACATTATCAAATATTAGGTTGGGTTTATTTTTGGATATGTAACAGATAAAAAAGAAAATCATAACTTACTCATTTAGACCACCCATGTCCTTTGGGATGTTGCAATTCCAGTGGAAAATTGTGTAGGACGTACAATTTGCAGTGTTTTGTTTGCTCTCATGCACTGACCAAATTTGCCATTTCCACTTTTGCAACCCATGTGTACTGTGACAATCGACCACTGAACACTGGGGGTCTGCCATGGATCACACAGGCACACATTCAAGTAACATGGCTTTATTTGCTAAAATGGGTAACTGAACTTTGACCAGAATATCTGACAGTCACTGTGCAAGCGTATATAATGCTGAACTGACTTATTTCTATGACATCTTTTTTCTAGAGTTGCTGATTGAAAGGAACAGGGATTGTGTTCTGGCTCCTACACTGTTCAATGCTTGCATAGACTGGGTGTTTGGTAGGATTGTGGAAATCAGTGCCTTGGGTGCTTTTGTTGGTGAGGAAAGGTTTATCTTGTGGAATCAATGGATACACCATTTGCAGCACTTGAGAAGCTAAGTGTCTGGGTCTGAGATTGTACTGGATCAAGACTAAGATTCAGCTTTTTAATGGCTTCCTGGGTTCAGTCATCAGAAGTGTATCTGTATGTGGTGAAACAGCTGATCTTGTGGAGACAAGAGGCCACTGAACAAAAAGGGGTTTTCTGATGCCGATATCTTTGCAGGTGAAAGAAGTTTCAAGTCTTTAGGGTCTTGGTGCTGTCCTGTTATGAGACTTGTACACTAACCAGTGACCTAAAAAGATGACTAGATGTCTTTGGTACTAAGTCTCTTCGGAGGATCCTTGGGTACCATTGGAATGACTTTGTATCAAGCAAGCAGTTACTAAGAGAGACTAGGATGAGGACTATCACTTGCATTGTGAGTGAACGTTCAGTTACGACATTTTGACCATGCGGCTGAGTGTTAAGGACCCCAGTGCCTGGAGAAGACCAAGGAGACACCCATTTTTCACCTGGCTGCGGCAGATAGATGGTCATTTTAGAGCTGTGCAAATGGACCTGTTGTCTGCCTGGGTGGTTGCCATCCAGGACCCAACGCGGTCTTGTGGTGTTGTGGATGCAACAAAGCACAGCATTAGAACATGCTCCCAGACTTGAGTTTTCTACATACAAATTGAAAGCTGTCTTTACAACACCTCTGCCCTCCTTTATCAGTTGGTGGAGGCACATACAAAGAATAGGGGTTAAAAGAAAAGAAAGAAAGAAAAAATAATAATAAATCACACAATATACACACTTCACTGCTGATTAGCAAACAATCTGTAAAAACTTAACTTTTCTTATTAGGTAAATATTACTCCAAAAAGACCATACAAAATTTATTGATGAACATTTTGTCGTAATAATTCTACTTAATACATTTTTTCTTCTCCTCTTCAAGAATCATATTTTGGCAGGTGGAATTTATACTCAGAAAAATATGGTACCGTATTTTCTGCACCATAAGGCGCACCGGATTATAAGGCGCGGCCTCAATTAGCGGGTACTTAACCCTGACAAAAGGCGCACGCTAAAACATATAGTCTACAAAAAAAAAAAAAAGAGGTCATGGAAGCAAAACGGTGAGTGTATTTTAATTTTTTAACAACTTTGAACTATTCAACAATATGGTACATTATTTTTTATTATGGTTCTGTCACAAATCCATCGAAGTCCTCATCTTCTGTGTCTGAATTGAACAGCTGGGCAATTTTGCCATCAAACACGCCAGGTTCCCGCTCATCTTCCCTCTCATCATCGCTGTCGTTTTTGCCTTCAGCCAAATGGTGACTGTAGAGACGCTTCTCCCGGCTGTTCTTTGTTCAGTGACCCATTGCTCGAGTTGGTCTTCTAGCTGTGGCCAACTTTGTTTCCGTGGAAACTCCGTTTGGTCCTTTTAACTTGGCGCAGTTCATTTTCTTGTTTCCTCTCGCAGCTGCTCTATTCCCATGAACAACCACGTAACTGATAGCCTGCAGTTTGAATTGTGCCTCGTAAGCATGTCTCTTCGCTGACGCCATTTTCGGGGGTCCTTAGACAAAAATGTTTTTTGCAGGATACCTGTTGTATACGGTAACTACCGGAGGAGTGGCGGAGGTAAGTGTACGTACCACGGACTCTTCTCTGATTGGTTTATCGCTGGCAGCGTACGTACTCTACGCTACCAGTGTACGTACTTTACGTATTACGTAATGTTCTCCGATCGGTTTATCGCTGCCAGGGTACGTACTCTACGCTGCCAGCGTACGTACTTTATGTATTACGTCCCTGTGTCAGCGGGAAATGGTCCGATATTCCGACGGTCAAAGACAACGTCGGTCGTTTTTTACAGATTTTGGAATTCAGTGCGCACATAAGGCGCACCGGATTATAGGGCGCACGGCCGATTTTTGTGAAAATTTACGGCTTTTAGGTGCGCCTTATGGTGCGGAAAATACGGTATGTTTATACAAGCCATTTAATTGCCTTGTGGTGACGAATCAGATTTACGGATGTGAAACACCCAAGTCAAGGCGCCAAAGTTTACTTCTGGGCTAAACAAATTATCAACCTTCCTCACCTCTCCTCCTTCCACGTGAAGTATTCTGATGTTCATCAGTGCAGCAGCAGTTGCCAGAGCCAGAGCATCAAAGCGGTCACCATGGACAACCAGGACATCAGGACGTAATCTCTGTAGGACATCCGGGAGCTTGACCAGTGCCAACCCCACACTCTCCACCATGGCTGCCTCATCCTCCCCTCTCACAATGGTGTGGAGCTTGGAGTCAATGTCAAAGTCATCCTGTTCAATCATGCGAAAAGTATTCCTGCAGAGTGGAAAGGAGCAAAAAAAGAAACAAAACCAAATAAACAACAAATTTTCTATATCCATGCACTAAAAAGTTTTGTTATTTTAATTAATACATTTTTGGCAGAGCAAAAATTTTAAACAAGAGTCAGCGGGAGATGACATCTATGCCCCCGTCCCCACAAATCAGTAATACAAAGTGTTGGGGGTACACCCTTATGCTAAATATGAATAAAACTGGTCAACTGGTTCTTGAGATATCACGCTAACAAGGGTGGCAATGATATGTTGAATATCTTCTCACAAATGGAGGATAAATTTTGACAAAAAATAGTAGTGTTTACTATGCATGTGGAGATTAATCGACAATCTAGATACAAATGTGCACAATGTGAGTGCACTGATTAAATTGACGGGTTGAATCGTGTTGCATTGCTCGCTGCCTGCTTGCATTGATTTTTTTCCAAGGCACACTGAATGCACCATGGACAGTTCAGGAGACCGGAGCGACCATTCTTGAGGGTGTTTATTGAGAAAATGATTTTTTTTTTCTCTACGTTGATTGCAGACTGCAGCAGGTCTGCTTGAAGCAACGAAGCAGTGCTTCGACCTGCTGTTCACTGGTTCTCTCCTTCGCTGCTTTTCAGAAGGGCCCCTCCACACATAGTATGTGTAAGAACAAATCAGGGTGAATCATGGCGGAACAGCTTGTACGAGCGAACCACAAAAACATCAAGCCAATGGGCAGGCGTGAACAAACCCGCTGCGATAGTTTCGTGCATGCGACTGTGTCCTGCACAAAACTGTCCCAGCAGGAACACAGTGTGAGGGGTTGGTAAGGTTAGACAGCTTATTTGTGTAAAGCACCTTGATGCAACTTTGTTGTGATTTGGCGCTATATAAATGAAAATTGAAACTGAGCAGCTGGAACATGTGCAACCACGTTGCACAGCTGCTTTAAAAAAAAAAAAATACATGCCATCCACGGAATTCAAACCTGCAATTTACAAAAGCTCTGATTACTAGCCAGAAACATTACCACTGCGCTACCATCACTGTCCTGTAAAGGGTGGAGAAAAATGCCTGAAATCAATAAGGACATAAACATATATATGTATTTCTTTTTAAAAAAAGAGAAAAATGTGCTGTGATAACTGACCAAATGCATTTGTTACGGCGTATTTCTGCTGATACGTGACTGAAACTGGCATATTTGTCACACTGTTGGCTTGTCATATAGTCCTGTGGCAGGCCGCTCACAGGACACGTTTCCTGTCAGACAGACGTGACATTCAGATCGCCTGCTGTGTGTCCACATGAACTGATGGTCCGTTTCAGCTTGTCAATGTGCATGCTCGCCAGCCCGTCGCAAAAGGGTGATTCTTAGACTACGGGCACTTATTATGTCCTTTGATCATATTGTATGATAAACAGAAAAAAGGGGAAATTTCACACTTTTATAGTTATCTTTACAATGAAAGTGTGTTAAGAAATTTGTTCTAGTAGTCTATGCTGACTTTTTCACCTTTTTTCAGCATCATTATATGCAAATATTGCCGTTTTGTGCTTGTCCCACACCCAGACTTTTGATCTTCAATGATAAAAATGAATGGTAAAGAAACGTTATTTCTAATGTTTTAAAATATCTCTGAATAAAATATCAGTAAAATAATCAAAACATAACTGGGGTATTCAATGTCATACAACTGTTGTGATTTTTTTAAACAAAATGTAGTCGTCCCACACTATTGCCGTAATTTCCACCACAACACAGTTTGTATGAAAGATTGTTTGGGTAGTTTCTATGGAGATAAACAGTGACATCAGAGCACATGTATATAGCGCCAAATCACAACAAACAGTTGCCCCAAGGCGCTTTATATTGTAAGGCAATGGTGTGGTGGAAATTACATTTACAAGGCCAATAGTGCCCGTAGTTAAAGAATCACCCAAAAGCGATATATGTTTTATGTATTTCCACGTGAGGACAGCAAGCACACACACACGCGTGTCCATCAAAACACGGTACGTGTTCTGCAACTGTGACATCCAGGACCAGAGTTGTCAACAGCTTCTGCTGTTGACAGCCAGCCATGATCCCTGTCCATTCAGCACCCCTACCAAGGTGTCACTTTGTGATCAGATGAGAGGCGCTTTGCCTGCGGGGGAGCGCACAAACCACGTGTTGGGGGGGCAGCGGTGGGGGGGGTGCTCGAAACACACCCACACGTGTTGTGGGGGGAGCCGATACTCTGGCATGCCACATGTGTACTTGGCAACTTCAGTCGTGGGGGCACTTAGACAAATTTCACCACCAGCTCGAAAGTGATCGTCTGCTGACTGTTGTGCTAATAGCACAAAAGCCCACACATTTTCAAAATGCCAAGAGAGCGGTGTCAGATGCTCATGTGTGTCACCTGGAATTTGGCCAACACCTGCTGCGAGAGTGGGCTCTCACAGGGCACTCTGTCTTTCAGCCGCCAGTGTGCGCAAATAGTTGTAGCAACAGGTGTACGAGGCATAAAAGGCAGCTCAGATTTTATACGTATTGCATACGATTCCTGCTTCATGCACAATTTGACCACATTCGTACTATGTGTGAAGGGGCCTGAAGCGGCAAGTCCACTGGCATGAGCCCCAGCTGATGCGTAAGCTGAAGTTGTCCATCAGGTAAAGAAAATAATAATAATAATATCCTTTGTTTTGTGGGACCAAAGAGCCGCGCAGATTTCGGTCGGAATTAATAACTTCAGAATCTCCATTTTAAATCAAATGACACCTCCTTCCAAACATTATAATACGAGTGGAGCACTGCACAGCGGCACGAAGCTCGCTCTATGGCAGACAGACGCACAAACCGGAAACGACACAAAAATTCAGCCACTGTGGAGAAAAGGCCACAAACCGGCAGACAACACTGTCATAAAAAGCCACACATTGACGGTAGATGAACATAGACATTATAAAGAGGATTAGACACCACATCGGTTGCTGAGGTGCAAGAAATGCAGCAGCCATTAAATGACACGGTGAGATGCCGAAGCGCTTCGCTTGTCATGTCCGCGACATATACATATTACAAACAAACTACAACTGACAAAAACTGTTTTTCCCCCAAAATGAGAGATCCTGCGTTTTTTATGAATTATATCCTGGCGTGCAGCAGTTGGTTGAAAAGGTCAGCTCAGAGTCTATGGACATTAGTGCCATTAATATCAGAAATGAAATGCTTTTGACAAAAACTACAGATTTTGTTCATTTCTATTTCTGTCCAGGGATCAAGGATCCAACATGTACATCAAGAATCCAGTGACTATGTACAGATTTTGATATTTATGTCCAGAGATCAAGGTTCCAGTGACCAATTTCATATTTATTTACTTTAAGACTCAATAAAATGTTGACATAGAAAACCTGTAAAGCCTACTTTTAGTACATAGAAAATTCACAAGAGGTATTGACAAGAGAACTGATAAAGAATCGGATTGATAATGCATTGATAGATAAAATCTTATGCTGCGTTTACACATAACGAGGACAAGTCACGAATGCCACGAAGTATACATTCTTGGTGCTGATGACAAATGTGATGATTCGGGGCAGAGGCGTCAGGTGTCCTCAGGAACTGCTGCAACCTGTTACCGCGCGTTACGATTAATGGCATGTGTTGCTGGAGAATTATCAGGAACCATTCCGCATGGTCAGGAATAATGTTCTGTGCTGCTGTGTGCTATTGCGCGTAACAGTGCATTGTTACGTTCTTTCACATTGTGAATGAGGCGAACTGTCTCCACACACCCACCCACATTCATCCATTAGCTGCTGAACAATTCAGATCGCTCCAGGATGCTCCTCAAAATCCACAGCAGAAGAACTTTGTGACTGCATGCTTAGTTTGGCTCTGTGCCATGGAGTGGCGCAGAGAGGAGGAGGAGGAGATGGAGAGAGCCAGATGTGTGGCTCCATGCGCCTCTCGTCTTGCGCGTTTTCTCAAACATCAGACGCAGAAGCAGCAGGTCGAACACCTGCAGGAGCGTACTGATGCGCATTGGAACGAGGTTTTTAGCTATCTTGGCATCACTGTCCTCCTTCAGCATACTGCAGCAATGAAACTGAATGCGGTGCAGCAGGGTTTAATTGTGTGCATGTCAGAGAACACTGTCACACTCTATTAAGGATCACCACTAATCAAGACGAATCAACATGCTCAGTTGCGACCTCCACAACATGAGGCGAAATGAGGGTGGTGCGTGACATTCGTGGAAGATTTTCTGACATGGTCACCGTCACATGGTTTTGGAAAACCATGTGACAGTGAACCAATTCCGACTGGACACTCACATTGCGCATGTCATCACACAGCTTCTATGAGGAGTACAAAGATGGCCGATGGCTGGCTCGAAAGTCCGCGGAGTTAACTTTTCAGCAAAAAAAGTAAGTTTCTATCTCATATCATTAGAAAGTTATTTATAATTTAGTAAAGCTTGGTCTTAGCCGTTGTTTACGACGGCGTCAGCCCCAGAGGGTTAAGAATGTCAGGAATGTGCCAAGAATGATGCAAATATGACATTCATAACACGTCCTGCCTATGTGTAAATGCACCATTATCAATACCCATCCCTAATCGTATCGCATTGTGAGGAATTGAATCGCCATCAAATACATATCAAATTGAATTGGGAACAGGAGTGAATTGTATCACATCGTATCGTCAGTATCGTAATGTATCGCTATGTGTATCGTATCGCTGGTCGTTTATCAAGGTGCGTATTGAATCATTGTCAGTGATGAGATTCACATGCTTAGTGTTTACCCTACAGTATTAAGCCTGACAGGCTGCCAGACTAACGGGAACCCCTGCCAGGCCAGATACAGTTTAGTAACATCAATGAAAAATACAGCTAAATATCCATTAATCAATTGTCAATATTAATTTTAGCACATTCAGAGCACTTTGATTCTGGTATTCTCTCACACAAACAATCGTCTGTGGAGTAAATGTTTTTATAGTAATTTGAAGAATAAAGTTCAAAGCTCCTGCTGTGGTCTCCGTCAGTGCAGTCAGAGCTTTCAACAGACGATGTCAGAAGTCAGACTCTGATATCTATTCTTCAGATTTTGACTAGTTAAAAAAAAGTCAGACATGCTTTTTCATGAAATGGTCTGTCACCATTTCCTGTGAATTCATCAGTATAACTCGTTTCACACCAGAATCACTGCTGACAAAGTCAATGTTATGGTGGAAGATTGTATTCACAGAGTCTGAAACATTAAGAATTGTCACTGCAATAATGCATCTGAGGTTTATTTTCTCTGCTGAGAAAAGGTTCTTGATCACAACACAGGCTGTAGAGCAAAAATGACTTTGTACTGTGGTAAGCAGAGCATATTTGTAGAGAGACAGAAGTGAGGACAATGAACTGTGACACATCTGCTACCTGCAAGCATCTGCTCGGACAGTGACACAAGTCATATTTATGTAGTTTTGCAACTACATGAGCAAAGTGAAAAAATATCTCTAATCTCTGGAAGGCATTCAAGGACAGTCCATACCCAGTTACTGCAAGACACACTGTATCTACACAAGGCCATCTATAAACACTTTAGTACAGAACGTATAAAAACTTCTTTTACAATGCACCATTTAAAAAAGTTTAAAACTCTGACTCTTAATGTGGTATGAGTGATGGTACGTGGCATAGCAGGTCTGGTGTTCTGCAGTGTGCGATTGAGGGTACCAACTGGTGCCCCGCAGGCCACATAAGGCCCAGTCTCTTATGTGAACATGCTTTTTCATGGCTTAAACTTTGATAAACAAGTGAGTGCACATCTATCCTGAGATATGGCAGTGATGACTGGTGGAATTCTGACAATACATTACACATTAAATTTTACTTAAAATTTCATAAAGATGTACTTGGAGGAAAAAAAGGACAAATTTTCACTTCTTCAGTCATCATGGAGGAGGAAACTAGCTAGAGAGACAAAAATGTTTTTTGTACCAGACTGTAAGGATGTTTATTTCTGATCTAAGGGCCCTGTCACACCTTGATGATTTAGTCAGCATATGCTGACAGTCGCATTTTCACCAAGTGGTTCGGGCCGGTACTGCACGGTGTAGTTCGGGTCAAACAGTTAATTCTGGCTTGTTTTGCATTTCCACCACCAGCAGAACCCTTTTGTTTGGTAAGTGGAATGCTTAAATATTGATGAGCACGTCATCAAGTACGTATACACCGTCATGCAGCGTCTCTTCTCCACAAAGAGGCAAAACAGAGTAATTTAACGTTATTTTATTTTAGTCTTGGTGGATCATGGGATTTAATTTCATCATGTGCAGAATGCTGATGAGTTGGTTGATGGCTGTGGTAAATGCTAAGGTGAATGACTGAGGCGCGGTGACTTTTTCAACTGTTAAAGCGCCAGTCGCAGTCTCATCGTTACCCCCGTCTGACAGATGGGGGATCAATCAGACGGTGACACCAGCATCCTCAGCCTGACAAAAGCACCTAATAATGCAGAGGGACTTGCTTTAAAATACTACGTTTCTTCAGCCACAAGGAATTAAAGTATACTCAACAAAAATATAAACGCAACACTTTTGGTTTTGCTCTCATTTTGTATGAGATGAACTCAAAGATCTAAAACTTTTTCCACATACACAATATCACCATTTCCCTCAAATATTGCTCACAAACCAGTCTAAATCTGTGACAGTGAGCACTTCTCCTTTGCTGAGATAATCCATCCCACCTCACAGGTGTGCCATACCAAGATGCTGATTAGACACCATGATTAGTGCGCAGGTGTGCCTTAGACTGCCCACAATAAAAGGCCACTCTGAAAGGTGCAGTTTTATCACACAGCACAATGCCACAGATGTTGCAAGATTTGAGGGAGCGTGCAATTGGCATGCTGACAGCAGGAATGTCAACCAGAGCTGTTGCCCATGTATTGAATGTTCATTTCTCTACCATAAGCCGTCTCCAAAGGCGTTTCAGAGAATTTGGCAGTACATCCAACCAGCCTCATAACCGCAGATCACGTGTAACCACACCAGCCCAGGGCCTCCACATCCAGCATGTTCACCTCCAAGATCGTCTGAGACCAGCCACTCGGACAGCTGCTGAAACAATCGGTTTGCATAACCAAAGAATTTCTGCACAAACTGTCAGAAACCGTCTCAGGGAAGCTCATCTGCATGCTTGTCGTCCTCATCGGGGTCTCGACCTGACTCCAGTTTGTCGTCGTAACCGACTTGAGTGGGCAAATGCTCACATTCGCTGGCGTTTGGCACGTTGGAGAGGTGTTCTCTTCAACTCTATGCGAAGGAGATGTGTTGCACTGCATGAGGCAAATGGTGGTCACACCAGATACTGACTGGTATCCCCCCCCAATAAAACAAAACTGGACCTTTCAGAGTGGCCTTTTATTGTGGACAGTCTAAGGCACACCTGTGCACTAATCATGGTGTCTAATCAGCATCTTGATATGGCACACCTGTGAGGTGGGATGGATTATCTCAGCAAAGGAGAAGTGCTCACTATCACAGATTTAGACTGGTTTGTGAACAATATGAGGGAAATGGTGATACTGTGTATGTGGAAAAAGTTTTAGATCTTTGAGTTCATCTCATACAAAATGGGAGCAAAACCAAAAGTGTTGCGTTTATATTTTTGTTGAGTGTATTTTCAGATGTCATTTTCCAAAACCAGGACGCTTTATGTCGATAGGTTTTTGCCAGGCTGTGATGATGAATCTGACTGAAACGAACAGGTAAGATTAAGACTTTATATTTACACCATTTGTGAATGGCTTTAATATTTGAAACAGACTGTATGAGGACTGCAGTTTTCAGCCAATCAATGGACAACATTAATGGATGTATTTCAATTTATGAGCAACTTACAAGAAACGTGTCAGAAGGAAGCAGTGTAATTAAAAGCTTTTTTGCCAAGCTCAGTTCTGACTCTGGGGACTGACATTTGAACAATATTATGGCAGTGGAGGCCCTAAGTATTTAGGTTGCGATCCACGTATGAACACAGATCCAAAGGCATCAAACCCATGAGAGATTTATGGACAAGTCATCCAATTTGTAACATGTGGAATGTGTCCCAATTCTTGGCAACCATCAGGGCGGTTGTCTACTTCTATTCAGATTACTGTAGAATCTGTGTGCTGTAACATCCAAATCCAGAATCTACGTAAATGTTAGGGTTAGTCATGTGTCGCATGTGTTTTAACATCCCAGTTAACAACACATCAAAGTACTCATGATTATAAATCGTCCATTATGGGCACATACACCCATAATTAGGGGTTTATGATGTTTTTATTCCTCTCCCGAAGCGAGGAAACGTGTATTTCCAAAAAACGTCTCACTCAGCAATTCTCGGCATTTCTCTGCGTGTGACATAGTTAAGAGCAAAACACAGACATCCCCAACAGAGACAGATAGAACAAAACGAATTAGGTTATGCCCGATAACGAAGCTTCGGAGCTTTTCTTTGAAAGCAGTAGCTCGGTTTTACAGACGAGATGACCCAATTCACTCCGAAACTCTTAACTTTTTCAGAGTCTGTCGGATTTTGGAACTTAAAGTGTCATGACGCTGCTGTTTGTGCCACAGCTGCTGGTTTACTGCTGCAGACATGCCTGGACATGCAGATCTAGGTCTCATATTGGAAAAGAAACTATTGTCAGGAGCTAATGGATTATCCAATATGCCATGATCCTGACAGAAGTTGAGTTGAAGGCAGAGCTGCAACTGGACATTATGCATGTGCCCGCGATCAGAACCTGAGAGTGAGTGGACCTGGACATTATTCTTTGGCATGTCAGCTGTTTATTGCCACTTAATGAATGTGGAATGTCTCCGTGATGACACAGATATATATTTATTAGATTTTCACAGTAATATACAACACATATTAGCGTTAACAGGCTGCCTTTATGACTAATTGCCGCAGGTGCAAAAAACCTTCTCACAGCCGCAGCTTTTACTGTGACTGCATCAAAATGAACAGTTATCACTTAAAAATAAGTCATCATAACAACATCACACTTGTGTAAAATTTGGAATTAATCTGTGCCTCAACTCACTGAAGCACACGCTGGGGCGCTTCTAGTAACCGTCACCTGTCGGAAACACTCAAGTACGCACGAGTAATTTGTTTTCTGAAGTGTCCGTAGCTGTTCGCTGCGAATGCCGTATACTTTGAAACTGGTCACAGAAGTGCACAAAGCAATCCTGGTGGATCAGCGGATGATCACTAACGGCCTAAATCTTAATTGTTATGATTTCAGTGCGACATGTCCTTTAAATGTGACAGTGTATTTGACAAACATTAAATAAATGGATCAAAATTCCGGTTGCAAAATCTGGTCATTTCCATTGACTAAACAAGAATCTGACAGTATTGTTTAATGTCTTGTAAATTTTTCTTGACTACTGTTTGAGCTGTATGTATTTTTTTTGTGCAAGCTCTTTGTAAATTTGTGAGAACAGTTATACAAAACAAATTTTTATCCATTATTTTTCATGTGAATGTTTCAGGAGCTCATCACCATCTGGCTTAGTGAAGTCTGAATGCTGGTCTTACCCATAGTCGTCAATGAGATGTGAACCAAGCACCACCACTTCCAAGTCGAAGTCCTCAGGATGAGCTTTGATCCCAAACATGATGGGGGCCAATTTGGAGTAATCTGCTCTGTTGCATGTTGCTACACACATCCTCAGCTTCTTACACTGCACACCCAGAAGAAACCACATGCATGTACATGTAGAAGGATACATACACACAGATTAATTTATTAAGCATTGCACAACACATACGTATTACTCGCCATGAACTGTCTGCTGTGCAAAACTTTTTCAAACCCTAAAACTAAACACTGACTATTTAATACTACAAACCCCATTACTCAAGTTTAAAAATGATATAAAATTGCCTTATCTATGTGTGATACAGACTAAAAGTAAAATTGTCACTTTCACAGATACACATCAGAGATGTTCACGATTTAAAACTATGTCCCCACCTTGAAAAATCTGAGTGTCCAGGACAGTGTCCATGATGAACTGGGATATTCCTGTCATAGTCTTGTTTTAACCATACCAGAATTTTCACAAGTCTCAAAAATTTATTCTCCTATTGCGAACTTTGACACACTGTACTTTGTTAATCTCTTGCATTTCCATGAAACCTGAAATGTTTTCATCCCTGGTGTGACCATCACTGGAAAGTTGTGCTAAAGTTATACTGCGGGTGTGCTACAGTTGTTTTTGCACAAATCACTTGGTACAAGTCCGGCATGTTATGTCACCAAACCACCCGCTAAAGCACACCAGTCTGACACAGTTATAGACACTGACCTTCTGGGATGCATATCCATGGAAGTCTAAGCAGGTTGAACCATACTTGAAGATTAAAACAACAGTGTGGCGCTTTACTCATTTGAGTAATGACTACACAGGGTCACTCAGGGTTTATACTTGGTAGTGAGTTTTGGTGGTGAATTGAACCCCTAACAAAAACAGTGGCACATTCTTAATTTATTTAAAAAGTCATATGCAAGTGTTTATAACACAGTTTAGAGGAGAAACTACGATTACAAGTTGTCAATAGTTATTAAATTAAATTTTACAGTCTGAGATAAATAGTGTAGATGTGTAATTTAACAACATTTACTACTTTAACCTTATGGGGTTATTATTAAAGCCCCAGTCAACTCACTCCCCCACCACCATCATATCACACCTATCACTACTGGCAGCAGATCAGGTGTCCTGGGGGAATACAATGCTGTGCCACATGGTAGCACAAGATCAGCATCCAATTTTGGAAATGTTACACTATTGCCAGTTTGTCCACTCACGATCACAGAAGCCTAGCTCTTCCAGATTTCTCTGGGTGTCTTGGTGGCTTCCTTCACTTCCCTCCTTCAATCATGGTAACTCAATTTTTGAGAACTGCCGACTTGACATAGATTCACCATACAGTGCCATAGTGTTTGCAATTTACTGACTGATGTAAATGAAGTCCAAAATCTATTCAGCGACTTGGAAATGTTCATGTGTCATCCCCTGACTTCTTTGAAGAAAATTCTCTGTAAAAGTGATGATATAATCCTTATATCTCAAAAAAATTGCCCCTGTAAATGCATTGCAGGCCTTAAATACAGGAATGGATGTTTATTAGATTAAGGTGACCACATAAAACATGAAATATCTTGGGTTCATACTGTCTGCAACGAAATAAAAAGCAATGCAAATGGAAGGATCATTATGCTTTGCTGTTGCGTGAAAATTTCAGGAATATGACACTCCCACAGCTGAAAACTCTAAGGGGTGTTCCCTACAGTGGAAAACTACGCTGGGAGCCTCACGGAGAGAGCCGCACTAGTTTATCCGATTTTGGAGAAGAGCCGGAAAGACAGTGATGACAGTGACTATATGGAACAGCTCTGATCTCGATCTTAACGGGAGAGCTGTGAAGTGGACACGGCTACTGGCCATTTGCGTCAGCGATGTTACATGCTTATCGACTGCGGACAAGCAAACGAAAGAATCAACAAAAACAAAATCTTAGGACATGCCTGTTTGCAATTGAGCACTATTTACCTGCATTCTGTGACTACAATAGGTTTTCAGGGTCCATGCAGAAATGTAGCCCAGGTACCTTTGGCCACTTTAATGTGCCCTGATCACAACTCACCTCCCACTGTCTGAACTCAAATAAATATGTCTAAACTGTAATGCTGTCATTTTTTTGAAATAGGGGTTTATGTTGAAGTTTATGAGCTGTCTTAAATGTTTGAATTTGCACTCTTGTATAGTTGTTTTTTAGTTAGGTTTTTTTTTATTTAATGTGATGATAATCAACTTTCCATATGGCCAACAGCTTTTGAAACCCAGAGAGAATCCTGGAGGTGGCAAGAGATCAATGAGGTGTGCTTGTGATCAGAGGATCTGTAGTGTGGTTCCCTGCCAGTAGGAAACTCGCTAAGGTCCTTATTCCCCAGGTTTCTCTCACTGTACAGATGTGCGCCTTGCTTGGTAGCACACTGACTTTGGTGTTAGGTGAGGAAACATCCCCCATTATCTTGCACTTTTGGGGGATACCTCTGACAATTAATAAATTACTGCTTATTACAGATTTTGACACACTGAATCCAAATCTAATGTTGGGGTTATGAATTCCTGCCATTTATTAGAAAAATGCAATTAAAATAATAAGTACCCAGCAAAGATCACCTCATAATGCACTGCCTGACCAGAGGAATACATGACATACTGCCCTTATCAGCCAATGAAAGAACACAGGAATTATACTTTTCAAAGTAGGTGTTTAGGAGAATACTTTTTAAATAATAATACATTTTATTTATAGTGCCATTTTCATCAATGATCTCAAGAGCTAAAGGTTAAAAAGATCAAATAAAAGCAAAAACAAGACAAGCAGTCATATTTCAAAATGGTAAGAATTTAAAACACTCATTTAAAAGGGGGGACCATAGGTTTTGTTAAAAAGAAATGCCTTTATTTTAACTAGTGCAGTGCTCGTAGGAAGTTTGTATTCCTATAGAAAATTGGGAGCTTAAGTAGATTTCTCATAGATGGTCATATGAGACTGTGTTTGAAGCAGGGATGTAGAAAGAGGAGTACTTATGTTATATTATTTGAATATAGTATTTCATATTTAAAAAAATCATTTTATTATCAATTATATAAAAATAAAAGTATTCCTATTAAACAGGTTATTGGAAGAGTCAGACAAAATTAAATAGAACATTTAGAATATTTGAAACAGAAAATCTCACCTCCTAAACATGGTTTATTTAAACCTGAACTCACTGCATATAAGATATTATTCAGTTTATGTACTTACTGAAACATTGCACAAATTATGGGAAAAGATAATATTTTGTTCAACTTATGTACTTACTGAAACGTTGTATAAATAGTAGGAAATTTGTTGTATTACCAAAAAAATGGATAGTTTTGATCCTGACCAAGAAGAAACCACAACTAAATTAATGTAATGCTTTATGTTTCAACATAATCACCCTGTAAGTCCACACAATTTTTCCACCATCGCTGCAGTGCCTTAATACCATTTCATAGAAGGTCTTATCATGGAGAACCATACACTACTTTTCTGAGTCAAAAAAAAACTTTTCAATCACCCCTGGTATTTTTGCAATGTGAACAATCCAATAAAGAAGTTTCAGGCTAAATAATTTTATCCTTAAAAAAAAAATATATACGAGGGCTGTCAATAAAGTTACAGTCCTTTTAATTTTTTTCAAAAACTATATGGATTTCATTCATATGTTTTTACGTCAGACATGCTTGAACCCTCGTGCGCATGCGTGAGTTTTTCCACGCCTGTCGGTGACGTCATTCGCCTGTGAGCACTCCTTGTGGGAGGAGTCGTCCAGCCCCTCGTCGGAATTCCTTTGTCTGAGAAGTTGCTGAGAGACTGGCGCGTTGTTTGATCAGAATTTTTTCTAAACCTGTGAGACACATCGAAGTGGACACGGTTCGAAAAATTAAGCTGGTTTTCAGTGAAAATTTTAACAGCTGATGAGAGATTTTGAGGTGATTCTGTCGCTTTAAGGACTTTTCACGGTGCGAGATGTCGTGCAGTGCTCTCAGGCGGCGTCATCAGCCTGTTCAAGCTGAAAACCTCCACATTTCAGGCTCTATTGATCCAGGACGTCGTGAGAGAACAGAGAAGTTTCAGAAGAAGTCGGTTTCAGCATTTTATCCGGATATTCCACTGTTAAAGGAGATTTTTTTAATGAAAGACGTGCGGGCGGGTCCGCGCGTCGGGACGCAGCCGACGCGGTGCGGCGGCACAGGAAAAACACCTCCGTGTTGATAACCATTTGTAAAATCCAGGCGGCTTTTGATGGCTTTCAGTGGAGTGAGTATATGAGAAATTGTTTAACAGGCAGGACATGTTCCAACTTGTCCTTAAGGCTTTCAACAGAGGTGTTTTTCCTGTGGCGGAGCGTCGCGGCGGCTGCGTCCCGACGCGCGGACCCGTCCGCACGTCTTTCATTAAAAAAATCTCCTTTAACAGTGGAATATCCGGATAAAATGCTGAAACCGACTTCTTCTGAAACTTCTCTGTTCTCTCACGACGTCCTGGATCAATAGAGCCTGAAATGTGGATGTTTTCAGCTTGAACAGGATGACGACGCCGCCTGAGAGCGCAGCGCGACGTCTCGCACCGTGAAAAGTCCTTAAAGCGACAGAATCACCTCAAAATCTCTCATCAGCCGTTAAAATTTTCACTGAAAACCAGCTTAATTTTTCGAACCGTGTCCACTTCGATGTGTCTCACAGGTTTAGAAAAAATTTTGATCAAACAACGCGCCAGTCTCTCAGCAACTTCTCAGACAAAGGAATTCCGACGAGGGGCTGGACGACTCCTCCCACAAGGAGTGCTCACAGGCGAATGACGTCACCGACAGGCGTGGAAAAACTCACGCACGCGCACGAGGGTTCAAGCATGTCTGACGTAAAAACATATGAATGAAATCCATATAGTTTTTGAAAAAAATAAAAAGGACCGTAACTTTATTGACAGCCCTCGTATATATAGAACAACTTGCTGATGAGCTACACTTTAAAAGCCACAGTAGGTTTCATGCAAGTCAAAGTGAAAATTTCTAAACCAATTTGCTCTTTGCGTATAGAATTGTGTGTGTATGACCACACGTGTAATCTACTTTTTTTTTCTTTTTTTTATTGCCTGATAAGACAGTACTTCATTTATTATACTGGTAGCACAATGCATTATGGGGCAATTTGTGCTTCGTCCTTTTATGATTTTAACTGTGTTTTCTAATAAACTGTAGGAATTCACGACCCCCAACAAGCAGATTTGGATTCACTGTAGAAGAAGTAATTCATTTTTAATTCTCAGAGGTGTGTCACGACACTTGTTTTCTGAGCAAAATAATCAGGGACGTTTCCTCACCTATATGTGAGAACAGGTGAATGTGATGCATCATTATAAAAGCATTTTCAACATCTGCATTGGCCGTAAAACCACTTCAGATATTTACAATTAGCTGAGATGGATTCAAATTTAAACAGTTAACATACCTGAAATATTTTTATTTGGCTATATAGACAAAAATCATACCTGATGTGGTAAATCCATCTTTTCTCTGTAGATCTGCCTTCTCCGATAGTAAACCTCCTAACAAAGAGAGACAAAAGGAATCAGTGTAACTCAGTGTCTGTTCAACCACTCATCCATACAGTTTTACACACTTTATACAAGGCCAGGTGAAAGTGGCAACAGGTTAAGTGGAACTACTTTCAAAATGTGGTAACAAGTCAAGCCTTAGTCTGTAGACAATAGCTGCATCTCAATTCAGGAAGCTGTGCCCCATGAAGATGTGGCCTGTAGGGACTGCAGAAGCTGAACATTCTGCTCTGAACTAAGGGCCTTTTGGAATTAAGTCTTTAGCTTTTCCCGGCCCTACCATGTGGCCTGGCAGCCTTGACAGCTGCATGCCATAAGCTAGCACCGAGTGGAACTCTTAGTTTAGCAACCATTTTTCCAGATTTATACTTTAACTATAGTTAATTGCACATATGGAGCCTGAAACTATGATACTAATGTACTGCCAATCCTGAGAACAAACACAGGTCTAACCCAGGTCAATCAGAGTTCACTGGGTTGTTGCAATATTGGTTCTGTCCCAGATCTTGGACAGAACCAATAAAGGCCTTTTCATGCTTCTACAACTCTAACTCCGTGGCCACGCAATCGCATCGACATGGGCAACTTTCTTGCCACCTGCATTGCCACTGCTGCTGTTTTTTTTTTTTTCTTTTCTTTTTTTATTTCAAGACTAACAAATTTGTCCCTCAACAACCTCCACTTATTTATAGAATCAACCCCCAAAACAACATTACATGCAATTTCCCTCCATGAATTGCTGACCATTTAAGCATCTGTAGTTTTTTCCAAGGCTGTTTTGTAAATGTGGTCATGTTTGCAGACTTCCTTTGCTCAACGTTCCTCCATTTGAGCCATGATCAGAATGTAATTACCGGGTGCAGGACAAACACTAAAAGATGATCGAAGATGGAGTGAAACCGGTCACATGACCAATCACAGCCCGTACAGTTTCTGTCCATTCGACATGCAGTTTAAATTTTTGGGATGTGCATAGCAGGCTATGGAGTGGGGCTCGGAGAGGGTTCATGACGACGCAGAGGACTCTGCATAGCTACGGAACTGCAGATATGGAGTACCATAAACTGGGAGTAATACACCGTAAGTAGTGGGACTAGACTGCCTTGTTTTGAAGAATCATTGGAATACCCCTGGTGTGTGTAGCCTTCTTTCACCTGAAAACAATTGATACATCAGGTGTATTCTTCATGGTCAACCAGAAAACTTTGATGGTCTCAAATGAAGCCCAACCAGAATTAGAAATGTTGCTGATCCTTGACTGGCCGCTTGAGGCTGGCTGCAAAAGGGATCACATTCCCACAGGAGCCTGTGTTAAAATGTCCAACTCTACAGCATAAACAAACATGCGTACAGCCTGGTACAAAAAAGGTTTTGTTCTCTACAGGTAGTTTCCTCCTCCATGACAACTGTACAAGGGTTTTGTTTTGTTTTTTTTTAACTAGCTTCTTAGTTTGAGACACAAACTCCTGGAATAACATGGGTTGTTGTGTGGTGAAACATACTAAAGATCATCAAAGACATCTCTGGTACAATATTCGCACCGAGTGAAATTCTCATGGTTTTTACTGTTGTATGCTATGGCATTAGCACTTTTAGCAGCCTGATTGGTTAAGTACAATTAATGCATGATTACTGAGAAAATAAGCAGCTCAAAACTTTTAATGTTCACACTAGAGCCAATCAGAGGAGAACCGACACGTAGTTAGCAAAAATATGATTTAATAATTACCCAAACTGAGGTTAGCCTGTTTAGCTAGTTCTGATTCAGAGAGAGGGGCATGTTCAGGCTTCTTTTATCACACACTCAGCCACCCACACTCCACCCCTTTACGCATTAATGAATATATCGTGATCCAAATCAGCACTGCTGCAACCATAACACCACCCAGATACGGGCTTCATATTGGCCATTATTTAACGTCTGAGTGGATCCTTGTCATTTTGTTGGTGCTTTGTCTGTCATGTTACATGGATTATTCATCCCATTGTGTCGCGTTGCATTTAGCATGCAAATTTGGTTCCATACATTTTGTACCATTGCACGCTGTGAACCCCCACCCACTAGTGGGAGCAGCATTTAGCTAAACATTCGGCGTTTGTTTTGCTGACAGATGATGATTTGAAGGAGCTAACTGACGGTGCTAATTCTTCTAACACACACACAAACAAACCCACTACGCTGTAAGCCGCTGTTAGGAGGAAGTTAGAATGAAAAGCTAGAGTAGTTTCTGATGTGATTTTTTTTTTCCACTGCACTGAGGAAGTACACAGTCTTTTTTTTTTTGTGGAAGTACACAAAGTCAGTGCACGGCAGCAGACTACATCGTCAGAATTATTTTTGGACTCCTATTTAAAGTTCGTGTTGGATTGTTGTTGTCAAAGCACCAGTGATGCACCAAAATGTAAGTCCCTTTTATTCTGCTCATAAATTAATATAATATCAACTGACAAGGATCTATTTTAGCAGTTATATAAAACAAATAATGAATGTTTTTACAATCTTTCAATGGTATGAATATTTCACCTCATGAAATATTCATACCTGGCTCTCACTGCGGTATTGTATCACTTCCTGTTCCGGAGCACAGCGGTGTTTTTCTGTATCTGTTAGCTGTTTAATCTGCGCAGTTAGATTGATCTAGTTATCTAGATTACGATTTGTTTCCCAGTGTAGTCTTTACGTGCCTTGACTGGAGCACTCCTTCTGCTGAATCACCTCTAAATTATTTACACATTGTTCACTTTGCGTGTTTTTAGGAATCCGCTAGCTTAGCGTAGCTACTAGCTCTTAGCCGATTTAGCATGGCGGCTTCTCCTGTCTCTCCCGCACTTTTCTGCTCTGGGTGTGAAATGTTTAGTTATTCCTCAGCCTCCTTTAGCAGTAACGGCACTTGTAATAAGTGTAGCTTATTCGTAGCTTTGGAGGCCAGGCTGGGCGAATTGGAGACTCGGCTCCGCACCGTGGAAAATTCTACAGCTAGCCAGGCCCCTGTAGTCGGTGCGGACCAAGGTAGCTTAGCCGCCGTTAGTTACCCCCTGGCAGATCCCAAGCAGGCCGACTGGGTGACTGTGAGGAGGAAGCGTAGCCCTAAACAGAAGCCCGTGTACACCGCCAACCCGTTCACATCTCTAACCGTTTTTCCCCACTCGACGACACACCCGCCGAGGATCAAACTCTGGTTATTGGCGACTCTGTTTTGAGAAATGTGAAGTTAGCGACACCAGCAACCATAGTCAATTGTCTTCCGGGGGCCAGAGCAGGCGACATTGAAGGAAATTTGAAACTGCTGGCTAAGGCTAAGCGTAAATTTGATAAGATTGTAATTCACGTCGGCAGTAATGACACCCGGTTACGCCAATCGGAGGTCACTAAAATTAACATTAAATCGGTGTGTAACTTTGCAAAAACAATGTCGGACTCTGTAGTTTTCTCTGGGCCCCTCCCCAATCGGACCGGGAGTGACATGTTTAGCCGCATGTTCTCCTTGAATTGCTGGCTGTCTGAGTGGTGTCCAAAAAATGAGGTGGGCTTCATAGATAATTGGCAAAGCTTCTGGGGAAAACCTGGTCTTGTTAGGAGAGACGGCATCCATCCCACTTTGGATGGAGCAGCTCTCATTTCTAGAAATCTGGCCAATTTTCTTAAATCCTCCAAACCGTGACTATCCAGGGTTGGGACCAGGAAGCAGAGTTGTAGTCTTACACACCTCTCTGCAGCTTCTCTCCCCCTGCCATCCCCTCATTACCCCATCCCCGTAGAGACGGTGCCTGCTCCCAGACCACCAATAACCAGCAAAAATCTATTTAAGCATAAAAATTCAAAAAGAAAAAATAATATAGCACCTTCAACTGCACCACAGACTAAAACAGTTAAATGTGGTCTATTAAACATTAGGTCTCTCTCTTCTAAGTCCCTGTTGGTAAATGATATAATAATTGATCAACATATTGATTTATTCTGCCTAACAGAAACCTGGTTACAGCAACACCCCCGAGTCACACTAACTGTCAGAATGCTCGTAGCACGGGCCGGGGCGGAGGATTAGCAGCAATCTTCCATTCCAGCTTATTAATTAATCAAAAACCCAGACAGAACTTTAATTCATTTGAAAGCTTGTCTCTTAGTCTTGTCCATCCAAATTGGAACTCCCAAAAACCAGTTTTATTTGTTATTATCTATCGTCCACCTGGTCGTTACTGTGAGTTTCTCTGTGAATTTTCAGACCTTTTGTCTGACTTAGTGCTTAGCTCAGATAAGATAATTATAGTGGGCGATTTTAACATCCACACAGATGCTGAGAATGACAGCCTCAACACTGCATTTAATCTATTATTAGACTCTATTGGCTTTGCTCAAAAAGTAAATGAGTCCACCCACCACTTTAATCATATCTTAGATCTTGTTCTGACTTATGGTATGGAAATGGAAGACTTAACAGTATTCCCTGAAAACTCCCTTCTGTCTGATAATTTCTTAATAACATTTACATTTACTCTGATGGACTACCCAGCAGTGGGGAATAAGTTTCATTACACTAGAAGTCTTTCAGAAAGCGCTGTAACTAGGTTTAAGGATATGATTCCTTCTTTATGTTCTCTAATGCCA
This sequence comes from Thalassophryne amazonica, assembly GCF_902500255.1. Taxonomy (NCBI): domain Eukaryota; kingdom Metazoa; phylum Chordata; class Actinopteri; order Batrachoidiformes; family Batrachoididae; genus Thalassophryne; species Thalassophryne amazonica. Next base: position 51,468,455 of record NC_047117.1, read on the forward strand.
TATACCAACACAGTGCAGAGTAGCTACCTAAACTCTGTAAGTGAGATAGAGTATCTCGTCAATAGTTTTACATCCTCATTGAAGACAACTTTGGATGCTGTAGCTCCTCTGAAAAAGAGAGCTTTAAATCAGAAGTGTCTGACTCCGTGGTATAACTCACAAACTCGTAACTTAAAGCAGATAACCTGTAAGTTGGAGAGGAAATGGCGTCTCACTAATTTAGAAGATCTTCACTTAGCCTGGAAAAAGAGTCTGTTGCTCTATAAAAAAGCCCTCCGTAAAGCTAGGACATCTTTCTACTCATCACTAATTGAAGAAAATAAGAACCCCAGGTTTCTTTTCAGCACTGTAGCCAGGCTGACAAAGAGTCAGAGCTCTATTGAGCTGAGTATTCCATTAACTTTAACTAGTAATGACTTCATGACTTTCTTTGCTAACAAAATTTTAACTATTAGAGAAAAAATTACTCATAACCATCCCAAAGACGTATCGTTATCTTTGGCTGCTTTCAGTGATGCCGGTATTTGGTTAGACTCTTTCTCTCCGATTGTTCTGTCTGAGTTATTTTCATTAGTTACTTCATCCAAACCATCAACATGTTTATTAGACCCCATTCCTACCAGGCTGCTCAAGGAAGCCCTACCATTATTTAATGCTTCGATCTTAAATATGATCAATCTATCTTTGTTAGTTGGCTATGTACCACAGGCTTTTAAGGTGGCAGTAATTAAACCATTACTTAAAAAGCCATCACTTGACCCAGCTATCTTAGCTAATTATAGGCCAATCTCCAACCTTCCTTTTCTCTCAAAAATTCTTGAAAGGGTAGTTGTAAAACAGCTAACTGATCATCTGCAGAGGAATGGTCTATTTGAAGAGTTTCAGTCAGGTTTTAGAATTCATCATAGTACAGAAACAGCATTAGTGAAGGTTACAAATGATCTTCTTATGGCCTCGGACAGTGGACTCATCTCTGTGCTTGTTCTGTTAGACCTCAGTGCTGCTTTTGATACTGTTGACCATAAAATTTTATTACAGAGATTAGAGCATGCCATAGGTATTAAAGGCACTGCGCTGCGGTGGTTTGAATCATATTTGTCTAATAGATTACAATTTGTTCATGTAAATGGGGAATCTTCTTCACAGACTAAAGTTAATTATGGAGTTCCACAAGGTTCTGTGCTAGGACCAATTTTATTCACTTTATACATGCTTCCCTTAGGCAGTATTATTAGACGGTATTGCTTAAATTTTCATTGTTACGCAGATGATACCCAGCTTTATCTATCCATGAAGCCAGAGGACACACACCAATTAGCTAAACTGCAGGATTGTCTTACAGACATAAAGACATGGATGACCTCTAATTTCCTGCTTTTAAACTCAGATAAAACTGAAGTTATTGTACTTGGCCCCACAAATCTTAGAAACATGGTGTCTAACCAGATCCTTACTCTGGATGGCATTACCCTGACCTCTAGTAATACTGTGAGAAATCTTGGAGTCATTTTTGATCAGGATATGTCATTCAAAGCGCATATTAAACAAATATGTAGGACTGCTTTTTTGCATTTATGCAATATCTCTAAAATCAGAAAGGTCTTGTCTCAGAGTGATGCTGAAAAACTAATTAATGCATTTATTTCCTCTAGGCTGGACTATTGTAATTCATTATTATCAGGTTGTCCTAAAAGTTCCCTAAAAAGCCTTCAGTTAATTCAAAATGCTGCAGCTAGAGTACTGACGGGGACTAGAAGGAGAGAGCATATCTCACCCATATTGGCCTCTCTTCATTGGCTTCCTGTTAATTCTAGAATAGAATTTAAAATTCTTCTTCTTACTTATAAGGTTTTGAATAATCAGGTCCCATCTTATCTTAGGGACCTCGTAGTACCATATCACCCCAATAGAGCGCTTCGCTCTCAGACTGCAGGCTTACTTGTAGTTCCTAGGGTTTGTAAGAGTAGAATGGGAGGCAGAGCCTTCAGCTTTCAGGCTCCTCTCCTGTGGAACCAGCTCCCAATTCAGATCAGGGAGACAGACACCCTCTCTACTTTTAAGATTAGGCTTAAAACTTTCCTTTTTGCTAAAGCTTATAGTTAGGGCTGGATCAGGTGACCCTGAACCATCCCTTAGTTATGCTGCTATAGACGTAGACTGCTGGGGGGTTCCCATAATGCACTGTTTCTTTCTCTTTTTGCTCTGTATGCACCACTCTGCATTTAATCATTAGTGATCGATCTCTGCTCCCCTCCACAGCATGTCTTTTTCCTGGTTCTCTCCCTCAGCCCCAACCAGTCCCAGCAGAAGACTGCCCCTCCCTGAGCCTGGTTCTGCTGGAGGTTTCTTTCTGTTAAAAGGGAGTTTTTCCTTCCCACTGTAGCCAAGTGCTTGCTCACAGGGGGTCGTTTTGACCGTTGGGGTTTTACATAATTATTGTATGGCCTTGCCTTACAATATAAAGCGCCTTGGGGCAACTGTTTGTTGTGATTTGGCGCTATATAAAAAAAATTGATTGATTGATTATGGGTCACTATAGAAAACCTATGAGTGATAACACGCCAGCTTTGTCCAGCATATACAGTCTATGAGTCAATCTAGACCAGGGGTGGGCAACAAGGTCCATGACACAGCAGGCTTTCCTTGAAACAAGTCACCTCAGCAGGTGGTTTGCTGATGAGCTCCTCCCCTGAACACAAACACCTGATCATCAATGAAATCACCTACTGAGGTGATTGGTAGCAAGGAAAACCTATTTCTCTCAAATAATGTTCACTAATCTGTCTAAATCTGTGTTAGATTTAGATTATCCCCTTTGCCAAGATAATCCATCCCACCTCACAGGTGTGGCATATCAAGATGCTGATTAGACAGCATGATTATTGCACAGGTGTGCCTTAGGCTGTGCAATAATAACAGTAAAAACAGATTTGCACAGGCGGGCCCAGTGTGCCTTAGAGAGAGTGGTGACATGACGAGTCGGGGTAAAAAAAAAAAAAAAAAAAATCGGTCACGTGACTCATGGTGCCATCTTGGGTTCGAAATAGTGCTCGCTGTTAATTTGTCTGCATGTAAATCCAGCAATTTTATTTATTTATTCGCTGAAAATACCGGGTTGTTGTGCATTTGGATGCACAAATAGACACAGCAAGGGCTTCAAGATGTACTGACTCCCTTCAGATTCAAACAGAAGAAAAATCAGAGGTTCAAATTAAAGTTCAGCACTCTGACACTCAAAGGTTCATTCGGTAGTTCAGCGAAGTCATTTTACAGATTTGAATTTACATACGAGGTCTATTAGAAAAGAAACCGACCTTATTATTTTTTTCAAAAACCATATGGATTTGAATCACGTGTGATTGTGTCAGACAAGATTGAACCCTCGTGCGCATGCGTGAGTTTTTCCACGCCTGTCGGTTGCGTCATTCGCCTGTGAGCAGGCTTTGAGTGAGGAGTGGTCCACCCCCTCGGCGGATTTTCATTGTCAGGAAATGGCGGAATGATTTGGGCTTTTTTTCCCCATCAGAATTTTTTCAGAAACTGTTAGAGACTGGCAGCTGGAAACCATTAGAAAAATTTATCTGGCTTTCAGTGAAAATTTTACGGGCTTCACAGAGAATAAGGAATGTTACTAGAGCTTTAAGGACGGCTTTAAGGACGCTCGGTGCACCGCGCTCCGTGCCGCCATCGAGAGCCACAAACCACCGGATCATTTCTAAACGGATGGCTCTGTGGAGCCGGGACCGTCGTGTGCACTTTCTCTGGTTATCACAAGAGCTGGACATCAACTATTTTCCGGCAGATTTCACTTTTAACAAGAGATTTTGTCATGGAAAGCCGAGCGGAGGCTTCGCGCGTCATGACCGATTTGCTGATGGAGCGAGACAAAGGAACACCTCCGTTTTGGTCTCACAGGATGGCTTTGAGATGGCATTCAGACAGCTGTCGGTGGTTTTTCCATCGAGTGATCATCCGAGAAATTGTGGATGTGCCTGGACATGCCAGAACATGTCCCGTGAGGCTTCATCACGGCGTTGCTGTGCGCCATGCGGCACCGCCGCAACGCGCGAAGCCTCCGCTCCTCTTTCCATGACAAAAACTCCTGTAACAGTGGAATGTGCCGTTCATTTCCAAACTGGACGCTGTGTTTTATCCGGGACGTCGTCTGACTAGCAAAGGAATTGTGAAAAGACGTGGACATCAGCACTTTTTTGGCACACAGACAGACGTGCGGAGGAATTCCGCGCGTCGCGTGGTGCTGCATGGCGCAAAGCAACGCCGTGATGAAGCCTCACGGGACATGTTCTGGCATGTCCAGGCACATCCACAATTTTTCGGATAATCACGCGATGGAAAAACCACCGACAGCTGTCTGAACGCCATCTCAAAGCCGTCCTGTGAGACCAAAACGGAGGTGCTTCTTTGTCTCGCTCCATCAGTAAATTGGTTGTGACGCGCAAAGCCTCCGCTCGGCTTTCCATGACAAAATCTCTTGTTAAAAGTGAAATCTGCCAGAAAATGGCTGATGTCCAGCTCTTGTGATAACCAGAGAAAGTGCACACGACGGTCCCGGCTCCACAGAGCCATCCGTTTAGAAATGATCCGGTGGTTTGTGGCTCTCGATGGCGGCACGGAGCGCGGCACGGAGCACGGCACGGAGCACGGCGCGCCGAGCATCCTTAAAGCTGTAGTAACAGTCCTTATTCTCTGTGAAGCCCGTAAAATTTTCACCGAAAGCCAGATAAATTTTTCGAATGGTTTCCAGCTGCCAGTCTCTAACAGTTTCTGAAAAAATTCTGATGGAAAAAACCGGCATTCCACCATTCCTGACAATGAAAATCCGCAGAGAGGGTGGACCACTCCTCACAAGCGAATGACGCAACCGATAGGCGTGGAAAAACTCACGCATGCGCACGAGGGTTCAAGCTTGTCTGACGCAATCACACGTGATTCAAATCCATATGGTTTTTGAAAAAAATAAAAAGGTCAGTTTCTTTTCTAATAGACCTCGTATATATAAATTGACAAACTTTATGATGTAAGCCAACAATGAGCTTCCCCTCTTTGAAAGAACAGCAGCCAGCACTGGTACAGAGAAAACGTGGATAAAAACCTGTTCCAGGGTGTTCTTGACCACAGACTGGGGCAATGGTTTAATCTTTCAGCAGGACAATGACCCTCAGTACACAGCCAAGATATCAAAGGAGTGGCTTCAGTGCAACTCTGTGAATGCGCTGCGCTGGCTGGGCCACTCAGCCCAGACCTGAATCTGATTGAACATCTCTGGAGAGATCTGAAATTACTTTCAACATGTACAGTACATATGTAAATAAACCTGTAAATATTACACCGTTTGTGTTGGCTTGTGTCAAGTTGAAGACACGTTTAATCAATCACACCCAGAACTTATGACTTTGAGATTGAAGACTGATTAATATCAAACTTAACATTTCCTGCTTCTAAGCAGATGGTGCCTCTTTCAAGGTATTTAATATTGTTTTAACTTATATCTGCTACATTTAGCCTGAAGCTCCCATGTGAGGCAGATTTAGATTGATTGTATTCTGTCATGAGACATGTTTACTTCACCCCCCATATGTGAATGAAAAAAAAGCCACAAATTTTAATGCATGACTAAAGGAAGCACTTACTGCTTGTTATTTGATACATGAAAATTTATTGTAAGGCCTTCTGTGAGAGGTTCATGGCGCTCTTTCCACTTTAATTAATGTTCGTCTGGACACAAGTTTAAATTATTGCGTGTTCCAGTATTTAAACCGCTGTCTCAGAAACAGTATAAACAAAACCGAATTACTGCATTTTTTCAGTTTCAAGCTTTGTCATTTTACCACCACTATAATGTGTTTCTTCTACATTCAAAAGAACGTCTGTTGTGTTCTGAAAGAAAACGTAATTATTTAAATGTTTTATTTTTAACCGGACCACCGTGTCCCATTTGCAATTTTTTTTTAATGTGTGTGTGCGCGTGAATTAAAAGCTACTGCGTTCAGACATTTATTGTAAAAAGCAAGCTGTACTAAGAATTAATTTAGCAACTTTCTAAACATTAGCTGCTGGTTTAATTCAAAGTGAATTTTTTGCTGTGTACAACTGACGCCCTGCTGTGGGCAGTCCATCTTGTGCTGAAAGCGGGATTTTGTGATTTACAGCCTGCAGCTTGATCAGCAAGCGTAACCAAATGTTACTGCACAAAATCAGCTAAGCCGCGCTAAATGAGTGTTAGCTGCTATCACACTATCAGACATTGAAACAAAATAAGCAGATAAAAAAAATAAAATAAAAATAAATCACTGGCACAAATCTACATCAATTTAATAAAAGCTAGTAGACGGAACAGGACGAGTCCGTTAGTGGATTTTAACCTTACAAAACTGCAGTGAGTTTAAATCCGGCCATTTTACATAGCCATGTGAGCCAAGTTAACCCATGGAAATATAGACTGGAATGGACATGCGCACCTCAATCTATTAGCATCGCTCAGGACAGGAAGGCGTCATTACTAAGGGTGGAGATGTACCGATCATCAATAATAAACTGACCGCTTTTTTGCACTAGCGTCGCTATTTCTTAATGGATTTTAATAAAAGTAGGCTTGTTTTAAAGCCATTTGAAAGCTCTTTCCAATAAACCTATGCATGAGTGGGTGAGAAAAAAAAAAAAAAAAACTTATGTAAAATGCAGAAATTTGGGGAAATTATGACAAACTGTGCTGCTTTTTTCTCTCTATTGTCGCTATTAACAGATTTTAATAAAAGTAGGCTTGTTTTAAAGCCCTTTAATTGATCTTTCTAATGAACCCATACATGTCTGGGTAGAAAAAAAGTTTTATGTAAAGTGTGGAAATTTGGGGAAAATATGCCATTCTGTTCATTTACTGTGATGTTTTTTTTTCCTGTCATCATAATTCTCGATGGATTTTTATAAATGAAGCCTTGTAAGTTGTATTCAAGCTGATTAAAACCTCTAACGAACCCATACATGCTTGGATAAAAAAATCCTTATGTATTAAAATATAAATCTGAAGCATGCCTTGACATTGTGCTCATTTACCTTGCTGCTTTTTCCACTGTAATATTATTGCTAGTCTTTTAATGACAACATATACATATATATATATATATATATATATATATACATATACACATATATATACACATATATATACACATATATATACATATATATATATATATATATATATATATGATGTTTACTAACATTTTATTTCAAGTAGATATAAAGCCATTCAGAATTTATGACTTTTGACCCTCAGTCAGGGTAAAAAGTACCTCCTCCATCCCCTTCAACCACTGTTAAAATTTAAATGCCACCTGTGACCACCATGTACATATCATATTAAACTGCAAGTATATATATAGTCATAAATATATTTAAACATTTTTGTTTCTATATCTGTATGCATGTGAACGCAGCTTAATGAAAAGAACTTAGGCGATGGAGTTATAGTCTCAGTCTATTGATATTAAACTGCGACATAACTTTAAAATAGACATTTGTTTTACATAATTACATTAAGGCTATTGTACAGTTCATTTTAGTATTCGAGAATTGTTTTTTTTAGTTGGTGCAGTTGATGGTGAAGCACTGACTGCCTTTTCCCCCCTCATTTCGCTTCTGTTTAACTGGCTCAAGGTGCTCTCTCCACGCTTAGTAATGGCCTCCGTGCGGCACACCGCTAATCACGTGACGTCCATTCCAGTCTCTATTTCCATGAGTTAACCTATCTTAGCATCTGCAAACTACTCACTCAAAACCGCATAACATCACAAAATTTCAAGAGTGCCTGCTGTGAGGTGGATTCTAACAGCTGTGATTTAGTGACAACAGTCCACACAACCCAAACTGCCAGAAAACAGCTTTTCCAAGTTTATTTTCTTCAAAGATGAGCCAACACAGTTTGCAGACTACTGAATCACATCTTTAACAGGATGTCGTGGGTTTAACCAACTCCTTCCTCCTGAAACCAAAAGCCTTGTGAGAGTTGCTGCCAAATACAGGTGGCAGCTTGCATTGCATCCTGTCAGCTCCAAAGGCTGCCCCTTTACTTTGTAAATATTTTGCGATTAGATTTTGTTAGCAAAGAAGAAAGAAGGTTTTTGTCATTTATTGTATCTGATGTGTTTTTCAAATAAGCAAAACCTGATGCCAAGTAGCCGGAGCTTATGACGACATCTGTGGCTTCTTTAGAATGACCCTGAAACCAAGAAACTCTCTCTTCCGATCTCTTCAACGCTACCGCTTTGGTTCTAACTCAAGATATGTAAGTATGCAATATCAATGAAATGTGAAAAAGTTTAGGAGAAGTAAATATGAAGATGAGTGTGTGCGTGCATATCTCAGAGATCGAGAGAGAGAGAGATAGAAAGAACAATGTGTCTACATCCAGATTAGCAGTTTGGGGGATATGATAAGCACATCAAGTAATCAGTTCTTTGCAATGCAATAATACTGCAACTAAGGATCACTTCCCAAGGGATCTCCCCAGAAATTTTTAGTACAGTGTTGCTGCTGGCAACTATCACTCAAAACGGCACACAAGCAGTGGTGGGCACAGCTAACCAAAAAGTTGCTTTAACAACCATTTAAAAGTTAACTTTTAAAACACTAAACCAATACGCGGGTAAAAAATTTAGCGGAAGTTACCGCTAACTTTTAGCATTGACTGAGTCGCGGCCACATCAGATTACACTGTCAGCTACTGATAAGCCAGTTTCTAGTTTAAGTGCCGCAGCAGCTGCTGGGTAAATTAAAAAGGTCAAGTCGCATAACCCGTGCATTCCCAGGATCACAAACACAAAATGAACGCATGAAAAATAAATAAATAAAAAGTAAAACTCCAAACGCTGTCATCATCTTTATCAAAAGCAGTAAATCGCAGTATTACAAGTCAGTTTATCATCATATTATATATTTATAAACCGTTAACGGAGCACCCGTATTGCGTTCACAAAACAAATGCACGAAAAATAAATTAAAAAATTAAATAAAATCTCAAACATTGTCATCGTCTTTATAAAAAGCAGTAAATCGCAGTATTAATAGTCTCTGTATATTTATAAATTGTTACAGGAATTGCCCGTAAACGGTATTGCCTTCATAAACACATCAGTTCCTGTTCATAACAGGAACTAACATGTATGATTTTAGGGTTTACAAACATTTTTGACCATTAAAATTGACTCATTTTACCAGCCAAAAAAATTTTAGCGGACTGAAAGGCTAAGGCGTAAATTTGGTAAGATTGTAATTCACGTCGGCAGTAATGACACCCGGTTACGCCAATCGGAGGTCACTAAAATTAACATTAAATCAGTGTGTAACTTTGCAAAAACAATGTCGGACTCTGTAGTTTTCTCTGGGCCCCTCCCCAATCAGACCGGGAGTGACATGTTTAGCCGCATGTTCTCCTTGAATTGCTGGCTGTCTGAGTGGTGTCCAAAAAATGAGGTGGGCTTCATAGATAATTGGCAAAGCTTCTGGGGAAAACCTGGTCTTGTTAGGAGAGACGGCATCCATCCCACTTTGGATGGAGCAGCTCTCATTTCTGCAAATCTGGCCAATTTTCTTAAATCCTCCAAACCGTGACTATCCAGGGTTGGGACCAGGAAGCAGAGTTGTAGTCTTACACACCTCTCTGCAGCTTCTCTCCCCCTGCCATCCCCTCATTACACCATCCCCGTAGAGATGGTGCCTGCTCCCAGACCACTAATAACCAGCAAAAATCTATTTAAGCATAAAAATGAAAAAAGAAAAAATAATATAGCACCTTCAACTGCACCACAGACTAAAACAGTTAAATGTGGTCTATTAAACATTAGGTCTCTCTCTTTTAAGTCCCTGTTAGTAAATGATATAATAACTGATCAACATATTGATTTATTCTGCCTTACAGAAACCTGGTTACAGCAGGATGAATATGTTAGTTTAAATGAGTCAACTCCCCCGAGTCACACTAACTGCCAGAATGCTCATAGCACGGGCAGAGGCGGAGGATTAGCAGCAATCTTCCATTCCAGCTTATTAATTAATCAAAAACCCAGACAGAGCTTTAATTCATTTGAAAGCTTGACTCGTAGTCTTGTCCATCCAAATTGGAAATCCCAAAAACCAGTTTTATTTGTTATTATCTATTGTCCACCTGGTCGTTACTGTGAGTTTCTCTGTGAATTTTCAGACCTTTTGTCTGACTTAGTGCTTAGCTCAGATAAGACAATTATAGTGGGCGATTTTAACATCCACACAGATGCTGAGAATGACAGCCTTAACACTCATTACACTAGAAGTCTTTCAGAAAGTGCTGTAACTAGGTTTAAGGATATGATTCCTTCTTTATGTTCTCTAATGCCATATACCAACACAGTGCAGAGTAGCTACCTAAACTCTGTAAGTGAGATAGAGTATCTCGTCAATAGTTTTACATCCTCATTGAAGACAACTTTGGATGCTGTAGCTCCTCTGAAAAAGAGAGCTTTAAATCAGAAGTGCCTGACTCCATGGTACAACTCACAAACTCGCAGCTTAAAGCAGATAACCCGTAAGTTGGAGAGGAAATGGCGTCTCACTAATTTAGAAGATCTTCACTTAGCCTGGAAAAAGAGTCTGTTGCTCTATAAAAAAGCCCTCCGTAAAGCTAGGACATCTTACTACTCATCACTAATTGAAGAAAATAAGAACAACCCCAGGTTTCTTTTCAGCACTGTAGCCAGGCTGACAAAGAGTCAGAGCTCTATTGAGCAGAGTATTCCTTTAACTTTAACTAGTAATGACTTCATGAATTTCTTTGCTAATAAAATTTTAACTATTAGAGAAAAAATTACTCATACCCATCCCAAAGACGTATCGTTATCTTTGGCTGCTTTCAGTGATGCCGGTATTTGGTTAGACTCTTTCTCTCCGATTGTTCTGTCTGAGTTATTTTCATTAGTTACTTCATCTAAACCATCAACATGTCTATTAGACCCCATTCCTACCAGGCTGCTCAAGGAAGCCCTACCATTATTTAATGCTTCGATCTTAAATATGATCAATCTATCTTTATTAGTTGGCTATGTACCACAGGCTTTTAAGGTGGCAGTAATTAAACCATTACTTAAAAAGCCATCACTTGACCCAGCTATCTTAGCTAATTATAGGCCAATCTCCAACCTTCCTTTTCTCTCAAAAATTCTTGAAAAGGTAGTTGTAAAACAGCTAACTGATCATTTGCAGAGGAATGGTCTATTTGAAGAGTTTCAGTCAGGTTTTAGAATTCATCATAGTACAGAAACAGCATTAGTGAAGGTTACAAATGATCTTATGGCCTCAGACAGTGGACTCATCTCTGTGCTTGTTCTGTTAGACCTCAGTGCTGCTTTTGATACTGTTGACCATAAAATTTTATTACAGAGATTAGAGCATGCCATAGGTATTAAAGGCACTGCGCTGCGGTGGTTTGAATCATATTTATCTAATAGATTACAATTTGTTCATGTAAATGGGGAATCTTCTTCACAGACTAAGGTTAATTATGGAGTTCCACAAGGTTCGGTGCTAGGACCAATTTTATTCACTTTATACATGCTTCCCTTAGGCAGTATTATGAGACGGCATTGCTTAAATTTTCATTGTTACGCAGATGATACCCAGCTTTATCTATCCATGAAGCCAGAGGACACACACCAATTAGCTAAACTGCAGGATTGTCTTACAGACATAAAGACATGGATGACCTCTAATTTCCTGCTTTTAAACTCAGATAAAACTGAAGTTATTGTACTTGGCCCCACAAATCTTAGAAACATGGTGTCTAACCAGATCCTTACTCTGGATGGCATTACCCTGACCTCTAGTAATACTGTGAGAAATCTTGGAGTCATTTTTGATCAGGATATGTCATTCAAAGCGCATATTAAACAAATATGTAGGACTGCTTTTTTGCATTTACGCAATATCTCTAAAATTAGAAAGGTCTTGTCTCAGAGTGATGCTGAAAAACTAATTCATGCATTTATTTCCTCTAGGCTGGATTATTGTAATTCATTATTATCAGTGTTGTCCTAAAAGTTCCCTGAAAAGCCTTCAGTTAATTCAAAATGCTGCAGCTAGAGTACTGACGGGGACTAGAAGGAGAGAGCATATCTCACCCATATTGGCCTCTCTTCATTGGCTTCCTGTTAATTCTAGAATAGAATTTAAAATTCTTCTTCTTACTTATAAGGTTTTGAATAATCAGGTCCCATCTTATCTTAGGGACCTCGTAGTACCATATCACCCCAATAGAGCGCTTCGCTCTCAGACTGCAGGCTTACTTGTAGTTCCTAGGGTTTGTAAGAGTAGAATGGGAGGCAGAGCCTTCAGCTTTCAGGCTCCTCTCCTGTGGAACCAGCTCCCAATTCAGATCAGGGAGACAGACACCCTCTCTACTTTTAAGATTAGGCTTAAAACTTTCCTTTTTGCTAAAGCTTATAGTTAGGGCTGGATCAGGTGACCCTGAACCATCCCTTAGTTTTGCTGCTATAGACTTAGACTGCTGGGGGGTTCCCATGATGCACTGTTTCTTTCTCTTTTTGCTCTGTATGCACCACTCTGCATTTAATCATTAGTGATTGATCTCTGCTCCCCTCCACAGCATGTCTTTTTCCTGGTTCTCTCCCTCAGCCCCAACCAGTCCCAGCAGAAGACTGCCCCTCCCTGAGCCTGGTTCTGCTGGAGGTTTCTTCCTGTTAAAAGGGAGTTTTTCCTTCCCACTGTCGCCAAGTGCTTGCTCACAGGGGGTCGTTTTGACCGTTGGGGTTTTTACGTAATTATTGTATGGCCTTGCCTTACAATATAAAGCGCCTTGGGGCAACTGTTTGTTGTGATTTGGCGCTATATAAATAAAATTGATTGATTGAAAGTTTGTGGAACTAAATTTAGTGGAAGCAAATTGGTCCACTGATGGTTTTCAAAGTTAGCTTCACTGGCTAGCGGATTAGCAGAACTGTGCCCACCACCGCATGCAACGCTTCCACTCAGGGTCCTATCCAACCTTGTGTCCTGAAGTCTTAAGACAAAAATGAAAATCTTTGTGCTGAATTCTTGATTAGTGAAATTTATCTAAAATGTTTGTGTTTCACTGACAAACTGTATACATGTTACAAATGTGCCATAAACTTATTTGAAAGAAAAATGAATGCACAGAAAGACAATTGAAAATTTGTTAGATTCCAGACTTTTTTTTTTTTTTTTTTTTAAACATTTCTCCTGCATAATTTTCAATTTGAAAAGTTTGAGTTCCCAAGTCACAATGTCACCAGGCTATGGGCATTCACTTCTAAGTGTGAAATTCTGATCTTGTCCTTGTGATTCAGATTTTGATACTCCTCTATTTTGTCTCTAAAAAAAAAAAAAAAAGCCCCCTATTTTGTCAAAAAAAAAAAAAAAAACAAAAAGGTCCAGCTTTCCTCTCCCGAAAAAAATGTGTTAATGACAAACTTGCAACATAACTAAATTTGATACTGAAACCAATTTACACAGACTAAAAAGTACTTATGCCTTCTTTCTTGCAAGAAGAAGGGAACAATGGAATGGAAAAATAACCCCAAAAATTATCCTTTAGATCTACAAAATAAACCACAAACAAGTATTAAAACAAAGACGTGTTGCACGTAATTTAACGTCCCGGTTACACAATATCAAAGTATTCAGTTTTATTGCTAAAATCTCACTTGCTCCGCGAGACAGCAGGTATGTTTCCAGAAAACATCTTTACTTTGCATTTCTCGGCATTTGGCGGCGTGTAATAGCCATTTCAGAATAAGCAGAAACATCCTGATGGCTGACAGACAGAGTGAAATGATAAATAAGCTTCTGAGCTTTCATTCAACAGTTATGGCTCAGATTTACAAAGGATGTGCAGAGGAGACAACACATTTCACCCCGAAACTCAACTTTTTCAGAGTGTCAGATTTTCGAACCTAACGTGTGGTGACTCTGCTGTTTGTGCCGCAGGACGTTATTTTACTGCCGCAATAAACACGTACGTGGAACGTCTCCACAAAGCTGTTTTCACAGGCTGCCTGAACACGCAGATGTATTTCTTACATTGGAAAAAGTCAGAATACGAGGTCTGTCAATAAAGTAACGGTCCTTTTTATTTTTTTCAAAAACTATATGGATTTCATTCATATGTTTTTACGTCAGACATGCTTGAACCCTCGTGCGCATGCGTGAGTTTTTCCACGCCTGTCGGTGACGTCATTCGCCTGTGAGCATGCCTTGGGAAGGAGTGGTCCCACCCCCTCGTCGGATTTTCACAATCCATATAGTTTTTGAAAAAAATAAAAAGGACCGTTACTTTATTGACAGACCTCATACATTATTCTCAGGAGATGTGAAGCATATTTGGCTGTAAGAGCTCAGCTGTATGGAAAGACATTCATGTCAATAATGTCTGAAAGGAAATGCTTTTGACAAAAACTAAAGATTTTGTTTATTTCTATTTATGTTCAGAGATCAAGGAGCCACCACGTAGAGTTTATTTAGGTCCAGAGTTTAAGGATCCAGTGACCAATTTCATATTTATTTACTTTAAGACTCAATAAAATGTTGTTGACATAGAAAACCTTTAAAGCCTACTTTTAGTACAGAGAAAATTCACAAGCGGTATCGATAAGGAATCAGATTGATAAGCGGAATCAATAATGATAATGACATTGATAAAATCTTATCAATACCCATCCCTAACCATGCTCCATGCTCCCGCAGAATCTTGCGCATATTGAAATGTATGTTGTCAATGCGTGGAGCGTGCGTTTGGCCGTTTCCATAACCTATCTTCCCCAATGTTCGTTAGCATCTTTAAATGCGTGGGAAGCTGCAACAAACAAAGATGAACAAGATGCAAATCTAACAGAACGCTTTGAAATTCGAATTGAAATATGTTTAAACTGCATCCACCCAAACCGGGACAACAAACAGGAAAGAGTTTTGCTAAAGGAATTGGCCAGAAGAGGAAGCGTAGTGATGATGAGTTAAGGGAGAGAGACATGCTATATGAAATAAACTAGAGGAAGAGAGGTTTTGTCCTGACCTGGCCACAGAAATGGCTGTGGCTTGGTCGTGACCAACAGAAGAATGAGGTTTTCTGGCAAATCTGCAGGACCTATCCGTCGTATGCTGACAATTAACTAAAGTATACAGTAGTGTTCAGAATAATAGTAGTGCTATGTGACTAAAAAGCTTAATCCAGGTTTGGAGTATATTTCTTATTGTTACATGGGAAACAAGGTACCAGTAGATTCAGTAGATTCTCACAAATCCAACAAGACCAAGCATTCATGATATGCACACTTAATGCTATGAAATTGGGCTATTATAAAAAAATAAAAAAAAAGCAGAAAAGGGGGTGTTCACAATAATAGTAGCATCTGCTGTTGACGCTACAAACTCAAAACTATTATGTTCAAACTGCTTTCTTAAGCTCCGATTACACAGACGGTAAGAGCTCCCGGAAGCGTCCCGGAAGAGTTTTTGGCCGTCTTAAGGATCAAACGCCGTTGTTAACGCCGGCTTAGTTCCGGCTTTACCGGGAATCGTCGAAAAAATTATTCAACATGTCGAATAATTCCGGGAGCGCTCCCGGAGAATTCGCGTGACGACGGAGACGGCGCGAACAATGGCGTTTGATACTTTTTAATCGCCGTTTCATCCTGCCCCTTCCTGTAGTGCCGCAGTTTACACTGCCGTAATTGGCGGCTGGCGTTGTATCCCTAATCAACGGCGTGTAAAACGGCGATAGAGCCCACATCAGCGTCCTCAAGGGCGTTTTAACCGGCGACAGAGGCAGACAAAACGGCGGCGCAGGCGGACAGTACGCCGTTCTAAACGCCACCTCCCGGTTAACGGCGTTCCAAACGGCCGATAGGCGGCGGTCAGTATAAAAACGCTAGCGTGTTGCATGCAGGCCTCTCACTCACGGCCAGCTCCAGATATTTTTGCAGAGAAGCTCCAGTATGCCTCCTAAAAGAAAATTTGCAGTGGCAAGGACTTACCAAGTGGTCTGGTTCAGAAGCAGAGGGGAGGCCTGTGGTGGAGGGGGAAAGGAAGGAGAAGAAAAGGCTGAGGATGATCTCCCTCCCCCTGAAGTGACAGAGGCATGTATTCCTGCTGCTTCAGCCTATTATACTCTGGGGGCGGTGCCTATATGCAAAAGTTCCTGGAGTAACGCAGGATTTGCCTGGATAAAACCAGCGGTACACAGGGCATTATCGGTGGCAGCAGAACACCGCCGTTCTCACGCGCGTCTTAACCTGCGATTGTGAAGGATAGAACTGGGTATTAACCCCCGTTGCCTGACATGTGCCGGATGCTACGGCGTCAAAATGCCGCTTTATTCGGCGGATTTAGCGGCGTTTTATCCGCGTATTTGCGGCTAGTATGGCGGTCAAAACGCCGGCAAAATGCTCTGCCCCTTTCCACCGCGAAAACAGCTGGAAATACCACGAACTTCGGTCTATGTACTACCCGCCGACAAAACCGTCTATGTATTAACGGGGCTTTAGCAATCCTGTGAATCACTAAACTAGTATTTAGTTATATAACCAGTTATTCATGATTTCTTCACATCTGCGAGGCATGGAGTCAACCAACTTGTGGCACCTTTCAGCTGTTATTCCACTCCAAGATTCTTTAACAACATTCCACAATTCATTCACATTTCTTGGTTTTGCTTCAGAAACAGCTTTTTTGATGTCACCCCACAAGTTCTCAATTGGATTCAGGTCCGGGAATTGGGCAGGCCACTCCAAAACATTCATTTTGTTGGTTTGGAACTAGTGTGCTTGGGGTCATTGTCTTGTTGAAACACCCATTTCAAGGGCATGCCCTCTTCAGCATAAGGCAACATGACCCCTTCAAGTATTTTGACATATACCTACATATCGCATACCTGGTATGCGATATATAGGCCCAACACCATAGTAGGAGAAACATGCCCATATCATCATGCTTGCACCATCATGCTTCACTGTCTTCACTGTGAACTGTGGCTTGAATTCAAGAGTGTGGGGGTCGTCTCACAAACTCTCTGCGGCCCTTGGACCCAAAAAGAACAATTTTACTCTCATCAGTCCACAAAATATTCCTCCATTTGTCTTTAGGCCAGTTGATGTGTTCTTTGGCAAATTGTAACCTCTTCTGTACGTCTTTTATTTAACAGAGGGACTTTGCGGAGGATTCTTGCAAATAAATTAGCTTCATACAGGTGTCTTCTAACTGTCACAGCACTTACAGGTAACTCCAGACTGTCTTTGATCATCCTGGAGCTGATCAGTGGGTGAGCCTTTGCCATTCTGGTTATTCTTCTATCCATTTTGATGGTTGTTTTCCGTTTTCTTCCACGCGTCTTTTTTTTTGTCCATTTTAAAGCATTGGAAATCATTGTAGATGAACAGCCTATCATTTTTTGCACCTGCGTATAAGTTTTCCCCTCGCCAATCAACTTTTTAATCAAACTGCGCTGTTCTTCTGAATAATGTCTTGAACGTCCCATTTTCCTCAGGCTTTCAAAAAGAAAAGCATGTTCAACAGGTGCTGGCTTCATCCTTAAATAGGGGACACCTGATTCACACCTGTTTGTTCTACAAAACTGACTAACTCACTGACTGAATACCACACTACTATTATTGTGAACACCCCCTTTTCTACTTTTTTTTTACTAATAGCCCAATTTCATAGCCTTAAGAGTGTGCATATCATGAATGCTTGGTCTTGTTGGATTTGTGAGACTCTACTGAATCTACTGGTACCTTGTTTCCCATGTAACAATAAGAAATATACTCAAAACCTGGATTAAGTTTTAGTCACATAGCACTACTATTATTCTGAACACTACTGTATGCTTGGTCCTGGGAGACCCTGGCTGTTTTGAAGCTAGTTTAAAAGTCTAACCAGCTTGTAGTGTGGTGCGATATGTAATTCCGTAGGATTTTTGTGCCAAAATTGATTTTTTTTTTTGTTGATTTGACTTGGTTAGTGGTCCAGTTAACTGAAAATAATGGGGTACAATTTTTCTGACCCCTGTAACCCCCTCTATGGGGGTCATTCTGCCCGGGTGGCCCTCAAACAGTATAAAGCGTATCTTCCTCAATTCTAGACCAATTTTTACAATCTTACAGTCCTTTTTTTAATTTGTAAGGGTGCTAAATACATAAATAATACACCCTGCATGCAATAAATCAAGCTTTGTTGCTTTTCTGTATTTTGGGGGGCTGGGTCTCCTAAGGGCCCCAAAATTAATCTATGGGGTTATGAGGGTACTCAACATAATAATGATACACCCTGGATAACATGAAAAATATTGATTTCATTTTTGGTTATCTCCCTTCGCAAGATATCAGCTGTCACTCTCAGTTTTGCAACTGTGTCAAGTGAATCTAGGTGGACATCAATAGCTTTGCTAACACCCTTCAGGGTAACAAGTTTGTCAGGCTCATTCTTACGCAGTGATTTGACAAACTTGAAATTTGGCAGACGCTCAGTGATTAACCTTTTCAGGTGTTTTCTGTAGTTTTCATCACCCTTGACCTCTATCTGATATCTTTTCAAGAGCGAGATGTAGGCCTCATTCACCTCAGCCATATTTATTGTGTCACAATCATCCACAAATGTATTTTGAATGAACATGAGTAACTCTTCATCACAAAGAGATTGGATCAGAGGCACATTGCTGTGGCCCTCAGAAAGACAGGTTCTCTGTGCTGACCGTAAGCAGTTTCTGTGATAGAACTTTTCTTGAGCAGCTGCATCACCAGCATCAAACAGATCAGAAACACAAGTTCGGACATGATCATCACGTGTTCAACTTTATCTGAAGCAATGTTTCACCCATTCTATCAGTAAAAACCTGATGCAAAGACTCTTTGGCCTCAGCTGCACAGAAAGAACATGAAGAGAACAGACACACCTCTGCTTTAGATAGACTTTTTGACCTTTTTGGACGGTTTGGAGCATTTGAACATGAGGGGCGACCTAGAGCAGGAAAGAAACTTATGGGGGAGTTAGATCTATCACGCTTTTTAGCACCCTCCCTGAGTCTTTTAATTACACATTTATTCACAAGGGGTTTACGGCATTCACTGTGATATAACAAGTCTTTTCTTTTTGACTGTTCCAAACTTGATAAGCTCTCTGTGAGGTTTTGAATGCTGGTATCCCCAAGGCTTAGTCTTTCTTTACAACAGTCCAGGAGTTCTTCAACCATCTGTGGATTACAAACAAGTCTTTTGGATGATGTTTCACCCTCATTGCAGATGATACAAGCACTCATTTTGCAGACACAGCTTCAAGGATACTCACTTCACCGTTATGCATAATCTACAACACACACAAATATAAATATATTTTAATACAGTTACCTATAGATGTTATTTTGATAATGTGTGGTGTCTTATTCTAGCTTATTCTATCTTATTCTATGTTATCTTGTGTAAACTAATTGTTAATCAGAAAACATTTACCTTATTTACTTATATAACATGTGTTATTGTTACAGTATATAAAAATAACTATTACTTAACTGGTCATGAAACCAAATGTTAACACTGAAATTATTATTCCCTTAAAAACCACAGCATCTCCAAAGATTCCTGTCTGTCCAAAACTGACTGTGGTCACTGAAAAATTTATGAGTAACATGTAGTTGATAAAACTGGTAAATTGTAACAAATCCTTATTCCATTAATAATATAAAGACTTAAATATCAGTCTGTGCTGAGTCTGCAATTTATAAAAAAAAGTTTTATATGAAGTTAGCAACAATGAAAACCCATAAAAGACTCTAAAGTTTAATAGAAGTGACTAAGAACAGGGGAAGATAGTAATTTAGAGGGTTTTTTGCATCCTCGGCAAACAAGTCCCTCCAAAAGGGGGTTATGGGGGTCAGAAAAATTGTACCCCGCTATTTTCAGTCAACTGGACCCCTACCCAAGTCAAATCAGCAAAAAAATCAATTTTGGCACAAAAATCCTACGGGAGCCCTTTTTATGACATATCGCACCACACTATTGCCTTTGTGGAAACCCTACGGTGACAATATTAGCAAAGGGGCCAAGCATATTTTTTTTTTCAATTTTTAGATCTATAACTCCAATCTAGACCATGCATACTTTTTAGTTTTGATATGGACCTACATCTGTATTTTACATTTCTAATTGTGAGTTAGCCAACTCTGAGGGTTGCTTAAAAAATGCCCTCTAAATTTTATGGGAGTCATTTTATTTATTTTTTTTTTTTTACACTTGAGAATGCCCTCATAAATTCAAAAAAAAATTTTAACTTCATGGTCCATAGACTATTTTTTTTTTCTGGATTGGGTTATATTACATAGGCAGTTTTATTTGCAGGATTTCAAGGTGGAATATGATGAAGTCTCGCGCGCAAAACCATGGGCCAGTGCTCCTACACTGTGGGCCACTAACTTAACTTCCACTGGCCCTGGGGCAAATTGGTTTATGTCAAGCCCTGAACGGGATAAAATAAAGAGCTGAAGAGGTGTATGTGCAATTTCCCTGCAACAATGGGTTTGCGGGCAGTCAGATTCCCACCAAGCTGCACGTTAAAACATTGCGAGATGGCGCCACAGTATACTGGCAATGTGGTGGCAGTATAATGGGACAGCGGCATTATTCCATTCTCTGGGGAGAACCCTGCTTCCTCATGAATAAAATGCACTTATGTATACAGGTTCTCACATGTCAAGCTTCTCTCAAAATGTGAGAAAACATGGCATCTTACTGAATAAATGCCAATTTCAACAAGTTAGTCTATTATATCCAGAACGTGATTTAATGAAAAGCAACATGAGACATATTTCCTCACATTCACGCTTTGCTTCATGCTCTTACTTCACATGACCTACCCCACAACATTCTAACAATCATAAATTCCAGACAGTCTTGGGTTTAATCCTGCAAATTACCCTGAACCTCATTTGGCACAATGACAGTGAATCGAGCCTTAAGTTAACAGCAACAGCATCCAGTGTTTTGTTATTAGAATTAAGAAAGTGATGATGGCAGGCAGCGACACAGAGAATGACAGTGAGAGAGGCAGGCAGTAAGAAGGAAAAGGATGATGAGAGACGCACAAAAATTTAAGCGGGGGAAAAAAATGAGGGAGGCTCTCTGACTCACATGAGGATTTATACCGACAGACCACAGATGCTTTTCCATTCCACGGATATGTAAATTCTCAGCCAAAACACTCAAATCTCTTTTCCTGTCTCTCTACTGGAGCCACATCAGGGAACGGACGATAGGTTTGACCAGCACAGCAGCACAGCAAAGGAAGGAGAAAGGGGCAGAGACACACAGACGTACAAGCTGGGGGGGGGGGCCAACAGGGTTGGGTTGTTTTGCATTAAAGCTCTCGATTGGCTAAGAGGAGGGACAATAGAATAAGTGGCATCCTGTATTAAAGCTCCCGATTGGCTGAGGAGAGTGACAATGTGATATCTGGCATCCTGACTACTGTTAGCTTTTACACATAAACTTGTAAAAAAAATGTGGACATTACAGGTGTGGCACACTGCACAGCTACACACGCACAGCTGGTGTGCCCTCCATGTGTGTACTGAAAAGAAAAGGGCAGTCTCAGAGTGCGTATCTGTGCCTGAGCAACAATGGGGAACGTCATTAGCTATGACAATCATGTTCATACATCTTTGGACAGTAACAGAAATTTTGTAATTCTGTCTCTTCACCACCACAGTGGCACTGAAATGAAACAATTCATGATGTGCTTGCAGTATACATTAAAATATTACATCAGCTATCAAGGCATTTATATACAGTCTACATTTTCAGAATTAATTAATCTGTGAACCACGGATAATGACGTATGCGCAGATGCAAAAGGCGGACCCATTTTAAGGGGGTACCGTTCGGTTGGCGATACTGGTGGTAGCCATTTGGGTGCCCAGAGCACAAATGCTTTGTGGTGCCCCCCCCAAGTGAATACATCGCCTTTCACCATAGTTTTGGTCTCAAATGAAAGCTAATGATTTGTAGTTGTAATATTAGTGCTTAATCTAGGCCCTGATACTTCAGTTTATATTGCAAAAAACTACTCAAATTTTTTGGACATTTTTTGGTCCAGGTAAGGGTTGTGTATATGGTTGGACTGTAAGCCATATAGAGAAATGCCATTCTATGTTACAGAAATGAGATGGGTATCATATTAAAGTAGAGAAAATGGGCTTTTCGAAATATATAGATGAATATGGTTGATATTATATGTCTAGTTATTTAAAGAAGGTAAAAAAGCTGCAAAAATTCAGGTCACGTACAGGATTCACAAGTAGCTTTTAACCTTTAGGTGAATACTGCGCCAAAAGGTACATCAGGAATGAGTTATTTTCCTGTTACCACTCAAATCTCCAATAAGGACATTAGAGAGATTGAAAAAAAATCAAGTGGCATTTTGCTGTCTGGGGGGAGAGGGGTGCATGGTAAGCTATCTCGGCTCCCGGTATAAGCGTCCTGGCTGGAAACAAAGGAAACCATGATTCCAAAAATGATCCAGGTGAGGTCGCACTAGAGACTATTAAAAAGACGTGTCATGTTTTTTTAACGTCCCAGTTAGTAAGACAACATAAAAGTACTCATGATTCTAAGTGTCTCTGATCTTTGATGTATTTCATTCCTCTCACGCTGAGCGTTAGCAGATGCATTTTCGGAAAATGTTTCACTCTGCAATTCTCTGCATTTTTAATGTGCGACGTCCTAATTAGCAAAACAGAAACATTTCATTGACTGACAAGACAGAGGAAAACGAACCTGCTCTGTCCAAAAACGAAACTTCTGAGCTGCTGTTCGAAAGTGATAGCTTGGATTTACAGAGGAGACGACCCGCTTCACTCCGAAACTCTTAACTTTTTCAGAGTGTCGGATTTTGGAGCCTAAAGTGTTAGTGGCCGGCGATCACCTTAGTATTTCTTCTGTTTTTCTTGTTGTTTAATGCTGGCAAATTATACAGTATTTTTTGTCTTTCTGATGCCTGATTCTCTTTTTTCTCTCTGTTTAAGGTGCAGGTCCATCCAGAGATGGGAGTTGTATTTGTGTTGGTGACCCTCCTGTCCTGTGCGCCAATAGCATTTCTTGTATATTCGCCCGTGAATTGTTCTGTAATTTATGTTTGCAGCATGGCCCAAGCAGAGGGTCACCCCTTTGAGTCTGGTCTGCTTGAGGTTTCTTCCTCAGAGGGAGTTTTTCCTTACCACTGTTGCTCTGGGGGTTGGTAAGGTTAGACCTTACCTGTGTGAAGCGCTTTGAGGCAACTCTGTTGTGATTTGGCGCTATATGAATGAAAATAAATTTGAAATTAAATTGAAAGTGTGGTCAGCACACCGTTTGTGTGGATGCTGGTTTACTGAAGCTGATGTGGACATCTGTTTTTAACAGACAGCCTGGACATAGAGATGGATTTGTTATATTGGAAAAAGTCAGAATACATTATATCCAGGAGTTCATGCACATTATTTTACGTGTCATGATCAAGAGATTGGCAGAGTTGCAGCTGCGGCGATCTCACGCGTCTTCTGATACCATCCATGATGGTGATTGTCTGCATTGTTCACTGGACGCTCGAAAAGCCAGATAGTGATGTAGACGTTTCTGTCCCTTCTTCATGTCCAGATGCGTTGTTGCCGTGTCCACTTTGCAAAAAATGCAAGCAAATGCAGCAGAATGATCGCGCTGCACACGCGGTGTTAGGGGCCATTAACACATAACCTCCACCTTTTTTTTCTGTTTAACAATGAATATAATATGCTGCAACACCAGAAGTACTTCACCAGCCAAAGGCTGATACCAGTTTTACAGCTGGGTGGACTGGAATAATGCAGATGAAATCACAAGCCCAAAAATTAATACTGTCGCTGAGATAGATGATGACTGGAGGGAGGTTTTAAGCATAAACTAGACGATAATCGCTTAACGTCATCGTTTTTGACTGTCAGAGAGGAGGGTTGTCAATCAAACCTCACTCTCCAGAAATGGCCAATCACAGCAGAGCCAGTGCCGACTTGGTTCCTTCCCCCATAGTGCCAAAATCCAACCCCCACAGTGCCATAACATTCAAACCAGCAAGTAGAAATCCCCTCACAGCACCTTTTCCCTAGCTCAAGGAGCAGTTTCCTTGCCCGAGGGCAGTTAATATCTATGCATGTGAAATAATATCAGGGCTGGATCCAGAGTGAAAATCTGACAGATGCATTTTTGCCCAATGGTAAAATAAATATCGTACACGTCTTGTTATTCAGCAATCGTCATTCTTTTATTCATGTTCAATATACACTGTCACCATCCATCCATCCATCCATTTTCTTCTGCTTATCCTAGGTCGGGTCGTGGGGGCAGCAGCTCAAGCAAAGCCGCCCAGACCTCCCGATCCACACACACCTCCCCCAGCTCCTCTGGGGGAACCCAGAGGCGTTCCCAAGCCAGCTGAAAGACGCAGTCCCACCAGCATGATCTGGGTCTTCCCCGGGGCCTCCTCCCGATGGGACGTGCCCGGAACACCTCTCCAGCAAGGCGTCCAGGGGGCATCCGGAAAAGACGGAGGAAACTTATCCTGGCCACTTGTACTGGCGATCTTGTTCTTTCGGTCATGAGCCAAATCTCATGACCATAGGTGAGGGTCGGAACGTAGATCGATCGGTAAATTGAGCGACCGCATCACTGCAGACGCTACACCGATCCGTCTATCGATCTCACGCTCCATCCATCCCTCACTCGTGAACAAGACCCCGAGGTACTTAAACTCTTCCACCTGAGGCAAGGACACCCCACCGACCTGAAGAGGGCAAGGCACCTTTTTCTGGTCGAGAACCATGGCCTCCGATTTGGAGCTGCTGATGTTCATCCCGGACGCTTCACACTCGGCTGCAAACCGCCCCAGTGCACGCCGAAGGTCCTGGTTTGACAAAGCCAACAGAACCACATCATCCACAAACAGCAGAGATGAGATTCTGTGGTTCCCAAATGGGACCCCCTCTACACCCTGGCTGCGCCTAGAAATTATGTCCATAAAGGTAATGAATAGAACCGGTGACAAACGACAGCCCTGGCGGAGGCCAATGTGCACTGGAAACAGGTTTGACTTACTACCGGCAATGCGAACCAAGCTCCTGCTGCGGTCGTACAGGGACCGGATAGCCCTTAGCAAAGGGCCCCGGACCCCATACTCCCGGAGCACCCCCCACAGGGCGCCTCGAGGGACAGTCAAAAGCCTTCTCCAGATCCACAAAGCACATGTGGACTGGTTGGGAGAACTCCAATGAACCATCGAGCACCCGATGGAGGATGTAGAGCTGGTCCAGTGTGCCGTGACCAGGACAAAAACCACACTGCTCCTCCTGAATCCGAGGTTCGACTATCGGTCGAATTCTCCTCTCCAGCACCCTGGAATAAACCTTACCGGGGAGGCTGAGGAGTGTGATCCCCTTAAACAGAGGGACCACCACCCCGGTCTGCCCATCCAGGGGTACTGTCCCCGACTGCCATGCGATGTTGCAGAGAAGTATCAACCAGGACAGTCTCACAACATCCAGAGACTTAAGGTACTCAGGACGGATTTCGTCCACCCAGGGAGCCTTGCCACCGAGGAGCTTACTGACCACCTCGGTGACTTCGGCCTGGGTGATGGACGAGTCCGCCTCTGAGTCCCCAGTCTCAACTTCCTCTTCAGAAGGCGTGACGATGGGATTGAGGAGATCCTCGAAGTATTCCTTCCACCGCCTAACAACATCCCCAGTCAGGGTCAACAGCTCCCCACCCGCACTATAGATAGTGTTGGCAGAGAGCTGCTTCCACCTCCTGAGGCGTCGGATGGTTTGCCAGAATTTCTTCGAGGCCGACCGATAATCCTCCCCCATGGCCTCTCCGAACTCCTCCCAGACCCGAATTTTTGCCTCCGAGACCGCACAGGCTGCAGCACGCTTGGCTTGCCGGTACCTGTCAGCTGCCTCCGGGGTCCCACCTACCAACAAAGACAAGTAGGATTCCTTCTTCAGCTTGACGGCATCCCTTACCTCCGGCGTCCACCACCGGGTTTGGGGATTGCCGCCGCAACAGGCACCAAAGACCTTGCAACCACAGCTGCAGGCGACCGCATCAACAATGGAGATGGACAACATGGTCCACTTGGACTCCATGTCTCCAACCTCCCCCGGGATCTGGGAGAAGCTCTCCTGGAGGTGGGAGTTGAAGACC
Source organism: Thalassophryne amazonica (assembly GCF_902500255.1). Lineage (NCBI taxonomy): Eukaryota > Metazoa > Chordata > Actinopteri > Batrachoidiformes > Batrachoididae > Thalassophryne > Thalassophryne amazonica. Next base: position 51,494,725 of record NC_047117.1, read on the forward strand.
TCGCTGACAGAGGGTTCCGCCAGTCGTTCCCAGCAGACCCTCACAATACGTTTGGGCCTGCCAGGGCTGACCGGCTTCCTCCCCTCCCAGCGGATCCAACTCACCACCAGGTGGTGATCGGTCAACAGCTCAGCCCCTCTCTTCACCCGAGTGTCTGAGACACGTGGCCGAAGGTCAGATGATACGACTACAAAGTCGATCATCGACCTCCGGCTCAGGGTGTCCTGGTGCCACGTGCTCTTATGGACACCCCTGTGCTCGAACATGGTGTTCATGATGGACAAACTGTGACTAGCACAGAAGTCCAACAACTGAACACCACTCAGGTTCAGATTGGGGAGGCTGTGCTTCCCAATCACGCCCCTCCAGGTCTCACTGCCACCGCCCACGTGGGCGTTGAAGTCCTCCAGGAGAACAATGGAGTCCCTGGTTGGAGCACTATCTAGTAGCCCTCCCAGAGACTCCAAGGAGGTTGGGTACTCTGCACTGCTGCTTGGCCCATAGGCCGAGACAACAGTGAGAGACCTGTCCCCAACCCGAAGGCGTAGGGACACGACCCTCTCGTTCACCGGGGTGAACTCCAACACATGGTGACTGAGCTGGGGAGCAATGCGCAATGCTACCCCAGCTCACCGCCTCACCCCGCGAGCAATGCCAGAGAAGTGGAGCATCCAGCCCCTCTCCAGGGGTTGGGTACCAGAGCCCAAGCTGTGCGTGGAGGTGAGCCCGACTAGCTCTCGTCGGTACCTCTCAACCTCCCGCACAAACTCAGGCTCCTTCCCCCCCAGCGAGGTGACGTTCCACGTCCCAACAGCCAGAGGCTGTGAGCGCGGACCGGGGCGCCGGGCCACCCACCCTCGAATGCCAATCCTCTCTTCACTCGACCCCCATGGCCCCCTCTGCAGGTGGTGAACCCGCAGGAGGGCGGCCCACGTCGCTCTTTCGGGCTGAGCTCAGCCGGGGCCCGTGGGCTAAGGCCCGACCACCAGGCACTCGCGCGCGAACCCCAACCCCGGCTCCAGGGTGGGGCCCCGGCTCCGCCATCCCGGGCGACATCTCGGTCCTCATTCTTTTATTCATGTTCAACATACACTGTCACACTTCTTTTAAATATATTTATTATACTTCATGGACCAGTGAATACTTCTTATTTGTATAAATATGACGTCCTAAAAAAACAACACTATAACAAAAATTGATATGGTGAATCCTTGATCTCTGGACATAAATAGGAATAAACAAAATCTATAGTTTTGTCAAATTCATTTCCTTTCAGACATTATTGGCATGTCTTTTCATATATCTGAGCTGAGCTCTTGCAGCTGCTGTGCTGCACGTCTGTATTAGAACATTTGTAAGAGGTGTCTTTTTATTTAAAGCGGCAATTCATTTTGAAGTTATTAATTCCGATCGGACTCTGTCTCAGCAGAGAGCCGCGCATTTGAAGCTGTGCCAACGGAGCGGAGGACAATTCTCGTTTCTTGACTGCAACAAGAAAAGAGTCCCAGTTAGTGACTTTAATCAACACACAAGTGACTCACGGTATTTTAATAGCTTTGAGAGAGGTTAAGAAGCGGGCTTGCCGTTTCTGAAGAGAACCAATGAGCTTAGTGGATCAAAGTATTGCTTCAATGGTTCACGCTTCAAAGTCGAGTCGCGCTGCAGAAAAGGTTGATTACAGACCGCTGCAGACCAAACCCTGAATATTCGACTTTATTTCTACGTCCGTATGACTCTGAAACTCGGAAAAATCTGTATAATTTATGGACAATCCGAATAGGTTCACAAGTATGGTCAGAAAACCACCGAAAATGTAATTTAAGTCATCATAGAATGCCTTTCAAACACACTATTGTTGAAAACTATTTATAAACCACTCACCGCTTCTTGCTGAAATAAGCGCCCAATTTTCCTTGCAGAACTTTTTTCCTGGATGCCATGATCATCGACTCGACTGGACTGATGCTATGTTTGTTTGGATCCACCTGCTTGGATCAAATCAAAAGCTGTGTTCACCGCGGGGACACGTTTGGCACTATTCGGGATTATTCAAGTTTTTTTTTTAACCAATGATGAACGATGCGTGAAAAAACAAAAATCTGACGGATGCAACTGCATCGGTCCAAACCAGTCTGGATCCGGGTTTTGGCGCTGATCTGATGCCATAATCATGCCCCACAGTGAGCAGTGACAGAGTCCTTACAACATTCTTTGACATAACTCAAGAACTTATTTTATATAAACTTCCACTTCTTATTTGTGCAAACTGCAAGCATGTGGTAAAAACATTAATGTCACAATATTGCCACTGTTAATGATGCTTGAGCAAGGCCATACCATTTTGAAATCAGCAGCAGAAAATTTATCTCAAACAAATAATGGGAAAACTTTACATTAACTTTAAGAAGAGACTGTTTATTCTCCAGCAGTGCTCCCTTATAGTCCTGACAGTTTAACTCAGTGTTTATAGAACATTTGCATTTACAGAAGACAGATATTCTCTAATAAACAAGGTATTAAGTTTTGCAGGTGCAACCGTTGCTGTCTAATGCACAATCAAACCTGGTCTCATGCTAGTGTGTCCAAAATACCTTCTTTTGAGTTGTTAATTAAACTCAATTTTTTTTTTGAAGGGAATGTGTGCTGGGATAGGTTTCAGCCCCCCGTGACTCTTAATTATGTCTGCCTAGGATGTAATAAAATCGCCGTTTATTTGCCTGTCTGTTAGCAGGATTACATCAAATCTACTGCACAGATTTTGACTAAATTTTCACCACGGATACATATTAGGGTATGGAAGACGATTAAATTTTGGAAGGATTACATCAAAACTACTTCATGGATTCTCATCAAATTTGCACCACAGATAGATGCTTGGGCATGGAAGACTCCCCTGAATTTTGGAGGTGATCCAGAATGGTGGACGTCACAAATCGCTGATTGCTCTTGTTGTAGTATAAATACTCCTTACACACACATGCTTTTGAAAAAACTGATTGGCCACATGAATTTTCAATAGGTGGCCAGGTAGGGGTCAAAATTTAAAAATGCTCCTATCATATTGAAAACTAAACATTATTTGTTTGAATATAAAGCTCCCAAAAAGGTATAGTTTGGACTATCTATGACAATGTTACAGAGTTATGGGGTAAAAACAGCAAGAACGGGGACAAAGGTTTTCAGTTTGTACAGGGGTCAAAATTTAAAGATGCTCCAAATTGGCTAAAAAGCGGCAGAAATTATTGGATGAAATAATCGGATTAATAAATGACTGTCGTGACTGTACACACAATATATATATATATATATATATATATATATATATATATATATATATATATATATATATATATATATATAAATAAAAGCTTTGATAACAGATAATCAGCTAACTGAAAAGTTATCTTTTATAAAGCTAACCCGATAAACCACCCAAAAATTTATCGGAAGCTACAGCTAACTGATAACTTTCAGTATTGTCTCCTGTACACTCGCAACTACTAACAAGCTGATTTTGAGTTTTAACACCACAATCGCTTCTGGTAGCAATAAAGGCGACCACAGACCCAACCAATGAGTCAGCACGTCTGTCTTTGAGCACCCTGTTCAGTGCTAGAAGCTCCTGTTTATTACATAGCTTGCAGCAGTGAAACAGTTGAGAGGAGCAGCGAAGCTCAACTCTCTACTCAATAGCAGTGTCGCCGTGAAGTGGAGGTCTTGGAAAATAAAGCAGTGCTGGCTTAAGGTTTTTAATTTAGAAATAAAATAAATACGGATAGAATAACTCCATTAATGTCAATTCTGTCATTTGTACAAAGTTAAAATATAACATATCTTTTAATTTTAAATAATGGACTAATTATGAAGTTTTGTTACAAACACAGACAGATGCCAAAGGGATTATGGGTAAAATGTGCCTCCGCTAACACTGAATGGTTGACTCATTCATTCTATGTAAAAACCAACACGTTAATGTGAGTGTTAGTGTTTACATATAAATGTGCTTTTGTAAAATATGCCATTTTTTTGTTTGTAAGAAAAAAAAGGCATCTGCAAAACAAAGCCAAATTGCGATTTGACAACCGTCTGATATAACCGGTGTCAAAATAAATACAACACTGCCATCTACTGGTGCCCAGATGCCCAGTACTTAGGGCAAATACTGCCATGAACACTACTGGCCAGTAGATGGCAGTAGTGACCGTAAAACAAAACAGGAAGCAATGCAACTCACAGTGAATCCATTTGACAATAATGGAGAAGCAACCTGAGCTTTTTCTGGCATTTTACATAAAACAAACACAATAACGTCTATAAACCCCGAGAATATATTCACGAGAGTTTTAGGCACAATATACAAAGAGCTTAAAGCTATTGTCCGTGTGGAGCCTGATCAGAGCATCTCAAATGCATTTCTCCTGTCATGACTAGGGATGGGGTATTGATAAGATTTTATTGATGCCATTATCAATTCTGCTTATCAATCCGATTCCTTATCGATGCCTCTTGTGAAGTTTGTACTAAAAGTAGGCTTTACATGTTTTCTATGTATTTCATTGAGTCTTAAAGTAAATAAATATGAAATTGGTCACTGTATCCTTGATCTCTGGACATAAATAAAAATAAACAAAACGGTGTTTCACTTTGAAGTTATTAATTCCGACTAGACTCTATCGTTCTAACTTGACTCGGCAGAGAGCCACACAGCGTTTGGAGCTGTGTGAACAGAACGGAGGGCGATTCTTGTTTCTTTCTCACAACAAGACAAGAGTCCCAGTTAGGAACTTTAACTTTCGGTTTAACATAAAGGTAAATAATACTCACAGACGTATGCTCTTTACGATTTTAGCGGGGGAAAATTAAGATACAGCGAAAGAAAAAAAAAAAAGAATAAACGAAGCAATAGATTGAAGCACTGCTTCAATCTGCGAACCACTGCTTCGATTGGTTCAAGGTTCAAAGCAAAGCCACGCTGCAGAAAAGTTGACTACGGACCCGCTGCAGGGTCTGTAATCAATGTAGAGAAATGATCATTTTCCTGACAAACACCCCCAAAAACAACGGCCACTCTGAAGGACCGATAACGGAATCGTTAAGCAAAAAGCTTATTGATGTCGGTGGATCGAATCATTTCTTAACGATACCCGAAAGGAACCGGTTCTCAATACCCATCCCTAGTCACGACTATACTGAGATTACCCATAATGCACTGAGCAGAGCATGTCCACACTAAAACCTTCAAAACTAGTGCAGTACTTTAAAACGAAATCATACAGCTGATATTTTCACTTTATAACGCTTCAGAAGTGACGTTAATTTAAATAACATGTCCAAAATTAGTTTGGTTAAAATTTTAACCATAAGTTAAAACTGTATGCCTCTGGATGACTTGGGTGATATTGCCGGTGAATTAGTATGGTATCAAGAGCAATTACTTTGTGACAAGTTTGCCTCTGAGATCAGAGGATAGAGCGGTTTCTCCTAAAACCAGCTCTCTGTTATCTGCTACAAAACAGGTAAGTGCTAAAATCTTTGATATCAGACTTAAAGGTTTTTATCGGTTCAAGCTTTATTTACTTCACCTGCAAAAATATGTTAGCGATTTTAAAATTATTGGACCACAATTTATTGGAAGATAATTGGTCCGATGATGGCTTTCAAAGTTGTCTGAAAAACTAATCCAATAATGAAAACATTATCTTCGATAATTAGCGGTAAGCAGAACTGTGCCCACCACTATCATTTTAGATATATATATATATATATATATATATATATAAATAAAACAGCTGAGTGGATCCTTGTGATTTGATTGGTGCTTTGTATGTCACATGACATGGATTAATTCATCCCATTTGTGTTGCATTGCATTCAGAGTGCAGCTTGGTTCCATTTAGAGTGCAAATTTGGTTCCATACGTTTGGTACCATTGCACTCTCACGGCCTTGTGCACACGCGCACATGTGATCACGCATACACAAGTGCGCACAAGTATGCGTGCACGCGCTAGCATGCTCGTGCACATGCATACATGCCCGTGCACGTCGCAAAATGCTCGTGCACGAGTACATGCGCACCCACGCATGCTCGTGCACACAAAACCAATCCACTGTGCTGCCTGGAGGTTGTTAGCAGGAAGAAAAAACAAAAACTGGACTCATTATTGACGTGATTTTTTTTATTTATTTTTTTGCTGCACTGAGGACGTATACAGTCTTATTTTTGTTGTTCACGCACACACAAGCACCGACCAGGTTGCGTGTGTGTGCGCGCGCTCGGGGGACATGACTTTCCTGGGACATAATTTGAGCTAACTGACACTGCTAATTCTTGTAAGACACACACACAAAAACAAATCCACTGTGCTGCCTGTTCGCAGGAAGAGAAAGAAAACCTGGACTAATTTCTGACATGACTTTTTTTTTGCTGCACTGAGGAGGTACAGCTGGACCGAGCCGGTTGCATGGGTGCGCTAGGGACAGTGACATGATGATTTGTTTGAGTTAACTGATGCTGCCCCACACACACACACACACAAAATCCTCTCCCCTGTAAGCCGCCTGGATGCATGAAGAGCTGCTAACATGAAACGCTGATGTGATTTTTGGCTGAATTGAGGAACTACACAAAGTCTTTCTTTTTTTTTTTTTATGGAAGTCTGAAGTTAGTGCACAGCATCACTGGACTACAAGTCACAGTGGAACACCAAAATGTAAGTCCCTTTCCTGTTGTTTAGAAATTAATAAAATATCAAATGACAATGAACTATTTTAGCCGTTATATAAAACAAATAATGAATGTTTTTACATTCTTTCAATGGTACGAATATTTCATGAGGTGAAAGCTGGAACATACCATTCAACTTCGCCTCGTCGAATGGTATGTTCCAGCTTTCACCTCATGAAATATTCGTACCATTGAACTCAAACATTCACTGTTTGTATAATATATATATATATATATATATATATATATAAAACCCTAACCCTATATAACCCCTAACCCTGAGCAGGCATTGAGTAGGGGGACCTTGCTGCCCTGCAGGATTTTAAACCATGACAGACTTGTGTGTTACTAATGTAATCTTTGCGACTGTGGTCCCAGCTTTCTTCAAGTCTTTGACCAGGTCCTCCCATGTAGTTCTGGGCTTTCTCAGAATCATCCTTATCCCACAAGGTGAGATCTTGCATGGAGCCCCAGACCAAGGAATATTGGCAGTAATCTTGTGTTTCTTCCATTTTCTAATAATTACGCCAACAGTTGTCTTCTCACCAAGCTGCCTACCAGTTGTCCTGTAGCCCATCACAGCCTTGTGCAGGTCTACAGTTTAGTCCTTGGTGTCCTTAGACAGCTCTTTGGTCTTGTCCATGGTGGATAGGTTGGAGTGTGATTGATAGGGCAATCACAATTATTACAATATTCGCCAATCACGATTATTTTTCATATTCGCGAATATTTTTCATAAGCGCGATTACCATGAATTATTTATTTTATCCACAAAGTTGCATAAAATGACTCGGAATCTGACGTCAATCGTGCAGCAGCAGCCGCACGCAGCCTCACTCACTCTGTTTCCCTCTCGTCTTGGTCGGATGGTTAGCGAGGCTCGGATAATAACGTGGAGCGTGAGGAGGTTCTGCCAGCTGACCACTTTTTACCTGGCTGTGTGAATGGCAGCACATTTTCCAAGCGCCCCACGAGTGTGCTGTTACTAAGCAACACAGGTCATGCAAGGCCCCCACCACAACATGTGGTGTGCGAGTGTGCCCCCCCGCAACACAGATGTTGTGAGGAGTGTGGCCCCCCCCACACGATGATCATACACTGTCAGGTGCAGCTGAGGTGGCTGCAATGTGATCGCTGTCCAGTGCAGCATGCATCTGGATGGCTGGAATGTCCAGCTGACCGTTGTGCACTCACAACTATGGTTCACATTACGCGGTGTCCTTCGGCGCACCGCTCACTGTATACCTGGGGCTGGCTGGACACACGCCGCTCTCGAGACACGCGCTGCTTGCTGCACACGCAGCGCCAGCAGATGTGGACATGATAAGAGCATACTGCTTCATTCATGTTATTTCATGACGAAGTCTACGACCATGGGTCATATACAGAGGAACAGAAAGGTCATACTTGTACTGTCCGCTCGATAAGAGGGATTAAACATTTTAGAAATTACGGTGGGGTTTTATTTGGTGTGTGTGTGTGTGTGTGTGTGTGTGTGTGTGTGTGTGTGTGTGTGTGTGTGTGTGTGTGCGCGTGTGTGTTTCCCACCCCACAGCAGCGGCGCAATGTGGTGCCATACGTTCCAGGTGCTGCACAAAACCATCACCACGTATCCTTCACACCTGTCCAACCGTGTGTCCCTCCCAACAGCAGGTGGAATGTTTTGTGGTTGCCCATTTTTGATTTTTGTTTGTGGTTTTTTCAGACAGTTCCTGCTTCTTTTGCCCAACTTTGTGCTATATGTGAAGGAGACTTTAAGAATGTTACCTTACTCTATCACCAACTCCTATCAAGTTAGATAGTTAATAATTATAACCAAGAAATGTGTGAAGTTTATCATCAAATGACACCAACCAGATGTATTATCAAATAGCTTTTTTTTTGTTCAACATCATTTTCATTTTATATGCCAATACCAAGCTGAATCCTGTTCTTTATTATTTTGCAGTCCAAGAGATATTTACCCCCCCCCCCCCCCCCCCCAAAAGTAAAAAAAAAAAAAAAAAAAAAAAAAAACTTCCTACGGACACTGCAGTAGTGCCTGCTAAATGAAACATTTTGAGACAGATTCTAATCACTGCAAAAACTTTAACAATTCCTTCCTTGACCCAGGTATCAACTCCTTACAAGTTTCTTCTTCAACCCTTCAAAAATCATTTGAATTTTTATCATCCCTATTCAACCACCAGGTAACTCTGTCCTCATCTGTTGACTGGTTGACGTCATAACTCAACATTTATGGGTCAATTAAAATTAAGCATGCTGTACGGCAATAATTGGCTGACAACAAACAACACCTGCACTTCAACAGGTGGACACCGAAGAGCATTTATTGCCTTCAGTGTTGATATCCTGCAACATACAGGACACGAGCAGTGAGCGAGCACACGTCTACCAAAGCTCAAGGGTTTTCTGATGAGCCTTTTCTGAATTAGTTTGTATGCCTGTTTGTAAAAGTAAGAGTGCATTAGATTGGCACTAACAAAAAGACAGAATGGTAATCACATAAAACCCCTAACAGAGGTAACAAACCAAAAACCAAAATGTAAACTGACGTTGGCTAGTGTCATTCACTTCTAGCTAAGCAACAGAGCAAACAAAGCAAAGGCCATGAACTTTGGACTGTCTGCCTCTCCATGGATCATGAAATCAGAGCGATGAAACGCGTAATTCAGCTTGAAATATTGTCCAACAGGTGAGATCCATTTACAAGGATCGTTAAAAAGACTACAAGGGTAAAGTTGACTTTGCTGTTTGAAACCAAGTACAAGACAAACCAAGCTATTAATTGGCCATTTAAAGCAAGTAATGATATTTGTTCCAAAAAAAAAAAAAAACACTGCACTGAGTTTAGAGTGTAAACCATAGAATGTATACGAGGTCTATTAGAAAAGTATCCGACCTTATTATTTTTTTCAAAAACCATATGGATTTGAATCACGTGTGATTACATCAGACATGCTTGAACCCTCGTGGGCATGCAAGAGTTTTTTCACGCCTGTCGGTTACGTCATTCGCCTGTGGGCAGTCTTTGAGTGAGGAGTCGCCCACCCTCTCGTCGATTTTTTCATCCATTCGATAAATTCAGCTGGTTTTTGGTAAAAATTTTAACGGCTGATGAGAGATTTTGGTCTGGTAGTGTCGCCGTAAGGACGGCCCACGGCGCCTGACGGCGATCTGCGCTTCGAGGCGGCAGCGTCTCGCCGTTTCAAGTTGAAAACTTCCACATTTCAGGCTCTGTTGACCCAGGAAGTCGTCAGAGAACAGAGAACTTTCAGAAGAAGTCGGCATGAGGAGTTTATTCGGACATTCCATTGTTAACGGATATTTTGTAATGAAAGAACGTGCGGGCAGAGTCGCATGTCGGGTCGGACTCGACCGCGGGGGGTCGCGACAGGAAAAACACCTCTGTGTTGGAAACCTTAACGGGCAAGTTGGAACATGCCCAAGCTGTTAAACAATTTCTCAGTTACTCACTTGTTGAAAGCCATCAAAAGCCGCATGAATTTTACAAATGGTTTTCAACACGGAGGTGTTTTTCCTGTCGCGGCGCACATAGATTTGCCGAGTCTTCACAGAAACGACTCAGCGAATTTGCGCGCACGTCTTTCATTAAAAAATGTCCTTAAACAGTGGAATGTCCGCATAAAGTCCTCATGCCGGCCTCTTCTGAATCTTCTCTGTTCTCTCACGATGCCCTGGGTGAATTAAGCCTTAAATTAGGATGTTTTCAGGTCGAAACAGGCCGACGACGGCGCCTGGACGTGCTGCACGACGTCCCGCTCCGTGGGAAGTCCTTACACCGATAGAAACACCCCATAATCTCTCATCAGCCGTTAAACTTTTCACCGAAAACCAGCTTAATTTCTCGAATAGTGTCCACTCGGATATTCCTCACAGGTCCAGAAAAAAATTTGATAAAGCAACGCACGCCGTCTCGAGCAGCGTGTGAAACAAAGGAATTCAGCCGAGACGGCGGGACCACATCTCACTCAAGGCCTGCCCACAGGGAAATGACGTCACCGACACGCATGAAAAAACTCACGCATGCGCACGAGGCTTCAAGCATGATTGGTGTAATCGCATGTCATTCAAATCCATATAGTTAAAAAAAAAATAAAAGGGTCGGTTTATTATCTAATAGACCTCGTATGTACACTGAAAACCTTCCATGATGTAACCCACAGGTTTTCTGAAAAGTGGGTTGTTTCTGGAAGTCACGGTGTTCTGTATGACTCCACTTAATGGAGACTCAATGGCTCAATGACTAAACGTAAAGGGGTCCATCATGTGCAAGCAGTGGTGGGCACAGCTAACCAAAAACTTAGCTTTGATAACTGCTAGTTAGCTTTTATAACACTAAACCGATAAAAAATTTAGCGGAAGCTACAGGTAACTAAGTATTGTCCCCGGTTTTGAGTTTAAGCACTGCCAATGCTTCCGATTAGAACCAAAGACAATCACAAACCCAAGACAACCAATTAGCCAGTGCTTCAGTCTTTGTGCGCCCTGCCCACTGCTGTAAGAAAGAGTCATTTTGCATTCACAGCATACAGTGGTCCAGCCGTGAGGCAGACGTCCTGAAAAGGAAAGCATGTTTGACTTATGATTTTGATTTATAAACCAAATTAATCCAGATAGTTTAACTACATGAATGTCAAGCCTTTCATTTGTACAAAGTGAAAATATAACACATATCTTTTAATTTTAAAATAATCCACTAATTCTGAAGTTTTGAATATTAACACACACAAATGCAAAACTGCATTATGGGTAAACTGAGCCTGGACCGCTGTATATCGTAAAGGAAAATTACTTTTTTGTAGCAGCATGGCAGCCAGGCTCCTTCTGCATAGAGTTGAGCTCAGCTCCTCTCAGCTGCCTCACTGCTGCAAAATACATAGCAGACAGGAGCCAACTGGGTTTACAAAATGTTTGCTATGTAAAAAAAAAAAAGCAGTCTAAAAGTTATCGGAACGAAATTTAGCGGAAGCTAATTGGTCCGCTGATGGTTTTTGAAGTTGGCTGAAAAGATAATCCACTAACAAAAAAGTTAGCTTTGATAATTTGCAGTTAGCGGAACTGTGCCACCACTGGGTTTGGACAATGTGAGATGGAGAGTTCTTTGTACTAGTGCAGGGCTATTCAATTCATGCCACAAAGGGCAGAGAGGGTGCAGGTTTTCTTTGCAACTGCTCAACTGCAACTGCTCACTCTACAGATTTAACTGATTTCATCTGCTCAAAGTGATGTTAATCAGTGAAATCAACTGGTGGATTGCAAAGAAAAACTGCACCCACTCGGCCCTTTCTGGAAACAGTTGAATGCTCCTGGACTCAGATGTGGTTTTTGGAGCGAGCCAGCTGGGCAGTCGCGTGGGGCACAAGTTTCCATGACACGTATGGGGGCGGCACAACAAGCACTTACACAAAAAAAAAACCAACAAAAAAAAAAAACTATCGCAAAGCGGTTGTCATATCACTGTGTGAGGAATTGGCAAACTGACGCAGCATCCCACAACTGCAAGCAGGTGCCCCTGTGTGCTGACGTGCACTGAACAGAGGCAGTAGGTTCGGCGGTTGTCTCCTGCATAAACAGGAAAAGGCACGCTCCTCCCTGGGCCGTGCACTCTGTTCCGCGGCTCCAGACAGAGCATTGTGCTCATTGCTCCCCACTGCTCCTTCTCCACAGCGTCTCCGCTCTGGCAGAAGTCCACTTAGAATGCAACAGAGCGGAACCAGAACTCCAGGGAATGAGGCAGGCAGCTAGTTTATGAAATAAAAGGCCTTTGAAAGCAGGGTGGAACAACGGGTTCGCCGTTTCTAGGCGAACCCACATTTCTAGCTGAAGTAACATGAAACCGACCTTTTTTTTGAGCCTGCAAGAGTGTGTTATCCAATGTTTACAATAATTTAATAGCAGCTGGAAACCCTCTTTTTGTTGTCATGTACATTGACAAAATAACAGCATTTTAAATGAGGCTTATCTTCATAATTAACTGGTTTATTTGATCAATCAATCAATCAATCAATTTTTTTATATAGCGCCAAATCACAACAAACAGTTGCCCCAAGGCGCTTCATATTGTAAGGCAAGGCCATACAATAATTATGTAAAACCCCAACGGTCAAAACGACCCCCTGTGAGCAAGCACTTGGCTACAGTGGGAAGGAGATGGAGAAATGAGATGGAGATGGAGAAAAAGAATCACATTCGATTTCATTAGCAATGCTAGTAACATTTCAGTTTAGATTTTCTTTTGACCCACAGATGAAGACCAAAAATTAGGATGAAAAAAGGCAAATACTACATTATCAAATTTCTTTCATACCTAAAACTTTTGCAGATTAGTTAATGCTAAGTATTTACACATTTAGCCTAATGTTTACAAACATTAAGCTAAATATGTAGCTAAATGTTGAGGTAAACATGCACCCTAATAAAAGAACTAATTGTTCCTCCCTGAAAGACAGATTAATAAAGCATCTAATAACAGACATTTAGCATGTAAGGGCACATTTATACAAATCTACAATTCATGGATGTTTTATATAAGTTATATTGTAGCCTGTAGTCTTTTGGTGTCAATTTTCAATTGCAATTTTAGGGGCACTTCTAAAATATTAAGAAAAATAATAAAATAAAACAAATGGCTGTTCATGCAAAATTTTGCTTTTTGGGGGGTGGCAGGGGGAGTCTCGCCCGTGGTGTACTTCAGTAGAGGTGGGCAATACCGGGAATTTTGGTATTGATCCGATACCAAGTAAATACAGGCCCAGTATCGCCGAGAGATACTTTTGCATATTTAAGCTTCATAGATCCAAAGGATCCAAAAGACCTAGGATAGAATTTCGCCGAACATTGTACGTGACAACAAAATACTTGATTATCACAATCAACATTTTTTGTTTAAAAAAAAATATCACTCAACACAACTTAAAACAAAATCTCCTGAGGTAGCGGGCTGACAAACCACAATACAAGGGTGTGCTGCTACGTGTTGTGTGACAGCGCAGCGCTGCTCTTACAGAGAGTAGACTTTGATGAATCTGCGTGCACAGCAGTCAGTGCGTGCGGGAAAAAAGCTTGAGTATCAATCTTTTTACACGAGGATCGTTCAATATCAATACCAGCGTTGGTATCGATATTAGGATCGATCCGCCCACCTCTATAATTCAGTATAGAGCCGCCACTGCCTTGAGTGCATAGGGTGACATCGTGCTGAGTTTGGTACCATACACAATCCAGATGGACTCTGTGCCTTTAACCATGCTGCCAACCCCCCGCTCTCCCCATACTCCAATGTTGAATATCGACGGCGACGCCAACTTCAGTGTGCCAACGTGTTTGAAGCAGCACGCTGTAGTAGAAAGTTGTGGAAACTGACGCGATTACAGGGAATAAAAAGAAACGCAAAAAATACCAGTTTTGGACTAATGCTTAACACATTGAAATAAAGAAACTGATAACGTGGGTTATAGTTTATGAAAATGAACGATTAATGAACAGCCGTGTGGGGTCGCTGGCGCAGCACATAACTGTTCAGTGAACGCATCACACGAGAGCTGCTAACTTTTGTCTTTTCTACCCTTTCCAAACACGTTTAGTCGGACTACATTTTGAGTTCAACCACACAGAAAATATAAACATCGAAATCACAGTTCAGCAAACAAATGATTAGGCAGGCACCAAGACCCGCCTCAAACGAGGTAAAATATAGCGACTTTTCTTTTTTGTCTCGTCCTAAAAAGATAGCTACCGTTAGCCGCATACTCCCGCCTGTAGCCTTACCTCAATTAACAGGCCTTCGCCAGTAAACATGCAACGTAATAAAAAATAAGTAAATACCCTGAATTGTCGAGAGCCGTCTCTTTCATTTCATAGCGGAAACCATCACAAGGAATGTGCACTCCGTTTTACAAGTGCGTCAAGCTCGCTGCAAACCGGCCGAACAGGACAGGAAGTGCGGCAGCTCAGAACCTTCTACGGCGTTTAACGACAGTCCGCATCCTTATTGTTGCATTGCTGCCACCTTCTGCATCAGTCCGTCACTGCAGTACTGAATCCTCTCGGTGACTCCACTGCCTTTCTCGGATTAAAAAAAAAAAAAAAACCTTCCCCCTCCCGGTTGAACCTTTCTCTAAAATACTTCCTACAGAATCTTCTTTCAGGTCTGTTCTTCTAAATTGGGAGAGAAGCTCTTGCCTTCCTTTGGGGTATTTATTACAATACATGCTGCACTCAGAGGCGTCAAACCGGTTCCAGGAAAGAACCAAGAGGGTGCAGGTTTTCTTTGCAACCACCCACTCCACCGGGTGATTTCACTGATTAACATCAGTTTGATCAGATGGCATCCATTAATTCAAAGAAAACCAAAGAAAACCCTCCCTCTCTTGGCACTTTCTGAAACCAGTTTGACACCTACTGCCTCTGGTTGTTGACATTCCTAACATAATCCATCTTGATGCTTTCCTATGAGGAAGAGAGTACTGTTCAAGAAAGTATGACCAATTCACCGTCTCGCAGTCCGTCGTGGCTCGTGCGAGAGGTCGGTTTCAGCAGAGTTCCGGTTCAGGGCACAATGTAAACACACTTTGATGTGTGGACAACAAGACAGCATCGGGGCACAACACAAGTCCATCACAGGTGCTACACCTCCTCTAGATAACTCTCTCAACTTGGAAGAACATGCCAACATCATAATTGCTGGTGAACTCGCTGAATCAGTGCCATCCACAGCCTGGCCAGCCATGGCTTTAAAACGCCGGAACTCTGCTGGTGCTGCAGTGCATTGTGGGAAGCGCAGGGGGATTATGGGAACATTAAAGTACCCAATTCTCAGTCTAGCAATAATGAATTCATCCTTTTTTTTTCCCACCCTCTTCTTCAACAACTATTTACTCAATCTGTCACTCTTTATAACCTTTATTTAACCAGATAAAACCCATTGAGATCATGGCCTCTTTTACAGGGGTGACCTCGCCACAAAAGACAGCACATGTCATAATAGACAACAAAACAACATCAGGATAACCATTAAAATATATAAAATACAAGCAATTAACTAATAAAACTCAATCATTTCAATCACGGTAACAACATTTAAGTTAAAAAAAGACAGTTTAAGATTTAAAACACAGGCACTGTTTGTGCTGCTGGTTTAAGAGTGAAGTGAATGTTGGTTGTGTTGCGCTGCTTGTCCATGCGGACTTGCCGTAGTTTCATTCCCACTGAATAAAGTCTTGAAGCAAAACTGCTGCTTTTACTCCTCATTCTCTTCATTTTTCTACGGAGCCCACCTAGGGACATGGTGGTTAAATATTTTTGGGCCCAGATTATTGTGGTCCCTCGCAATAACTTTTGAGTTCATATTTCCAGCCTGGCGACACACAGGTTCATTGAATCGTTTGGATGGATTGCACATCATGGATAACCAGAACTTGATTAAGTTTAACTTTAACCTGGGGCTCACATACAATAATATACTGGAGGCTTTGTCTGTGAGACACAATGTGATTATGTGCATGAAGACTCTGAAGTGTATTGTAAAGAAAACCGGTCTATGATATTAGGTTATTGTGATGCCATTCTCTTGTGAATCCTGTTGCTGTATGCTAGAGGTGGGCGATACCGAGAATTTTGGTATTGATCCGATACCAAGTAAATACAGGCCCAGTATCGCAGATATCGATACCGATACTTTTTCATATTTAAGCTTCATAGATCCAAAGGATCCAAAAGACCTAGGATAGAATTTTGCCAAACATTGTATGTGACGACAAAATACTTTATTATCACAATCAACATTTTTGTTTAAAAAAATATCACTCAACACAACTTAAAACAAAATCTCCTGAGGTAGAGGGCTGACAAACCACAACACAAGGGTGCGCTGCTCCATGTTGTGTGATACAGTGCAGCACTGCTCTTACAGACAGACAGTAGACTTTGATGAATATGTATGTGAGGCAGTCAGTGCGTGGGGGAAAGAAAAAAGCTTCAGTATCGATCTTTTTACACGAGGACCGTTCAATATCAATACCAGCATTGGTATCGATCTTATCGATATTAGGATCGATCCCACCTCTACTGTATGCTCTGTGTGTGTGTGCGTGCGTGCTCGCATATGCGTTTAGTCTCCCCCCCACCTGATTCCACTCTGTGTGCTCTGATAGGCATGAGCTTCAATATGATATTAGGTTATTGGGAGGGAACGCAATAATCTGGTCCAAAAAAATTAACCACTATGTCCCTAGACGGGCTCCATATTTTTCCCTGCTAAACCCAAAAGAGCATATGTCTTTTCACAGTGATCCTCACAATAAACATCTCAAATTTACCTGCTGACTCCTGGATGTTTACTAATGGACTTGCTTAACTATCTTCTTAAACTATCAAGATAGAAAACTGCTGCATCCGGGTAAGTGCAGAATACTGTCCAAAAGATTTCAATTTTTTTTTTTTTTTTAATAGAGCTCTACTAGCCGTTGAAAATAAATGTCTACCCTTTGTCTACTCCTCCCAGCATTTTTGACATTCTAAGCTAATTTCCCTCCAAACAATATAATTGCCTAATGCTTTGGAATGTTTGATAATGATGTCAATGTTTTCTTTTTTCACAGCTTTTTTGGCCAACCTATCCACCTTCTCACTTGGGATACCTACAGTGGGGAAAATAAGTATTTGAACACCCTGCGATTTTGCAAGTTCTCCCACTTAGAAACCATGGAGGGGTCTGAAATTTTAATCTTAGGTGCATGTCCACTGTGAGAGACATAATCTAAAAAAAAAAAATCCAGAAATCACAATGTATGATTTTTTTAATAATTTATTTGTATGTTACTGCTGCAAATAAGTATTTCAGCACCTGTGAAAATCAATGCTAATATTTGGTACAGTAGCCTTTGTTTGCAATTCAGAGGTCAAACATTTCCTGTAGTTGTTCACCAGGTTTGCACACACTGCAGCAGGGATTTGGTCCACTCCTCCATACAGATCTTCTCCAAATCTTTCAGGTTGGAGTTTCTGCTCCCTCCAAAGATTTTCTATTGAGTTCAGGTCTGGAGACTGGCCAGGCCACTCCAGGACCTTGAAATGCTTCTTACAGAGCCCCTCCTTAGTTGCCCTGGCTGTGTGTTTGGGGTCATTGTCATGCTGGAAGATCCAGCCATGACCCATCTTCAATGCTCTTACTGAGGGAAGGAGGTTGTTTACCAAAATCTCGCAATACATGACCCCATCTATCCTCCCTTCAATACGGTGCAGTCGTCCTGTCCCCTTTGCAAAAGAGCACCCCCAGAGTATGATGTTTCCACCCCTGTGCTTCACAGTTGGGATGGTTTTCTTGGGGTTGTTCTCATCATCTAAACATGGTAAGTGGAGTTGATTCCAAAAAGCTCTATTCTGGTCTCATCTGACCACATGACCTTCTCCCATGCCTCCTCTGGATCATCCAGATGGTCACTGGTGAACTTCAAACGGGCCAATCTGGTATTCTCCTAGTCCAGATGGACTCAATGTGGTGTTTTTATAAAGAATTCCATGATATATTAATTGACCTTCTGTTGAACATGCTTAATGACTCCATAGCTAAAGGCACATTACCACAGTCCCTTAGAGAAGCAAATATTTCCTTAATTTTTAAAAAAGGCAAGATTCCTGAAGACTATGCATCATATAGACCCATCTCATTATTAAACCAGAAAATTCTGAAGTGTTAGCAGTTAGGTTGGAGAAAGTATTACCCGTCTTAATTAAAGAGGACCAAACTGGATTCATAAAATTTGGAATTCTCATAATAGTATGTGTCATATACTAAATATAATTCGATACTTCCAACATCACTCTAAAAGCGGCCTTGTGCTTTCCCTAGATGCGGAGAAGGCATTTGACCACATAGAGTGGCCCTACTTGTTTAATACATTTTATCAAGTTTGGTGTGGGAACAGTCTTTATAAACTAGATTAAAATTCTGTATAAAAGGCCTCTCTCAGCAGTACTCACAAATGGATTGCCCTCACTCTAGTTTGCTGTATCTGGAGGAACAGGCAGGGGCGCCCCCGTCACCCCTGCTTTTTTCCACTGCGCTAGAATCTTTGGCTCAGGTCATCAGAGAGAATGATAGCATTAGTGGTCTTCGAATTACGGATAGGGAACATAAAATCACACTTTATGCTGACAACGTTTTGATTGTTATGCCAGATCCAGAGACCTCTATTCCCTGCCTTATTGAGGCAGTCAATGTTTTCAGCAGTTTTTCGGGCTACAAGATAAACTTTACCAAGTCTGAGGCTATGCCTCTGGGCCTTTTTAACTTGCAACAAGCTTTTGTGAGATCTTTCCCTTCAGATGTTCTCCTGACGGTTTTACTTACTTGGGAAGAGAAGTAACTCCTAGATTTGAGCAGATGTATAAAGCAAACTTTCCTCCTTGTTTGACCGCATTCGGCTTGACTGAGAGAGATGGAATGCACTTCCTATTTCTTGGATGGGCCGAATTAGGTTATTAAAATAAACTTTCTCCCCAGGTTACTCTACCCCAGTGATTTTCAACCTTTTTTGAGCCGCGGCATCCTTTTTATATTTACAAAATCCTGCAGCACACCACTATCACGTGTCACGTGTCACGCACCACTAACTCGACTGTCTCTACACGGTGCGTAAGCAACAGGTGCGGTACAGATATAACGTAACATTGTATACTATAGTCATGGAGCTGTATATAAGAACTAGAGAGCGCAATCCCAATGCTGCACACTAAACGAAAACGTCCCTTCATGGA
Source organism: Thalassophryne amazonica (assembly GCF_902500255.1). Lineage (NCBI taxonomy): Eukaryota > Metazoa > Chordata > Actinopteri > Batrachoidiformes > Batrachoididae > Thalassophryne > Thalassophryne amazonica. The sequence goes on from NC_047117.1 coordinate 51,514,231, forward strand.
CAGCGACCATGACGTCTCCTAACCAGGCAAAATATTGATGAAGTACCCGGATGTTAATGCATTTTCAATGGAGATTCGTGACTGAACACACTCAGAAAAATGCTCGCAAAATACGTGTTTAAAATGCCATTTTGTCCTGGATATCGAGCCAGTAAAATTAAATTACATAAATTATGTCAGGAAAGTATTAAACGTACTCTGACACACACACATTCACAAATATTAGTGTTGAAAGTTACACGGATCTGCGCTGATAAGCTGCGCTGCTCGGCTGAGCTGCTGCTGTTCAACGCAGCGCGGCTCCTAAAACCATTACAATACATTTATATATATTATATTTTTACATAATTATCCTTTATTGACCGAGTTTCATTCATGAAGTCAGCAGCACAGCGCGGGTCATTAAATCTCATTATTTTAAGGTGCAAAAAAAACAAAACTCCCCAGTCTTGTCCGAACAATTTTTTAGTCACTAACGACAAGAATTTTAACTAGACATTGGTCTAGCAGTGGAAAATATCAACTAGACATAAGTGAAATTAATGATCCGTGTCATCGGGCGACACAGGTACGGAGACATACAGCTGTTTATCATCCAAATATCACAGACAAAGTGACAACAATAACTAAAACCACTTACTTATGGAAGGAAATATTGTCTCCCTTGTTCCTCCGTTTGTGACTTTGCCAACATGCGCAGCTTTCCGGCATATTCCACCTGTTCTTGACGAGACTAAGTGAACTTCTATGCACGCAAATCACTAACTTGCCCGGAATTAAAATGGCGATCACGCCTCCTTGTCGGCACACTGCTCAGCGCTACTGCGCGCTTTGCTGCCATCTACTGGAATAAAAGAGCATTACCCATCTGCCACACTATTACAGCACATACACCCGATAATGGTAATATTTGATAATTGCCCACGGCACCCCTGACGATCGATCACGGCACCCTAGGGTGCCGCGGCACCCCGGTTGAGAATCACTGCTCTACCCACTTCAAATGGTTCCGGTAATGTTGTCTCACAAAACAATTAAACAGTTAAAGAGTTGGTTTAGTTCCTAGACTCTAAAAGAAAGGCACGCCTCAAGATGGCCATGCTATGCCGCCCCGCAGTAGAGGGAGGATTAGATCTTCCAGACATTAAAAATTACCAGCTTCGCACACATTTACGAATCATAGCCGACTGGGTGCATAATAAACCTAACTCATTACGGATGGATATAGAAAGTTCCATGTCTGAATGTCCATTAGCAACCCTACTGTTTCTCAGAAAGATTCGATCCATAAGGCTCACTTGCTGTAATCCGATTACTCTATACAGCTACAGCATGGCGGACGGTAAGAAGCCTAGAAGGCTACACAAATACAATGTCTATGTTCACACCACTATGGAATAATCCTAAATTTGCACCAGGCGTGACAGATAATAGATTTCAAAATTGGGCCTATAAAGGTTATCTGTACTGAAGGACTTTTGTGAGGGACATGTTATTATGTCTTTTAATCAGTTAAAAGGAAAATTTGATATCCTGTGCATCAGGACATATTAGACACAGAGGCAAATCTTTTTAACCAAGTCACCTGGCTCCATTATAATTTTTTTTTCAATATCCTTAAAAAGATACTCTACAGTTAACATTTCAGAGTTCACATTTGAGGGAACTGTGGGAGAAGGAACTCAACTGTGTAATTTCCTAGGATGAGTAGAAAAATACTTGGAGCAATGGGAAAACTTTGTGCGTCTGTAATCGAGTTAGAGGAACTCAACTCATGATTCTCCACAGAGCCCCATCACTTCATATCTTTGCCACAAATACTGTTATAAGCCTGATTCTTCCCCTGGTGCTCATAAGTACAACATTTCTGGCAGATGATCAGACAGGAACTGAACAAAATATTTTCAACCAATTTGAACTGCAACCCTTTGTTTTGTTGCTTGGATTAACTGACCCTATTGTCACCGACGAATTTCATAAGAAACTCTACCGAATGCTTGCTTTTTGTGCCACATTCCCATAGGAAACAATGGCATAAGACTGTTTTCAATTATGTTTCCCTGGACTATCGTACCTGTCAGCTACACCTCAAGGATGATGTCTTTCATAAGACTTGGGAACTTTCATAAAATACATGGGACTGGAAATTTCATCCATTGTTAAACGAGCATTTGTATTTGAACTGAAAAAGGTCAGGGGCTACTGTTTGTTGGTTGGTTTGTTCATCACTGTACTTATTCTATTATTTCTGTTTATTGTCTCTTTGTATGACAGTGTGGATAAAATAAAAAATGCAATAAACACATTTTGGGGGAAAAAAAAACACCACACAGGCAGAAACTGCAAAACAGAACATAATCACACAAAAAGTGAAAGTTACCAGATCACAAGGGGCGGGGTGTTGTGAAGGAACACGGACCCACAACAGGGGGCGTTAAATGAACGACAATGGATAAGCCAAACAGTAACATTTAATGTTGTGAAGTGCACAACGGAATACAGACAACAGTTTTGGTACCACAGACAATTATATGTAGCGTGACGTGTGGGCAGGCTTGAGGATAGGAGACGTCCGTCCCGAACCGAGCCGGATCCCACACGGCCTTCACGCCAACGGATCTGAAGAACACTGGAGCCGCCAAGTCCTGGATCTCCAGGTGGCCACCGTCTCCAGCTGTCAGACCTGGTACTGCTGGCAGAGAACAGAAACAGTATTGATGAGTGTGAGTTCGCACCCTCAGTAATCCCACAGTCTGTGTTCTTTTGGGAGGGAGCACCTCCACCTCCAATCACACACTCATGCAGCTCCTGTCTAACCACTTATCTGGTTGGAGTGTGAAGCGAAGCCGTCGCTGATCACACCAAACGCCAATCCCTCAGATAAGGCACACCACAGGAAAATGGCTGCAAAGAAGTTCAGACTCTAAGTCAGAGTTAAGTGTAGCAGAGAAATTACCTCTCTAGTGGCTGATTTCTCGGCGGGGAGGTGGAGTTGTAGTCCGGCCTTTATGGTGGTGGTGCTGAACTATGGATGAGTGACAGCTGGTGCTGATGATGAGTGACAGCTGTCACTCCCGGTTGTTCCGATGCCCTCTCGTGTTTGAAGCCCGCACTTCAAGCAGGGCGCCATCTGGTGGTGGTGGGCCAGCAGTACCTCCTCTTCAGCGGCCCACACACACGGGGCCCACAGACACTGACAAGATGCCACGTGCAGCCGACAGGCGAAACCAAGATGACAGCGCTCGGCTGCAGATCAGGGGGACAAGACAATTGGGAAATACTCAAGCAAGCACACACCTACGCTCACACACACCCACAGACAACGGGGTGAGGAGCTCATCATGGACAGATGAAACACACACACACACACACACACACACACACACCACACAAACACACACACACACACACACACACACACACACACACACACATATACATACAAGGACTCCATCCAGAGATGGGTGTGGTGTCTGGTTCTGAAACCCTCCATCCTGTTAACCAGCAACATTTCCTGAATATCGTTTTGTGAATTGTTTGTAATTTGTGTCGGTAGCATGGCCCAAGCAGAGGGTCACCCCCTTTGACTCTGGTCTGCTTGTGTTTCTTCCTCAGAGGGAGTTTTTCCTTAACACTGTCACCTGTGTGCTTGCTCAGGGAGTTGGTAAGATTAGACCTTACTTCTTGAGGCAAGTTTGTTGTAATATGGCGCTATATAATGAAAATAAATTGAAATAGAAACTCCACACACACACACACACACACACACACACACACACACACACACACATCACACACACACACACACACACCACACACACACACACACCACACACACACACACGACAGAGGACACAGACAGGGGACAGAGGCTCAAACATGACAGATGACAGGACACACATAAAAACAAACACAGAGACAACCTCAGACCCAAACCCCACAATAATAAAGATAACCATGTCCCTCTTTTCTTACCATGTTTAATTTCCTTCTCTTTGAGCATTTCACGTCTCTGATTCCATGCAGTGACTGACACAGTTTCCTTTTGATATTTTCTCCATTAACTTTTCTTTGGTGATTCGACTCTTTTGAGTGCTTCTGCAGATAACATCTTCCACACTTGCACATTTTTCTCACCCTTACGCACTTTTACCACATGGCCAACATCTGTCACTTAAAGCACCTTATTGGCTTCTGTGCATACTCCCTTATCGTTTACAGTGCTGTCCAAAAGTATTCACAGTGCATCACTTTTTCCACATTTTATGTCACAGCCTTATTCCAAATGGAGTACATTATTATTTTTCCCTCAAAATTCTACACACAACAACCTATAAAGACAAGATGAAAAAAGTTTTTTTTTTTTTTTTTTTTTTTTTGCAAATTTAGAAAAAAATAAAACTAAGAAATCACGTGTAAATAAGTATTCACACCTTTTGCTTAATACTTTGTTGATGCACCGTTGGTAGCAATTACAGTTTCAGGTCTTCTTGAATATGAAGACCTGAATATGAAGACCAGTTTAACCCATTCCTCTTTGCAGCACCTCTCATGTTCCATCAGGTTGGATGGGGAGTGTTGGTGCAACAGACATTTTCAGATCTCTCCAGAGATGTTCAATAGGATTCAGGTCTGGGCTCTTGACTGGGCAACCCAAGGACATTCAGGTGTTAAAAGACTTTATAAAACAATGTAATGTCTTACTATAGTATGCTATATTAGGCTAATTGTTTTTGTGTTTCTTTTTTGTTTATTTGCACATCATATTATTGATCGCTCTGTTCAGCTACGTTATTTTTCTGATTGTTACCTTGTTTTGAGTGTATTTAAATGTGTATAGTAACTGGTGTAGGGGGTGGGCGTTTATAAGCTTTTGCTTCAGCCCATGCCCTTTCGGCAACACCCAATTGGGAAATCGTTTTAGTTATTGTTGTATTTTTCTCTGTTTTTTACTTATTTTGTTAGTAAGAGACTTTTATGTTGGTATTTTGTTATGTGTGTGCTGAATAAAACTTGTTCATTCATTCATTCATCCATTCATTCACAGAGTTGTCCTGAAGCTACTCCTCTGATATCTTGACTGTGTGCTTAGGGTCATTGTCCTGCTGAAAGTTGAACCGTCACCACAGTCTGAGGTTGAGAGTGCTCTGGAGCAGGTTTTCATCCAGAATGTCTGTGTACATTGCTGCATTTCATCTTTCCCTCAATCCTGACTAGTCTCCCAGTTCCTGCCTCTGAAAAACATCCCCACAGTATGATGCTACCACCACTGTGTGTCACTGTAGGGATGGTGCCTGGTTTCCTCCAAACATGATGCCTGACATTCACACCAAAGAGTTCAATCTTTCTCTCATTAGACTTGAGAATTTTGTTTCTTAAGGTCTGAGAGTCCTTCAGGTGCCTGTTGGCAAACTCCAGGCAGGCTGACATTGTGCCTTTTACGAAGGAGTGGCTTCCGTCTGGTCACTCTACCATATAGGGCTGATTGGTGTATTTCTGCAGAGATGTTATCCTTTGATATTCTCCTCTCACCACAGGACATATGGACATATCCCTGACTAACGAATTCTCCCCTGGTCACTCTGTTTAGTCAGACGGCCAGGTCAAAGAACAGTCCGGTGGATCCGAACTTCTTCCACTTATGGATGATGGAGGCCACTGTGGTCATTGGGACCTTCAAAGCAGCACAAATGTTTCTGTACTGGAATTAACATAAAAAAAAACTCCACAACAGAAGGTCAGACTATGGCAGCCAGTAAACAACATGAGAGGCCGACCGATATGGGTTTTTGAGTGGCCCAGTAACAAATAATGAATGTTATGAGTTCAATGGTACGAATATTGCATGAGGTGAAAGCTGGAACATACATTCAATTTGGTTTGCTCCAGCATTTATATATATATATAACCATATGGATTTGAATCACGTGTGATTACATCAGACATGCTTGAACCCTCGTGGGCATGCGAGAGTTTTTTCACGCCTGTCGGTTACGTCATTCGCCTGTGGGCAGGCTTTGAGTGAGGAGTCGTCCACCCGCTCGTCGATTTTTTTCATTGTTTAGGAATGGCTCAGAGACTGTTGCTTTGTTTGATAAAAAAAATTTCAAAACTGTAAGGCACAACTGAGTGGACACCATTCAATAAATTCAGCTGGTTTTCGGTAAAAATTTTAACGGCTGATGAGAGATTTTGGTCTGGTACTGTCGCTTTAAGGACGGTCCACGGCGCCTGACGGCGATCTGCGCTTCGAGGCGGCAGCTTCTCGCCGTTTCAAGTTGAAAACTTCCACATTTCAGGCTCTGTTGACGCAGTAAGTCGTCAGAGAACAGATAACTTTCAGAAGAAGTCGGCATGAGGAGTTTATTCGGACATTCCATTGTTAACGGTCATTTTGTAATGAAAGAACGTGCGGGCAGAGTCGCATGTCGGGCTGGACCCGACCGTGGGGGGGGGTCGCGACAGGAAAAACACCTCCGTTGGAAATCTTAACGGGCAAGTTGGAACATGCCCAAGCTGTTAAACAATTTCTCAGTTACTCACTTGTTGAAAGCCATTAAAAGCCGCCTGAATTCTACAAATGGTTTTCAACACGGAGGTGTTTTTCCTGTCGCGGCGCACACAGATTGCCGAGTCGTCACGGAAACGACTCGGCGAATTTGCGCGTACGTCTTTCATTAAAAAAATGTCCTTAAACAGTGGAATGTCCGCATAAATTCCTCATGCCGGCCTCTTCTGAATCTTCTCTGTTCTCTCACGATGTCCTGGGTGAATTAAGCCTTAAATTAGGATGTTTTCAGCTCGAAACAGGCCGACAACAGCCTGGAAGCGCTGCAGGACGTCCCGCTCCGTGGGAAGTCCTTACACGACAGAAACACCCCATAATCTCGCATCAGCCGTTAAACTTTTCACAGAAACCATCTTAATTTCTCGAATAGTGTCCACTCGGATATTCCTCACAGGTCCAGAAAAATGTTTGATAAAGCAACGCGCGCCGTCTCGAGCAGCGTGTGAAACAAAGGAATTCAGCCGAGAGGGCGGGACCACATCTCACTCAAGGCCTGCCCACAGGGAAATGACGTCACCGACACCGTGAAAAAACTCATGCATGCGCACGAGGGTTCAAGCATGATTGGTGTAATCGCATGTCATTCAAATCCATATAGTTAAAAAAAATAAAAGGGTCGGTTTATTATATAAGAGACCTCGTGTATATATATATATATATATATATATAATATATATTAAACTAATTCACTTTTTCCTCAAAGTTCAACAGACAATACCCCATAATGTGAATGTGAAGGTTTTTTTTTGTTTACATAATATATATATATACGTATATATATATATATATATATATATATATATATATATCTATATATATATATATACACTCAACAAAAATATAAACGCAACACTTTTGGTTTTGCTCCCATTTTGTATGAGATGAACTCAAAGATCTAAAACTTTTTCCACATACACAATATCACCATTTCCCTCAAATATTGTTCACAGACCAGTCTAAATCTGTGATAGTCAGCACTTCTCCTTTGCTGAGATAATCCATCCCACCTCACAGGTGTGCCATATCAAGATGCTGATTAGACACCATGATTAGTGCACAGGTGTGCCTTAGACTGCCCACAATAAAAGGCCACTCTGAAAGGTGCAGTTTTGTTTTATTGGGGGGGATACCAGTCAGTATCTGGTGTGACCACCATTTGCCTCATGCAGTGCAACACATCTCCTTCGCATAGAGTTGATCAGGTTGTCAATTGTGGCCTGTGGAATGTTGGTCCACTCCTCTTCAATGGCTGTGCGAAGTTGCTGGATATTGGCAGGAACTGGTACACGCTGTCCTATACGCCGGTCCAGAGCATCCCAAACATGCTCAATGGGTGACATGTCCGGTGAGTATGCCGGCCATTCAAGAACTGGGACATTTTCAGCTTCCAAGAATTGTGTACAGATCCTTGCAACATGGGGCCGTGCATTATCCTGCTGCAACATGAGGTGATGTTCTTGGATGTATGGCACAACAATGGGCCTCAGGATCTCGTCACGGTATCTCTGTGCATTCAAAATGCCATCAATAAAATGCACCTGTGTTCTTCGTCCATAACAGACGCCTACCCATACCATAACCCCACCGCTACCATGGGCCACTCGATCCACAACATTGACATCAGAAAACCGCTCACCCACACGACGCCACACACGCTGTCTGCCATCTGCCCTGAACAGTGTGAACCGGGATCGTCTGTGAAGAGAAACCTCTCCAACGTGCCAAACACCAGCGAATGTGAGCATTTGCCCACTCAAGTCGGTTACGACGACGAACTGGAGTCAGGTCGAGACCCCGATGAGGATGACGAGCATGCAGATGAGCTTCCCTGAGACGGTTTCTGACAGTTTGTGCAGAAATTCTTTGGTTATGCAAATCGATTGTTTCAGCAGCTGTCCGAGTGGCTGGTCTCAGACGATCTTGGAGGTGAACATGCTGGATGTGGAGGTCCTGGGCTGGTGTAGTTACACGTGGTCTGTGGTTGTGAGGCTGTTTGGATGTACTGCCAAATTCTCTGAAACGCCTTTGGAGACGGCTTATGGTAGAGACATGAACATTCAATACACGAGCAACAGCTCGGTTGACATTCCTGCTGTCAGCATGCCAATTGCATGCTCCCTCAATCTTGCAACATCTGTGGCATTGTGCTGTGTGATAAAACTGCACCTTTCAGAGTGGCCTTTTATTGTGGGCAGTCTAAGGCACACCTGTGCACTAATCATGGTGTCTAATCAGCATCTGATATGGCACACCTGTGAGGTGGGATGGATTATCTCAGCAAAGGAGAAGTGCTCACTATCACAGATTTAGACTGGTTTGTGAACAATATTTGAGGGAAATGGTGATATTGTGTATGTGGAAAAAGTTTAGATCTTTGAGTTCATCTCATACAAAATGAGAGCAAAACCAAAAGTGTTGGTTTATATTTTGTTGAGTGTATGTATAAATATGAAATTGGTCACTGTATCCTTGATCTCTGGACATAAATAAAAATAAACAAAACGGTGTTTCACTTTGAAGTTATTAATTCCGACTAGACTCTATCGTTCTAACTTGACTCGGCAGAGAGCCACACAGCGTTTGGAGCTGTGTGAACAGAACGGAGGGCGATTCTTGTTTCTTTCTCACAACAAGACAAGAGTCCCAGTTAGGAACTTTAACTTTCGGTTTAACATAAAGGTAAATAATACTCACAGACGTATGCTCTTTACGATTTTAGGGGGAAAATTAAGATACAGCGAAAGAAAAAAAAAAGAATAAACGAAGCAATAGATTGAAGCACTGCTTCAATCTGCGAACCACTGCTTCGATTGGTTCAAGGTTCAAAGCAAAGCCACGCTGCAGAAAAGTTGACTACGGACCCGCTGCAGGGTCTGTAATCAATGTAGAGAAATGATCATTTTCCTGACAACACCCCCAAAAACAACGGCCACTCTGAAGGACCGATAACGGAATCGTTAAGCAAAAAGCTTATTGATGTCGGTGGATCGAATCATTTCTTAACGATACCCGAAAGGAACCGGTTCTCAATACCCATCCCTAGTCACGACTATACTGAGATTACCCATAATGCACTGAGCAGAGCATGTCCACACTAAAACCTTCAAAACTAGTGCAGTACTTTAAAACGAAATCATACAGCTGATATTTTCACTTTATAACGCTTCAGAAGTGACGTTAATTTAAATAACATGTCCAAAATTAGTTTGGTTAAAATTTTAACCATAAGTTAAAACTGTATGCCTCTGGATGACTTGGGTGATATTGCCGGTGAATTAGTATGGTATCAAGAGCAATTACTTTGTGACAAGTTTGCCTCTGAGATCAGAGGATAGAGCGGTTTCTAAAACCAGCTCTCTGTTATCTGCTACCAGGTAAGTGCTAAAATCTTTGATATCAGACTTAAAGGTTTTTCGGTTCAAGCTTTATTTACTTCACCTGCAAAAATATGTTAGCGATTTTAAAATTATTGGACCACAATTTATTGGAAGATAATTGGTCCGATGATGGCTTTCAAAGTTGTCTGAAAAACTAATCCAATAATGAAAACATTATCTTCGATAATTAGCGGTAAGCAGAACTGTGCCCACCACTATCATTTTAGATATATATATATATATATATATATATATATATAAATAAAACAGCTGAGTGGATCCTTGTGATTTGATTGGTGCTTTGTATGTCACATGACATGGATTAATTCATCCCATTTGTGTTGCATTGCATTCAGAGTGCAGCTTGGTTCCATTTAGAGTGCAAATTTGGTTCCATACGTTTGGTACCATTGCACTCTCACGGCCTTGTGCACACGCGCACATGTGATCACGCATACACAAGTGCGCACAAGTATGCGTGCACGCGCTAGCATGCTCGTGCACATGCATACATGCCCGTGCACGTCGCAAAATGCTCGTGCACGAGTACATGCGCACCCACGCATGCTCGTGCACACAAACCAATCCACTGTGCTGCCTGGAGGTTGTTAGCAGGAAGAAAAACAAAAACTGGACTCATTATTGACGTGATTTTTTTATTTATTTTTTGCTGCACTGAGGACGTATACAGTCTTATTTTTGTTGTTCACGCACACACAAGCACCGACCAGGTTGCGTGTGTGTGCGCGCGCTCGGGGGACATGACTTTCCTGGGACATAATTTGAGCTAACTGACACTGCTAATTCTTGTAAGACACACACACAAAAACAAATCCACTGTGCTGCCTGTTCGCAGGAAGAGAAAGAAAACCTGGACTAATTTCTGACATGACTTTTTTTTTGCTGCACTGAGGAGGTACAGCTGGACCGAGCCGGTTGCATGGGTGCGCTAGGGACAGTGACATGATGATTTGTTTGAGTTAACTGATGCTGCCCCACAACACACACACACAAAATCCTCTCCCCTGTAAGCCGCCTGGATGCATGAAGAGCTGCTAACATGAAACGCTGATGTGATTTTTGGCTGAATTGAGGAACTACACAAAGTCTTTCTTTTTTTTTTTTTATGGAAGTCTGAAGTTAGTGCACAGCATCACTGGACTACAAGTCACAGTGGAACACCAAAATGTAAGTCCCTTTCCTGTTGTTTAGAAATTAATAAAATATCAAATGACAATGAACTATTTTAGCCGTTATATAAAAAAAATGAATGTTTTTACATTCTTTCAATGGTACGAATATTTCATGAGGTGAAAGCTGGAACATACCATTCAACTTCGCCTCGTCGAATGGTATGTTCCAGCTTTCACCTCATGAAATATTCGTACCATTGAACTCAAACATTCACTGTTTGTATAATATATATATATATATATATATATATATAAACCCTAACCCTATATAACCCCTAACCCTGAGCAGGCATTGAGTAGGGGGACCTTGCTGCCCTGCAGGATTTTAAACCATGACAGACTTGTGTGTTACTAATGTAATCTTTGCGACTGTGGTCCCAGCTTTCTTCAAGTCTTTGACCAGGTCCTCCCATGTAGTTCTGGGCTTTCTCAGAATCATCCTTATCCCACAAGGTGAGATCTTGCATGGAGCCCCAGACCAAGGAATATTGGCAGTAATCTTGTGTTTCTTCCATTTTCTAATAATTACGCCAACAGTTGTCTTCTCACCAAGCTGCCTACCAGTTGTCCTGTAGCCCATCACAGCCTTGTGCAGGTCTACAGTTTAGTCCTTGGTGTCCTTAGACAGCTCTTTGGTCTTGTCCATGGTGGATAGGTTGGAGTGTGATTGATAGGGCAATCACAATTATTACAATATTCGCCAATCACGATTATTTTCATATTCGCGAATATTTTTCATAAGCGCGATTACCATGAATTATTTATTTTATCCACAAAGTTGCATAAAATGACTCGGAATCTGACGTCAATCGTGCAGCAGCAGCCGCACGCAGCCTCACTCACTCTGTTTCCCTCTCGTCTTGGTCGGATGGTTAGCGAGGCTCGGATAATACGTGGAGCGTGAGGAGGTTCTGCCAGCTGACCACTTTTTACCTGGCTGTGTGAATGGCAGCACATTTTCCAAGCGCCCCACGAGTGTGCTGTTACTAAGCAACACAGGTCATGCAAGGCCCCCACCACAACATGTGGTGTGCGAGTGTGCCCCCCCGCAACACAGATGTTGTGAGGAGTGTGGCCCCCCCCCACGATGATCATACACTGTCAGGTGCAGCTGAGGTGGCTGCAATGTGATCGCTGTCCAGTGCAGCATGCATCTGGATGGCTGGAATGTCCAGCTGACCGTTGTGCACTCACAACTATGGTTCACATTACGCGGTGTCCTTCGGCGCACCGCTCACTGTATACCTGGGGCTGGCTGGACACACGCCGCTCTCGAGACACGCGCTGCTTGCTGCACACGCAGCGCCAGCAGATGTGGACATGATAAGAGCATACTGCTTCATTCATGTTATTTCATGACGAAGTCTACGACCATGGGTCATATACAGAGGAACAGAAAGGTCATACTTGTACTGTCCGCTCGATAAGAGGGATTAAACATTTTAGAAATTACGGTGGGGTTTTATTTGTGTGTGTGTGTGGTGTGTTGTGTGTGTGTGTGTGTGTGTGTGTGTGTGTGTGTGTGTTTCCCACCCCACAGCAGCGGCGCAATGTGGTGCCATACGTTCCAGGTGCTGCACAAAACCATCACCACGTATCCTTCACACCTGTCCAACCGTGTGTCCCTCCCAACAGCAGGTGGAATGTTTTGTGGTTGCCCATTTTTGATTTTTGTTTGGGTTTTTCAGACAGTTTCCTGCTTCTTTGCCCAACTTTGTGCTATCTGTGAAGGAGACTTTAAGAATGTTACCTTACTCTATCACCCAACTCCTATCAAGTTAGATAGTTAATAATTCTAACCAAGAAATGTGTGAAGTTTATCATCACATGACACCAACCAGATGTATTATCAATAGCTTTCTTTTTTTGTTCAACATCATTTTCATTTTATATGCCAATACCAAGCTGAATCCTGTTCTTTATATTTTGCAGTCCAGAGATATTTACCCCCCCCCCCCCCCCCCCCCAAAAGTAAAAAAAAAAAAAAAAAAAAAAAAAACTTCCTACGGACACTGCAGTAGTGCCTGCTAAATGAAACATTTGAGACAGATTCTAATCACTGCAAAAACTTTAACAATTCCTTCCTTGACCCAGGTATCAACTCCTTACAAGTTTCTTCTTCAACCCTTCAAAAATCATTTGAATTTTTATCATCCCTATTCAACCACCAGGTAACTCTGTCCTCATCTGTTGACTGGTTGACGTCATAACTCAACATTTATGGGTCAATTAAAATTAAGCATGCTGTACGGCAATAATGGTGACAACAAACACACCTGCACTTCAACAGGTGGACACCGAAGCGCATTATTGCCTTCAGTGTTGATATCCTGCAACATACAGGACACGAGCAGTGAGCGAGCACACGTCTACCAAAGCTCAAGGTTTTCTGATGAGCCTTTTCTGAATTAGTTTGTATGCCTGTTTGTAAAAGTAAGAGTGCATTAGATTGGCACTAACAAAAAGGACAGAATGGTAATCACATAAAACCCCTAACAGAGGTAACAAACCAAAAACCAAAATGTAAACTGACGTTGGCTAGTGTCATTCACTTCTAGCTAAGCAACAGAGCAAACAAAGCAAAGGCCATGAACTTTGGACTGTCTGCCTCTCCATGGATCATGAAATCAGGAGCGATGAAACGCGTAATTCAGCTTGAAATATTGTCCAACAGGTGAGATCCATTACAAGGATCGTTAAAAGACTACAAGGGTAAAGTTGACTTTGCTGTTTGAAACCAAGTACAAGACAAACCAAGCTATTAATTGGCCATTTAAAGCAAGTAATGATATTTGTTCCAAAAAAAAAAAAAACACTGCACTGAGTTTAGAGTGTAACCATAGAATGTATACGAGGTCTATTAGAAAAGTATCCGACCTTATTATTTTTTTCAAAAACCATATGGATTTGAATCACGTGTGATTACATCAGACATGCTTGAACCCTCGTGGGCATGCAAGAGTTTTTTCACGCCTGTCGGTTACGTCATTCGCCTGTGGGCAGTCTTTGAGTGAGGAGTCGCCCACCCTCTCGTCGATTTTTTCATCCATTCGATAAATTCAGCTGGTTTTTGGTAAAAATTTTAACGGCTGATGAGAGATTTTGGTCTGGTAGTGTCGCCGTAAGGACGGCCACGGCGCCTGACGGCGATCTGCGCTTCGAGGCGGCAGCGTCTCGCCGTTTCAAGTTGAAAACTTCCACATTTCAGGCTCTGTTGACCCAGGAAGTCGTCAGAGACAGAGAACTTTCAGAAGAAGTCGGCATGAGGAGTTTATTCGGACATTCCATTGTTAACGGATATTTTGTAATGAAAGAACGTGCGGGCAGAGTCGCATGTCGGGTCGGACTCGACCGCGGGGGGTCGCGACAGGGAAAAACACCTCTGTGTTGGAACCTTAACGGGCAGTTGGAACATGCCCAAGCTGTTTAAACAATTTCTCAGTTATCACTTGTTGAAAGCCATCAAAAGCGCATGAATTTTTACAACTGGTTTTCAACACGGAGGTGTTTTTCCTGTCGCGGCGCACATTAGATTTGCCGAGTCTTCACAGAAACGACTCAGCGAATTTGCGCGCACGTACTTTCATTAAAAATGTCCTTAAACAGTGGAATGTCCGCATAAAGTCCTCATGCCGGCCTCTTCTGAATCTTCTCTGTTCTCTCCCGATGCCCTGGGTGAATTAAGCCTTAATTAGGATGTTTTTCAGGTCGAAACAGGCCGACGACGGCGCCTGGACGTGCTGCACGACGTCCCGCTCCGTGGGAAGTCCTTACAACGATAGAAACACCCCCTAATCTCTCATCAGCCGTTAACTTTTCACCGAAAACCAGCTTAATTCTCGAATAGTGTCCACTCGGATATTCCTCACAGGTCCAGAAAAAAATTTGATTAAAGCAACGCACGCCGTCTCGAGCAGCGTGTGAAACAAAGGATTCAGCCGAGACGGCGGGACCACATCTCACTCAAGGCCTGCCCACAGGGAAATGACGTCCCGACACGCATGAAAAACTCACGCATGCGCACGAGGCTTCAAGCATGATTGGTGTAATCGCATGTCATTCAAATCCATATAGTTAAAAAAAATAAAAGGGTCGGTTTATTATCTAATAGACCTCGTATGTACACTGAAAACCTTCCATGATGTAACCCACAGGTTTTCTGAAAAGTGGGTTGTCTGGAAGTCACGGTGTTCTGTATGACTCCACTTAATGGAGACTCAATGGCTCAATGACTAAACGTAAAGGGGTCCATCATGTGCAAGCAGTGGTGGGCACAGCTAACCAAAAACTTAGCTTTGATAACTGCTAGTTAGCTTTATAACACTAAACCGATAAAAATTAGCGGAAGCTACAGGTAACTAAGTATTGTCCCCGGTTTTGAGTTTAAGCACTGCCAATGCTTCCGATTAGAACCAAAAGACAATCACAAACCCAAGACAAACCAATTAGCCAGTGCTTCAGTCTTTGTGCGCCCTGCCCACTGCTGTAAGAAAGAGTCAATTTTGCATTCACAGCATACAGTGGTCCAGCCGTGAGGCAGCCGTCCTGAAAAGGAAAGCATGTTTGACTTATGATTTTGATTTATAAACCAAATTAATCCAGATAGTTTAACTACATGAATGTCAAGCCTTTCATTTGTACAAAGTGAAAATATAACACATATCTTTTAATTTTAAAATAATCCACTAATTCTGAAGTTTTGAATATTAACACACACAAATGCAAAACTGCATTATGGGTAAACTGAGCCTGGACCGCTGTATATCGTAAGGAAAATACTTTTTTGTAGCAGCATGGCAGCCAGGCTCCTTCTGCATAGAGTTGAGCTCAGCTCCTCTCAGCTGCCTCACTGCTGCAAAATACATAGCAGACAGGAGCCAACTGGGTTTACAAAATGTTTGCTATGTAACAAAAAAAAAGCAGTCTAACAAGTTACGGAACGAAATTTAGCGGAAGCTAATTGGTCCGCTGATGGTTTTTGAAGTTGGCTGAAAGATAATCCACTAACAAAAAAGTTAGCTTTGATAATTTGCAGGTTAGCGGAACTGTGCCACCACTGGGTTTGGACAATGTGAGATGGAGAGTTCTTTGTACTAGTGCAGGGCTATTCAATTCATGCCACAAAGGGCAGAGAGGGTGCAGGTTTTCTTTGCAACTGCTCAACTGCAACTGCTCACTCTACAGATTTAACTGATTTCATCTGCTCAAAGTGATGTTAATCAGTGAAATCAACTGGTGGATTGCAAAGAAAAACTGCACCCACTCGGCCCTTTCTGGAAACAGTTGAATGCTCCTGGACTCAGATGTGGTTTTTGGAGCGAGCCAGCTGGGCAGTCGCGTGGGGCACAAGTTTCCATGACACGTGGGGGCGGCACAACAAGCACTTACACAAAAAAAAAAACCAACAAAAAAAAAACTATCGCAAAGCGGTTGTCATATCACTGTGTGAGGAATTGGCAAACTGACGCAGCATCCCACAACTGCAAGCAGGTGCCCCTGTGTGCTGACGTGCACTGAACAGAGGCAGTAGGTTCGGCGGTTGTCTCCTGCATAAACAGGAAAAGGCACGCTCCTCCCTGGGCCGTGCACTCTGTTCCGCGGCTCCAGACAGAGCATTGTGCTCATTGCTCCCCACTGCTCCTTCTCCACAGCGTCTCCGCTCTGGCAGAAGTCCACTTAGAATGCAACAGAGCGGAACCAGAACTCCAGGGAATGAGGCAGGCAGCTAGTTTATGAAATAAAAGGCCTTTGAAAGCAGGGTGGAACAACGGGTTCGCCGTTTCTAGGCGAACCCACATTTCTAGCTGAAGTAACATGAAACCGACCTTTTTTTTGAGCCTGCAAGAGTGTGTTATCCAATGTTTACAATAATTTAATAGCAGCTGGAAACCCTCTTTTTGTTGTCATGTACATTGACAAAATAACAGCATTTTAAATGAGGCTTATCTTCATAATTAACTGGTTTATTTGATCAATCAATCAATCATCAATTTTTTTTATAGCGCCAAATCACAACAAACAGTTGCCCCAAGGCGCTTCATATTGTAAGGCAAGGCCATACAATAATTATGTAAACCCCAACGGTCAAAACGACCCCCTGTGAGCAAGCACTTGGCTACAGTGGGAAGGAGATGGAGAAATGAGATGGAGATGGAGAAAAAATCACATTCGATTTCATTAGCAATGCTAGTAACATTTCAGTTTAGATTTTCTTTTGACCCACAGATGAAGACCAAAAATTAGGATGAAAAAGGCAAATACTACATTATCAAATTTCTTTCATACCTAAAACTTTTGCAGATTAGTTAATGCTAAGTATTTACACATTTAGCCTAATGTTTACAAACATTAAGCTAAATATGTAGCTAAATGTTGAGGTAAACATGCACCCTAATAAAAGAACTAATTGTTCCTCCCTGAAAGACAGATTAATAAAGCATCTAATAACAGACATTTAGCATGTAAGGGCACATTTATACAAATCTACAATTCATGGATGTTTTATATAAGTTATATTGTAGCCTGTAGTCTTTTGGTGTCAATTTTCAATTGCAATTTTAGGGGCACTTCTAAAAATTAAGAAAAATAATAAAATAAAACAAATGGCTGTTCATGCAAAATTTTGCTTTTTGGGGGGTGGCAGGGGGAGTCTCGCCCGTGGTGTACTTCAGTAGAGGTGGGCAATACCGGGAATTTTGGTATTGATCCGATACCAAGTAAATACAGGCCCAGTATCGCCGAGAGATACTTTTGCATATTTAAGCTTCATAGATCCAAAGGATCCAAAAGACCTAGGATAGAATTTCGCCGAACATTGTACGTGACAACAAAATACTTGATTATCACAATCAACATTTTTTGTTTAAAAAAAATATCACTCAACACAACTTAAAACAAAATCTCCTGAGGTAGCGGGCTGACAAACCACAATACAAGGGTGTGCTGCTACGTGTTGTGTGACAGCGCAGCGCTGCTCTTACAGAGAGTAGACTTTGATGAATCTGCGTGCACAGCAGTCAGTGCGTGCAGGAAAAAAGCTTGAGTATCAATCTTTTTACACGAGGATCGTTCAATATCAATACCAGCGTTGGTATCGATATTAGGATCGATCCGCCCACCTCTATAATTCAGTATAGAGCCGCCACTGCCTTGAGTGCATAGGGTGACATCGTGCTGAGTTTGGTACCATACACAATCCAGATGGACTCTGTGCCTTTAACCATGCTGCCAACCCCCCGCTCTCCCCATACTCCAATGTTGAATATCGACGGCGACGCCAACTTCAGTGTGCCAACGTGTTTGAAGCAGCACGCTGTAGTAGAAAGTTGTGGAAACTGACGCGATTACAGGGAATAAAAAGAAACGCAAAAAATACCAGTTTTGGACTAATGCTTAACACATTGAAATAAAGAAACTGATAACGTGGGTTATAGTTTATGAAAATGAACGATTAATGAACAGCCGTGTGGGGTCGCTGGCGCAGCACATAACTGTTCAGTGAACGCATCACACGAGAGCTGCTAACTTTTGTCTTTTCTACCCTTTCCAAACACGTTTAGTCGGACTACATTTTGAGTTCAACCACACAGAAAAATAAACATCGAAATCACAGTTCAGCAAACAAATGATTAGGCAGGCACCAAGACCCGCCTCAAACGAGGTAAAATATAGCGACTTTTCTTTTTTGTCTCGTCCTAAAAGATAGATCTACCGTTAGCCGCATACTCCCGCCTGTAGCCTTACCTAATTAACAGGCCTTCGCCAGTAAACATGCAACGTAATAAAAATAAGTAAATACCCTGAATTGTCGAGAGCCGTCTCTTTCATTTCATAGCGGAAACCATCACAAGGAATGTGCACTCCGTTTTACAAGTGCGTCAAGCTCGCTGCAAACCGGCCCGAAACAGGACAGGAAGTGCGGCAGCTCAGAACCTTCTACGGCGTTTAACGACAGTCGCATCCTATTGTTGCATTGCTGCCACCTTCTGCATCAGTCCGTCACTGCAGTACTGAATCCTCTCGGTGACTCCACTGCCTTTCTCGGATTAAAAAAAAAAAAAACCTTCCCCCTCCCGGTGAACCTTTCTCTAAAATACTTCCTACAGAATCTTCTTTCAGGTCTGTTCTTCTAAATTGGGAGAGAAGCTCTTGCCTTCCTTTGGGGTATTTATTACAATACATGCTGCACTCAGAGGCGTCCAAACGGTTCCAGGAAAGAACCAAGAGGGTGCAGGTTTTTCTTTGCAACCACCCACTCCACCGGGTGATTTCACTGATTAACATCAGTTTGATCAGATGGCATCAATTAATTCAAAGAAAACCAAAGAAAACCCTCCCTCTCTCTGGCACTTTCTGAAACCAGTTTGACACCTACTGCCTCTGGTTGTTGACATTCCTAACATAATCCATCTGATGCTTTCCTATGAGGAAGAGAGTACTGTTCAAGAAAGTATGACCAATTCACCGTCTCGCAGTCCGTCGTGGCTCGTGCGAGAGGTCGGTTCAGCAGAGTTCCGGTAGGGCACAATGTAAACACCCTTTGATGTGTGGACAACAAGACAGCATCGGGGCACAACACAAGTCCATCACAGGTGCTACACCTCCTCTAGATAACTCTCTCAACTTGGAAGAAACATGCCAACATCATAATTGCTGGTGAACTCGCTGAATCAGTGCCATCCACAGCCTGGCCAGCCATGGCTTTAAAACGCCGGAACTCTGCTGGTGCTGCAGTGCATTGTGGGAAGCGCAGGGGGATTATGGGAACATTAAAGTACCCAATTCTCAGTCTAGCAATAATGAATTCATCCTTTTTTTTTCCCACCCTCTTCTTCAACAACTATTTACTCAATCTGTCACTCTTTATAACCTTTATTTAACCAGATAAAACCCATTGAGATCATGGCCTCTTTTACAGGGTGACCTCGCCACAAAAGACAGCACATGTCATAATAGACAACAAACAAACATCAGGATAACCATTAAAATATATAAAATACAAGCAATTAACTAATAAAACTCAATCATTTCAATCACGGTAACAACATTTAAGTTAAAAAAAGACAGTTTAAGATTTAAACACAGGCACTGTTTGTGCTGCTGGTTTAAGAGTGAAGTGAATGTTGGTTTGTGTTGCGCTGCTTGTCCAGCGGACTTGCCGTAGTTCATTCCCACTGAATAAAGTCTTGAAGCAAAACTGCTGCTTTTACTCCTCATTCTCTTCATTTTTCTACGGAGCCCACCTAGGGACATGGTGGTTAAATATTTTTGGGCCCAGATTATTGTGGTCCCTCGCAATAACTTTTGAGTTCATATTTCCAGCCTGGCGACACACAGGTTCATTGAATCGTTTGGATGGATGCACATCATGGATAACCAGAACTTGATTAAGTTTAACTTTAACCTGGGGCTCACATACAATAATATACTGGAGGCTTTGTCTGTGAGACACAATGTGATTATGTGCATGAAGACTCTGAAGTGTATTGTAAGAAAACCGGTCTATGATATTAGGTTATTGTGATGCCATTCTCTTGTGAATCCTGTTGCTGTATGCTAGAGGTGGGCGATACCGAGAATTTTGGTATTGATCCGATACCAAGTAAATACAGGCCCAGTATCGCAGATATCGATACCGATACTTTTTCATATTTAAGCTTCATAGATCCAAAGGATCCAAAAGACCTAGGATAGAATTTTGCCAAACATTGTATGTGACGACAAAATACTTTATTATCACAATCAACATTTTTGTTTAAAAAAATATCACTCAACACAACTTAAAACAAAATCTCCTGAGGTAGAGGGCTGACAAACCACAACACAAGGGTGCGCTGCTCCATGTTGTGTGATACAGTGCAGCACTGCTCTTACAGACAGACAGTAGACTTTGATGAATATGTATGTGAGGCAGTCAGTGCGTGGGGGAAAGAAAAAAGCTTCAGTATCGATCTTTTTACACGAGGACCGTTCAATATCAATACCAGCATTGGTATCGATCTTATCGATATTAGGATCGATCTCACCTCTACTGTATGCTCTGTGTGTGTGTGCGTGCGTGCTCGCATATGCGTTTAGTCTCCCCCCCACCTGATTCCACTCTGTGTGCTCTGATAGGCATGAGCTTCAATATGATATTAGGTTATTGGGAGGGAACGCAATAATCTGGTCCAAAAAAATTAACCACTATGTCCCTAGACGGGCTCCATATTTTTCCCTGCTAAACCCAAAAGAGCATATGTCTTTTCACAGTGATCCTCACAATAAACATCTCAAATTTACCCTGCTGACTCCTGGATGTTACTAATGGACTTGCTTAACTATCTTCTTAAACTATCAAGATAGAAAACTGCTGCATCCGGGTAAGTGCAGAATACTGTCCAAAAGATTTCAATTTTTTTTTTTTTTTTTAATAGAGCTCTACTAGCCGTTGAAAATAAATGTCTACCCTTTGTCTACTCCTCCCAGCATTTTTGACATTCTAAGCTAATTTCCCTCCAAACAATATAATTGCCTAATGCTTTGGAATGTTTGATAATGATGTCAATGTTTTCTTTTTTCACAGCTTTTTTGGCCAACCTATCCACCTTCTCACTTGGGATACCTACAGTGGGGAAAATAAGTATTTGAACACCCTGCGATTTTGCAAGTTCTCCCACTTAGAAACCATGGAGGGGTCTGAAATTTTAATCTTAGGTGCATGTCCACTGTGAGAGACATAATCTAAAAAAAAAAAAATCCAGAAATCACAATGTATGATTTTTTTAATAATTTATTTGTATGTTACTGCTGCAAATAAGTATTTCAGCACCTGTGAAAATCAATGCTAATATTTGGTACAGTAGCCTTTGTTTGCAATTTCAGAGGTCAAACATTTCCTGTAGTTCTTCACCAGGTTTGCACACACTGCAGCAGGGATTTTGGTCCACTCCTCCATACAGATCTTCTCCAAATCTTTCAGGTTTGGAGTTTCTGCTCCCTCCAAAGATTTTCTATTGAGTTCAGGTCTGGAGACTGGCCAGGCCACTCCAGGACCTTGAAATGCTTCTTACAGAGCCCCTCCTTAGTTGCCCTGGCTGTGTGTTTGGGGTCATTGTCATGCTGGAAGATCCAGCCATGACCCATCTTCAATGCTCTTACTGAGGGAAGGAGGTTGTTTACCAAAATCTCGCAATACATGACCCCATCTATCCTCCCTTCAATACGGTGCAGTCGTCCTGTCCCCTTTGCAAAAGAGCACCCCCAGAGTATGATGTTTCCACCCCTGTGCTTCACAGTTGGGATGGTTTTCTTGGGGTTGTTCTCATCATCTAAACATGGTAAGTGGAGTTGATTCCAAAAAGCTCTATTCTGGTCTCATCTGACCACATGACCTTCTCCCATGCCTCCTCTGGATCATCCAGATGGTCACTGGTGAACTTCAAACGGGCCAATCTGGTAATTCTCCTAGTCCAGATGGACTCAATGTGGTGTTTTTATAAAGAATTCCATGATATATTAATTGACCTTCTGTTGAACATGCTTAATGACTCCATAGCTAAAGGCACATTACCACAGTCCCTTAGAGAAGCAAATATTTCCTTAATTTTTAAAAAAGGCAAGATTCCTGAAGACTATGCATCATATAGACCCATCTCATTATTAAACCAGAAAATTCTGAAGTGTTAGCAGTTAGGTTGGAGAAAGTATTACCCGTCTTAATTAAAGAGGACCAAACTGGATTCATAAAAATTTGGAATTCTCATAATAGTATGTGTCATATACTAAATATAATTCGATACTTCCAACATCACTCTAAAAGCGGCCTTGTGCTTTCCCTAGATGCGGAGAAGGCATTTGACCACATAGAGTGGCCCTACTTGTTTAATACATTTTATCAAGTTTGGTGTGGGAACAGTCTTTATAAACTAGATTAAAATTCTGTATAAAAGGCCTCTCTCAGCAGTACTCACAAATGGATTGCCCTCACTCTAGTTTGCTGTATCTGGAGGAACAAGGCAGGGGCGCCCCCGTCACCCCTGCTTTTTTCCACTGCGCTAGAATCTTTGGCTCAGGTCATCAGAGAGAATGATAGCATTAGTGGTCTTCGAATTACGGATAGGGAACATAAAATCACACTTTATGCTGACAACGTTTTGATTGTTATGCCAGATCCAGAGACCTCTATTCCCTGCCTTATTGAGGCAGTCAATGTTTTCAGCAGTTTTTCGGGCTACAAGATAAACTTTACCAAGTCTGAGGCTATGCCTCTGGGCCTTTTTAACTTGCAACAAGCTTTTGTGAGATCTTTTCCCTTCAGATGTTCTCCTGACGGTTTTACTTACTTGGGAAGAGAAGTAACTCCTAGATTTGAGCAGATGTATAAAGCAAACTTTCCTCCTTTGTTTGACCGCATTCGGCTTGACTGAGAGAGATGGAATGCACTTCCTATTTCTTGGATGGGCCGAATTAGGTTATTAAAAATAAACTTTCTCCCCAGGTTACTCTACCCCAGTGATTTTCAACCTTTTTTGAGCCGCGGCATCCTTTTTATATTTACAAAATCCTGCAGCACACCACTATCACGTGTCACGTGTCACGCACCACTAACTCGACTGTCTCTACACGGTGCGTAAGCAACAGGTGCGGTACAGATATAACGTAACATTGTATACTATAGTCATGGAGCTGTATATAAGAACTAGAGAGCGCAATCCCAATGCTGCACACTAAACGAAAACGTCCCTTCATGGACAGCGACATGACGTCTCCTAACCAGGCAAAATATTGATGAAGTACCCGGATGTTAATGCATTTTCAATGGAGATTCGTGACTGAACACACTCAGAAAAATGCTCGCAAAATACGTGTTAAAATGCCATTTTGTCCTGGATATCGAGCCAGTAAAATTAAATTACATTAAATTATGTCAGGAAAGTATTAAACGTACTCTGACACACACACATTCACAAATATTAGTGTTGAAAGTTACACGGATCTGCGCTGATAAGCTGCGCTGCTCGGCTGAGCTGCTGCTGTTCAACGCAGCGCGGCTCCTAAAACCATTACAATACATTTATATATATTATATTTTTACATAATTATCCTTTATTGACCGAGTTTCATTCATGAAGTCAGCAGCACAGCGCGGGTCATTAAATCTCATTATTTTAAGGTGCAAAAAAAACAAAACTCCCCAGTCTTGTCGAACAATTTTTAGTCACTAACGACAAGAATTTTAACTAGACATTGGTCTAGCAGTGGAAAATATCAACTAGACATAAGTGAAATTAATGATCCGTGTCATCGGGCGACACAGGTACGGAGACATACAGCTGTTTATCATCCAAATATCACAGACAAAGTGACAACAATAAC
Source organism: Thalassophryne amazonica (assembly GCF_902500255.1). NCBI lineage: Eukaryota > Metazoa > Chordata > Actinopteri > Batrachoidiformes > Batrachoididae > Thalassophryne > Thalassophryne amazonica. Next base: position 51,538,725 of record NC_047117.1, read on the forward strand.
TAAAACCACTTACTTATGGAAGGAAATATTGTCTCCCTTGTTCCTCCGTTTGTGACTTTGCCAACATGCGCAGCTTTCCGGCATATTCCACCTGTTTCTTGACGAGACTAAGTGAACTTCTATGCACGCAAATCACTAACTTGCCCGGAATTAAAATGGCGATCACGCCTCCTTGTCGGCACACTGCTCAGCGCTACTGCGCGCTTTGCTGCCATCTACTGGAATAAAAGAGCATTACACCATCTGCCACACTATTACAGCACATACACCCGATAATGGTAATATTTGATAATTGCCCACGGCACCCCTGACGATCGATCACGGCACCCTAGGGTGCCGCGGCACCCCGGTTGAGAATCACTGCTCTACCCACTTCAAATGGTTCCGGTAATGTTGTCTCACAAAACAATTAAACAGTTAAAGAGTTGGTTTAGTTCCTAGACTCTAAAAGAAAGGCACGCCTCAAGATGGCCATGCTATGCCGCCCCGCAGTAGAGGGAGGATTAGATCTTCCAGACATTAAAAATTACCAGCTTCGCACACATTTACGAATCATAGCCGACTGGGTGCATAATAAACCTAACTCATTACGGATGGATATAGAAAGTTCCATGTCTGAATGTCCATTAGCAACCCTACTGTTTCTCAGAAAGATTCGATCCATAAGGCTCACTTGCTGTAATCCGATTACTCTTATACAGCTACAGCATGGCGGACGGTAAGAAGCCTAGAAGGCTACACAAATACAATGTCTATGTTCACACCACTATGGAATAATCCTAAATTTGCACCAGGCGTGACAGATAATAGATTTCAAAATTGGGCCTATAAAGGTTTATCTGTACTGAAGGACTTTTGTGAGGGACATGTTATTATGTCTTTTAATCAGTTAAAAGGAAAATTTGATATCCTGTGCATCAGGACATATTAGACACAGAGGCAAATCTTTTTAACCAAGTCACCTGGCTCCATTATAATTTTTTTTTCAATATCCTTAAAAAGATACTCTACAGTTAACATTTCAGAGTTCACATTTGAGGGAACTGTGGGAGAAGGAACTCAACTGTGTAATTTCCTAGGATGAGTAGAAAAATACTTGGAGCAATGGGAAAACTTTGTGCGTCTGTAATCGAGTTAGAGGAACTCAACTCATGATTCTCCACAGAGCCCACATCACTTCATATCTTTGCCACAAATACTGTATAAGCCTGATTCTTCCCCTGGTGCTCATAAGTACAACATTTCTGGCAGATGATCAGACAGGAACTGAACAAAATATTTTCAACCAATTTGAACTGCAACCCTTTGTTTTGTTGCTTGGATTAACTGACCCTATTGTCACCGACGAATTTCATAAGAAACTCTACCGAATGCTTGCTTTTTGTGCCACATTCCCAATAGGAAACAATGGCATAAGACTGTTTTCAATTATGTTTCCCTGGACTATCGTACCTGTCAGCTACACCTCAAGGATGATGTCTTTCATAAGACTTGGGAACTTTTCATAAAATACATGGGACTGGAAATTTCATCCATTGTTAAACGAGCATTTGTATTTTGAACTGAAAAAGGTCAGGGGCTACTGTTTGTTGGTTGGTTTGTTCATCACTGTACTTATTCTATTATTTCTGTTTATTGTCTCTTTGTATGACAGTGTGGATAAAATAAAAAATGCAATAAACACATTTTGGGGAAAAAAAAACACCACACAGGCAGAAACTGCAAAACAGAACATAATCACAACAAAAACTGAAAGTTACCAGATCACAAGGGGCGGGGTGTTGTGAAGGAACACGGACCCACAACAGGGGGCGTTAAATGAACGGACAATGGATAAGCCAAACAGTAACAATTTAATGTTGTGAAGTGCACAACGGAATACAGACAAACAGTTTTGGTACCACAGACAATTATATGTAGCGTGACGTGTGGGCAGGCTTGAGGATAGGAGACGTCCGTCCCGAACCGAGCCGGATCCCACACGGCCTTCACGCCAACGGATCTGAAGAACACTGGAGCCGCCAAGTCCTGGATCTCCAGGTGGCCACCGTCTCCAGCTGTCAGACCTGGTACTGCTGGCAGAGAACAGAAACAGTATTGATGAGTGTGAGTTCGCACCCTCAGTAATCCCACAGTCTGTGTTCTTTTGGGAGGGAGCACCTCCACCTCCAATCACACACTCATGCAGCTCCTGTCTAACCACTTATCTGGTTGGAGTGTGAAGCGAAGCCGTCGCTGATCACACCAAACGCCAATCCCTCAGATAAGGCACACCACAGGAAAATGGCTGCAAAGAAGTTCAGACTCTAAGTCAGAGTTAAGTGTAGCAGAGAAATTACCTCTCTAGTGGCTGATTTCTCGGCGGGGAGGTGGAGTTGTAGTCCGGCCTTTATGGTGGTGGTGATGAACTATGGATGAGTGACAGCTGGTGCTGATGATGAGTGACAGCTGTCACTCCCGGTTGTTCCGATGCCCTCTCGTGTTTGAAGCCCGCACTTCAAGCAGGGCGCCATCTGGTGGTGGTGGGCCAGCAGTACCTCCTCTTCAGCGGCCCACACAACACGGGGCCCACAGACACTGACAAGATGCCACGTGCAGCCGACAGGCGAAACCAAGATGACAGCGCTCGGCTGCAGATCAGGGGGACAAGACAATTGGGAAATACTCAAGCAAGCACACACCTACGCTCACACACACCCACAGACAACGGGGTGAGGAGCTCATCATGGACAGATGAAACACACACACACACACACACACACACACACACACACACACACACACACACACACACACACACACACACACACACACACACACACATATACATACAAGGACTCCATCCAGAGATGGGTGTGGTGTCTGGTTCTGAAACCCTCCATCCTGTGAACCAGCAACATTTCCTGAATATTCGTTTTGTGAATTGTTTTGTAATTTGTGTCGGTAGCATGGCCCAAGCAGAGGGTCACCCCTTTGACTCTGGTCTGCTTGATGTTTCTTCCTCAGAGGGAGTTTTTCCTTACCACTGTCACCTGTGTGCTTGCTCAGGGAGTTGGTAAGATTAGACCTTACTTCTTGAGGCAAGTTTGTTGTAATATGGCGCTATATAAATGAAAATAAATTGAAATAGAAACTCCACACACACACACACACACACACACACACACACACACACACACACACACACACACACACACACACACACACACACACACACACACACACACACACACGACAGAGGACACAGACAGGGGACAGAGGCTCAAACATGACAGATGACAGGACACACATAAAAACAAACACAGAGACACCTCAGACCCAAACCCCAACAATAATAAAGATAACCATGTCCCTCTTTTCTTACCATGTTTTAATTTCCTTCTCTTTGAGCATTTCACGTCTCTGATTCCATGCAGTGACTGACACAGTTTCCCTTTTGATATTTTCTCCATTAACTTTTCTTTGGTGATTCGACTCTTTTGAGTGCTTCTGCAGATAACATCTTCCACACTTGGCACATTTTTCTCACCCTTACGCACTTTTACCACATGGCCAAACATCTGTCACTTAAAGCACCTTATTGGCTTCTGTGCATACTCCCTTATCGTTTACAGTGCTGTCCAAAAGTATTCACAGTGCATCACTTTTTCCACATTTTATGTCACAGCCTTATTCCAAAATGGAGTACATTATTATTTTTCCCTCAAAATTCTACACACAACAACCTATAAAGACAAGATGAAAAAAGTTTTTTTTTTTTTTTTTTTTTTTTTGCAAATTTAGAAAAAAATAAAAACTAAGAAATCACGTGTAAATAAGTATTCACACCTTTTGCTTAATACTTTGTTGATGCACCGTTGGTAGCAATTACAGTTTCAGGTCTTCTTGAATATGAAGACCTGAATATGAAGACCAGTTTAACCCATTCCTCTTTGCAGCACCTCTCATGTTCCATCAGGTTGGATGGGGAGTGTTGGTGCACAGACATTTTCAGATCTCTCCAGAGATGTTCAATAGGATTCAGGTCTGGGCTCTTGACTGGGCAACCCAAGGACATTCAGGTGTTAAAAGACTTTATAAAAACAATGTAATTTCTTACTATAGTATGCTATATTAGGCTAATTGTTTTTGTGTTTCTTTTTTGTTTATTTGCACATCATATTATTGATCGCTCTGTTCAGCTACGTTATTTTTCTGATTGTTACCTTGTTTTGAGTGTATTTAAATGTGTATAGTAACTGGTGTAGGGGGTGGGCGTTTATAAGCTTTTGCTTCAGCCCATGCCCTTTCGGCAACACCCAATTGGGAAATCGTTTTAGTTATTGTTGTATTTTCTTCTGTTTTTTTACTTATTTTGTTAGTAAGAGACTTTTATGTTGGTATTTTGTTTATGTGTGTGCTGAATAAAACTTGTTCATTCATTCATTCATCCATTCATTCACAGAGTTGTCCTGAAGCTACTCCTCTGATATCTTGACTGTGTGCTTAGGGTCATTGTCCTGCTGAAAGTTGAACCGTCACCACAGTCTGAGGTTGAGAGTGCTCTGGAGCAGGTTTTCATCCAGAATGTCTGTGTACATTGCTGCATTCATCTTTCCCTCAATCCTGACTAGTCTCCCAGTTCCTGCCTCTGAAAAACATCCCCACAGTATGATGCTACCACCACTGTGTGTCACTGTAGGGATGGTGCCTGGTTTCCTCCAAACATGATGCCTGACATTCACACCAAAGAGTTCAATCTTTCTCTCATTAGACTTGAGAATTTTGTTTCTTAAGGTCTGAGAGTCCTTCAGGTGCCTGTTGGCAAACTCCAGGCAGGCTGACATTGTGCCTTTTACGAAGGAGTGGCTTCCGTCTGGTCACTCTACCATATAGGGCTGATTGGTGTATTTCTGCAGAGATGTTATCCTTCTGATATTCTCCTCTCACCACAGGACATATGGACATATCCCTGACTAACGAATTCTCCCCTGGTCACTCTGTTTAGTCAGACGGCCAGGTCAAAGAACAGTCCTGGTGGATCCGAACTTCTTCCACTTATGGATGATGGAGGCCACTGTGGTCATTGGGACCTTCAAAGCAGCACAAATGTTTCTGTACTGGAATTAACATAAAAAAAACTCCACAACAGAAGTCAGACTATGGCAGCCAGTAAACAACATGAGAGGCCGACCGATATGGGTTTTTGAGTGGCCCAGTAACAAATAATGAATGTTTATGAGTTCAATGGTACGAATATTGCATGAGGTGAAAGCTGGAACATACCATTCAATTTGGTTTGCTCCAGCATTTATATATATATATAAACCATATGGATTTGAATCACGTGTGATTACATCAGACATGCTTGAACCCTCGTGGGCATGCGAGAGTTTTTTCACGCCTGTCGGTTACGTCATTCGCCTGTGGGCAGGCTTTGAGTGAGGAGTCGTCCACCCGCTCGTCGATTTTTTTCATTGTTTAGGAATGGCTCAGAGACTGTTGCTTTGTTTGATAAAAAAAATTTCAAAACTGTAAGGCACAACTGAGTGGACACCATTCAATAAATTCAGCTGGTTTTCGGTAAAAATTTTAACGGCTGATGAGAGATTTTGGTCTGGTACTGTCGCTTTAAGGACGGTCCACGGCGCCTGACGGCGATCTGCGCTTCGAGGCGGCAGCTTCTCGCCGTTTCAAGTTGAAAACTTCCACATTTCAGGCTCTGTTGACGCAGTAAGTCGTCAGAGAACAGATAACTTTCAGAAGAAGTCGGCATGAGGAGTTTATTCGGACATTCCATTGTTAACGGTCATTTTGTAATGAAAGAACGTGCGGGCAGAGTCGCATGTCGGGCTGGACCCGACCGCGGGGGGTCGCGACAGGAAAAACACCTCCGTTGGAAATCTTAACGGGCAAGTTGGAACATGCCCAAGCTGTTAAACAATTTCTCAGTTACTCACTTGTTGAAAGCCATTAAAAGCCGCCTGAATTCTACAAATGGTTTTCAACACGGAGGTGTTTTTCCTGTCGCGGCGCACACAGATTTGCCGAGTCGTCACGGAAACGACTCGGCGAATTTGCGCGTACGTCTTTCATTAAAAAAATGTCCTTAAACAGTGGAATGTCCGCATAAATTCCTCATGCCGGCCTCTTCTGAATCTTCTCTGTTCTCTCACGATGTCCTGGGTGAATTAAGCCTTAAATTAGGATGTTTTCAGCTCGAAACAGGCCGACAACAGCGCCTGGAAGCGCTGCAGGACGTCCCGCTCCGTGGGAAGTCCTTACACCGACAGAAACACCCCATAATCTCGCATCAGCCGTTAAACTTTTCACAGAAAACCAGCTTAATTTCTCGAATAGTGTCCACTCGGATATTCCTCACAGGTCCAGAAAAATGTTTGATAAAGCAACGCGCGCCGTCTCGAGCAGCGTGTGAAACAAAGGAATTCAGCCGAGAGGGCGGGACCACATCTCACTCAAGGCCTGCCCACAGGGAAATGACGTCACCGACACGCGTGAAAAAACTCATGCATGCGCACGAGGGTTCAAGCATGATTGGTGTAATCGCATGTCATTCAAATCCATATAGTTAAAAAAAATAAAAGGGTCGGTTTATTATCTAAGAGACCTCGTGTATATATATATATATATATATATATATATATATATATATATATATATTAAACTAATTCACTTTTTCCTCAAAGTTCAACAGACAATACCCCATAATGTGAATGTGAAGGTTTTTTTTTTGTTTACATAATATATATATATATACGTATATATATATATATATATATATATATATATATATATATATATATATATATATATACACTCAACAAAAATATAAACGCAACACTTTTGGTTTTGCTCCCATTTTGTATGAGATGAACTCAAAGATCTAAAACTTCCACATACACAATATCACCATTTCCCTCAAATATTGTTCACAGACCAGTCTAAATCTGTGATAGTCAGCACTTCTCCTTTGCTGAGATAATCCATCCCACCTCACAGGTGTGCCATATCAAGATGCTGATTAGACACCATGATTAGTGCACAGGTGTGCCTTAGACTGCCCACAATAAAAGGCCACTCTGAAAGGTGCAGTTTTGTTTTATTGGGGGGGATACCAGTCAGTATCTGGTGTGACCACCATTTGCCTCATGCAGTGCAACACATCTCCTTCGCATAGAGTTGATCAGGTTGTAAATTGTGGCCTGTGGAATGTTGGTCCACTCCTCTTCAATGGCTGTGCGAAGTTGCTGGATATTGGCAGGAACTGGTACACGCTGTCCTATACGCCGGTCCAGAGCATCCCAAACATGCTCAATGGGTGACATGTCCGGTGAGTATGCCGGCCATTCAAGAACTGGGACATTTTCAGCTTCCAAGAATTGTGTACAGATCCTTGCAACATGGGGCCGTGCATTATCCTGCTGCAACATGAGGTGATGTTCTTGGATGTATGGCACAACAATGGGCCTCAGGATCTCGTCACGGTATCTCTGTGCATTCAAAATGCCATCAATAAATGCACCTGTGTTCTTCGTCCATAACAGACGCCTACCCATACCATAACCCCACCGCTACCATGGGCCACTCGATCCACAACATTGACATCAGAAAACCGCTCACCCACACGACGCCACACACGCTGTCTGCCATCTGCCCTGAACAGTGTGAACCGGGATTCGTCTGTGAAGAGAACACCTCTCCAACGTGCCAAACACCAGCGAATGTGAGCATTTGCCCACTCAAGTCGGTTACGACGACGAACTGGAGTCAGGTCGAGACCCCGATGAGGATGACGAGCATGCAGATGAGCTTCCCTGAGACGGTTTCTGACAGTTTGTGCAGAAATTCTTTGGTTATGCAAATCGATTGTTTCAGCAGCTGTCCGAGTGGCTGGTCTCAGACGATCTTGGAGGTGAACATGCTGGATGTGGAGGTCCTGGGCTGGTGTAGTTACACGTGGTCTGTGGTTGTGAGGCTGTTTGGATGTACTGCCAAATTCTCTGAAACGCCTTTGGAGACGGCTTATGGTAGAGACATGAACATTCAATACACGAGCAACAGCTCTGGTTGACATTCCTGCTGTCAGCATGCCAATTGCATGCTCCCTCAAATCTTGCAACATCTGTGGCATTGTGCTGTGTGATAAAACTGCACCTTTCAGAGTGGCCTTTTATTGTGGGCAGTCTAAGGCACACCTGTGCACTAATCATGGTGTCTAATCAGCATCTTGATATGGCACACCTGTGAGGTGGGATGGATTATCTCAGCAAAGGAGAAGTGCTCACTATCACAGATTTAGACTGGTTTGTGAACAATATTTGAGGGAAATGGTGATATTGTGTATGTGGAAAAAGTTTTAGATCTTTGAGTTCATCTCATACAAAATGAGAGCAAAACCAAAAGTGTTGCGTTTATATTTTTGTTGAGTGTATGTACTGTATGTGGCATGGTTTGTGTTCGGGGTGAACCGCCACAGAAATTAAGCAATCAACACCAAACTTGGTATGGTGACTGGGGGCATCAGGGGCGACGTTGCTGGGGCCCTGAGGTTGAAAGCACATGTGCATGAACACACACACACACGGTCAGCCTTATATATTAGATCAAGACCCGCTCACTGAAGCCCTTACTTTCACAGTGCACATGGTACTCAGGTCAGGTAGCAAGCATCACACTTTACTTACTACATAGTGTAGTGGCTGGTGAGGGTGAAATTTAATTAGAATCTGAATGGGCCAGTGCGCACTGCATGCGAGTTAAGGTGTGCTTTTTTTGACTTAAAATGTACCTGCTGTGTACAGCATGAAGACTGTCGATATGCCTCCCAAGAAGCAGGGGGCGTTAGGTTGTAAAACCCCAAGTGCTAAACGGATGAAATGTAATAGAGCTGGGAAACATCTGCAGAGACACTAAGAACATTATATATCCCACAGCGTTGTAGTGATATGACATGCTACTGCCTTTTTATCATCATTCACTTGAGTGTCATGAATGTCACAAATTGCTCCATGAAAATTAATGATGACAACATACACACAATGCAATGCAACTTACTATATATCTTAACTAAAGTTAGGAAATATACAATGACATAGCTAAAATTCTTCTCTATTAGAGAACGGGTAACTCAGCTAGTACAGTCACTTGCCCAGTTCCGGATCATTGCCAGTTCCGGATCACTGCTGTAGTTTTTGCGCCGCCGTTTCTCGTAATCAGCACGAATAAGCTAATACTTGGTACCAATGGAAAGATTGATGTTTTGTCTACAAACGACCACAAGCTCGACCGGATCCAGCCGTCCTTGTGATCAGCAGAGGAATCAAAACATCCCGGTGTCTGCGGTGTGCGCGCTTTTTCTGACTCACTCATTCCTGCAAGTTTTAAAGTAACGATCTCTAAAACGTAGCAAAGGTGAGTTAGCCGTTTGGTGTTTTTGGTTCTAGAGTGGGAAAATTCTTACTTACTTGGGCAGAAAATGTCAGTGTGTTATGTCTTGCTGTTTAATTGATGCGCGCATTTATCTCCGACGCGAAAATTTGCCAGTTGTGGATCACTGAAGCAGCAGCCTCGTGTCTGTAGTTGTAAGTCATGTGTACTTTGGGGATCATCTTAACATCACGAATGGGCATGAATGTGGGGGCTTTGATTTTTTAATTCGGGAGAAATCTCACCTCCACACTTAATTTTTTTACTCGTAAAAACGTATAACGGTGCTTTTCGAAACGAAGTAAATTCTCATTTAATAAGTATTATTTCTATCATTTTGTGTTCAAAACACATTCTCGGGCACAGTGTGTATCATTCTGCATTAGAAGGGCTCCAGCCAGATGCCAGGAATGACCCCAAAGTGACACAGAGTGTCGTGATCCGGAACTGGCAAAAGTGATCCATTTCTGGCAAATGTTTGCGCCACACATAATGTGGCTTCACACTTTAAGTAGAAGCGCTACTCTACCCAGACTTTTTCAGCTAAATAACATCCAAATACCCAATACAACAATACACAATAAAGGACATTCAGTTGCATTATGGCTCCGTATAGCGGGACTTTAAAAAAGGTGATCCGGAACTGGGCAACCGTAGGTATATTGTAATACAGTGAGACGATCTTGAAGCAGTTTTAACTTGGTCGAGTGAATCAGTTGTTTCCAAATTAAGGTGGGTTAAACAGTTCAATATGAAGTTTAACTTTTTCAGCTTCAACTAAAAATGTTGGGTAAAATCCTGTAAGTCCAAACTGTGGGCAAAAATTACCCAAACGTTTGTCTCAGCAGTTGCCATGGTAGTGTTGTACTCCGTATCCAATAGAAACGGGTAAATGAACCTTTATTAAACATTGTGTCGAAACCTGTGTCAGTGTCATTCATTGCGCTCGTGGTGGACGCCTGCTGTAGAATTAAATGACAAACACCAACAGATTCATATAAAGCGGACTTGGATGTGGACTGGTGTATTGCTGTGCACTTGAAGCTGTCTGATAAGGATTTGGTCATTTTAAATGTTTATACCCCTTTTGAAAGTCAGATAAATGAAGAGGACTATATGAATAGGTTAGCATTTATTAGCTCTTTTTTGTTAAATTAACATTTTACGTGTTTTTATTGTTGGAGATATGAATGCTGATATTTCAGATGGGAGTTCAGTGTTTGCTAACCATCTGAAACATCTATGTAGAGATAATAATTTGATTTTGTCCAGCAGGGAGTTGTTGCCTCCTGATAGTTATACATATATTAGTGAGGCCTGGTAAACCACATCCTGGTTGGATCACTGTCTCGCAACAGCTGATGCGCATTCATCTTTAGTGTATATGGACATTTTATATAACATATCAAATTCAGACCATATTCCTATTAAAATGGTTATTAGATTTGATAAAATACCTGACACCTTTGAATGTGTAAACAAAAACAAATCTAACCCAGATCGAGTGGACTGGTCCTTTATAGTGGAGGAGGATATTGACTCCTATTTTAATTCTAGTGATCTACTGCTGAGTAATATACAACTGCCCAGAGAGGCAATACTCTGCACAAACAGTAGCTGTTCTAATACAGATCATAAAGCTGATATCTCTGCAATGTATAATGATATTGTTACAGCTTTACTTAATGCTGGTGAGCCTCTTCTAAAGCTTAAAAATAAGAGGAGACGTAGACCTGGCTGGAACACACATGTGGCTGAACTCCATGCAGAAGCATGTACAGTTGCTAAATTATGGGCAATGTCTGGTAAACCCAGACGTGGACCTATTTTTGAACACAAGAAGCTTACAAATACAAAATATAAATACGCTATACGGTACATTAATAAAAATGAACAATGTCTCAGGGCTGATGCCATGGCCAATAATTTTTTAGGTAAAAACAACAAAGCCTTTTGGAAAGAGGTACACGTTATTAATAACTGCAAACCATCTTTGCCATGTACAGTAGATGGCGTCTCTGGTGTAAATGAAATTACTACACTTTGGCAACGACACTATGAAAGATTATTTAATTGTGTCCCGTCTGAGTCTTACCAAGTAAACTCTGTTGAAGGTGTGAATATAATAAAGACACATGAGGTGGTTCAAGCTATTAGAAATTTATCAGTTAATAAGTCTTCTGGCTTGGATTCCATCTCTGCTGAGCATCTTAAATTTGCTAGTTTAAGGTTGGCTCCTCTTCTTGCCCTATGTTTCACTGCCTTCATGGTCCATGGCTATCTTCCTGACTCCATGATGACAGTGTTGCTGGTTCCTGTTATCAAGGATAAAGCAGGGAAATTATGCAGCTCTGACAAATACAGACCTATTGCTCTTGCTAATGTACTGTCTAAAGTACTTGAGCAAATTCTTCTGGAGAGAGTTAATACTCTGATTATCTCCTCAGAATATCAATTTGGATTTAAAGCCATGCATAGTACTGATTTGTGTATATATGTTTTAAAAGAATTATTGAGCGATTATAAAGGGAAAAACTCATCAATATTCTTGTGCTTCATGGATGCTTCTAAGGCATTTGATCATGTGAACCATGGAAAACTGTTTAGAAAATTGAGTGATGCTGGTGTTCCCAAATCCATAGTGAGGCTATCAATCAATTCAATCAATTTTATTTATATAGCGCCAAATCACAACAAACAGTTGCCCCAAGGCGCTTTATATTGTAAGGCAAGGCCATACAATAATTACGCAAAAACCCCAACGGTCAAAACGACCCCCTGTGAGCAAGCACTTGGCGACAGTGGGAAGGAAAAACTCCCTTTTAACAGGAAGAAACCTCCAGCAGAACCAGGCTCAGGGAGGGGCAGTCTTCTGCTGGGACTGGTTGGGGCTGAGGGAGAGAACCAGGAAAAAGACATGCTGTGGAAGAGAGCAGAGATCAATCACTAATGATTAAATGCAGAGTGGTGCATACAGAGCAAAAGGAGAAAGAAACACTCAGTGCATCATGGGAACCCCCCAGCAGTCTAAGTCTATAGCAGCATAACTAAGGGATGGTTCAGGGTCACCTGATCCAGCCCTAACTATAAGCTTTAGCAAAAAGGAAAGTTTTAAGCCTAATCTTAAAAGTAGAGAGGGTGTCTGTCTCCCTGATCTGAATTGGGAGCTGGTTCCACAGGAGAGGAGCCTGAAAGCTGAAGGCTCTGCCTCTCATTCTACTCTTACAAACCCTAGGAACTACAAGTAAGCCTGCAGTCTGAGAGCGAAGCGCTCTATTGGGGTGATATGGTACTATGAGGTCCCTAAGATAAGATGGGACCTGATTATTCAAAACCTTATAAGTAAGAAGAAGAATTTTAAATTCTATTCTAGAATTAACAGGAAGCCAATGAAGAGAGGCCAATATGGGTGAGATATGCTCTCTCCTTCTAGTCCCCGTTAGTACTCTAGCTGCAGCATTTTGAATTAACTGAAGGCTTTTCAGGGAACTTTTAGGACAACCTGATAATAATGAATTACAGTAGTCCAGCCTAGAGGAAATAAATGCATGAATTAGTTTTTCAGCATCACTCTGAGACAAGACCTTTCTAATTTTAGAGATATTGCGTAAATGCAAAAAAGCAGTGCTACATATTTGTTTAATATGCGCATTGAATGACGTATCCTGATCAAAAATGACTCCAAGATTTCTCACAGTATTACTAGAGGTCAGGGTAATGCCATCCAGAGTAAGGATCTGGTTAGACACCATGTTTCTAAGATTTGTGGGGCCAAGTACAATAACTTCAGTTTTATCTGAGTTTAAAAGCAGGAAATTAGAGGTCATCCATGTCTTTATGTCTGTAAGACAATCCTGCAGTTTAGCTAATTGGTGTGTGTCTTCTGGCTTCATGGATAGATAAAGCTGGGTATCATCTGCGTAACAATGAAAATTTAAGCAATGCCGTCTAATAATACTGCCTAAAGGAAGCATGTATAAAGTGAATAAAATTGGTCCTAGCACAGAACCTTGTGGAACTCCATAATTAACCTTAGTCTGTGAAGAAGATTCCCCATTTACATGAACAAATTGTAATCTATTAGATAAATATGATTCAAACCACCGCAGCGCAGTGCCTTTAATACCTATGGCATGCTCTAATCTCTGTAATAAAAGTTTATGGTCAACAGTATCAAAAGCAGCACTGAGGTCTAACAGAACAAGCACAGAGATGAGTCCACTGTCTGAGGCCATAAGAAGATCATTTGTAACCTTCACTAATGCTGTTTCTGTACTATGATGAATTCTAAAACCTGACTGAAACTCTTCAAATAGACCATTCCTCTGCAGATGATCAGTTAGCTGTTTTACAACTACCCTTTCAAGAATTTTTGAGAGAAAAGGAAGGTTGGAGATTGGCCTATAATTAGCTAAGATAGCTGGGTCAAGTGATGGCTTTTTAAGTAATGGTTTAATTACTGCCACCTTAAAAGCCTGTGGTACATAGCCAACTAATAAAGATAGATTGATCATATTTAAGATCAAAGCATTAAATAATGGTAGGGCTTCCTTGAGCAGCCTGGTAGGAATGGGGTCCAATAGATATGTTGATGGTTTGGATGAAGTAACTAATGAAAATAACTCAGACAGAACAATCGGAGAGAAAGAGTCTAACCAAATACCGGCGTCACTGAAAGCAGCCAAAGATAACGATACGTCTTTGGGATGGTTATGAGTAATTTTTTCTCTAATAGTTAAAATTTTATTAGCAAAGAAAGTCTAGGTTACTAATGTATTGGTATGCACATCAAAAAATGCAGGTGAAATGGGGTAACTGTATATCCTCCCCTTTTCAGGTCAGCAATGGAGTCAGACAAGGGAGCATTTTGTCTCCAGTTTTATTTAATTTTTATATGAATGGTTTGTCTGAACAGCTGAATGGGTGTAGAACTGGTTGTGTGGTTGGGGATACAATGGTGAACCATTTGATGTATGCTGATGACAGTGTTTTGTTTAGTCCCAGTTCTGCTGGGCTACAGCAATTGTTGAATGTGTGTGTCATGTATGGAGAAAAACATGACGTAAAATATAATGATATGAAAAGTATGATCATGATTTCTAGAACAAATGATGACAAGCATTTGGTTTTTCCTGATTTTACTCTGGCAGGCCATGTACTGAATGTATGTAATCAGGTGAGATATCTTGGTCATGTGATCACTGATACGCTGAGTGATGATGAGGATATTTTTCGTCAGTGTCGTACGCCGTATGTCAGAGCAAACACATTAGTTCGAAAATTTGGCTACTGTTCCGACGAAGTGAAGTTGGCTTTGTTTAAAGCATTTTGTACACCTTTGTATACTGCACATTTGTGGATAAACTATAAGAAAGCGAGCCTTCAGAGACTACAAGTGGCTTATAATGACTCTGCAAATTTTACTAAAAAGGCCTCGATGGGCCAGTGCCACGGAAATGTTTGTGACGGCACGTGTGAACACTCTTCAAGCCATCTTAAGAACGATGATGTTTAGGTTCATCTTTCGTTTAAATAATTCTGACAATAACATTGTTTTTAAACTAATTAACATTTCTTACAGTGCCACACGGTATACGTCACAGATTTAGAAACACTGGTATAAGTGTCTTTTATTCAAGGGTGTTTAGTGTCCCTATTTTATTTATTTATTTATTTATATATTTTTCGTTGTTGTATGTATGGTGTTTTGTTTTGTTTTTTTTTTTATCTGGACCTTGTGTCTGTAATAAAGTATCTATCTATCTATCTATCTATCTATCTATCTATCTATCTATCTATCTATCTATCTATCTATCTATCTATCTATCTATCTATCTATCTATCTATCTATCTATCTATCTATCTATCTATCTATCTATCTATCTATCTATCTATCTATCTATCTATCTATCTATCTATCTATCTATCTATCTATCTATCTATCTATCTATCTATCTATCTATCTATCTATCTATCTATCTATCTATCTATCTATCTATCTATCTATCTATCTATCTATCTATCTATCTATCTATCTATCTATCTATCTATCTATCTATCTATCTATCTATCTATCTATCTATCTATCTATCTATCTATCTATCTATCTATCTATCTATCTATCTATCTATCTATCTATCTATCTATCTATCTATCTATCTATCTATCTATCTATCTATCTATCTATCTATCTATCTATCTATCTATCTATCTATCTATCTATCTATCTATCTATCTATCTATCTATCTATCTATCTATCTATCTATCTATCTATCTATCTATCTATCTATCTATCTATCTATCTATCTATCTATCTATCTATCTATCTATCTATCTATCTATCTATCTATCTATCTATCTATCTATCTATCTATCTATCTATCTATCTATCTATCTATCTATCTATCTATCTATCTATCTATCTATCTATCTATCTATCTATCTATCTATCTATCTATCTATCTATCTATCTATCTATCTATCTATCTATCTATCTATCTATCTATCTATCTATCTATCTATCTATCTATCTATCTATCTATCTAAAGCATCCGCAGGAGATCTTTATTTAAACACCCGTTAATGCTTTCAAAAATCTATTATTTTGATAAATTGACATCAAACTGGTTAAGACAACGTCACGTCATTCTGAGCGATGAACCAAGCTTCGATACGTTACGCCAGTGGAACAAGTTTCACACAAATTCAAGAACTCCGGTGTGAGACGCCGATATCCTGCTGAAGTACACAGAAAACCAGCTGATATGACCTTGTACGCGTTTTGTTAACTTAACGGTTATCTGAAAAGATGGCTCACGACGACTTGCGAGTGAAGTGGATTCGAGAGGTTGTTTCTGCTGGATTCAGTTCACTTGATCCAAAGTGCTTCAATGAACTGCTGAATCGCGGACAAGGCCAGAAAGAAACTATTCTCCGGTTTTTGGACACAGTTTCTGAAAATGACACCGGATTAATCTTAATGTTTTTCAAAAAAGTCATAGAAGAGGAAATTGAGGTTGAAATCCCAGTCGGTAGGCTATGTTGAATACGACTCATGATGCTGAGGGTTTTGTGATGCAAAAGTATTCTCAATTAAATATTACATTTAAAAAAAATGAAGTATTTGTTAAACTCAGCTTGGTGTTAGGAAATGTTAGTTATACCATAAAGAAAATGTTAGTTACACCATTTTAATTTAATATAAACATTAATAATATATGTATATGTCATGGAGATGAACAAGCGAAGCTCTTCAGCATCTCACCATGTCATTTAGTCCCTTCAGACGTTTTTTGAGTAAATGCTTCAGGGGAGCATTAGCATGGCTTAAACCTTTCAGCTTCTTTGCTACCCCAGACCACTCGCCTGTTTAAGCGTTTTTATTTGCCTCTCACATGCCTGGAAGCTTCCTCACCATCTAACCATGTCATTTAGGTCCTTCAGACTTTTTTTAGTAAAATGCTTCAGGGGAGCATTAGCATGGCTACAACCTTTCAGCTTCTGGGGGAGCGGAGCCCCCCAGTCTCCCACCTTTTTGAGCATTTTTCTTTACGAAGTGGCTAAGGATACGTACATCCATATCTTCTGTGGGACTGCTAAAGGTACAGACCGAGGAGAATAAGCGAAGTGCGCAACGCATCTGCGCATGCGTGAGTCAAATGGGGGCAAAAATTCCAACTACCAAACTCACACCGCTCCCATTGAATTTCGAATACAACAGCATTAGCAGACTGTGAAAGTTAAGGCTTACAGGGATTGTTTCAAAGGCTTTAAGCCTTAAGCGACGCATACAATAATGACAGGTGCGCACAGGTACAGACATATTTGCGCATTCTAATTGGTCGGTAAGACACGACGTCACCGGGGAATACCCTCTGTCCTCCGTCCTCCGACCCTGCAGTCTCTGCAGATACGGGTCCGTACCCGTAGCCACAGCCTTTTCTTTATTTACCTCTCACATGCTTAGAAGCTCCTCGCCATCAAACTGTGTCATTTACGTCTTTCAGACTTTTTTTTTTAGCAAATGCTTCAGGGGCGCATTAGCATGGCTAAAACCTGTCACCTTCTGAGGGGCTCCCCCCCACCAGACCTCTGACTTTTTAAGCATTTATCTTTATTTGCCTCTCACATGCCTAGAAGCTCCTCACCATCTAACCATGTCATTTAGGCTCTTCACACTTTTTTCAGTAAAATGGTTCTTGGGAGCATGAGCATAACTAAAACCTTACAGATTCTGAAAGACCCCCCGCCTTTTTAAGCATTTTCCTTTTTTTGCCTTTCAGCTGACTCCCCCTAATTACAGCCCTCTTAACCCCCTGCCACTTAAGCATTTATTTTTAATGTAGATGTAAATTAATATTCAAAGTTTTTAGCTAGTTGACAGTAGGGCTGTACAATATGGCCAAATTATTGTATCTCAGTATTGTCATATCAGTACGATATGACTATGATTTCGCACAAAGTGCAGCAACAGTGAAAATTAAACATTCTTAAACAAAACAGTAATAATACCACACTCATTAGGTTCAGATACAGTGCCCTCCAAAAGTATTGGAAAACAGTATTTCACATATTTTTATTTGTTTATGCCATTTCAAATACAAGAAATACAAAAAAATATAAAGAATAAAAACATTCAAAAATTATATTCCTCAAACTCAAACTGAAAACACATCTCTAAAACTTGATAATACCTGTAAATAATAATTTTATTGCATTTTCTTCAGACAAGTTAGGGGATGGAAACATGAACATTTCCAAGTCACTGAATATGTCTTGGACTTTATTTACATCAATTATGAAGAAATACAAACATTTCTTTGGCCAAAACATCAAATCTTGGCTTGCATCTCAGAAAGAATTCTGGCAAATTGTAGCTGAACTATTGGGTCTTCTTTTTAAGAAAATCCTCCCCTACACCACTTCATCAGGAAGCTGGATTTTATATTTTTAATTCATTTATATCAAGTTGTAGAGATTTGCTTTCAGTTTGAGTTTAAGGAAGATAATTTTAGAAGAAAAAAATGTATTTGAAATGGAATAAACAAATTAAAATGTGTTAAATACCAATTGTTCCAGTACTTTTGAGGGCAATTGAGAAACACTGAGGAGCAGCATCTTACATCTCATATATAGTGCAGCAGATAAGAGAATACTGAATCCTATCTATGGCTGATGCTGAGACCCTGATTCATGCATTTGTTTCTTCTGGATTGGACTACTGCAACGCTATATTTTCTGGTTTACCAGTCTAGCATTAGAGATTTCCAATTGGTTCAAAATGCTGCTGCCAAACTTTTGACAGGAAGCAGAAAGTGTGACCACATTACACCCATTTTGGCATCTCTTCACTGCACAGTAAAATCACCAGTGTAAAAATGACACTGGTGATTTTACTGTGTAGTCCAGCAGTTAAAGGATAGAATCGTGCACTTTTTTACAAAAGCGCCAAACTTTGTCCAGGGACTCTTTAGGTTATATTAAGTCATGTCAAAGTGGGAGACATTTGATTTTAGCCCTGTATCCTGCTTTTTTTAAAAGGGTGTTTGCATGGTTATAATAGTGTATATTTTGCTATTCATATGACAATACGATCATATGGTTATTATGTAGGGGGCCAGTGATCAAGATTGGACATTGTTAAGCTGTAGAGAATGGCTACTGCAACTAGCGCAAAGCTATACTGAGCTTATGTGATCATGTATCGTCCGTCGTCATACGTCGTCGTACATCCTTATACATTAGCAGGGTGGTATGTTTCAAAATGGAAAGAGGTACAGGACTCATTTCAGGCCTGTAGGGATCTTTAACAGGCCTCTACCTCTGAGACATAAAATTAGGTCACTGTGATCTCCCTAGCATGAACGCTGTAGAGAGTAGTTCATTAAAAATATTCATGAAACATTTGTGCATATCTAGGAAGTTTGCCAACCAGGTATTTACAATGTTTTCAGTTAAAAAATATGGTGATAATCGTCTTAATACCGATAACATAAAATAACAACAATAATAATAATGGTTATGGCCATAAAAACAAAATTGATTTCTTGTAATTAATAAAAAAGCATTTCTTTCCGTTCAAACACTTATTTTAGAGTGTAAATATGTTAGAGTGCATGAGTAGCATCTTTCCTTTGCCCTATGCTCGCAAACAGCTATATTGCATAGGTATATTGATATTCACAATGAGTTAGACAATATTTAGTCACTTTCCCTAGATTAACGCTTTTTCTAAGAGTGTAAGCACACTGAAGTACATTCGAAGCATCCCTACTTAGCCTTAATACATTTTTCGTAACCTTCAAGTTTATATTATGAACTTAAAAAGACATTTGGATAAGAGTTTGTCATGAATTATATGCTGTAGAAGGCTGAAAATGGTTATTCTCTTAAACCCAAGTTTTTAGAGTGTAGACATTTAAGGATTCAATGTCTCCCGAACTTACATACTTCAGGACACTATAAAGTACCTCTGTTAAAGTTTTGGCGCTTTTGTATAAAAGTGCATGATTCCCCTAAAATTTGTCCCTTAGCCGCCGGACTAGTGTGGCTTCCAGTCCCTGTGAGATCAGATTTTAAGGTTCTCTTACTAACCTATAAAATTATTCACGGACTGGCTTGAGACCAGAAGATCCTCTGTTCAAATCCCAGGCTGACCAGAAACTCACGCAAGGCCCTTAATCCCCTAGTTGCTCACGGTGTGTAGTAGTGAGTGCCTTGTATGGCAGCACCCTGACATCGGAGTGTATGTGAGGCATTATTGTAAAGCACTTTGAGCATCTGATGCAGATGGAAAAGCGCTATATAAATGCAGTCCATTTACACTATGCCTCTGGAAATGCAGCTTACTTTTCGAATAAATAAAAATTCAGTATTTGGTCATCATGAAATGGTCTGTTTTACATTAGACTTTTTAGGTCACACTGTGTAATTTGAGATGTAATTTTACATCTCCCTTGTGGTTCAGTATGAATCATGGTTTTATGGTCATGGTATGTTTCAAATCACACTACATTTCATGTCAACAGTGTCTTTGTTGCACTCCTAGTTATGTGTGTAGATAATTGACTGCATCCTCTGACTCTCTTTAAAATCAGAAAGTAGCAAAGACAAACACTCATCAAATCTGGACAGTGGCCCTGGAACCCAAGATGAAGCCAGGACAAAGCCATCCTCAGAGGAGAATCAAGCCACAGTTTTCAAACCCGTGAGCAAACAATTTAATGTGTGTCATTGTAATCTAAAATTTTAGCAATGTGAATTTTTGGAGATGAGAGTGCAATAAGGACAAACTGCTGTTTGTGTTTTCAGAAGACTGATGTCAAACTTGTTGCTGTTACCAAGCTTCATGTAGCAGTCAACAATGTCCCAGAGAGAATTCCGACGTATCCTGTCTTGTACTTCATCCGAAACACAAAGGGTGAGATTACAATATAGCGGATATCTTGCTTACACAGGTACACTTATAACAATTTAACCGAGTATTATTTTTGTTTTCTTGTAGAGATTATTGTAAAACCTGCTGACATGAATGAAGCACGTAATGAGATGCCCAGACTGATACAGTTTGGCAAATGGAATAAACATCCTCTTCAGGCGCTGAGGAATCAGGTTACCCATGTATGTAAAAAAAACATTACACATTCCAATAATAATCAGCATCACAGTGAGCCGAAATGAACAGTAAATTTTTGCATTTGTAAATGAACTGCAGCGATTGCCTACGGTACCATTCAAAACAGTGAGAAATCAATTCTGTCATAGTGTACATTGATTGCTGTTGATTAACTTTATTTAACACTCAGTAGGTCAGGCTGGGAGCATACATTGGTTCTGCACATCGCTGCAGCCGTCCACCAAAAACTGAACTGCCTTGGATCCTGAATAGCACCTACACAGGCAGAAAACCATTTCATCCAGAACTTTCAAACGTAACCATCTATCTGCAACAAAAATGTGAAATATGGTCATCTTTTTGGCTTTTTCCAGTTGCTGGGGTCTTCAACATTGGGGCATGTGTGTGCTGGATCATGCCCAGACACAGTCATGACATATAATTTCAATTTATTTAGTTTATACAGCCCCAGATCACAACAAAGCTGCCTCAAGGTGCTTCACAGAAGTAAGGTCTAACCTTACCAACCCCTAGAGCAAGCACACAGGTGACAGTGGTGAGGAAAAACTCCCTCTGATGATTTGAGGAAGAAACCTCAAGCAGACCAGACTCAAAGAGGTGACCCATTGCTCTGGCCATTCTACCAGAAAGGTTTACAATACAGAACCCATCATAACAATTGACAAGAGTCCATGCAGGCGTCCAGTGCACTGTCGGAGGGGGGTGGGGGTGGGGTGGCGGGGAGCCATTTGTTGGGTCTGTTCCTACAGCAGAGTCTGTCCCACATCCACCACAGAAATCATCCAGTCCAGCACGTGGATCCATCCACGTCTCAGACAGAGAGAAAGAGAAAACAGAATCAGTCGGCCAGAAAAAGTACACTTAATTTATAATTCATCAGCATTAAGCAACAGGAAAGCAGAAGAAATACTAAGGTGATTGTCAAGCTATGTATATTTTGATTTTTGGTTCCACTTCAAAGGATCGGGGGAGAAGCAGGACACGAGGCCAACTCAGTGTTTAACACTTTTATTGTTTTTAACCAGTGCAATATGCAGGTTGAGAACCTGAGAAAAAGAAAAGAAAAAGTAGAAAACGCAGAAAGAAAGAGCAAGAAAAGGGTAATCTAATCTATATTTACAAAATAAGGTTTCACTCCTAGTTAGTTATTGGCAATTATGAACTTAAACATCCTGTTTTAATTTACAAAGAGCTTTACAATTTTCCAAGTTCCAACTGCAATCTTTAATCTGTAATTTGACATTAGACTTTTTAATCCAGTATTCTAACCTTCAATTTTAACTTAGAGTTTTTGAATATATAAAATTTAATATACAAGATTTTTCTATTTTACAGTTCCACTATGAACTTTTTTGCAGACATTTCAGTGTTATTTTTAACTATGGATTTTAAATACAAATTAATGAAATAAACACTTTGAAGATAAAAGTACTCTTCATGTTTCCACTTAAGTTATGCAATAAAATGCCATTATATCCATTTATTTGTGAATAAATGGATATAATGGTCTTTACTTATGAATAAACCTAAATTAAAGTACAGTATTTGTCTAAATTGTCAAACAAACATTCTGTCCAACTGAACATTTCTCATGCTGAAGTATAGCTTACAAAAAAATTTATCCACCAAACGTTTGGTGAATAAATCCACCAGCTAACTCAGGTTTGGATCAGTCTTGAATCAGTTTTATCTAGAATCTTGCAGTAATACAAATATTGTGATCGTATTTCACAATTATAGTCGTTAAAGTAACTAAGAAACTAGAAATTTGGACTCAAACTCACCAACAATGTTCCTGGATGCTCCCACTGCACTGAATGGGTGTGTCATCACACCTGCTCACTGTTATCTATCAGTGCAGTGTGAACATTCCAGGCCAAACTCCTGTACAATGCTTCCATCTAGTGACCCTTTAGGGACACTACACTAAATAAAGAGGTGAAACAGAGGAACAGATGGAGATTAAAGAAAGAAGTTTTAGTTATTCTTTTCTTCTTCTTTGGTTTGGCCACAACAGTGATCACCGGCCACTCGCCCTAAGCTGCACTAACAAACCCAGACTTCAGATAAAGTTGAGGCCGTGACCCACTCTCTTTACTAATAATATAAATTTAAAGGGGTAGGAAGCATAGTAACATTCTATGCCAGTATGCTAGCTATACAAAAGGGAAAGTCTCTACAGAATCTGTTTTATTGACACAGTGAGATCATTCCACAAAATAGGGGCATGTTAAGAAAAGGCTCTGTGGCCCACAGACTTTTTATTCACCCTAGGGCACAAAGAATGCGACCTGAGAATGCAGAGCCCGGGCCGGTACGTAGGGCTTGACTAGGTCAGCTAAATAGGGAGGTGCTAGTCCATGAATAATTTTATAGGTTAATAGCAGAACCTTAAAATCTAATCTCACAGAGACAGGCAGGCAGCGAAGAGATGCCAAAATGGGTGTAATATGGTCAAACTTTCCCCTTCCTGTCAAGAGTCTGGCAGCAGCGTTTTGAACCAATTGGAGACCCCTAATGCTGGAGCGTGGTAAACCAGAAAATAGAACATTGCAGTAGTCCAATCTAGAAGAAACAAATGCATGGATCAGGGTCTCTGCGTCAGCCATAGACATAGCCATACTTCTTTCTCTCTCTTAAAGTCCTGTCTCACTTTGACAATTTAGCCTGTGTATGCCAACATATTAATAATACACTGCAGATGCTGGCGTACGAAAGAAGTCCCTCAGTGTTTTTCTGCTCCTGGTGCGCTTCTCAGCCTGAACCAGAGAACACCGGTACTTTGTGCTGCAACAAGAAAATTAACTTACTTTAAAAGGTGGAAGTCACAGTGCCTCATTCATTCACATCAGCATTTACCACATACAACAGTTGATTCTTCAGTATTCTGCACACAATGATAATAAATTGCATGATCCACCAAGACATCAATAACATAAAATAAAAAAATTAAATGAAAAAAATGTTAAATTACTCTGTTTGTCCTCCGTGTAGGAGACGAGGCCTAGTGAAAGTGTTTGCGCTCTCGATGACAGATATTCGCCCTCGTCTAACAGGGAATATCTGTCATTTTGGGTGACTGGGCATGGACGGAGGGGCTCAGAAAATGCATACCGCCCTCCAAAAGCATGTTACTGTATTATTATACTGAAGTCTTCTTGGGCAGCATGGTGGCTTAGTGGTTAGCTCTATTGCCTCACAGCAAGAAGGTCATGGGATCGATTCCCACCAGTGGTCTTTCTGTGTGGAGTTTGCATGTTTTCCCCGTGTCTATGTGGGTTCACTCCAGCATCCTTCCACATCCACGTGTGAATGTGTTTGTTTGTCTATATGTGGCTCTACGACAGACTGGCTTCTTGTCTAGGGTGTACCCCGCCTCACACCCTATGACTGCTGGGATAGCCCCCCTCATGACCCTTAATTGGAGTAAGCGGTTGAAGATGAAAGAGTGAGAGAAGTCTCCTGTAAATTGTAAAGATAGTATTTATTGTGATGCTGAAGGTCCCCTTAGAAATGTAGCTTGATTGTGATTCCTCAGTTGTAAGTCAATTTGTATAAAAGTGTCAGCTGAATAATGTAAATGAATATGACCTGTTTTAACTGAAATGTTTATATAGCAACTAAACAGCTTAAAGTAGCAACACTGATGTCAAAAAGCATTTTTGTTAAAAGTGTGGTGCTTCGTAAATGTGCACAGAAAATGTATGGACAATTTCAAATTGCCTTAATGATGTGAATACAAGATATTGTTGCTTTGTCTCCTGTCAGGTATACCTGCCATTGTTGAGTGCCCGTCAGATTGAGATGGCTAATGGATGTTATCAAAATGAGGCAGCTTCTTCCGTCCAGCAGAGTAGTGGAACAGACATTGACCTGGGGACATCAGCATCTTCAGGAAAACTCCTGCTCCCTGATGACCTGCTTGTTTCCACATTGAATTTTTTGGAAGTTATGAACACAACTATCAAACCACGTAAACCTCAAGGTATGTTTATGTTTGTTTTTCTCAATAAGTTGAAGGGTACATGGGCCTGTTTCAGGAAGCACGTTCAGCAGTGAGTGAAAACTTGAACTCTGCGTTCACTGAGCTGTCAAAGTCAGAGTTTTCAGTTTCAGAACAGGAGATAATTAGTCTGGTCAACTGCGGTGTAGGTTAACTGTGCAGTGACTCATGAGCAGGACATGCGCACTGTGCGAGGTGATGCACAGGTTTTCCCTGTGGTGGATACAGAGATGTGTTGTGAGAGGAATATTTCCCGCGTTTGATTAGTTCACGCGCACATGATGTGTCTGCACTTCGATTGGCAAGTGCACACAGAGACTTGAGACAGGAAATTGCACCCTGTGTGAAAGATGTTATTATATGGTGTTTATGTGAATAATAATAAAAAAACAGATATACATTTACTGAACAGATATGAAGATTTTATTTGCTCACTTGCATCATGTAAGCAACCACTTCACCTTTTTCAGTGACTTGGTTACATACGCTGCTAAAATATTAAAGCATTTACTTCATGCACATTAATTAATTAGATTGCGAAAATTAATTTTAAGTCAAATGTTGAATTATAAGATTTTGTCTGCAATACTTTTTATTTTCTGTTTTGCTGTTTTTACGGTGACTCCAATACGCAGTGGGCACCATGCACACCTTGAATGTCGAGCGCTTTCATCTAAAGTGTAGGTGACACGGTATGTAATGGTTTTTTTTGTATTTAAGACTAAAATTAAACAACAGTTTGACATTAATGCTTTCCTGGTGTGTGGTTACTGAAGAGATAAATATTCAGATTTTGAACTGTGCGCCACTAAAAACCAGGAACTTCTGGGCGAGTCACGACATTGGAAAAGAAGGAGGAAGTGATATCAGCTTGAGAACCATTTACGTAACAGCCCCATTTGTTTGGTTAGCGATCAGACGTATTTCTGTGTTAAAGTGTTTCATTTTTTCAGTTACACCCCCTGGATGACTTTGCTGCAAGTTTTTATGAAAACACTATTGCAGGTGGAGTCCGCTGGTTTCAGTTTCCTAACACTAACGTGCATTGGAATGAGTGGATTGTGGGGACTCTATTGTGGACCAGCTGCACTTTTTCTTTTTTTTTTACATGCTTTGCATACAGCAGATGAGGTGCTGCAAGTCTTTCAACTTGCAACAAAAAGCCGTCCGCGGTGGAAGAAGAGTTGTCAGAGTTGTTCAGAGTTAGACCTGGAAAGAACAACTACTCAGTTTACACACACAGAAATGATCACGCAAGAGACACTGAATTTCTTTGTCCTGTACAGGAGAGGACCAACGAGAAGCTCCTTCAGAAAGAACTGTCGTCCGTCCTAAAGGTCCCGCCCATTTGCCTCTCCTTTTATTGAATATCGTTACATACAGCATATAGGAGTGACAATATCACAAAACAATGGAAAGACACAAAGTCTGGTCTCACATTGATATGAAAACTGTTATGGCTTTTGAGCCCTCAGTCTCCTATGCTTTCCATAACAATGTCCAGATCTTGAACTGTGTTCCAGTTACAATGCTCTTCTTCAAGGCTGAACCATTAATTAAAAGTGCCCATCTGCGATTAGCCAAACATGACCCTAGCCAACCAGTCTGACATTCTGGAAAAACAATCTGCACATTGAATGGTCAAAAATCATCTGCTCACTTTTCTCGTTTGACAGTTTTAATGATCACTTGAACTATTCAGCGTATATGATTGCTTTTGAAACTAAGTAATTATTTAAAGGAATAATGGTACATGAACTTTCACACATGCATATACGTATATATGAAAAATAGAGAACAGAATCAAAGACATTATTACAGAGATTACATCAGAGTGAAGACATTATTATTTGATAATATATATATTGATTGATAACATATAGAAAATCCTGTCAAGAGTCCACAGCAAATACAACCCCATTTCCAATGAAGCTGGGACGTTGTGTAAAATGTAAATAAAACCAAAACACAATGATTTGCAAATCCTCTTCAACCTATATTCAATTGAATACACCACAAAGACAAGATATTTAATGTTCAAACTGATAAACTTTTTTGTTTTTGTGCAAATATTTGCTCATTTTGAAATGGATGCCTGCAACACATTTTTAAAAAAGCTGGGACAGTGGTATGTTTACCACTGTGTTACATCACCTTTCCTTCTAACAACACTCAATAATTGTTTGGGAACTGAGGACACTAATTGTTGAAGCTTTGTAGGTGGAATTCTTTCCCAATTCTTGCTTGATGTACGACTTCAGTTGTTCAACAGTCCGGGGTCTCAGTTGTCGTATTTTGTGCTTCATAATGCACCACACATTTTCAGTGGGTGGCAGGTCTGGACTGCAGGCAGGCCAGTCTAATACCCGGACTCTTTTACTATGACTGTTGTCACACGTGCAGAATGTGGTTTGACATTGTCTTGCTGAAATAATTCATCCCTGAAAAAGACGTTGCTTGGATATCAGCATGTGTTGCTCCAAAACCTGGATGTACCTTTCAGCATTGATGGTGCCATCACAGATGTGTAAGTTGCACATGCCATGGGCACTAACACACCCCCATACCATCACAGATGCTGGCTTTTGAACTTTGCGCTGGTAACAATCTGGATGGTCTTTTTGCTCTTTTGTCCGGAGGACACGACATCCATGATTTCTAAAAACAATTTGAAATGTGGACTCATCAGACCACAGCACACTTTTCCACTTTGCGTCTGTCCATTTCAAATGAGCTCGGGCCCAGAGAAGGCGGCGGCATTTCTGGAAGTTGTTGATGTATGGCTTTCGCTTTGCATGGTAGAGCTTTAACTTGCACTTGTAGCGACAAACTTTGTTAATTGACAATAGTTTTCTGAAGTGTTCCTGAGCCCACGCGGTAAGATCCTTTACACAATGATGTCAGTTTTTAATGCAGTGCCACCTGAGGGATCGAAGGTCACAGTCATTCAATATTGGTTTTCGACCTTGCCGCATATGTGTAGAAAGTTCTTCAGATTCTCTGAATCTTCTGATTATATTATGGACTGTAGATGATGGAATCGCCAAATTCCTTGTAATTGAACATTGAGAAGCACTGTTCTTAAACTGTTGGACTATTTTTTCATGCAGTTGTTCACAAAGTGGTGATCCTCACCCTATCTTTGCTTGTGAACGGCAGAGCCTTTTGGGGATGCTCCTTTTATACCCAATCATGACACTCACCTGTTTCCAATTAACCTGTTCACCTGTAGAATGTTCCAAACAGGTGTTCTTTCAGCATTCATCAACTTTCCCCAGTCTTTTGTTGCTCCTATCCCAGCTTTTTTGAAGCGTGTTGCAGGCATCCATTTCAAAATGAGCAAATATTTGCACAAAAACAGAAAAGTTTATCAGTTTGAACATTAAATATGTTGTCTTTGTGGTGTGTTCAATTGAATATAGGTTGAACAGGATTTTCAAATCGTATTCTCTTTTTATTTACATTTCACACAACATCCCAACTTCATTGGAATTGGGGTTCTACACTTAGATACAATCCAACCACTTGGAGCAGTGTGCAGCCACAGTCTGGCACCCAGGAACCAACTCCAACTCCAGGAACCAAATGAAGATACACTGATGGCGGGAGGATACCGGAGTACCTGGCAGAAACCCACACAGACACGTTGAGACCAAGCAAACTTCACACACAAAGGGCGGGAAGCGATCCCATGACCTTCTTGCTGTGTATATTGCTAACTACTAAGGCATTATGCTGCCTGCTGAATAACAATGCCTCAGGTTCAAGTGTGCATTGCTCTTAAAGAGACAATCTGATTGACCCAAAACACCCAAATTAGTTGACTAAAGACAATCCCTTTGCAACATGTCACGAATGCATTTGTGATACGTTTTAGGCCATGCAACATAAATTGCCAAGATAGGGCCGACTCACTTAATCACCTCTCTTGTTATGAGATAATAACTGCCAAATTTGAAAAAGTTTCATTTTGTGCTTTTTGTGTTTATTCTAAATACACTGTAATAAGCACTTGTTGTGGCGAACCCAGTATGCCATTTTATAAGTGATGTCATTACCATTTTAGACCAAAAATATGTATGTCAGCACTCCAAAAGGGCTGTGTGACATTCAAAAAAGAGCAAATTAACGTAGCATTGCTGCCACATGAAAACACTGAATTCACAGGGCAGACATGATTTAGTTGTTTATGTTGGACTTGCTGATGTCAAAAACACAAGTCACCACAACAAAATTATAATTTATTAGAAACAAGAAAAGTGTCACCTTTTGCAGTCAACAACACCAAAGAGCAGTACGACTGGTAGCAAGGAGTGGTGGCTGGTGACAAAACAGTCAGGTGAACAGTCCAACTATGAGTAATTTTAGTGCATTGTTGAATAAATGTGGCAGAAATAAGCCATGTGTTTGCATATGTATACACCTGGGAAGACCTGAGTTTGCTGGACAGAGGTGCTTGGCAATGCCAATATCTTTGCACGAGTACAAAGGTTAAAGTCCTGACGCTCCTTGTCTTCCTGTATTAGTGAGAGACTTAGACACTAACCAGTGACCTAAGGTTGGATTTCTTTGGTACCAAGTCTCTTTAAATGGGTCTTGAGCACTGCTGGAATACCTTGGAGTATCAGATAAGAAATATTATTTGCATTGTGAGGGATCATCAGCTATGACATTTTGACCATCTGCCTGGGTAGTTGCCATGCAGGAGATGCGTTTGTGGGGTGATGGATGGAATGATGTTTAGTACCATCACATGCTCCCAGATGTGACTTGAACAATAAAACATCAGGCTTTAAACATGATTTTCATGCATTCACTGTGAATTCATGTAAGAAATTCTGATAAGTGACTTCATTGCAGATGACGTCAAACTTCAGATCCCTCAGGTAGACTTGACTCCAGAGGTGGATGTCCTGCTGTCTAACCCAGTGTTGGTAGAGGAGTTGCAGCAGTGTGTGATGAACTGGCAGACACAGATTGCTATCGTTATCGAAGAGCAGCTAAACAAGAAACCAGAGGTAGGTACTGTGGAACTGCCTATGGTTTTGGGCTTCTAGACAGCTAAGCTTGACCACAGGTATACACATGCTACAACTTACAGAAATATCCCGAACTGTATTTCTCTTGAAAAGCTTAATCTTTATCTTCTTAAGTAAGAGTTATATGGATACCCATTGGCATAACTTTGTAGTAATAATGGTCAACGTGAATTATTAATTGAAGCAACCAAGAAGTGTTTTGATTTTGGGATGTTATCGGGTATTTCTTGAAAATCTTATGGTGGATTTTCAATGATAAAGAAATGCATTAAAAGGAAAACCTACATAGCTTACTGTGACAATGGAAAGTGTCACCAAATAGACAAAGAGGCTGGCAAACATTTTAACAGCCAGCCAGAAGTTATGAGCAGAGGTTATACATGTACCTAAGCCTGCCTTTGTTGGTCGAAGTAATTATGATGTAGAGATAAGTATGACATTAAAAATGGGTGCCATTAACAGTTCTATGTCTGTTTCACTGAAGGGGCCTGGTCCTTTGGATGAGATCCGTTTTTGGGAGGAGCGCACAATTGCCCTGTGTGCTCTGAATGAGCAGCTTAAAGAGTCAGTTGTAAGGAAGATTGTGGAGGCGATGACCAAAGCAGATAGAGCAGTTGTTGAAAGCCTTGGAGGAACTGTTGCTGAACTGACTCAATACATTGCAGAGTCACAGGATAATCTGAAATCACTTCGCTTAATGGAGAGATACTTCAAGGTAAGTCCCTTTCACAGACAACATTAGTAAATATACTTGATATGCAGGGTTTAGAATTCCCTGAATAATTAATCTGTTCAGATACAGGAATTACAAAACATGCCTGACATGAATTATCATTAAATTTTTACACAAAAACATTGCAGTGGAAATGGTATGATTGAGGACCTCTTACAGGTACCCAATCATGCCAAACTTTTATATGGGTAAATATGAAAAACAGTATTTGTTCTCAAATGAGATGCAAGCAGTGGTCCAGGTACACAGGAAAGACAGTCCCCAGGGCAGTCGTGTCTATGAAGAAACAGTCACACCGGCAATCCAGAGAAACAGGGAAATGGTCAGAGGCCTGTATATCATCATAAAAAAGCAACAATCCAAAAGGCATCAGGCTAAACTTAAGGAACACAATAGGCATTAAAATGGTTGGCAGTAGGAAAAGAAACACAAGGAAACAATTTGAGAGGGAGCTTCACAGTCTAACACTGAAGCGATGGAAGAACAAGGGCAAAATACTCCATTACACAATTAGTGGGGTAGCAAGTGCTAATGGGAAACTGGGGTGCAGATGAAGTAGAAGAAAGCCATAGAAATGAACAAAGATGAGAAGTATCAAAATAAAGGCACCAGTGCAGAACGTGATAATACCACAGAATAATCTTTATTTGTGCAGAACCACTGGTCTGTCTCATAAACAAATACTGGAAACTGAAACACCAAGGCAACTGTCAAAATGCCAAATTAGAATGGTTATGTTGTGTGGGCCGCCAGAAGAGGAGGTACTGCTGGCCCACCACCAGAGGGCGCCCTGCCTGAAGTGCGGGCTTCAGGCACGAGAGGGCGCTGCCGCCACGGACACAACCGGGACAGCTGTCAAGAGATAATGAGTGACAGCTGTCACCCATCTGCTCTACATCATCTCACTCCATAAAGACCGGACGTCATCTCCACCTGATTGCCGAGATATCATCTACCTGTGAAGGTAATATTTTCTGCTGTGTCAGAACTGTGACTTACGTGTGATCTGTTTGCAGCCGTTTTCCTGTGGAGCCTTGTCAGCTGATTGGTGGTTTATGAGAGTGCCGACGTCTTCGCCTCTCACTCCTTCCAGATAAGTGCTTTAACAGGAGCTGCACATGTGTGTGATTAGAGGTGGAGGTGACTTTCCACCTTCTGACTGTTTTTGTTACTGGGTGTGCACACACCCACATCTCACTGTTTGTGCTCCTCGCCAGCAGTACCAGATCCGACAGTCGGGGACGGTGATCACCTGGGAATTCGGGACTTGGCGGCTCCAGTATTCACCGGGTTCTGTGGCGGTGGAAATCGTGTGGTTCCGGCTCTTCTCAGGACAGACGTCTTCTATCCTCGAGCCTGCCCACACGTCACCTTTGTGAATTGACTATAATCAGATTCTGAGATTGTCTGTATATTCGTTGTGCACATTCACAACATTAAATTGTTACCTTTTGGCTCATCTATTGACCGTTCATTTGCGCCCCCTGTTGTGGGTCCGTGTCACTACACTTTCCCCAACAGGTTATATACTTTCTAGTGATATGAAATGTATTTATTTTCACAAATTCTGTTTGGGGATGCAAAGAGATACACAGATATCCAGATTTACAGCTAAACATTCATGTGTATTTATTGTGAAATGGCCACCGTGAGCTAGCTTGTTTGATTACTGTTGATCCAGACAGCACACTGACTGTGGTGCGAGATGTTTTACTACCGTGCTCTGGCTCAGTCAGTGTGAAGCAATGTCACAGAGGGATAGTAGCCTGGAAACTAGCCTTATTTTTTCCAAGTTTGTTTCAACATTTGCTATGGAGGCATAACCGATTCAGACTGTGAGCAGTCCAGGAGTTGTGACACAGCTGTCAAATTCAGGAGCAAATAAAAAATCCTCATGTTGCACGGGTTTGCAAATTGTGCGGAATAAATGTATTTTTTATTCAATAAACAATCAGTTTTCACTCTTTTTTTTTTACTTTGAAAACACTCCATGCAGATCAAGGAAACTTGGTTGGAACAAAGCCTTGCTTCAACAATAACGTTCTTTTTATAGCAGTTACAAACTCTGCCATCATTTGAGGTCTGGCCTCAAAACAGCAATTCTCGAAGTGACAACGACACAGGACGCTGTACTTATTCATCTGCAGTCTTTGAGTCCAATGTGCTGTTAACAGACAATGCTTTGGAAAATTGAACAAGGACACACCAACCCTGTGTGCTTTGCTATGATATACAGTGATACATTGCTTTCTGCCAGACCCAGTTATGATTGTATTCCACTCAGTTCACAATAACTTTACTATTGCATTTATCCACAGAGTGAAGAAGAGGTTAATTTTTTTAGATCATGCTCCCTCTTTGAAGGACTTAACCCTTATAAATATATATGCATGTTCCTATTTTCAAATGAAAAAAATATGTCACACAACACTAATAATGTAGACAGAATTTGTTGAGGAATGGCTATATTTTTATATATTTAATTTTGTAAAGCACACTTATGTGTGATTTGGATTTTAAACACTGAAGCAGACAAAAGTGGCAGTCTTTCCAGTAGCTCTGTTTGTCTCATGTCTTTTAAAACTTTTTTGTCCTTGTTTACATTTTGTTTTTTACAGTCATTGCACAGATCTCTTTCTAGCCTATGGATATAGTTATTGCTGAACTGCAACATGGTAGTTGGAACTCTGTTTAGACAAGGGACCAGCTGCTCACACTGTGGACAAGGAGCCATGTTGGCAAGGTTCACCCTATACTGGAGGAGCTGTTGCAATGCTCCCGTGGAAGCAGAGCTGGTACTAAGATTAAGGCTGAGTGCCTGGAGAAATGGTGGAGGTTCAGAACAGCTATTCCTTCGTGTGTGATGGGGAATGTGAACTCACTGGCCAACAAGATGGGTGAACTGGCTGCATTGGTTAAGTTATACAGGGAGTGCAGCTTACTGTACTTCACAGATACCTGGCTATCCAGCAACATTCCAAACTACAATGTGGAGCTTCCTGGCTTTGCAGTAGTGAGAGCAGACAGAAATCCAAGGCTAAATGGCAAATCTAAAGGTGGGGGTCTTGCACTTTTTGTTAACATCAAGTAGTGCAGCCCAGGACGTGACTGTAAAGGAAATTATCTGTTGCCCAGACATTGAACAGTTAGCAGTGAGTCTCAATCCATATTACATGCCCAGGGAGTTCTCACATGCCATTGTTGTTTGTGTTTACATCGATCCACAAAGTATGGCTGAGAACATGTGACATCACGAGGGCTTCATTGCAATTGTGGGAGACTTTAATCATGCCACATTGGACTTAAGTCTGCCTTCTTTTCATCAGTCTTGCCCCACAAGAAAGAACAGGACAATTGACCTTATGTTAACATATTAGGGATGCATACAAAGCCGCATATGCTAAGAAAATTCAGGGCCACTTCTCTTCCAACAACCCACACAACATGTGGCAGGGTATCAAGTGCATCACACACTACAACACAAGGAATGCACAGTGCTCCAGAGGACCCCTCTCTGCTGGAAGGCTTGGGCAGCTTCTACGCCCACTTCGAGGACCCAAGCATACCTGCTACCTCCAGATTGATGACACCACCAGGTGAAGTGCCCTTCAACTTGACCCCAGCGGCAGTGAGAAAGACCCCACAGGCGTTCAACCTCCACAAAGCTGCAGGCCTCTCAGTCACCTAGAGAACAAGCACTCCTATGTCAGTCGATTCTTTGTGGACTTCACATCTGCCTTCAATACAATAATACCACAGACCCTGGTGCATAAACTCAACACACTTGAATTGAGCACCTCCCTCTGCAACTGGTCCTGGACTTTCTAAGGGACAGACTGCAGTCTGTAAAGATCCACAAGATCTTCTCCTCCTCCATCACCCTCAGCACTGACTCCCCCCATGGCTGTGTGCTGAGCCCCCTCCTGTACACCCTGCTCACTTATGACTGTGCAGCAAACCACCCAGGCTGTGAAGTTTGCTGATGACACAGCAGTGATGGGATGCACCAGTAATAGTGATGAGTCTGGCTACAGGCAGGAGGTTGAACACTTTGAAGGCTGGTGCAAAGACAACATCTGCATAAATGTGAAGAAGATGAAAGAGATGATCGCAGACCTCAGGAGGAGCAGACACCTAACCTCTCCACTCTCACCCCTGAATACTGGAGGAGCAAATGTGGAATTAGTCAGCAGCTTCAGGCACCTGGGTGTAAACCTCCCCAAGGACTTCACCTGGAGCAACAACACCTCAGCCTTGGTCAAGAAGGCACACTAGCACTTGTATGTCCTCAGGAAGCTGTGCCACTCTGGATTCGACAGTTCTGTTCTGAGAGCCTTCTACAGGTGCATGGTGGAGAATATGTTCCTGCATCACTGTGTGGTACACCAGCAGCTCTGCAGTAACGAAGAAGGCTCTGCAGAGCAGCTGCTTCACCAGACCACATCCCCTTCCAGAATCTTCACTAACACCTGCGTCTTGTTACGCTAATTACATCACCTGTTATTTAAGTCCCTCACTCTGGTGCCAGTTCGTTGAGATCTAGTTATCCACTTTCCAGCCTTAGTTCCTTGTCCTGTTGCCTCTCTGTATTTTTGACCTTACTTTGTTTTTTTTTTGGATTTCGTCTTTGTCTTAGTCCTTGTACTTTGTCACGCTGTGTTTTGACCTCTGCTCAGCCTCTCGATTGTTTGTACCTCTGGCACTCTGCTTGACATATTGTGTACCGTATCCCTGCAACGTCTTCAGATAAAGCCTTTTATTATTCCAACGTCTGTGTTCTGGAGTCCTGCATTTGTGTCCAGCTACATTGCACCTGCATTCCCAACAAAAAACCTTTAATAAATTCACCTCACTTCCAAATAAAAAAATAGCCTTGTGTATGAAAACACAGACAGCTACTGGTGATCACTCAGTAACAAAATTTATTGTCAATATCTGATTAATATAGCCTGATTTTCTTTTTATTTGCAAGAGAACACTTAAAAGTAATTGAAATGTGGTTGATCATTTTACTTGGTTTGATTTATTTATGAGTGTTAAATATTTTGCAGAGTAACTGAACCTAAAACCTTTGTACAGTGTTGTATGTTACCAGTAGAATGTTTTAACGTACAACTATTTACTTTTCGATATCTTCAGACACTCTTTCCAACCTGGATATAGTGACTTCAGAAAGTGTTTGCTTGTTGCATTGTCACATCCATCACACATAATATAATCTTTTGCAGACCCTGACTACCGCAGCAAGCTTGGCTTTGATCCTGGAAACTATTCTTCCGATGATGCGCAGCCTACATGTTATGTGGCTAGTCGCCCAGCACTATAACACACCGGAGCGTATGGTCCGTCTAATGGAACGTATTGCATGGCAGCTGTGTGAACGTGTGATTCAAGCAGTTGAAGTCCACAAGTTGTTCATGTATGTCAACAAACTGTTTTGTTTTTTTTTTTTTTTACCTGCAATTACATTTTTCATCATTATACTACAATGTTTGTTTGTTCCATTATTCCTCTGAGGTGCTTGGGCCAATTTCCACTCAGTTTTCTGTGTGCACGGTCATGGTCACTGGGGTCAAAAGTCCAAATTTTAGTTTATCTGTTTCGCTACTCCTCCCAGGTCATTTGGTCAATTTCCACCAAAGTTGACATGTGGATGACAGTCTGCCCTACCACTGCCCAGAATGTGGTTGTTCTGGCAAAGGTCAAGTTCGTTGTGGTCAAAGGTTAAAAGTCTAATTTTTATTTTTATTTATTAATTTTTTTTCCCACTTCAGTGTCCACCAGAATTGGCAGTAGGTGGTTTCTAGAATTTCCCAGGCAACATCAGATTTACCAAAAGTCAGGGTCAAGGTCATTGGGTTAAAAGTCAGGTTTCCCCTATTATGTGCACCAAATGTGACACACAAACGGGGATGGGTTCGAGAATTACCCCACAAGATTAAATTTGTCAAACGTAATGTCTGTCTGCTTGTTGACCTCCTTCTCTCAGGTCCTTTTGCTGATTTTTATCAAACTTGGTATGTCACTGAAGGTTGATCCTAAAACTACCCCTAATGAATTAATTTTTTCAAGGTCAAGGAATTTGATATTCAATCTGAATTGAACCAAATGTGGCACACACTTAGATGGAATCCAGTATTTCCTTGGCAGAGTCAAACAGAAGATGTTGTTTTTGGGTGTAGGCCATTTGGGTCAAATGTTAGCTTGCCATAGGGCTTAATGTCTTCATTCGGAGTTGACAAGTAGTATGTAGTTGATATGATATGATATATGATATGAGATTTATTGTCATTGTTATTACACGAGTGCAGCAACGAAATTACGTTTACTCTCCAATTACCTCAGACAAGATACAGCAATTAATCCAAAATTATTACTTGTTTACTGTAATAATGGCACACATCAGAATTAAAGACAACACATATACATTTGACATTGTTTATGTGCACTAAACTTGAGGCAGTCTGTCATCCGAATTGAGGCAGAGTGGGTGAAGGCTGCAGCAGGAAGGGCCCGCGCTGCCCAGCTTGGGGGGTAGAAGGCTGCAGCAGTAAAAACAGCACTGCCTTTGAGGTGGCAGGGAGGAAGCCAGGGTGAGGGGAGTGGAGAGACACGGGGGGGTAATAGGGATGGAGGGAGGGAGATATGCTTCATGCGTAGATGAGTTAAGTTTCTGTCAGTTTCTGTCTGTGTGTGTGTAAAGTCTGACATTGCAAAGCAACAGCAGGCTGGGGGGTGAGTAGATAGATGAGAATTCATCATCTTACAAATCATATATTGTTTGAGTTATTTGAGAATCCATTATGTATTTAGACTGCTTTGTGCTTTTGTTCAACTGCACAATTTTCCTTGCAGTAATAAGAAGGTGGCCAAACTCAAGGTATGGGATGCGAAGCGGGTTCTAGATCAGTGGAAGTCATCCTACTTTGAGGTTCGTGCTGCAATTGAAGAAACAGGCAGAGATTCACGCTGGGAATTTGACCGTAAAAGTCTGTTTGAGAGGAGTGATTACATAGCATCAGTCTGTCAGGACCTGTACAACGTTTTGCAGGTCTGTGAAGACACACGTCATAATCAAACACCCAATTTGTATTCATATGCATCAAAGTCAAACAGAATTGTAATTCCTTTGAATTTGTGTTTTACAGATTTGGAGGAGTTCAATAACAGCTTTGGCCCAGAGTTAAAAGCTGTTACAGATGACCCAAACCACATTGATGATGTTCTGTGCAGGGTGGGGAGCCTTCTTAGGCCTTTTGAGGACATCAGCTTTGACCCTTTCAGCATCTCTGAGATGAGCCGTTGGAAAGTTATCATGCAAGAGTTCAATATTAAAGTGGAAGTGAGTTTTGTGCAAAGATTTTTAAAAACAATATCTCCACACAAAAGTTAAGCAATTAATGAGTGGTGGGCACAGCTATCCTAAAAGTTAGCTTTAATAACTGCTATTCCATTAATTGAAAGGTTTACTCTAATAACGCTAAGCTACCACTAACCACGACCATGTATATGGCCATAACTATGCATTACATATTTCTTATTACATACTACACATTACATATGTAATACAGCACATATTATATACTGTGTATTACATACTACATATTGCATTATACATCATATATTACACTACATATTATATATTACATAACATATTACATCCTTGAAATGTCCCCTGGTGGCAAATGTGTGAACGAATGTACAACCCCAATTCCTATGAAGTTGAGACCTTGTGTGAAATGCAAATAAAAACAGAATATAATGATTTGCAAATCCCCTTCAACCTATATTCCATTGAATACACCACAAAGACAAGATATTTAATGTTTAAACTGACAGACTTTTTTGTTTTGTGCAAATACAAGGTCTGTCAATAAAGTAACGGTCCTTTTTATTTTTTTTCAAAAACTACATGGATTTCATTCATATGTTTTTACGTCAGACATGCTTGAACCCTCATGCGCATCTGTGAGTTTTTCCACGCCTGTCGGTGACATCATTCGCCTGTGAGCACGCCTTGGGAAGGAGTGGTCCCGCCCCTCGTCGGATTTTCATTGTCTGGAAATGGCGGAATGAAAAGGACTTTTTTTTCATCAGAATTTTTTCAGAAGCTGTTAGAGACTGGCACCTGGAAACCATTCGAAAAATTTATCTGGCTTTCCGTGAAAATTTTATGGGCTTCACAGAGAATAAGGTCTGTTAGTACAGCTTTAAGGACCCCTTTAAGGACGCTCGGTGCGCCACGCTCCGAGCTGCGACGACGCGACAGAAGCCACCGGACCATTTCTAAACGGATGGCTCTGTGGATACGAGACCATCGTGTGCTCTTTCTCTGGTTATCACAAGAGCTGGACATCAGCCATTTTCCGGCAGATTTCACTTTTAACAAGAGATTTTGTCATGGAAAGCCACGTGGAGGCTTCGCGCATCACGACCGATTCGCTTTGGAAGCGAGACAAAGGAACACCTCCGTTTCGGCGTGTCAGAGGACAAGTTTGGACATGTCCAGCTCTCCACAATTTCACTGATACTTACTGGATTGGTAAGCATTGAAAGCCGAGATAGACATGTCCAAACTTGTTCTCTGACACGCCGAAACGAGCATACGACGGTCTCGTATCCACAGAGCCATCCGTTTAGAAATGGTCCGGTGGCTTGTGCCGCATCGTCGCAGCTCGGAGCGTGGCGCGCCGAGCGTCCTTAAAGGGGTCCTTAAAGCTGTACTAACAGACCTTATTCTCTGTGAAGCCCGTAAAATTTTCACGGAAAGCCAGATAAATTTTTCGAATGGTTTCCAGGTGCCAGTCTCTAACAGCTTCTGAAAAAATTCTGATGAAAAAAAAGTCCTTTTCATTCCGCCATTTCCAGACAATGAAAATCCGACGAGGGGGCGGGACCACTCCTTCCCAAGGCGTGCTCACAGGCGAATGACGTCACCGACAGGTGTGGAAAAACTCACGCATGCGCACGAGGGTTCAAGCATGTCTGATGTAAAAACATATGAATGAAATCCATATAGTTTTTGAAAAAAATAAAAAGGACCGTTACTTTATTGACAGACCTCGTATTTGCTCATTTTGAAATGGATGCCTGCAACACATTTCAAAAAAGCTGGGACAGGGGCAACAAAAGACTGGGAAAGTTGATGAATGCTCAAAGAACACCTGTTTGGAACATTCCACAGGTGAACAGGTTAATTGGAACAGGTGAGTGTCATGATTGGGTATAAAAGAGGCATCCCCAAAAGGCTCAGCTGTTCACAAGCAAAGATGGGGCGAGGATCACCACTTTGTGAACAACTGTGTGAAAAAATAGTCCAACAGTTTAAGAACAGTGTTCTCAACATTCAATTGCAAGGAATTTAGGAATTCCATCATCTACAGTCCATAATATATTCAGAAGATTCAGAGAATCTGGAGAACTTTCTACACGTAAGCGGCAAGGCCAAAATCCAACATTGAATGCCCGTGACCTTCAATACCTCAGGTGGCACTGCATTAAAAACTGACATCATTGTGTAAAGGATCTTATGGGCTCAGGAACACTTCAGAAAACATTGTCAGTTAACACAGTTTGTCGCTACATCTACAAGTGCAAGTTAAAACTCTACCCAAAAGCCATACATTAACAACATCCGGAAACGCCGCCGCTTTCTCTGGGCTGTGCTCATTTGAAATGGACAAACGCAAAGTGGAAAAGTGTGCTGTGGTCTGATGAGTCCACATTTCAAATTGTTTTTGGAAATCATGGGCGTCGTGTCCTCCGGACAAAAGAGGAAAAAGACCATCCAGACTGTTACCAGCACAAAGTTCAAAAGCCAGCATCTGTGATGGTATGGGGGTGTGTTAGTGCCCATGGCATGGGTAACTTACACATCTGTGATGGCACCATCAATGCTGAAAGGTACATCCAGGTTTTGGAGCAGCACATGCTGCCATCCAAGCAACGTCTTTTTCAGGGACGTCCCTGCTTATTTCAGCAAGACAATGCCAAGCCACATTCTGCAGGTGTTACAACAGCGTGGCTTCGTAGTAAAAGACTGCGGGTACTAGACTGACCTGCCTGTAGTCCAGACCTGTCGCCCATTGAAAATGTGTGGCGCATTATAAAGTGCAAAATACGACAATGGAGACCCCGGACTGTTGAATAACTGAAGTCGTACATCAAGCAAGAATGGGAAAGAATTCCACCTACAAAGCTTCAACAATTAGTGTCCTCAGTTCCCAAACACTTATTGAGTGTTGTTAGAAGGAAAGATGATGTAACACAGTGGTAAACACACCACTGTCCAGCTTTTTTGAAACAGTTGCAGGCATCCATTTCAAAATGAGCAAATATTTGCACAAAAACAATGAAGTTTATCAGTTTGAACATTAAATATCTTGTCTTTGTGGTGTATTCAATTAAATATAGTTTGAAGAGGATTTGCAAATCATTGTATTCTGTTTTTATTTACATTTTACACAACGTCCCAGCTTCATAGGAATTGGGGTTGTACATAATAAAGGTATTACACCTTTTCCGGATGATAATATTATGATGCCCCATTTGTTGGCCTGTGATGGACAATGTGGTTTTCAAAGGAAGTACATAGACAGCCACATACATGTGCCTTTACAGTACTAGTGCAGTGCCTGCAGAAAGTTCGTATTCCTCTAGAAAATTGGGAGCTTAAGTAGATTTCTCATAGATGGTCGTATGAGGCTGTGTTTGAAGGTGGGATGTAGAAAGAGGTGTACTTGCACATAGCTCTGAGTAGCTGAAAAACTCTGATCATTATGTACAATATTCCTCCTGCAGAAGGGGGAGGAGTTATGCAGTCTGATTGCCACAGGTAGGAAGGACGTCCTGTGGCGTTCTGTGGAGCACCTCGACAGCCTCAGTCTTTTGCTGGATGTGCTCTGACAGGACGTCAGTGTGGCATGCAGAGGGTGGGAGGTGAGCAGTTTTCTCAGCATCCTCCTCTGACACCTCCATCACAGACTCCAGCTCCACCCCCAGGACAGAGCCAGCTCTCCTGATGAGCTTGTTGAGTTTGTTCATGTCAGCTGCCTTCAGCCTGCTGCCCCAGCACACTACAGTGTAGAAGATGATGCTGGAGACCACTGAGTGATAAAACATTTGCTGCATATTTCTACAGACAATGAAAGATCTGAGCCTCCTGAGGAATATACATAGAATACATAGAATTATACATAGAATTATATGACAATAAAAGGATTCCTATTACTGTAAACAGGTTAATGGAAGAGAGTCAGACAAAATTAAACAGAACATTTAGAATATTTGAAACAGCAAATCAGTATCCCACCTCCTGAACACAGTTTATTTAAACTTGAACTCACGGCAAATATAAGATTTTATTCAGCTCATGTACTTAATGAAACTTTCTACAAATTGTGGGAAAATATACTATTGTATTCAGCTTATGTACTTACTGAAATGTACAAATAGTGAGAAATTTGTTTGTGTTATCAAAAAATGGATTTGAGCTACCGTTTCCTCAGTGTTGTCAAGTTAAACTCAGTTGCAAGGAACACTGACAGCATGCATGTCACAGTAAACAGGAACAAATGTATGATTTTAGTGTTAGTGGAACTAAATTTAGTGGAATCTAAGTGATCTGCTAATGGTTTTCAAAGTTAGCTGAAAAGTTAAACTGCTAACAAAAAGTTAGCTTCACTAATTAGCTGCTTTCTGATTAGCTGAATTACGCCCACCACTTTAATTAAGCTAAAGAGTCAACTGCAACTCAAATGCAGATAAACTGTATGTGTAAAAAATTTTAATGTTGTTGTGCTATACAGAACTCACTTCTTATTTTGCTTTAATCATTCACTCTTATTTGTCAGCAATACTAAAAGGTGGCTTTGATTCAGAATTTAAAAGTACCTGAGTCGTCAGGGACACTTACTAATTGTATACCATATGCTTACTTAGGCGATCGATGAAGAAGCCATCACCTTGCTTGACCATTCATTCACGAAACTGCGATCTTCAGCTGCTGCCATGGAAATGCTCCTGAAATTCAAACACATCCATTCCAGAGACAGCATCACCAACCGTCTGATGCATACATTTAATGACATCATGGCTCAGTATTGCAAAGAGGTAATTAGAATTTGAAAAAAAAAAAAAAAAAATCACTTTTCAGCCTGAAGTTGATTTAACCCCTTAACGCCATCGTCGCATATATGCTACAATCTCTGACTCAAATATGCAACTTACCAAATTGACCTGTATGCCCGTTGTCGCAAATTTGCAACATACCATCATTATTATTATAACATTATACACTAAAGTCATTACCAGAATACCCAATATTACTATCTAGTTTTCTGCAAAAGTGAAATTAATAATCTCAACATTAT
This sequence comes from Thalassophryne amazonica, assembly GCF_902500255.1. Taxonomy (NCBI): domain Eukaryota; kingdom Metazoa; phylum Chordata; class Actinopteri; order Batrachoidiformes; family Batrachoididae; genus Thalassophryne; species Thalassophryne amazonica. The sequence continues at coordinate 51,581,933 of NC_047117.1, forward strand.
TTACCATCCTACTAAAGGCAAAAACACACACAAAACATTTTTTTATATACAGCTATATAATTCGGGCATTAAGGGGTTAAATGTACAATAACACCGGTTTTGTGGGAATTAGACTAACAGAGTTGCCATGCTTTTCAAGGACTTGATGAAGATGTAACTTCCATCAAGACATCGGTCCCTTCTTTGTTTTGCACCCTGAGTATATGTTTTATTTAATGTAGGTACTGTTCTTTAAGATTCAATAGTTACAAAAAAATCTTGCCCTTATTTTAGTTTTTAGTTTGGAGTAGCAATAGTCAAAGGGATGCAGGAGCTGAAGAGACACATACAGCAAAGGTCAGTAGATTGGGAAGCAAACTAGAGGACACAACAGTCGCAATCTTGTATGGTATAGCTGCACCTACTTAAGTCACTAGCCACCATTGTGCCTGGTCGTCATTGCTGAGTTTTTGAAAGTGTTGGACTGGTGATCATGCTTCTTTTTTTGGGGTCCATCCTGAGAATTCTCCTGTTCCGTAGATTTGTGTCCCATGCTTATTGGTCTGCTAAGGCACAGGAAATTAAGTGAATCCTGGCATGCATCAGATGTGTTCTGCCACCTACTCTTGTTCATTGTTTTTATGGACTGTGCGTTGCATAAGGTTGTCTTGCACAGTGACTTGTGTGCCTTTATGGTGATGAAAGGTTCACTGATCTTCCCCCTTCAGATGACGTTATGATCTTAGGGTCTTTGTTTCACCTAGCTGCGACAAGTGGATGAGTACTTTTGGGAGACTAGGATAGACTGGTTGTTTGCCTGTGTGACTACAGTATGAAAGGTGGGGTGGTTGTATAGGTTGTTTGATGTAGATGCTTCAGCATCATGTGTTTATAGATCTAGCCCGACCTCAAACTTGACATGCTGATAGTCAATTCTCATAGCGTGATAAATAATGCCACTAAATAGTACAAAAATGTATTATTTTTATGTCATAAAACAAAAATGTATACATTTTATTATTTATTAGTTTTATTTGTAGTTTATTCTGGAAGTGAAAGCTAAAATTCACACTCAGGATCTGCTTTTTTTTCATGTTAGACTCAATGAATTTGGATAAACTAATTTCAAACTGAAAATCATGATTTAGAAAACACAAGTCAACAAATCATAAGGATTTCCTTTATATTAAAAACAAAATACGGGTGCATTGGGAAAGTATTCAGAGCACTTTACTTTTTCCACATTTTTGTTGTTATAGCCTTATTTCAGAATGGAGTAAATTAATTTTTTCCCTAAAAATTCTACTCAGAACACCCCATAATGACAACATGAAAACAAGCTTTTTTAATTTGTGCAAATTTATTAAAAATACAAACTAAGAAATCACATGCAAATAAGTATTTACACTCTTTGTTCAATACTGATGCACCTTTTTCAGCAATTATACTCAAGTCTTCTTGAATATGATGCCACAAGCTTGGTGCACCTATCTTTGGGCAGTTTTGCCCATTCCTCTTTGCAGCACCTCTCAAGTTCCATCAGGTTGGATGGATAACGTTGGTGTACAGCCATTTTCAGATCTCCAGAGATGTTCAATCGGATTCTGGTCTGGGCTCTGGCTGGGTCACTCAAAGACATTCACAGAGTTGTCATGAAGCCACTCCTGTGATATCTTGATTGTGTGCTTAGGACCTTTGTCCTCCTGAAAAATGAACCGTCACCCTCTGAGGGCAAGAGCGCTCTGGAGCAGGTTTTTTCTGTACATTGCTGCTGCATTCATCTTTCCCTCAGTCCCGACTAGTCTTCCATTTCCTGCCGCTGAAAAGCATCTCCACAACATGATGCTGCCACCACCATGCTTCACTGTAGGGATGGTGCCTGGTTTCCTTCAAACATGAGGCCTGGCAGTCATCCCAACAAAGTCAGTCTTTGTCTCATCAGACCAGAGAATTTGTTTCTCATTGTCTGAGAGTCCTTCAGGTGCCTTTTGGTAAACTCCAGGCAGGCTGCCATGTGCCTTTTACTAAGGAGTGACTTCCGTCTGGCCACTCTACCATACAGGCTTGATTGGTGGATTGCTGCAGAGATGGTAGTCCTTCTGGAAGGTTCTCCTCTCTCCACAGAGGAATGCTGGAGCTCTGACAGAGTGAACATCAGGTTCTTGGTCACCTCCCTGAGTAAGTCCCTTCTCCCCTGATCGCTCAGTTTAGATGGGTGGCCAGCTCTAGGAAGAGTCCTGGTGGATCCAAACTTCTTCCATTTACGGATGATTGAGGTTGCTGTGCTCATTGGGTAAATGGTAAATGGACTGCATTTATATAACGCTTTTGCATCTCCATCAGATGTTCAAAGCGCTTTATACATCAATGCCTCACATTCATCCTGATGTCAGCCTGCTGGCATGCAAGGCACCCATTACGCACCGGGAGCAACTAGAGGATTAAGGACCTTGCCCAAGGGCCCTTAGTGGTTTTGGGATTTGAACTAAGGATCCCCTGGGACCTTTAAAGCAGCAGAAATGTTTCTGTACCTTTCCACAGATTTGTGCATGGAGACAATCCTGTCTCAGATGTCTACAGACAGTTCCTTTGACTTCATGTTTGGGTTGTGCTCTGTCAGCTTTGCAACCTTATATGTTGACAGTGTATGAGCTTTTTGATATCATGTCCAATGAGATGAATTTACCTCAGGTGGACTCCATTTAATCTGTAGAAACATCTCCTGATCAGTAGAAACAGGATGCACCTGAGCTCAATTCTGAGCTTCATGGCAAAGGCTGTGAATGCTTATGTACAAGTGATTTCTTGTTTTGTTTGTTTTTTTTAATAAATTTGCAAAAATCTAAAAAAACAATTTTTTTCACATTGCCATTATGGGGTATTGTGTGTAGAATCTTGAGAGAAAAGAAAAAAAAAAAGATTTTGACAAGTCTGAATTGTAATTTTCTTAAAAAAACAACAACAAATGAAATATCTTAAATGTTGCTAAATTTAATACTGAAGATTTAAATCTGTGTTTTACATTGTAAATCATATGGTAACTGCAGCAACATGCGACACCAGTGGATGCTTCCAAACCTGAACTGTTTGCTAGCTAGTAATCAATTTTGTGACATGGATGTCTAAAATAATGGATGTGGAGTGAAACAAATACAACATATGTCTACATGCTTACAACTAATTATTTGTAAAGATTTTAAATGAGGGAACATACCAGGTCACTTTATTGGAAAGTGCCCCGACACCCTTTCTGAGGCAATTACATAGTTAAAACAATTACGTAGTCTTTGCTAGGGCACTGTATGTAGCCCAATCAATGTTAGATGCAAGATACATATGTACTTACATGGATTGATACATACATTGATGCATACATACACTGTAAACCTGAGCAAGTTAGCAGAACTCAGTCAATTGCCACAACATTTTTGAGTTCATACACTTAAAAGTCAATTATTCCCAGAACTTAAAAGTTTTGTACCTCATGGTTACATTTAATTTAAAGTGTTCATTAAGTAAAAGTAAGACCCTTCGGCTGCTCCCTTCTTTTTTACTCAGGGTTGCCACAGCAGATCCGAGGTGGGTTGGCATGTTGAGCTGGCACAAGTTTGATGCTGGATGCCCGCTGAAGCAACTCCACATTACATGGAGAAATGTGGCAGGGGTAGGGTTTGAACCGGGAACCTTCTGCACCAAAACTAAGCATACTAACCACTAACCACCCCTGCCAAAGTGCTCATTAAGTCAATAATAATTATTACTATAATAATTATTACTTAATTCTTTTAAGTTGGCCTTAAGTTATGCTTTGAAGTTTTGTTTACCTAATATAGTTAAATGGATTGCAACTATATTTACTTAATATAGATCAAGTCAATCAAAAATTCTGAGTTTAATTTATTCTACTGAGAACGCAAGGACCATATTACACAAACTTGAATATTTAACTCAGTAGAACATTTTCTTAAAACTTTGAGTTTACACTACTTAATCTTTTTAATTAATTTGAACATTCGGGTTTACAGTGTACATATACATACATACATACATACTTATATATGGGGAGGTTGATAGCAAAATTACCCATATTGTAATGCTTAGTACTCAGGAACCATAATACAGACAGGCCCTCATCTGAAAGATAATCTTTTGCTGTGACTCCATTGTTCTGCTGGGTGACTTCAACACACACATGGGCAATGACAGAGACACCTGGGGAGGTGTGATTGGGAGGAATGGCCTCCCAGATCTAAACCCGAATGGGTCTTTGTTATTGGACTTCTGTGATAGTCATGGATTGTCCATAACAAACACCATGTTCGAACATAAGGATGCGCATAAGTGTACATCGTACCAGAGCACCCTATGCGGAAGGTCGATTTTGTGATCGTATCATCTGATCTGATGCAGCATGTTCTGGACACTCGGGTGAAGAGAGGGGCAGAGCTGTCAAATGATCACCATCTGGTGGTGAGTTGGATCAGAGAGTGGGGAGGACTTTGGACAGACCTGGTAAGCCCATAGGGATAGCGTGGGTGAACTGGGAACATCTGGAGGTGTCCATTGTCCGACAGATCTTCAACTCACACCCCCGTCAGAGCTTTTCTACAACCCTAAATCCATTGAAGTTGGGACGTTATGTAAAATGTAAATAAAAACTGAATACAATGATTTGTAAATCCTCTTCAACCTATTATTCAATTGAATACCACCACAAAGACAAGATATTTAATGTTCAAACTGATAAACTTTATTGTTTTTGTGCAAATATTTGCTCATTTTGAAATGGATGCCTGCAACACAATTCAAAAAAGCTGAGACAGTGGTACTGTGGGACTGTGTTACACCACCTTTCCTTCTAACAACACTCAATATAAAGTTGAGTGATGAGTGAGTATATACAACCCCTGGCAATAATTATGGAATCACCGGCCTCAGAGGATGTTCATTCAGTTGTTTAATTTTGTAGAAAAAATGCAGATCACAGACATGACACAAAACTAAAGTCATTTCAAATGGCAACTTTCTGGCTTTAAGAAACACTATAAGAAATCAGGAAAAAAAATTGTGGCAGTCAGTAACGGTTACTTTTTTAGACCAAGCAGAGGGAAAAAAATATGGAATCACTCAATTGTGAGGAATAAATTATGGAATCACCCTGTAAATTTTCATCCCCAAAACTAACACCTGCATCAAATCAGATCTGCTCGTTAGTCTGCATCTAAAAAGGAGTGATCACACCTTGGAGAGCTGTTGCACCAAGTGGACTGACATGAATCATGGCTCCAACACGAGAGATGTCAATTGAAACAAAGGAGAGGATTATCAAACTCTTAAAAGAGGGTAAATCATCACGCAATGTTGCAAAAGATGTTGGTTGTTCACAGTCAGCTGTGTCTAAACTCTGGACCAAATACAAACAACATGGGAAGGTTGTTAAAGGCAAACATACTGGTAGACCAAGGAAGACATCAAAGCGTCAAGACAGAAAACTTAAAGCAATATGTCTCAAAAATCGAAAAATGCACAACAAAACAAATGAGGAATGAATGGGAGGAAACTGGAGTCAACATCTGTGACCGAACTGTAAATAACCGCCTACAGGAAATGAGATACACATACAGAAAAGCTAAACGAAAGCCATCATTAACACCTAAACAGAAAAAAACAAGGTTACAATGGGCTAAGGAAAAGCAATCGTGGACTGTGGATGACTGGATGAAAGTCATATTCAGTGATGAATCTCGAATCTGCATTGGGCAAGGTGATGATGCTGAAACTTTTGTTTGGTGCCGTTCCAATGAGATTTATAAAGATGACTGCCTGAAGAGAACATGTAAATTTCCACAGTCATTGATGATATGGAGCTGCATGTCAGGTAAAGGCACTGGGGAGATGGCTGTCATTACATCATCAATAAATGCACAAGTTTACGTTGATATTTTGGACACTTTTCTTATCCCATCAATTGAAAGGATGTTTGGGGATGATGAAATCATTTTTTCAAGATGATAATGCATCTTGCCATAGAGCAAAAACTGTGAAAACATTCCTTGCAAAAATACACATAGGGTCAATGTCATGGCCCAACATCCCCAATATTCATGAAACATGCTTGTATGAGTCGGCCAACACCCACACACGTCCGCAATTATCCACAGAGGCATGTTTTTCCCTTACCAGGATTTTTGAGCTGCACAAATTTTGGCTGTGGATGTCATCCGCCTTATATACTCCATACATATTCAATACATACACAAACATACTCAATCTATGCGCTATATTTGCCGTCATCCGCTGATATCCACAACTGACAGGGATTTGCGGCTTGGCAGCAGACTGGGACAGTGTGTAAAACGGATATATTGCGTGCCCATCATGTCCACATCACAAATTAAAATAAGTTGTAGCGACTGCATACAGATTGGCCACGAATAAAGCGTTTTTATTACTTCTGCTTTGCATCTGATTTGCGGCGGATGCAAATCAGATGCAAATCGGATGCGCTGCAGCTGGGCTGTTCGCGCATTATTTGACTTGTTTACATTGTTAAGGCTTGATAAAACAGTTGCGTGTTTTTTCCTTCTTGTCTGCAGCTGTTACAGTATTTATTCCTATGTTTATAACAGATTTAACTTCTTGTTATAATCGTTCAGACGAGCTGCGCTCTGATGTTATCCGCTGACGTCACCACTCACCCTGTTCACTGCTTCTTTACTCCAATCAACTTGTCCAAGTCCAGCAAATGCTCCAGAGGCTGTATTGGTGATGTGAGTAGTGATGCCGACTGCCCCAGTGCACTTCTTTTATGACCGCAATGCAGATGCCGTGCACGCGCAACACGTGCGCGATGCATTCATAATACACCCGTAATACTGCGTGATAATTGCAATGCGTCGGATCCGTTTCCTCACTACATGCGTTATACAACCATGATTGTTCATCATGTATTTGCTGTATACATTATTATTAATATATCCGTAATTCATACTGGGACATTTGTCATTTTTGGCCATTTTTGTTGCGGACGACAACAAATGCCCGTAATTTGTGTACTCAATTCATTCGCAATTAATACTCTCCCCAGTGGGACCGGGCCCTAAGGAGGAGTTCTCCCCAAACTTCAGATTGTGCACAGTCCTGACCAGCTGGTGATATATAACATGATTTCAGTGCAGATTTGTGTGCCATCATTGGGCGACACTTTTGTCATGCACTGTAGTGAAACACACCTCTTATCTGAAGTTTGTCTCGCCTGACGTGCACGTTTTTGCTGTAGGTGTCCAGGATGAATGAAGTGTTCGAGGCAAATAAAGACAGTCCAGAGCTGAATAAGGGTGAGCCTGCTGTGGCAGGAGCCATCACCTGGGCACGATCTCTTGTTTATCGCATCAAACAGACCCTACTTCTTTTCCAGCAAGTGCCAGAGCTACTGGAGAGTGAGCAAAGCAAAGCGGTGGGTTATTTAACTGTTGCACAATTGTATAGGTCATTATAAATGATGTTTAGATGAATGTGATTGAAAGCAATTATTGTGTGTGATTTATTTTTGTTGCAGGGAATTTCCATGTATAAGGAATTTGCTTTACGGTTGAGGGACTATCAGGTTAAGAAGTATGAGTGCTGGCTAAATGAGACAAAAACACAGATACCAATACTAATGAAAAGAATGCTGTTGGTAATTGTTACCAATGGAAGCCAAGGCCAGGCCGAAATGGTATCTAATGGACCTGTTGTTGTTATAGAACACAACTGTAACTATTTACATGTTGTCCAAATGCTTCCAATGTTTCTTAATCTTCTGTTTTTGCAGATTCCAGCAACTGAATATAGTTTGGAGAGGAATAGTCGATACACAGTCAACTTTGTGCCAAAGCTTTCTGAAATATTTTCAGAAACAGTCTACCTTATGTCTATGGGATACCCCATACCTGATGAGTTTAAAAGCCTTGCTCTTCGGCGGAAAGATTTCTGCAGGTAATGATGGAATGGGTTATGAGTGTAAAGAAAGTTTTATGAATTTTGGCTGCAACTAAAAGGAACAAGGTAAAGTGACAGTGCCACAGAGCTATAGATGTAGCACTGGAGTGGGAAACATTCATTATTTTCTATACCAGCTTACTCCAATCAAGGGTTATGGTGGGGCTGGAGCTTATCCCATCAGTCATAGGGCGTAAGGCAGGATACACCCTGGACAGGACACCAGTCTATCACAGGGCCACATATAGACAAACATACACACTGGAGTGAGAAACACTCAACTACAAATCAAAAATCCTCCTGCCACCATCAGATTGGCAAATTCATTGCAGTAACAACTTTTAACGAGCTTGAAGCTGGGTAGTCGAAGACTGAGAAGGAAATAAGAACATCTCAGCACATGTAATGTTACACAGTTGGTGTTTAAGCAGTGGATCAAGGGCACTTCAGCTGCAAAAAAAGATAAAGCGGCACAGCACCACAGAGCTAGGGATGTACATTGAGAAACGCTCACATTGCAAAGCAGACATCCAGCAGTCGTAACACCTAAGCAACACCAGTTGGTAAAATGACAAATCACAGGCTCAGTGCTCCTGTAATGAGTGTTGGTGCTAAGCCAGTATGAGAATAAAGATGGTTATTTACTTGAAGGATGTCCAACAGTATTGTGATTCTCCTAGCAGAGACAAACACTGGAGGGCAAAAAATATATATTTTGAGGCTGCTAGTTTAACCTCTGCATTGTGTATGTACTCTCTTCACTCTATCACTCCACTCGGGGTGCAAGCTCATGATTTCCGCCATGGGAGGCAGGTGCTCAGAGCAGAAGGCTGAAACCAAGGCTCTGGCCTCTGTGGCCAGATAGTCTCTTAGCGGTACAGTGATGACCGAGAGTGAGGTTTACTGCCTACTACATACACAGGGACTCCTGCTGGCCTCCGTCACACTAGCATAGGTGTGTGAGGGCAATGAGATGAAAAGGAGATGCCTACTGGGTGTCAGGCCACATTATTAGGTTGCTTATGTCACAGAGGAACAGATGGAGATTAAAGAAAGAAGTTTTAGTTATTCTTTTCTTCTTCTTTGGTTTGGCCACAACAGTGATCACCGGCCACTCGCCCTAAGCTGCACTAACAAACCCAGACTTCAGATAAAGTTGAGGCCGTGACCCACTCTCTTTACTAATAATATAAATTTAAAGGGGTAGGAAGCATAGTAACATTCTATGCCAGTATGCTAGCTATACAAAAGGGAAAGTCTCTACAGAATCTGTTTTATTGACACAGTGAGATCATTCCACAAAATAGGGGCATGTTAAGAAAAGGCTCTGTGGCCCACAGACTTTTTATTCACCCTAGGGCACAAAGAATGCGACCTGAGAATGCAGAGCCCGGGCCGGTACGTAGGGCTTGATAGGTCAGCTAAATAGGGAGGTGCTAGTCCATGAATAATTTTATAGGTTAATAGCAGAACCTTAAAATCTAATCTCACAGAGACAGGCAGGCAGCGAAGAGATGCCAAAATGGGTGTAATATGGTCAAACTTTCCCCTTCCTGTCAAGAGTCTGGCAGCAGCGTTTTGAACCAATTGGAGACCCCTAATGCTGGAGCGTGGTAAACCAGAAAATAGAACATTGCAGTAGTCCAATCTAGAAGAAACAAATGCATGGATCAGGGTCTCTGCGTCAGCCATAGACATAGCCATACTTCTTTCTCTCTCTTAAAGTCCTGTCTCACTTTGACAATTTAGCCTGTGTATGCCAACATATTAATAATACACTGCAGATGCTGGCGTACGAAAGAAGTCCCTCAGTGTTTTTCTGCTCCTGGTGCGCTTCTCAGCCTGAACCAGAGAACACCGGTACTTTGTGCTGCAACAAGAAAATTAACTTACTTTAAAAGGTGGAAGTCACAGTGCCTCATTCATTCACATCAGCATTTACCACATACAACAGTTTTCTTCAGTATTCTGCACACAATGATAATAAATTGCATGATCCACCAAGACATCAATAACATAAAATAAAAAAATTAAATGAAAAAAAGTTAAATTACTCTGTTTGTCCTCCGTGTAGGAGACGAGGCCTAGTGAAAGTGTTTGCGCTCTCGATGACAGATATTCGCCCTCGTCTAACAGGGAATATCTGTCATTTTGGGTGACTGGGCATGGACGGAGGGGCTCAGAAAATGCATACCGCCCTCCAAAAGCATGTTACTGTATTATTATACTGAAGTCTTCTTGGGCAGCATGGTGGCTTAGTGGTTAGCTCTATTGCCTCACAGCAAGAAGGTCATGGGATCGATTCCCACCAGTGGTCTTTCTGTGTGGAGTTTGCATGTTTTCCCCGTGTCTATGTGGGTTCACTCCAGCATCCTTCCACATCCACGTGTGAATGTGTTTGTTTGTCTATATGTGGCTCTACGACAGACTGGCTTCTTGTCTAGGGTGTACCCCGCCTCACACCCTATGACTGCTGGGATAGCCCCCTCATGACCCTTAATTGGAGTAAGCGGTTGAAGATGAAAGAGTGAGAGAAGTCTCCTGTAAATTGTAAAGATAGTATTTATTGTGATGCTGAAGGTCCCCTTAGAAATGTAGCTTGATTGTGATTCCTCAGTTGTAAGTCAATTTGTATAAAAGTGTCAGCTGAATAATGTAAATGAATATGACCTGTTTTAACTGAAATGTTTATATAGCAACTAAACAGCTTAAAGTAGCAACACTGATGTCAAAAAGCATTTTTGTTAAAAGTGTGGTGCTTCGTAAATGTGCACAGAAAATGTATGGACAATTTCAAATTGCCTTAATGATGTGAATACAAGATATTGTTGCTTTGTCTCCTGTCAGGTATACCTGCCATTGTTGAGTGCCCGTCAGATTGAGATGGCTAATGGATGTTATCAAAATGAGGCAGCTTCTTCCGTCCAGCAGAGTAGTGGAACAGACATTGACCTGGGGACATCAGCATCTTCAGGAAAACTCCTGCTCCCTGATGACCTGCTTGTTTCCACATTGAATTTTTTGGAAGTTATGAACACAACTATCAAACCACGTAAACCTCAAGGTATGTTTATGTTTGTTTTTCTCAATAAGTTGAAGGGTACATGGGCCTGTTTCAGGAAGCACGTTCAGCAGTGAGTGAAAACTTGAACTCTGCGTTCACTGAGCTGTCAAAGTCAGAGTTTTCAGTTTCAGAACAGGAGATAATTAGTCTGGTCAACTGCGGTGTAGGTTAACTGTGCAGTGACTCATGAGCAGGACATGCGCACTGTGCGAGGTGATGCACAGGTTTTCCCTGTGGTGGATACAGAGATGTGTTGTGAGAGGAATATTTCCCGCGTTTGATTAGTTCACGCGCACATGATGTGTCTGCACTTCGATTGGCAAGTGCACACAGAGACTTGAGACAGGAAATTGCACCCTGTGTGAAAGATGTTATTATATGGTGTTTATGTGAATAATAATAAAAAAACAGATATACATTTACTGAACAGATATGAAGATTTTATTTGCTCACTTGCATCATGTAAGCAACCACTTCACCTTTTTCAGTGACTTGGTTACATACGCTGCTAAAATATTAAAGCATTTACTTCATGCACATTAATTAATTAGATTGCGAAAATTAATTTTAAGTCAAATGTTGAATTATAAGATTTTGTCTGCAATACTTTTTATTTTCTGTTTTGCTGTTTTTACGGTGACTCCAATACGCAGTGGGCACCATGCACACCTTGAATGTCGAGCGCTTTCATCTAAAGTGTAGGTGACACGGTATGTAATGTTTTTTTTTTGTATTTAAGACTAAAATTAAACAACAGTTTGACATTAATGCTTTCCTGGTGTGTGGTTACTGAAGAGATAAATATTCAGATTTTGAACTGTGCGCCACTAAAAACCAGGAACTTCTGGGCGAGTCACGACATTGGAAAAGAAGGAGGAAGTGATATCAGCTTGAGAACCATTTACGTAACAGCCCCATTTGTTTGGTTAGCGATCAGACGTATTTCTGTGTTAAAGTGTTTCATTTTTTCAGTTACACCCCCTGGATGACTTTGCTGCAAGTTTTTATGAAAACACTATTGCAGGTGGAGTCCGCTGGTTTCAGTTTCCTAACACTAACGTGCATTGGAATGAGTGGATTGTGGGGACTCTATTGGGACCAGCTGCACTTTTTCTTTTTTTTTTACATGCTTTGCATACAGCAGATGAGGTGCTGCAAGTCTTTCAACTTGCAACAAAAAGCCGTCCGCGGTGGAAGAAGAGTTGTCAGAGTTGTTCAGAGTTAGACCTGGAAAGAACAACTACTCAGTTTACACACACAGAAATGATCACGCAAGAGACACTGAATTTCTTTGTCCTGTACAGGAGAGGACCAACGAGAAGCTCCTTCAGAAAGAACTGTCGTCCGTCCTAAAGGTCCCGCCCATTTGCCTCTCCTTTTATTGAATATCGTTACATACAGCATATAGGAGTGACAATATCACAAAACAATGGAAAGACACAAAGTCTGGTCTCACATTGATATGAAAACTGTTATGGCTTTTGAGCCCTCAGTCTCCTATGCTTTCCATAACAATGTCCAGATCTTGAACTGTGTTCCAGTTACAATGCTCTTCTTCAAGGCTGAACCATTAATTAAAAGTGCCCATCTGCGATTAGCCAAACATGACCCTAGCCAACCAGTCTGACATTCTGGAAAAACAATCTGCACATTGAATGGTCAAAATCATCTGCTCACTTTTCTCGTTTGACAGTTTTAATGATCACTTGAACTATTCAGCGTATATGATTGCTTTTGAAACTAAGTAATTATTTAAAGGAATAATGGTACATGAACTTTCACACATGCATATACGTATATATGAAAAATAGAGAACAGAATCAAAGACATTATTACAGAGATTACATCAGAGTGAAGACATTATTATTTGATAATAATATATTGATTGATAACATATAGAAAATCCTGTCAAGAGTCCACAGCAAATACAACCCCATTTCCAATGAAGCTGGGACGTTGTGTAAAATGTAAATAAAACCAAAACACAATGATTTGCAAATCCTCTTCAACCTATATTCAATTGAATACACCACAAAGACAAGATATCGTATAATGTTCAAACTGATAAACTTTTTTGTTTTTGTGCAAATATTTGCTCATTTTGAAATGGATGCCTGCAACACATTTTAAAAAAAGCTGGGACAGTGGTATGTTTACCACTGTGTGACATCATCTTTCCTTCTAACAACACTCAATAATTGTTTGGGAACTGAGGACACTAATTGTTGAAGCTTTGTAGGTGGAATTCTTTCCCAATTCTTGCTTGATGTACGACTTCAGTTGTTCAACAGTCCGGGGTCTCAGTTGTCGTATTTTGTGCTTCATAATGCACCACACATTTTCAGTGGGTGGCAGGTCTGGACTGCAGGCAGGCCAGTCTAATACCCGGACTCTTTTACTATGACTGTTGTCACACGTGCAGAATGTGGTTTGACATTGTCTTGCTGAAATAATTCATCCCTGAAAAGACGTTGCTTGGATATCAGCATGTGTTGCTCCAAAACCTGGATGTACCTTTCAGCATTGATGGTGCCATCACAGATGTGTAAGTTGCACATGCCATGGGCACTAACACACCCATACCATCACAGATGCTGGCTTTTGAACTTTGCGCTGGTAACAATCTGGATGGTCTTTTTGCTCTTTTGTCCGGAGGACACGACATCCATGATTTCTAAAAACAATTTGAAATGTGGACTCATCAGACCACAGCACACTTTTCCACTTTGCGTCTGTCCATTTCAAATGAGCTCGGGCCCAGAGAAGGCGGCGGCATTTCTGGAAGTTGTTGATGTATGGCTTTCGCTTTGCATGGTAGAGCTTTAACTTGCACTTGTAGCGACAAACTTTGTTAATTGACAATAGTTTTCTGAAGTGTTCCTGAGCCCACGCGGTAAGATCCTTTACACAATGATGTCAGTTTTTAATGCAGTGCCACCTGAGGGATCGAAGGTCACAGTCATTCAATATTGGTTTTCGACCTTGCCGCATATGTGTAGAAGTTCTTCAGATTCTCTGAATCTTCTGATTATATTATGGACTGTAGATGATGGAATCGCCAAATTCCTTGTAATTGAACATTGAGAAGCACTGTTCTTAAACTGTTGGACTATTTTTTCATGCAGTTGTTCACAAAGTGGTGATCCTCACCCTATCTTTGCTTGTGAACGGCAGAGCCTTTTGGGGATGCTCCTTTTATACCCAATCATGACACTCACCTGTTTCCAATTAACCTGTTCACCTGTAGAATGTTCCAAACAGGTGTTCTTTCAGCATTCATCAACTTTCCCCAGTCTTTTGTTGCTCCTATCCCAGCTTTTTTGAAGCGTGTTGCAGGCATCCATTTCAAAATGAGCAAATATTTGCACAAAAACAGAAAAGTTTATCAGTTTGAACATTAAATATGTTGTCTTTGTGGTGTGTTCAATTGAATATAGGTTGAACAGGATTTTCAAATCGTATTCTCTTTTTATTTACATTTCACACAACATCCCAACTTCATTGGAATTGGGGTTCTACACTTAGATACAATCCAACCACTTGGAGCAGTGTGCAGCCACAGTCTGGCACCCAGGAACCAACTCCAACTCCAGGAACCAAATGAAGATACACTGATGGCGGGAGGATACCGGAGTACCTGGCAGAAACCCACACAGACACGTTGAGACCAAGCAAACTTCACACACAAAGGGCGGGAAGCGATCCCATGACCTTCTTGCTGTGTATATTGCTAACTACTAAGGCATTATGCTGCCTGCTGAATAACAATGCCTCAGGTTCAAGTGTGCATTGCTCTTAAAGAGACAATCTGATTGACCCAAAACACCCAAATTAGTTGACTAAAGACAATCCCTTTGCAACATGTCACGAATGCATTTGTGATACGTTTTAGGCCATGCAACATAAATTGCCAAGATAGGGCCGACTCACTTAATCACCTCTCTTGTTATGAGATAATAACTGCCAAATTTGAAAAAGTTTCATTTTGTGCTTTTTGTGTTTATTCTAAATACACTGTAATAAGCACTTGTTGTGGCGAACCCAGTATGCCATTTTATAAGTGATGTCATTACCATTTTAGACCAAAAATATGGTCAGCACTCCAAAAGGGCTGTGTGACATTCAAAAAGAGCAAATTAACGTAGCATTGCTGCCACATGAAAACACTGAATTCACAGGGCAGACATGATTTAGTTGTTTATGTTGGACTTGCTGATGTCAAAAACACAAGTCACCACAACAAAATTATAATTTATTAGAAACAAGAAAAGTGTCACCTTTTGCAGTCAACAACACCAAAGAGCAGTACGACTGGTAGCAAGGAGTGGTGGCTGGTGACAAAACAGTCAGGTGAACAGTCCAACTATGAGTAATTTTAGTGCATTGTTGAATAAATGTGCAGAAATAAGCCATGTGTTTGCATATGTATACACCTGGGAAGACCTGAGTTTGCTGGACAGAGGTGCTTGGCAATGCCAATATCTTTGCACGAGTACAAAGGTTAAAGTCCTGACGCTCCTTGTCTTCCTGTATTAGTGAGAGACTTAGACATAACCAGTGACCTAAGGTTGGATTTCTTTGGTACCAAGTCTCTTTAAATGGGTCTTGAGCACTGCTGGAATACCTTGGAGTATCAGATAAGAATATTATTTGCATTGTGAGGGATCATCAGCTATGACATTTTGACCATCTGCCTGGGTAGTTGCCATGCAGGAGATGCGTTTGTGGGGTGATGGATGGAATGATGTTTAGTACCATCACATGCTCCCAGATGTGACTTGAACAATAAAACATCAGGCTTTAAACATGATTTTCATGCATTCACTGTGAATTCATGTAAGAAATTCTGATAAGTGACTTCATTGCAGATGACGTCAAACTTCAGATCCCTCAGGTAGACTTGACTCCAGAGGTGGATGTCCTGCTGTCTAACCCAGTGTTGGTAGAGGAGTTGCAGCAGTGTGTGATGAACTGGCAGACACAGATTGCTATCGTTATCGAAGAGCAGCTAAACAAGAAACCAGAGGTAGGTACTGTGGAACTGCCTATGGTTTTGGGCTTCTAGACAGCTAAGCTTGACCACAGGTATACACATGCTACAACTTACAGAAATATCCCGAACTGTATTTCTCTTGAAAAGCTTAATCTTTATCTTCTTAAGTAAGAGTTATATGGATACCCATTGGCATAACTTTGTAGTAATAATGGTCAACGTGAATTATTATTGAAGCAACCAAGAAGTGTTTTGATTTTGGGATGTTATCGGGTATTTCTTGAAAATCTTATGGTGGATTTTCAATGATAAAGAAATGCATTAAAAGGAAAACCTACATAGCTTACTGTGACAATGGAAAGTGTCACCAATAGACAAAGAGGCTGGCAACATTTTAACAGCCAGCCAGAAGTTATGAGCAGAGGTTATACATGTACCTAAGCCTGCCTTTGTGGTCGAAGTAACTTATGATGTAGAGATAGTATGACATTAAAAATGGGTGCCATTACAGTTCTAGTATGTTTCACTGAAGGGGCCTGGTCCTTTGGATGAGATCCGTTTTTGGGAGGAGCGCACAATTGCCCTGTGTGCTCTGAATGAAGCAGCTTAAAGAGTCAGTTGTAAGGAAGATTGTGGAGGCGATGACCAAAGCAGATAGAGCAGTTGTTGAAAGCCTTGGAGGAACTGTTGCTGAACTGACTCAATACATTGCAGAGTCACAGGATAATCTGAAATCACTTCGCTTCTTAATGGAGAGATACTTCAAGGTAAGTCCTTTCACAGACAACATTAGTAAATATACTTGATAGGCAGGGTTTTAGAATTCCCTGAATAATTAATCTGTTCCAGATACAGGAATTACAAAACCTGCCTGACATGAATTATCATTAAATTTTACACAAAAAACATTGCAGTGGAATGGTTATGATTGAGGACCTCTTACAGGTACCCAATCATGCCAAACTTTTATATGGGTAAATATGAAAAACAGTATTTGTTCTCAAATGAGATGCAAGCAGTGGTCCAGGTACACAGGAAGACAGTCCCCAGGGCAGTCGTTGTCTATGAAGAAACAGTCACACCGGCAATCCAGAGAAACAGGGAAATGGTCAGAGGCCTGTATATCATCATAAAAAAGCAACAATCCAAAAGGCATCAGGCTAAACTTAAGGACCACATAGGCATTTAAAATGGTTGGCAGTAGGAAAAGAAACACAAGGAAACAATTTGAGAGGGAGCTTCACAGTTAACACTGAAGCGATGGAAGAACAAGGGCAAATACTCCATTACACAATTAGTGGGGTAGCAAGTGCTAATGGGAAACTGGGGTGCAGATGAAGTAGAAGAAAGCCATAGAAATGAACAAAGATGAGAAGTATCAAAATAAAGGCACCAGTGCAGAACGTGATAATACCACAGAATCTTTATTTGTGCAGAACCATGGTCTGTCTCATAAACAAATACTGGAAACTGAAACACCAAGGCAACTGTCAAAATGCCAAATTAGAATGGTTATGTTGTGTGGGCCGCCAGAAGAGGAGGTACTGCTGGCCCACCACCAGAGGGCGCCCTGCCTGAAGTGCGGGCTTCAGGCACGAGAGGGCGCTGCCGCCACGGACACAGCCGGGGGTGACAGCTGTCAAGAGATAATGAGTGACAGCTGTCACCCATCTGCTCTACATCATCTCACTCCATAAAGACCGGACGTCATCTCCCCTGATTGCCGAGATATCATCTACCTGTGAAGGTAATATTTTCTGCTGTGTCAGAACTGTGACTTACGTGTGATCTGTTTGCAGCCGTTTTCTGTGGAGCCTTGTCAGCTGATTGGTGGTTATGAGAGTGCCGACGTCTTCGCCTCTCACTCCTTCCAGATAAGTGCTTTAACAGGAGCTGCACATGTGTGTGATTAGAGGTGGAGGTGACTTTCCACCTTCTGACTGTTTTTGTTACTGGGGTGTGCACACACCACATCTCACTGTTTGTGCTCCTCGCCAGCAGTACCAGATCCGACAGTCGGGGACGGTGATCACCTGGAATTCGGGACTTGGGCGGATCCAGTATTTCACCGGTTCTGTGGCGGTGGAAATCGTGTGGTTCCGTGGCTCTTCCAGGACAGACGTCTTCTATCTCGAGCCTGCCCACACGTCACCTTTGTGAATTGACTATAATCAGATTCTGAGATTGTCTGTATATCGTTGTGCACATTCACAACATTAATTGTTACCTTTTGGCTCATCTATGACCGTTCATTTGCGCCCCGTTGTGGGTCCGTGTCACTACACTTTCCCCAACAGGTTATATACTTTCTAGTGATATGAAATGTATTTATTTCACAAATTCTGTTTGGGGATGCAAAGAGATACACAGATATCCAGATTTACAGCTAAACATTCATGTGTATTTATTGTGAAAGGCCACCGTGAGCTAGCTTGTTTGATTACTGTTGATCCAGGACAGCACATGACTGTGGTGCGAGATGTTTTACTACCGTGCTCTGGCTCAGTCAGTGTGAAGCAATGTCACAGAGGGATAGTAGCCTGGAAACTAGCCTTATTTTTTTCCAAGTTGTTTCAACATTTGCTATGGAGGCTATAACCGATTCAGACTGTGAGGCAGTCCAGGAGTTGTGCCACAGCTGTCAAATTCAGGAGCAAATAAAAAATCCTCATGTTGCACGGGTTTGCAAATTGTGCGGAATAAATGTATTTTTTATTCAATAAACAATCAGTTTTCACTCTTTTTTTTTTTACTTTGAAAACACTCCATGCAGATCAAGGAAACTTGGTTGGAACAAGCCTTGCTTCAACAATAACGTTCTTTTTATAGCAGTTACAAACTCTGCCATCATTTGAGGTTGGCCTCAAAACAGCAATTCTCGAAGTGACAACGACACAGGACGCTGTACTTATTCCATCTGCAGTCTTTGAGTCCAATGTGCTGTTAACAGACAATGCTTTGGAAAATTTGAACAAGGGACACACCAACCCTGTGTGCTTTGCTATGATATACAGTGATACATTGCTTTCTGCCAGACCCAGTTATGATTGTATTCCACTCAGTTCACAATAACTTTACTATTGCATTTATCCACAGAGTGAGAAGAGGTTAATTTTTTTAGATCATGCTCCCTCTTTGAAGGACTTAACCCTTATAACTATATATGCATGTTCCTATTTTCAAATGAACAAAATATGTCACACAACACTAATAATGTAGGACAGAATTTGTTGAGGAATGGCTATATTTTATATATTTAATTGTGTAAAGCACACTATGTGTGATTTGGATATTTTAAACACTGAAGCAGACAAAAGTGGCAGTCTTTCCAGTAGCTCTGTTTGTCTCATGTCTTTTAAACTTTTTGTCCTTTGTTTACATTTTGTTTTTTACAGTCCATTGCACAGATCTCTTTCTAGCCTATGGATATAGTTATTGCTGAACTGCAACATGGTAGTTGGAACTCTGTTTAGACAAGGGACCAGCTGCTCACACTGTGGACAAGGAGCCATGTGGCAAGGTTCACCCTATACTGGAGGAGCTGTTGCAATGCTCCCGTGGAAGCAGAGCTGGTACTAAGATTAAGGCTGAGTGCCTGGAGAAATGGTGGAGGTTCAGAACAGCTATTCCTTCGTGTGTGATGGGGAATGTGAACTCACTGGCCAACAAGATGGGTGAACTGGCTGCATTGGTTAAGTTATACAGGGAGTGCAGCTTACTGTACTTCACAGATACCTGGCTTCCAGCAACATTCCAAACTACAATGTGGAGCTTCCTGGCTTTGCAGTAGTGAGAGCAGACAGAAATCCAAGGCTAAAATGGCAAATCTAAAGGTGGGGGTCTGCACTTTTTGTTAACATCAAGTAGTGCAGCCCAGGACGTGACTGTAAAGGAATTATCTGTTGCCCAGACATTGAACAGTTAGCAGTGAGTCTCAATCCATATTACATGCCCAGGGAGTCTCACATGCCATTGTTGTTTGTGTTTACATCGATCCACAAAGTATGGATGAGAACATGTGACATCACGAGGGCTTCATTGCAATTGTGGGAGACTTAATCATGCCACATTGGACTTAAGTCTGCCTTCTTTTCATCAGTCTTGCCCCACAAGAAAGAACAGGACAATTGACCTTATGTTAACATATTAGGGATGCATACAAAGCCGCATATGCTAAGAAAATTCAGGGCCACTTCTCTTCCAACAACCCACACAACATGTGGCAGGGTATCAAGTGCATCACACACTACAACACAAGGAATGCACAGTGCTCCAGAGGACCCCTCTCTGCTGGAAGGCTTGGGCAGCTTCTACGCCCACTTCGAGGACCCAAGCATACCTGCTACCTCCAGATTGATGACACCACCAGGTGAAGTGCCCTTCAACTTGACCCCAGCGGCAGTGAGAAAGACCCCACAGGCGTTCAACCTCCACAAAGCTGCAGGCCTCTCAGTCACCTAGAGAACAAGCACTCCTATGTCAGTCGATTCTTTGTGGACTTCACATCTGCCTTCATACAATAATACCACAGACCCTGGTGCATAAACTCAACACACTTGAATTGAGCACCTCCCTCTGCAACTGGTCCTGGACTTTCTAAGGGACAGACTGCAGTCTGTAAAGATCCACAAGATCTTCTCCTCCTCCATCACCCTCAGCACTGACTCCCCCCATGGCTGTGTGCTGAGCCCCCTCCTGTACACCCTGCTCACTTATGACTGTGCAGCAAACCACCAGGCTGTGAAGTTTGCTGATGACACAGCAGTTGATGGGATGCACCAGTAATAGTGATGAGTCTGGCTACAGGCAGGAGGTTGAACACTTTGAAGGCTGGTGCAAAGACAACATCTGCATAAATGTGAAGAAGATGAAAGAGATTGATCGCAGACCTCAGGAGGAGCAGACACCTAACCTCTCCACTCTCACCCCTGAATACTGGAGGAGCAAATGTGGAATTAGTCAGCAGCTTCAGGCACCTGGGTGTAAACCTCCCCAAGGACTTCACTGGAGCAACAACACCTCAGCCTTGGTCAAGAAGGCACACTAGCACTTGTATGTCCTCAGGAAGCTG
Organism: Thalassophryne amazonica; assembly: GCF_902500255.1. Taxonomy (NCBI): domain Eukaryota; kingdom Metazoa; phylum Chordata; class Actinopteri; order Batrachoidiformes; family Batrachoididae; genus Thalassophryne; species Thalassophryne amazonica. Next base: position 51,603,020 of record NC_047117.1, read on the forward strand.
TGCCACTCTGGATTCGACAGTTCTGTTCTGAGAGCCTTCTACAGGTGCATGGTGGAGAATATGTTCCTGCATCACTGTGTGGTACACCAGCAGCTCTGCAGTAACGAAGAAGGCTCTGCAGAGCAGCTGCTTCACCAGACCACATCCCCTTCCAGAATCTTCACTAACACCTGCGTCTTGTTACGCTAATTACATCACCTGTTATTTAAGTCCCTCACTCTGGTGCCAGTTCGTTGAGATCTAGTTATCCACTTTCCAGCCTTAGTTCCTTGTCCTGTTGCCTCTCTGTATTTTTGACCTTACTTTGTTTTTTTTTTTGGATTTCGTCTTTGTCTTAGTCCTTGTACTTTGTCACGCTGTGTTTTGACCTCTGCTCAGCCTCTCGATTGTTTGTACCTCTGGCACTCTGCTTGACATATTGTGTACCGTATCCCTGCAACGTCTTCAGATAAAGCCTTTTATTATTCCAACGTCTGTGTTCTGGAGTCCTGCATTTGTGTCCAGCTACATTGCACCTGCATTCCCAACAAAAAACCTTTAATAAATTCACCTCACTTCCAAATAAAAAAATAGCCTTGTGTATGAAAACACAGACAGCTACTGGTGATCACTCAGTAACAAAATTTATTGTCAATATCTGATTAATATAGCCTGATTTTCTTTTTATTTGCAAGAGAACACTTAAAAGTAATTGAAATGTGGTTGATCATTTTACTTGGTTTGATTTATTTATGAGTGTTAAATATTTTGCAGAGTAACTGAACCTAAAACCTTTGTACAGTGTTGTATGTTACCAGTAGAATGTTTTAACGTACAACTATTTACTTTTCGATATCTTCAGACACTCTTTCCAACCTGGATATAGTGACTTCAGAAAGTGTTTGCTTGTTGCATTGTCACATCCATCACACATAATATAATCTTTTGCAGACCCTGACTACCGCAGCAAGCTTGGCTTTGATCCTGGAAACTATTCTTCCGATGATGCGCAGCCTACATGTTATGTGGCTAGTCGCCCAGCACTATAACACACCGGAGCGTATGGTCCGTCTAATGGAACGTATTGCATGGCAGCTGTGTGAACGTGTGATTCAAGCAGTTGAAGTCCACAAGTTGTTCATGTATGTCAACAAACTGTTTTGTTTTTTTTTTTTTTACCTGCAATTACATTTTTCATCATTATACTACAATGTTTGTTTGTTCCATTATTCCTCTGAGGTGCTTGGGCCAATTTCCACTCAGTTTTTCTGTGTGCACGGTCATGGTCACTGGGGTCAAAAGTCCAAATTTTAGTTTATCTGTTTCGCTACTCCTCCCAGGTCATTTGGTCAATTTCCACCAAAGTTGACATGTGGATGACAGTCTGCCCTACCACTGCCCAGAATGTGGTTGTTCTGGCAAGGTCAAGTTCGTTGTGGTCAAAGGTTAAAAGTCTAATTTTTATTTTTATTTATTAATTTTTTTTCCCACTTCAGTGTCCACCAGAATTGGCAGTAGGTGGTTTCTAGAATTTCCCAGGCAACATCAGATTTACCAAAAGTCAGGGTCAAGGTCATTGGGTTAAAAGTCAGGTTTCCCCTATTATGTGCACCAAATGTGACACACAAACGGGGATGGGTTCGAGAATTACCCCACAAGATTAAATTTGTCAAACGTAATGTCTGTCTGCTTGTTGACCTCCTTCTCTCAGGTCCTTTTGCTGATTTTTATCAAACTTGGTATGTCACTGAAGGTTGATCCTAAAACTACCCCTAATGAATTAATTTTTTCAAGGTCAAGGAATTTGATATTCAATCTGAATTGAACCAAATGTGGCACACACTTAGATGGAATCCAGTATTTCCTTGGCAGAGTCAAACAGAAGATGTTGTTTTTGGGTGTAGGCCATTTGGGTCAAATGTTAGCTTGCCATAGGGCTTAATGTCTTCATTCGGAGTTGACAAGTAGTATGTAGTTGATATGATATGATATATGATATGAGATTTATTGTCATTGTTATTACACGAGTGCAGCAACGAAATTACGTTTACCTCTCCAATTACCTCAGACAAGATACAGCAATTAATCCAAAATTATTACTTGTTTACTGTAATAATGGCACACATCAGAATTAAAGACAACACATATACATTTGACATTGTTTATGTGCACTAAACTTGAGGCAGTCTGTCATCCGAATTGAGGCAGAGTGGGTGAAGGCTGCAGCAGGAAGGGCCCGCGCTGCCCAGCTTGGGGGGTAGAAGGCTGCAGCAGTAAAAACAGCACTGCCTTTGAGGTGGCAGGGAGGAAGCCAGGGTGAGGGGAGTGGAGAGACACGGGGGGGTAATAGGGATGGAGGGAGGGAGATATGCTTCATGCGTAGATGAGTTAAGTTTCTGTCAGTTTCTGTCTGTGTGTGTGTAAAGTCTGACATTGCAAAGCAACAGCAGGCTGGGGGGTGAGTAGATAGATGAGAATTCATCATCTTACAAATCATATATTGTTTGAGTTATTTGAGAATCCATTATGTATTTAGACTGCTTTGTGCTTTTGTTCAACTGCACAATTTTCCTTGCAGTAATAAGAAGGTGGCCAAACTCAAGGTATGGGATGCGAAGCGGGTTCTAGATCAGTGGAAGTCATCCTACTTTGAGGTTCGTGCTGCAATTGAAGAAACAGGCAGAGATTCACGCTGGGAATTTGACCGTAAAAGTCTGTTTGAGAGGAGTGATTACATAGCATCAGTCTGTCAGGACCTGTACAACGTTTTGCAGGTCTGTGAAGACACACGTCATAATCAAACACCCAATTTGTATTCATATGCATCAAAGTCAAACAGAATTGTAATTCCTTTGAATTTGTGTTTTACAGATTTTGGAGGAGTTCAATAACAGCTTTGGCCCAGAGTTAAAAGCTGTGACAGATGACCCAAACCACATTGATGATGTTCTGTGCAGGGTGGGGAGCCTTCTTAGGCCTTTTGAGGACATCAGCTTTGACCCTTTCAGCATCTCTGAGATGAGCCGTTGGAAAGTTATCATGCAAGAGTTCAATATTAAAGTGGAAGTGAGTTTTGTGCAAAGATTTTTAAAAACAATATCTCCACACAAAAGTTAAGCAATTAATGAGTGGTGGGCACAGCTATCCTAAAAGTTAGCTTTAATAACTGCTATTCCATTAATTGAAAGGTTTACTCTAATAACGCTAAGCTACCACTAACCACGACCATGTATATGGCCATAACTATGCATTACATATTTCTTATTACATACTACACATTACATATGTAATACAGCACATATTATATACTGTGTATTACATACTACATATTGCATTATACATCATATATTACACTACATATTATATATTACATAACATATTACATCCTTGAAATGTCCCCTGGTGGCAAATGTGTGAACGAATGTACAACCCCAATTCCTATGAAGTTGAGACCTTGTGTGAAATGCAAATAAAAACAGAATATAATGATTTGCAAATCCCCTTCAACCTATATTCCATTGAATACACCACAAAGACAAGATATTTAATGTTTAAACTGACAGACTTTTTTGTTTTGTGCAAATACAAGGTCTGTCAATAAAGTAACGGTCCTTTTTATTTTTTTTCAAAAACTACATGGATTTCATTCATATGTTTTTACGTCAGACATGCTTGAACCCTCATGCGCATCTGTGAGTTTTTCCACGCCTGTCGGTGACATCATTCGCCTGTGAGCACGCCTTGGGAAGGAGTGGTCCCGCCCCCTCGTCGGATTTTCATTGTCTGGAAATGGCGGAATGAAAAGGACTTTTTTTTCATCAGAATTTTTTCAGAAGCTGTTAGAGACTGGCACCTGGAAACCATTCGAAAAATTTATCTGGCTTTCCGTGAAAATTTTATGGGCTTCACAGAGAATAAGGTCTGTTAGTACAGCTTTAAGGACCCCTTTAAGGACGCTCGGTGCGCCACGCTCCGAGCTGCGACGACGCGACAGAAGCCACCGGACCATTTCTAAACGGATGGCTCTGTGGATACGAGACCATCGTGTGCTCTTTCTCTGGTTATCACAAGAGCTGGACATCAGCCATTTTCCGGCAGATTTCACTTTTAACAAGAGATTTTGTCATGGAAAGCCACGTGGAGGCTTCGCGCATCACGACCGATTCGCTTTGGAAGCGAGACAAAGGAACACCTCCGTTTCGGCGTGTCAGAGGACAAGTTTGGACATGTCCAGCTCTCCACAATTTCACTGATACTTACTGGATTGGTAAGCATTGAAAGCCGAGATAGACATGTCCAAACTTGTTCTCTGACACGCCGAAACGAGCATACGACGGTCTCGTATCCACAGAGCCATCCGTTTAGAAATGGTCCGGTGGCTTGTGCCGCATCGTCGCAGCTCGGAGCGTGGCGCGCCGAGCGTCCTTAAAGGGGTCCTTAAAGCTGTACTAACAGACCTTATTCTCTGTGAAGCCCGTAAAATTTTCACGGAAAGCCAGATAAATTTTTCGAATGGTTTCCAGGTGCCAGTCTCTAACAGCTTCTGAAAAAATTCTGATGAAAAAAAAGTCCTTTTCATTCCGCCATTTCCAGACAATGAAAATCCGACGAGGGGGCGGGACCACTCCTTCCCAAGGCGTGCTCACAGGCGAATGACGTCACCGACAGGTGTGGAAAAACTCACGCATGCGCACGAGGGTTCAAGCATGTCTGATGTAAAAACATATGAATGAAATCCATATAGTTTTGAAAAAAATAAAAAGGACCGTTACTTTATTGACAGACCTCGTATTTGCTCATTTTGAAATGGATGCCTGCAACACATTTCAAAAAAGCTGGGACAGGGGCAACAAAAGACTGGGAAAGTTGATGAATGCTCAAAGAACACCTGTTTGGAACATTCCACAGGTGAACAGGTTAATTGGAAACAGGTGAGTGTCATGATTGGGTATAAAAGAGGCATCCCCAAAAGGCTCAGCTGTTCACAAGCAAAGATGGGGCGAGGATCACCACTTTGTGAACAACTGTGTGAAAAAATAGTCCAACAGTTTAAGAACAGTGTTTCTCAACATTCAATTGCAAGGAATTTAGGAATTCCATCATCTACAGTCCATAATATATTCAGAAGATTCAGAGAATCTGGAGAACTTTCTACACGTAAGCGGCAAGGCCAAAATCCAACATTGAATGCCCGTGACCTTCAATACCTCAGGTGGCACTGCATTAAAAACTGACATCATTGTGTAAAGGATCTTATGGGCTCAGGAACACTTCAGAAACATTGTCAGTTAACACAGTTTGTCGCTACATCTACAAGTGCAAGTTAAAACTCTACCCAAAAGCCATACATTAACAACATCCGGAAACGCCGCCGCTTTCTCTGGGCTGTGCTCATTTGAAATGGACAAACGCAAAGTGGAAAAGTGTGCTGTGGTCTGATGAGTCCACATTTCAAATTGTTTTTGGAAATCATGGGCGTCGTGTCCTCCGGACAAAAGAGGAAAAAGACCATCCAGACTGTTACCAGCACAAAGTTCAAAAGCCAGCATCTGTGATGGTATGGGGGTGTGTTAGTGCCCATGGCATGGGTAACTTACACATCTGTGATGGCACCATCAATGCTGAAAGGTACATCCAGGTTTTGGAGCAGCACATGCTGCCATCCAAGCAACGTCTTTTTCAGGGACGTCCCTGCTTATTTCAGCAAGACAATGCCAAGCCACATTCTGCAGGTGTTACAACAGCGTGGCTTCGTAGTAAAAGACTGCGGGTACTAGACTGACCTGCCTGTAGTCCAGACCTGTCGCCCATTGAAAATGTGGCGCATTATAAAGTGCAAAATACGACAATGGAGACCCCGGACTGTTGAATAACTGAAGTCGTACATCAAGCAAGAATGGGAAAGAATTCCACCTACAAAGCTTCAACAATTAGTGTCCTCAGTTCCCAAACACTTATTGAGTGTTGTTAGAAGGAAAGATGATGTAACACAGTGGTAAACACACCACTGTCCCAGCTTTTTTGAAACAGTTGCAGGCATCCATTTCAAAATGAGCAAATATTTGCACAAAAACAATGAAGTTTATCAGTTTGAACATTAAATATCTTGTCTTTGTGGTGTATTCAATTAAATATAGTTTGAAGAGGATTTGCAAATCATTGTATTCTGTTTTTATTTACATTTTACACAACGTCCCAGCTTCATAGGAATTGGGGTTGTACATAATAAAGGTATTACACCTTTTCCGGATGATAATATTATGATGCCCCATTTGTTGGCCTGTGATGGACAATGTGGTTTTTCAAAGGAAGTACATAGACAGCCACATACATGTGCCTTTACAGTACTAGTGCAGTGCCTGCAGAAAGTTCGTATTCCTCTAGAAAATTGGGAGCTTAAGTAGATTTCTCATAGATGGTCGTATGAGGCTGTGTTTGAAGGTGGGATGTAGAAAGAGGTGTACTTGCACATAGCTCTGAGTAGCTGAAAAACTCTGATCATTATGTACAATATTCCTCCTGCAGAAGGGGGAGGAGTTATGCAGTCTGATTGCCACAGGTAGGAAGGACGTCCTGTGGCGTTCTGTGGAGCACCTCGACAGCCTCAGTCTTTTGCTGGATGTGCTCTGACAGGACGTCAGTGTGGCATGCAGAGGGTGGGAGGTGAGCAGTTTTCTCAGCATCCTCCTCTGACACCTCCATCACAGACTCCAGCTCCACCCCCAGGACAGAGCCAGCTCTCCTGATGAGCTTGTTGAGTTTGTTCATGTCAGCTGCCTTCAGCCTGCTGCCCCAGCACACTACAGTGTAGAAGATGATGCTGGAGACCACTGAGTGATAAAACATTTGCTGCATATTTCTACAGACAATGAAAGATCTGAGCCTCCTGAGGAATATACATAGAATACATAGAATTATACATAGAATTATATGACAATAAAAGGATTCCTATTACTGTAAACAGGTTAATGGAAGAGAGTCAGACAAAATTAAACAGAACATTTAGAATATTTGAAACAGCAAATCAGTATCCCACCTCCTGAACACAGTTTATTTAAACTTGAACTCACGGCAAATATAAGATTTTATTCAGCTCATGTACTTAATGAAACTTTCTACAAATTGTGGGAAAATATACTATTGTATTCAGCTTATGTACTTACTGAAATGTACAAATAGTGAGAAATTTGTTTGTGTTATCAAAAAATGGATTTGAGCTACCGTTTCCTCAGTGTTGTCAAGTTAAACTCAGTTGCAAGGAACACTGACAGCATGCATGTCACAGTAAACAGGAACAAATGTATGATTTTAGTGTTAGTGGAACTAAATTTAGTGGAATCTAAGTGATCTGCTAATGGTTTTCAAAGTTAGCTGAAAAGTTAAACTGCTAACAAAAAGTTAGCTTCACTAATTAGCTGCTTTCTGATTAGCTGAATTACGCCCACCACTTTAATTAAGCTAAGAGTCAACTGCAACTCAAATGCAGATAAACTGTATGTGTAAAAAATTTTAATGTTGTTGTGCTATACAGAACTCACTTCTTATTTTGCTTTAATCATTCACTCTTATTTGTCAGCAATACTAAAAGTGTGCTTTGATTCAAGAATTTAAAAGTACCTGAGTCGTCAGGGACACTTACTAATTGTATACCATATGCTTACTTAGGCGATCGATGAAGAAGCCATCACCTTGCTTGACCATTCATTCACGAAACTGCGATCTTCAGCTGCTGCCATGGAAATGCTCCTGAAATTCAAACACATCCATTCCAGAGACAGCATCACCAACCGTCTGATGCATACATTTAATGACATCATGGCTCAGTATTGCAAAGAGGTAATTAGAATTTGAAAAAAAAAAAAAAAAATCACTTTTCAGCCTGAAGTTTGATTTAACCCCTTAACGCCCATCGTCGCATATATGCTACAATCTCTGACTCAAATATGCAACTTACCAAATTGACCTGTATGCCCGTTGTCGCAAATTTGCAACATACCATCATTATTATTATAACATTATAACATAAAGTCATTACCAGAATACCCAATATTACTATCTAGTTTTCTGCAAAAGTGAAATTAATAATCTCAACATTATTTACCACCTACTTAAAGGCAAAAACACACACAAAACATTTTTTTATATACAGCTATATAAATTCGGGCATTAAGGGGTTAAATGTACAATAACACCGGTTTTGTGGGAATTAGACTAACAGAGTTGCCATGCTTTTCAAGGACTTTGATGAAGATGTAACTTCACATCAAGACATCGGTCCCTTCTTTGTTTTGCACCCTGAGTATATGTTTTATTTAATGTAGGTACTGTTCTTTAAGATTCAATAGTTACAAAAAAATCTTGCCCTTATTTTAGTTTTTAGTTTGGTAGCAATAGTCAAAGGGATGCAGGAGCTGAAGAGACACATACAGCAAAGGTCACGTAGATTGGGAAGCAAACTAGAGGACACAACAGTCCGCAATCTGTATGGTATAGCTGCACCTACTTAAGTCACTAGCCACCATTGTGCCTGGTCTGTCATTGCTGAGTTTTTTGTAAAGTGTTTGACTTGGTTGATCATGCTTCTTTTTGGGTCATCCTGAGAATTCTCCTGTTCCGTAGATTTGTGTCCCATGCTTATTGGTCTGCTAAGGCACAGGAAATTAAGTGAATCCTGGCATGCATCAGATGTGTTCTGCCACCTACTCTGTTCATTGTTTTTATGGACTGTGCGTTGCATAAGGTTGTCTTGCACAGTGACTTGTGTGCCTTTATTGGTGATGAAAGGTTCACTGATCTTCCCCCTTCAGATGACGTTATGATCTTTAGGGTCTTTGTTTCACCTAGCTGCGACAAGTGGATGAGTACTTTTGGGAGACTAGGATAGACTGGTTGTTTGCCTGTGTGACTACAGTATGAAAGGTGGGGTGGTTGTATAGGTTGTTTGATGTAGATGCTTCAGCATCATGTGTTTATAGATCTAGCCCGACCTCAAACTTGACATGCTGATTGTCAATTCTCATAGCGTGATAAATAATGCCACTAAATAGTACAAAAATGTATTATTTTTATGTCATAAAACAAAAATGTATACATTTTATTATTTATTATTTTTATTTGTAGTTTATTCTGGAAGTTAAAGCTAAAATCACACTCAGGATCTGCTTTTTTCAATGTTAGACTCAAATGAATTTGGATAAACTAATTTCAAACTGAAAATCATGATTTAGAAAACACAAGTCAACAAATCATAAGGATTTCCTTTTATATTAAAAACAAAATACGGTGCATTGGGAAAGTATTCAGAGCACTTTACTTTTTCCACATTTTGTTGTTATAGCCTTATTTCAGAATGGAGTAAATTAATTTTTCCCTAAAAATTCTACTCAGAACACCCCATAATGACAACATGAAACAAGCTTTTTTATTTGTGCAAATTTATTAAAAATACAAAGCTAAGAAATCACATGCAAATAAGTATTTACACTCTTTGTTCAATACTGATGCACCTTTTTCAGCAATTATACTCAAGTCTTCTTGAATATGATGCCACAAGCTTGGTGCACCTATCTTTGGGCAGTTTTGCCCATTCCTCTTTGCAGCACCTCTCAAGTTCCATCAGGTTGGATGGATAACGTTGGTGTACAGCCATTTTCAGATCTCCAGAGATGTTCAATCGGATTCTGGTCTGGGCTCTGGCTGGGTCACTCAAAGACATTCACAGAGTTGTCATGAAGCCACTCCTGTGATATCTTGATTGTGTGCTTAGGACCTTTGTCCTCCTGAAAAATGAACCGTCACCCCAGTCTGAGGGCAAGAGCGCTCTGGAGCAGGTTTTTTCTGTACATTGCTGCATTCATCTTTCCCTCAGTCCCGACTAGTCTTCCATTTCCTGCCGCTGAAAAGCATCTCCACAACATGATGCTGCCACCACCATGCTTCACTGTAGGGATGGTGCCTGGTTTCCTTCAAACATGAGGCCTGGCAGTCATCCCAACAAAGTCAGTCTTTGTCTCATCAGACCAGAGAATTTGTTTCTCATTGTCTGAGAGTCCTTCAGGTGCCTTTTGGTAAACTCCAGGCAGGCTGCCATGTGCCTTTTACTAAGGAGTGACTTCCGTCTGGCCACTCTACCATACAGGCTTGATTGGTGGATTGCTGCAGAGATGGTAGTCCTTCTGGAAGGTTCTCCTCTCTCCACAGAGGAATGCTGGAGCTCTGACAGAGTGAACATCAGGTTCTTGGTCACCTCCCTGAGTAAGTCCCTTCTCCCCTGATCGCTCAGTTTAGATGGGTGGCCAGCTCTAGGAAGAGTCCTGGTGGATCCAAACTTCTTCCATTTACGGATGATTGAGGTTGCTGTGCTCATTGGGTAAATGGTAAATGGACTGCATTTATATAACGCTTTTGCATCTCCATCAGATGTTCAAAGCGCTTTATACATCAATGCCTCACATTCATCCTGATGTCAGCCTGCTGGCATGCAAGGCACCCATTACGCACCGGGAGCAACTAGAGGATTAAGGACCTTGCCCAAGGGCCCTTAGTGGTTTTGGGATTTGAACTAAGGATCCCCTGGGACCTTTAAAGCAGCAGAAATGTTTCTGTACCTTTCCACAGATTTGTGCATGGAGACAATCCTGTCTCAGATGTCTACAGACAGTTCCTTTGACTTCATGTTTGGGTTGTGCTCTGTCAGCTTTGCAACCTTATATGTTGACAGTGTATGAGCTTTTTGATATCATGTCCAATGAGATGAATTTACCTCAGGTGGACTCCATTTAATCTGTAGAAACATCTCCTGATCAGTAGAAACAGGATGCACCTGAGCTCAATTCTGAGCTTCATGGCAAAGGCTGTGAATGCTTATGTACAAGTGATTTCTTGTTTTGTTTGTTTTTTTTAATAAATTTGCAAAAATCTAAAAAAACAATTTTTTTCACATTGCCATTATGGGGTATTGTGTGTAGAATCTTGAGAGAAAAGAAAAAAAAAAAAGATTTTGACAAGTCTGAATTGTAATTTTCTTAAAAAAACAACAACAAATGAAATATATCTTAAATGTTGCTAAATTTAATACTGAAGATTTAAATCTGTGTTTTACATTGTAAATCATATGGTAACTGCAGCAACATGCGACACCAGTGGATGCTTCCAAACCTGAACTGTTTGCTAGCTAGTAATCAATTTTGTGACATGGATGCCTAAAATAATGGATGTGGAGTGAAACAAATACAACATATGTCTACATGCTTACAACTAATTATTTGTAAAGATTTTAAATGAGGGAACATACCAGGTCACTTTATTGGAAAGTGCCCCGACACCCTTTCTGAGGCAATTACATAGTTAAAACAATTACGTAGTCTTTGCTAGGGCACTGTATGTAGCCCAATCAATGTTAGATGCAAGATACATATGTACTTACATGGATTGATACATACATTGATGCATACATACACTGTAAACCTGAGCAAGTTAGCAGAACTCAGTCAATTGCCACAACATTTTTGAGTTCATACACTTAAAAGTCAATTATTCCCAGAACTTAAAAGTTTTGTACCTCATGGTTACATTTAATTTAAAGTGTTCATTAAGTAAAAGTAAGACCCTTCGGCTGCTCCCTTCTTTTTTACTCAGGGTTGCCACAGCAGATCCGAGGTGGGTTGGCATGTTGAGCTGGCACAAGTTTGATGCTGGATGCCCGCTGAAGCAACTCCACATTACATGGAGAAATGTGGCAGGGGTAGGGTTTGAACCGGGAACCTTCTGCACCAAAACTAAGCATACTAACCACTAACCACCCCTGCCAAAGTGCTCATTAAGTCAATAATAATTATTACTATAATAATTATTACTTAATTCTTTTAAGTTGGCCTTAAGTTATGCTTTGAAGTTTTGTTTACCTAATATAGTTAAATGGATTGCAACTATATTTACTTAATATAGATCAAGTCAATCAAAATTCTGAGTTTAATTTATTCTACTGAGAACGCAAGGACCATATTACACAAACTTGAATATTTAACTCAGTAGAACATTTCTTAAAACTTTGAGTTTACACTACTTAATCTTTTTAATTAATTTGAACATTCGGGTTTACAGTGTACATATACATACATACATACATACATACTTATATATGGGGGAGGTTGATAGCAAAATTACCCATATTGTAATGCTTAGTACTCAGGAACCATAATACAGACAGGCCCTCATCTGAAAGATAATCTTTTGCTGTGACTCCATTGTTCTGCTGGGTGACTTCAACACACACATGGGCAATGACAGAGACACCTGGGGAGGTGTGATTGGGAGGAATGGCCTCCCAGATCTAAACCCGAATGGGTCTTTGTTATTGGACTTCTGTGATAGTCATGGATTGTCCATAACAAACACCATGTTCGAACATAAGGATGCGCATAAGTGTACATCGTACCAGAGCACCCTATGCGGAAGGTCGATTTTGTGATCGTATCATCTGATCTGATGCAGCATGTTCTGGACACTCGGGTGAAGAGAGGGGCAGAGCTGTCAAATGATCACCATCTGGTGGTGAGTTGGATCAGAGAGTGGGGGAGGACTTTGGACAGACCTGGTAAGCCCATAGGGATAGCGTGGGTGAACTGGGAACATCTGGAGGTGTCCATTGTCCGACAGATCTTCAACTCACACCCCCGTCAGAGCTTTTCTACAACCCTAAATCCATTGAAGTTGGGACGTTATGTAAAATGTAAATAAAAACTGAATACAATGATTTGTAAATCCTCTTCAACCTATTATTCAATTGAATACCACCACAAAGACAAGATATTTAATGTTCAAACTGATAAACTTTATTGTTTTTGTGCAAATATTTGCTCATTTTGAAATGGATGCCTGCAACACAATTCAAAAAAGCTGGGACAGTGGTACTGTGGGACTGTGTTACACCACCTTTCCTTCTAACAACACTCAATATAAAGTTGAGTGATGAGTGAGTATATACAACCCCTGGCAATAATTATGGAATCACCGGCCTCAGAGGATGTTCATTCAGTTGTTTAATTTTGTAGAAAAAATGCAGATCACAGACATGACACAAAACTAAAGTCATTTCAAATGGCAACTTTCTGGCTTTAAGAAACACTATAAGAAATCAGGAAAAAAAATTGTGGCAGTCAGTAACGGTTACTTTTTTAGACCAAGCAGAGGGAAAAAAATATGGAATCACTCAATTGTGAGGAATAAATTATGGAATCACCCTGTAAATTTTCATCCCCAAAACTAACACCTGCATCAAATCAGATCTGCTCGTTAGTCTGCATCTAAAAAGGAGTGATCACACCTTGGAGAGCTGTTGCACCAAGTGGACTGACATGAATCATGGCTCCAACACGAGAGATGTCAATTGAAACAAAGGAGAGGATTATCAAACTCTTAAAAGAGGGTAAATCATCACGCAATGTTGCAAAAGATGTTGGTTGTTCACAGTCAGCTGTGTCTAAACTCTGGACCAAATACAAACAACATGGGAAGGTTGTTAAAGGCAAACATACTGGTAGACCAAGGAAGACATCAAAGCGTCAAGACAGAAAACTTAAAGCAATATGTCTCAAAAATCGAAAAATGCACAACAAAACAAATGAGGAATGAATGGGAGGAAACTGGAGTCAACATCTGTGACCGAACTGTAAATAACCGCCTACAGGAAATGAGATACACATACAGAAAAGCTAAACGAAAGCCATCATTAACACCTAAACAGAAAAAAACAAGGTTACAATGGGCTAAGGAAAAGCAATCGTGGACTGTGGATGACTGGATGAAAGTCATATTCAGTGATGAATCTCGAATCTGCATTGGGCAAGGTGATGATGCTGAAACTTTTGTTTGGTGCCGTTCCAATGAGATTTATAAAGATGACTGCCTGAAGAGAACATGTAAATTTCCACAGTCATTGATGATATGGAGCTGCATGTCAGGTAAAGGCACTGGGGAGATGGCTGTCATTACATCATCAATAAATGCACAAGTTTACGTTGATATTTTGGACACTTTTCTTATCCCATCAATTGAAAGGATGTTTGGGGATGATGAAATCATTTTTTCAAGATGATAATGCATCTTGCCATAGAGCAAAAACTGTGAAAACATTCCTTGCAAAAATACACATAGGGTCAATGTCATGGCCCAACATCCCCAATATTCGTGAAACATGCTTGTATGAGTCGGCCAACACCCACACACGTCCGCAATTATCCACAGAGGCATGTTTTTCCCTTACCAGGATTTTTGAGCTGCACAAAATTTTGGCTGTGGATGTCATCCGCCTTATATACTCCATACATATTCAATACATACACAAACATACTCAATCTATGCGCTATATATTTGCCGTCATCCGCTGATATCCACAACTGACAGGGATTTGCGGCTTGGCAGCAGACTGGGACAGTGTGTAAAACGGATATATTGCGTGCCCATCATGTCCACATCACAAATTAAAATAAGTTGTAGCGACTGCATACAGATTGGCCACGAATAAAGCGTTTTTATTACTTCTGCTTTGCATCTGATTTGCGGCGGATGCAAATCAGATGCAAATCGGATGCGCTGCAGCTGGGCTGTTCGCGCATTATTTGACTTGTTTACATTGTTAAGGCTTGATAAAACAGTTGCGTGTTTTTTCCTTCTTGTCTGCAGCTGTTACAGTATTTATTCCTATGTTTATAACAGATTTAACTTCTGTTATAATCGTTCAGACGAGCTGCGCTCTGATGTTATCCGCTGACGTCACCACTCACCCTGTTCACTGCTTCTTTACTCCAATCAACTTGTCCAAGTCCAGCAAATGCTCCAGAGGCTGTATTGGTGATGTGAGTAGTGATGCCGACTGCCCCAGTGCACTTCTTTTATGACCGCAATGCAGATGCCGTGCACGCGCAACACGTGCGCGATGCATTCATAATACACCCGTAATACTGCGTGATAATTGCAATGCGTCGGATCCGTTTCCTCACTACATGCGTTATACAACCATGATTGTTCATCATGTATTTGCTGTATACATTATTATTAATATATCCGTAATTCATACTGGGACATTTGTCATTTTTGGCCATTTTTGTTGCGGACGACAACAAATGCCCGTAATTTGTGTACTCAATTCATTCGCAATTAATACTCTCCCCAGTGGGACCGGGCCCTAAGGAGGAGTTCTCCCCAAACTTCAGATTGTGCACAGTCCTGACCAGCTGGTGATATATAACATGATTTCAGTGCAGATTTGTGTGCCATCATTGGGCGACACTTTTTGTCATGCACTGTAGTGAAACACACCTCTTATCTGAAGTTTGTCTCGCCTGACGTGCACGTTTTTGCTGTAGGTGTCCAGGATGAATGAAGTGTTCGAGGCAAATAAAGACAGTCCAGAGCTGAATAAGGGTGAGCCTGCTGTGGCAGGAGCCATCGCCTGGGCACGATCTCTTGTTTATCGCATCAAACAGACCCTACTTCTTTTCCAGCAAGTGCCAGAGCTACTGGAGAGTGAGCAAAGCAAAGCGGTGGGTTATTTAACTGTTGCACAATTGTATAGGTCATTATAAATGATGTTTAGATGAATGTGATTGAAAGCAATTATTGTGTGTGATTTATTTTTGTTGCAGGGAATTTCCATGTATAAGGAATTTGTTTTACGGTTGAGGGACTATCAGGTTAAGAAGTATGAGTGCTGGCTAAATGAGACAAAAACACAGATACCAATACTAATGAAAAGAATGCTGTTGGTAATTGTTACCAATGGAAGCCAAGGCCAGGCCGAAATGGTATCTAATGGACCTGTTGTTGTTATAGAACACAACTGTAACTATTTACATGTTGTCCAAATGCTTCCAATGTTTCTTAATCTTCTGTTTTTGCAGATTCCAGCAACTGAATATAGTTTGGAGAGGAATAGTCGATACACAGTCAACTTTGTGCCAAAGCTTTCTGAAATATTTTCAGAAACAGTCTACCTTATGTCTATGGGATACCCCATACCTGATGAGTTTAAAAGCCTTGCTCTTCGGCGGAAAGATTTCTGCAGGTAATGATGGAATGGGTTATGAGTGTAAAGAAAGTTTTATGAATTTTGGCTGCAACTAAAAGGAACAAGGTAAAGTGACAGTGCCACAGAGCTATAGATGTAGCACTGGAGTGGGAAACATTCATTTATTTTCTATACCAGCTTACTCCAATCAAGGGTTATGGTGGGGCTGGAGCTTATCCCATCAGTCATAGGGCGTAAGGCAGGATACACCCTGGACAGGACACCAGTCTATCACAGGGCCACATATAGACAAACATACACACTGGAGTGAGAAACACTCAACTACAAATCAAAAATCCTCCTGCCACCATCAGATTGGCAAATTCATTGCAGTAACAACTTTTAACGAGCTTGAAGCTGGGTAGTCGAAGACTGAGAAGGAAATAAGAACATCTCAGCACATGTAATGTTACACAGTTGGTGTTTAAGCAGTGGATCAAGGGCACTTCAGCTGCAAAAAAAGATAAAGCGGCACAGCACCACAGAGCTAGGGATGTACATTGAGAAACGCTCACATTGCAAAGCAGACATCCAGCAGTCGTAACACCTAAGCAACACCAGTTGGTAAAATGACAAATCACAGGCTCAGTGCTCCTGTAATGAGTGTTGGTGCTAAGCCAGTATGAGAATAAAGATGGTTATTACTTGAAGGATGTCCAACAGTATTGTGATTCTCCTAGCAGAGACAAACACTGGAGGGCAAAAAAATATATATTTTGAGGCTGCTAGTTTAACCTCTGCATTGTGTATGTACTCTCTTCACTCTATCACTCCACTCGGGGTGCAAGCTCATGATTTCCGCCATGGGAGGCAGGTGCTCAGAGCAGAAGGCTGAAACCAAGGCTCTGGCCTCTGTGGCCAGATAGTCTCTTAGCGGTACAGTGATGACCGAGAGTGAGGTTTACTGCCTACTACATACACAGGGACTCCTGCTGGCCTCCGTCACACTAGCATAGGTGTGTGAGGGCAATGAGATGAAAAGGAGATGCCTACTGGGTGTCAGGCCACATTATTAGGTTGCTTATGTCACCCAGGTCACGTGTGTGACTTTGTTGGTATTATGTCTCGAACTCTGCACATACGTAAAATGCCTATCAGGTATTAACATAGAGATGAATAAAAATTCTAATAAATGTTTCCCCCATAGACTGAATGTGGCAGAATACGTTACAGTTTAGCTCTTTGCTTGAGATTGATAAGTGTTACTTAAAATATACTGCATGTATTTGTTGTCGTTTAGTTTCAAAAGACTACATTAGAAGATTCAGTGAGATTTTTGATGACCTTTTGCCAGTATTCAGCACTTACCCTCCTTCATAATAACATAATTCTCTCCTCTCACAGACACACTGTGACTGATAACTGACATGAGGTCAACCAGCTTCTGTTGATCTTCGGTAGAAAATATGTATTTTTTTCACATATAAATCACATATTAAATAACAACACTTTTTAGACAGGATATCCCTTCCCAAACATTTCTGCTGATTCTGTGGGGTACGCAGCGAGCACGTTGCTTTGTTTACATTGTGGAATGCCATTTAATCCCTGGGCCAAGATAGTGGTGTGAGTTACTCAATACTGGCTGCTTTCATGAGTGACAATGTTCACTCTAATGTTTATGTACCTCTATGGGTATTCTGTACCATATCTGTCAGTCAGAAAGAATGAAGAAGAAATCCAGTGTATATCCTTTAGGGGGAAAAAAACTGTACAATGATTTGTACGTGTGGTCTTACTTGTCCATGTTGCTTTTAGGTACGTTTTAAATCTGAAGAAGCTTGTGAACCGTTACCACTCTGTACTGGACAGTCTCAGTGAGATCAAGTTCAATATGCTGGCTAAACACATAAAAGAAGTGAAGACAGAGTTACAGAGAGGCTGTGAAGTACTCAACTGGAAATCTTTGGGTATGTCGCACACATAATGGAGATATCTGGTGTGATTACTGTCACTACTACAGTACTATTACTGTACGGTGACATGAATTCATTTTAGGTTTTTCCTGTTAAAGTGATTGATTTGTTTTTCATTCTAGGTATTGATGATTTCATCAAGCAAGGCACTCAGGCTGTCTCTAAATTTGAGTCAGTTGTCAATGAGATTCTGAAGATTGAGGGTGTAATTGATTCCAAACTACACAACCTGATGACAGCCAATTTACTGAAATGTCAAACACCAGACAAACTAAACGGCTTACCAGGTATAAAAATTAGAAGGATACTTACAATGCTTTTAAATAATTCTTTTATACTTTAGTTTGCTGATTGTTTTAAGGTTTAAAAGAGTTCATTGAACATATTGAGCACGAGCAGTCGGGAAAGGTGGCCTTGCTGAGTCGGGAGTACTCAGACATTGGGCCCCTCATTACTATGATGGAGCACGTGATCATACAAACCAGAAGCAGCAAAGCCAAATGTATGATTCAGTATTACCTCTACTGGGAACGCAAGGTTCATGATGCCCTGCTAACGATGGTGCTAAGGTAATTCTAGAAAACGTGCAAATAAAAATTGTCTTCTTTGTGATTAATTTTAGCTGTTGGTGTGATTTACAGTACATTTTCTGTCTCTGTCTTTCTAATATTGTGGTTTACTGAATTGTTGCTGAATTTGTCATTCAGGAGCTTTCAGGCCTTCAACAAGGATCTTATGGGTAACACTCTTCTTTTCAAAATTGAAGCCATCCTCTCTGCCCCCAAAATTGTTATTCTACCTCAAAAGAGTGACATCTATTGGTTGATCAAGCAGTGTCTGAAGGACTGTGTAGAAAGCACAAAGGTGGGGTTATCATCTCTTCAGTTATTTATCATTGACTCATTCTATAATTTGAGAAACATTTGCTTGTTTGTTCCATTTCTCCTATGAGAAGCTTGGGTCAGTTTCCAACAGAGTTCATATGTGCATGTAGGTTGATCCCAGAATTGTCTTTAAGAGGTTTGCTTTGGCAAAGGTCAAAGTCAGTTGGGTCAAAGGTCAAAATTATTCTTTGTAGTATTACTAGTATACCCTAACCCTAACACTACTATAGTAGTAGTAGTGTTAGTATTATTAAATTTCAGTCCGATGTCCAATCCGGGCAGTTATATGTAGGTGGGTTCTGGAATTGCCCAGGCAAGATCAAATTTCCGAAAGGTCAATCATTGGAGTCATATTAATTGAGGCAAAAGGTCAAAATACAGGTTTGTCACTCCTGTTTGCACTAAACCTTTTCCAGAATTGCTCAGCAAGGTCGTATTTGTCAGCGGTCAATCAACGGGTCCAAGCTCATGTCTGCCTGCCTGATTGTTGGCCTCATCTTTTTGCTGATTTCTCCATGACTGCCATTGCATAGTCATACTAATTCAGGAAATATTTGTTTGTGTGTTTGTTTTTTCCATTGCTCTTCATGCTTTGTGCATGTAGGTTGATCCCAGAATTGTCTTTGAGAGGTTTGTTTTGGTAAAGATCAAGGTCACTGAGGTCAAATGTCAAGGTTTTGACTTTATTCTTATTCCTATTTCAATGTTCCGCTCAGGTCCAATTTCCACCAAACTGGGTATGTGGATGGTAGTCCATCCCACAAATAAACTTAATGGGTTTGTTTTTGGCAAAAGTCAAGGTAATTGGTAACAAAGGTCAAAATTATTTATCTTTATTTTATTTAACCTTTATTTAACCAGGTTAGTCCCATTGAGATCGAGACCTCGTTTGCAAGGGAGGCCTGGACATTTATAAAGTTTCCAGTTCACCTAACCTGCATGTGTTTAAATTATGATTTTTTTTTTTTACTATGATGTCCACCAAACCTGGAACACATATGTAGGTGGAATCCAGAATTGCCCTGGCAAGGTTAGCCGGAGGTCAGTCATTTTGGTGAAGGTCGAGGTCATGGGGGTAAAAATGTCAGATTGCTGTATAGCTGTTATTGTCTTCATGCCCACAGGTATTGCTACATAATTTTAAAAAATATCCAATTTCTAAAGACTAAAAGGATTCTGTCCTTATCGCTTGCTTCAGCAATTTGTGCGGTGGATGCACGGAACCTGCATCGAGTGTCCTCCACAACATGTGAATGAGGAGGAGGAGTTGGTAACAGTCAGCTTCTACAATGACCTGTACCAGAATCCTCAGATAAAAGAAGGTGCCAACATCGTGTCCAAGAACATCCAGCAGCTGCTCTTTACTGTGGAACGCAGCCTTAATCACTGGAAATGTTATCAGCACCTTTGGGAAAGGAACATAGCCACTGTCAATGAAAAATTTGCTTCAAAAAATCCTTCTTTTGTTCTGTACGATGAGAAGCTACAGTTCTTTGCTGGCATTAAACAGGAAGTCATGATGGAGCCTCTATTTAAGAATGAGCGCAGCATACATTTAAACCTTCAGCCTCTGGTTTACACTGCACAGGAGGTTGCTCAGGCCTGGATGGACTCTCTTGGTAATCTGCTCAACCAGTCTGCCAGAGGTGATCTATTCGACGTGAGAGATCAACTGATGGTACTCAACATGCTTCTATGCAAAATATTAACTATTTTATATATAGCTGTCATGTTTTTCGAAGTAAATTTTTTTTGACAGTGATTATTTATCCATGTGATACAACAGCAACTGTCTAAGAACTTGAAGCAGAGCCCCAACACTTTGGAGGATCTAAAGTGCATCCTTGGTACCATCTCAGAGATCAGGGACATGTCCGTAGATGTGGAGATGAGGCTAATTGATACCAAGGAAAGATACAGAACACTGGTTATGCACAAGTTAGAGGTACCATTGCTTACTCATGAGTTTGTCTAATGTTAAACTGATGCTTCCTTTGCTGAACTGCTTGTGCACTATTTCAATGTGTAGGTCGCACCAGAGGAGCTGGAGCTGGTTGCCAGTATTGACCAGATGTGGAGTGACTTGTGTGCCAAATCTAAAGCTGTAAATCAAAGTCTGGAAAACATCAAGACAACATTTGTTGAGGTCAGATATTGCAAAACGTTATCCCACATGCCATCTAAAAATACAAACTGAAACCTTTGGCTTTGTGGGTTCTATCTTTCATGACACTCAAAGATTGTAAAGGAGCAGACTGACGAGTTTCAACAAGATTTATCTATTTTTGCTGAGAGCTTCAGCATGCATGGTCCTGGAGCTGTAGGAGATGACTTGGAAAGAGGTACTGTTGAACCCTGCCTCATCTGTACCGTCCCACACGGTAATAAAAGATCACACTCACTCGTATGTTCTTTGCAGGAATAGCCATTGTGGGAAAATATGAGGAAGAACTCACCCAGATAGATGCAAAACGGCAGGAGCTAGCTAACGCTGAGAAGCTACTGGACCTCCCAATCACCAGTTACCCAGAGGTTGCCAGTATGCAGAAGGAAATGAAGGGCTTGATGCAGATCTATGATGTCTATAATGCTCAGAAGGTTAGACCTATTCATCCATTCATTCATTCATTCACTCATTTCCTGCCACTTATCTGGGTCCAGGTCACAGTGTCAGTAGATCATGCAGCTCGTTCCACCCTTCCCTATCTTGCGTCAAGTCCTATAACTCTTTCTGAGGGATCCCACGGTGTTTCCAGCTGCCTCCTTTCAAAGAAATGGTGGCTCTACTCCAGGTTCCTCCTGGATATTTGAGCTTCTCACCCTGTTTCTGTGTGTTAGCCCAGATACCCGACGAATGAATCTCATTTTCCCACTTGTGTCCACAAAATTGTTTATTCCGTCATTTCCCAAATCTCATAACCATAGTTGAGAATAGGAGGGTAAATCGACTGCTAAATCAAGAGTTTCGCCTTCTGTCTCAGCCCTTTCTTCAGTACGATAGTCCTGTACAGCATCCACAGGACCTCAGGTACAGTGCCAATCCATCTGTTGATTTCACTCTCTATATTACCCCCACTTGTGAACAAGCTACTTGAACTCTTCCATGAAGGGCAATAATTCTTCCCTAACCTAGAAGGGACAATCCAACCTTGAGGACCATGGTCACACACTCAGCCTCAAACTTGCCCAGTGCACAGTGGAAGTCACTGTCTCCTGAAGACAACAGAACCATGTCATCTGCAAAACGCAGAGATGTAATTCTGAAGTTACCAAACTGGATGCCTTCCAATCCCAGACTGCTTCTTGAAATCCTGTCCATGAAATGGATTAATGACAAGGGGCATCCCTGGCAGAGTCCAACTCCCACCGGGAACAGGTCTGATGTCATTTGGATTGAAAATAAAAAGCAAAAGCACTGGCCAGTAGATGGCAGTGTTCATTCCAGCGTGTTCATTGCTGCCACACATTCGGTAAAAGTGCGGAATCCACTTAACAAACCAAATTTTCAGTTTTCAAATTGCCTTTTTTTAACAAATGAAAGTAATGACATATTTACAAATACAGATTTATTTGTAAAACCCACCACACGTTTCAGTAAATTGTGTGTTACCGACCAACCAACCACTCCTCAGGAAACTAATTTACCCATAATACGAGGTCTGTTAGAAAACTGTCCGACCTTTTTATTTTTTGCAAAAACTATATGGATTTGAATCATGTGCGCTTGCATCAGCCAAGCTTGAACCTTCCTGTGCATGCGTGAGTTTTTTCATGCCTGTTGGTTGCGTCATTCGCGTGTGAGCATGCTTTGAGTGAGCAGTGGTCCAGCCCCCTCGTCGGATTTTCATTGTGAGAAAATTTCTCAGATAGTCACACGATTGAAAAGCCACTGAAAGCCCTCTGAATCTTCCGAATGGTGCAAGAGCTGGGCATGTTACAACATGTCCTGTGAGACCAGCACGGAGGTGCTTTTGTCCCGCGCCATTAGCAGCTCCGTGACGAATTCAGACATTTTCCTCGCAATGAAAATCCGATGAGGGGGGTGGACCACTGCTCACTCAAAGCGTGCTCACAGGTGAATGACGCAACCGACAGGCGTGAAAAAAACGCATGCGCAGGAAGGTTCAAGCTTGGCTGATGCAAGCACACATGATTCAAATCCATATAGTTTTTGCAAAAAATAAAAGGGTTGGATATCGCGGCATGTGTGTCCTAAGTGCTAAACCTCAGAATTAGTGCATTACTTTAAAACTAAAACATACAGTGGATATTTTCACTTTGTAAAATGACAGACATGACATTAATTTAAATAACTTGCCCGGAATTAATTTGTTTAAAATTTGAACCATAAATCAAAAATGTCTGCCTGTGCATGACTTGTGTGATATGCTGGCAAGTCTGTATGGTGTGAAGAGAAATGATCTTTTTTCCCCCTTCGTCTTTCTTTGTCTGGTAGTCAGCTCTCCTCTGCCTGCAGAGGATACAGCTGTACCACTCATAGCTGTCTGTCTGCTACAAAACATGTAACAGGTAGGCACTATAATCTCTGATTTTAGACTTCACAAATCTTTTTAACTGTTAAGCTTTATTCACTATCACTATGCCCACAAAAACATGTTAGTGGCCTAAAAATTATCAGAACTAAATTTATTGGAAGCTAATTGGTCCGCTGATGGTTTTCAAAGTTATCTGAAAACCTGGCCCACCACTGTATATAAGTCACACCTGAGTAAAAGTTGCACCTTTTTTCTATATTAGCAGCTCTTTAATTTTGTATTTTTGTGCATTGTTGTGTAGTCATTGTTATTGGCATTGATTATTTGGTTATTGGAGTGTATTTTGTTTTGTGCTTTCATTTTTGGACAAGTCCTATATATATAGTCAGAATTGTTATTATTAATAAAGAATGTGTGATTTTTTGGAATAGAAGTTGCAAGAGCATCTAAACTAGCACAAAATAAGCAAGTTATACTCTGAAAAATACGGGTATGTCATGAAAAGTGCAACGTGAAAACAAACTATGCAGCATGAACTTTGGTTCAGACCTTGTTCCAGACTTGCAGGTGTAAAAATGTCCTCAACAACAACAAATGCTATCAATTTATAACTCCACATATTAAAAGAGCACATAATTAGTTGGTGGTTAACTTTGATACACTAAATCAAAGAAGCAACTTTGTTTTGCTATATATCCCATATACATGTCTGCTACCTGCTGGATGATTACTGGATGATTGAGGAAGTATACAAAATTAGAAACAACTGTCCATCTTCACATCAGCTAGTAAGCTAGGAACCACTGGGAGAAACATGATACCCATTACATGAGTAAATACAAGACAAAAATAAACAGAGCGAGAAAGTTCTTTGTCTTTCAGCTGTCCTTGGTTGTTCATGGTCATCACAGTAGACCCAGTACAGGTTTGCAATGGGATTTGTCACGTTTTACACTAATTGTCCTTCTTGAAGCAACTCCATTTCTACATGGAGACGCACACACAGGTCCTGGTCTTCCCAAGATATTTCCCAGACAGGTCCTAATTAGGACCCACTCTACTTCTTTTTTTTTTTTTTTGATCTGATGGGATCAGGTGCACAGAGAGCAGACTGAACAAGAAAGTAAACCTGAAATTTAAGAATGGATAGAATGTGTAGCTGGGGTTGATACCAAAATGATTTGTTACCTGAAATTACTGACGGGAAGCTTGAAGCACTGTTTGGAACGTTTCGAAACATTTGCAACACCTGTGTTTCTAAACATTGTTCCGGAGTCCTTATAAAAGGAAGACATCGTATACTGCACTTACATGGGGCCTTGTTACGTTGCCAGCTGTTTGGAAACATTGATTTGATAGTCACTTGTTTTGTTAGTTTTACAACCCTGCATAAAGTGCCAAGACCACTGTATGAACTAGGATCACACTGTATTAGTTCATAAACAGTACTAAGTAACAATGAAAAAGTAAAAGTTGCCTTTTTAATGGGAAGGTCTACAGGCAGCACATGGTCTGTATGTGCATCGGCATGTGTTGCCTGTGGACACAAATATAAATATTCATAACACATTTTGTTCTGCCAGGATAGATCATAGCTCAGTGGTGTTGTGGTTCTTGTCTTACTGAATAAGCATCAGTTCCCCTGACTTGATTTCATTTGATTTATTTCTCTCAAAAGAACACCCCTATTGAGGTATGAGAGAAACAACATCTCAATACATATATATTTTTTTTACCATGTTTCAACCTATACCAAAGTTCTACATTCAGTTATCGATAACCTGTCTGAGATTATAGGTGATAGGTGATGTTAGCTGATTAAAGATCTCAGGATGTATATTAACAGGCAGATCAAGCTTAATTGCTTTATCTAATAAGATAAAATAGCACACCATGCTTGCATTATTTGCTTTGCTTTGTTTTGTTAAATTTATTGTTAATATTGCACATGCGACCCAAGTATACTTTGATTTCAAAATCTAAAATTAGGAAGATTCCTCACTTTACCTTTGGTAAAAAAAAAATTGCAGCTGTGGTCTTACCTACTAGGGCTGCACAGTGGCTTAGTGGTTAGCACTGTTGTCTCACAGCGAGAAGGTCATTGGTTCGAATTCCACCTGTGGCCTTTCTATGTGGAGTTTGCGTGTTCTCCCCGTGTTTGCGTGGGTTCTCTCCGGGTGCTTCGGCTTCCTCCCACATTCAAAAGACACGCAGGTTAGGTGGATTAGAAACTTTAAATTGTCCATAGGTGTGCGTGTGGGTGTGAATGTCTTTGTTTGTCTACATGTGGCCTTGTGACAGACTGGTGTCCAGTCCGGGGTGTACCCCACCTTGTGCTCTATGACTGCTGGGATAGGCTCCAGCTCACGTGACCCTTAATTGGACTAAGTGAGTGTGTGTGTGTGTGTGGTCTTATTAGTACTAAATGGTAAATGCCAAGCATTATAGCAATCATAAATCATAAACTCAGTTCATTACTACACTCTAAAAAATGAACCGCTGTCTCAATGAGAAAAAGTGATGTAACAATTTGCATAGATTTTTTTTAAAGTTATTTCAATTTAACTAAAGTTATTTCAACTGAACTAGAGAAGTGTTGTGGCATTAATTCAGTTTGTTGATGCAACAATTCAAATTGTTGCATCAATTTTTCTTGTTGAGACAGCAGTTTTTTTTTAGAGTATACTTTCAGCCATGACTGAGAAAAACGCTGAATCCCACATTGCTTTGTTTTTTGTACATAAGGCATTAATCTTCACCGAAGTCTGCAGGTGGACCCTAGCTTTATAAAATATCCCAAAGGTGGAAACTAGTGTGAAGGTGCCATCCGTGTAGCGATGGTGCAACACACAACAGGAAGTGCGCACTCCTTAATCAATGCATTTTTCCAATAAGAAAGTTGCAGATGTGCCCTCCTTTCCATCACTTGAGGGAACTGTATTTTTTTTGGGGGGGGGGGGGGGGGGGGGGGGGGGGGAATTGGTGGAAAAAGGACTTTTTTCAGTAGAAAATTATTTCAACTGTTTTGAAATAGCACTGAAATTTTTTTTAAACTGTTTGCCCTTATGTCTTTCAGGCCGCAATGACCGAGTGGTCTCAGACTTTGTGGGGAGATTTGAATATCCAGGTGTTACAGGATGGAGTTGAGGCATTCATTAAAAGATTGAGGAAGCTCCCTAAAGATGTGCGGGGAATGCCTGTGGCTTTTTTCCTGGAAAGACACATGAAAGAGTTTAAAGAGTCTCTGCCTCTTATGATGGATTTGAAGAATGAGGCTCTCAGAGACAGGTCAGTCTGCAGAACTACACACCAGCTGTTAGTAGTATGGAATCTTAAAAATAAAAGCTAGGCTGTAATCCGGTGCAAATCCTATATACACCGGATTACATAGGCCCTGAAGTCTTTTGGTGCCGACACTTATCTCCGGATTCCTTTGTGTGAAGCGGATGAGTCTACAACTGTCACTGGACGGGATGTTAGTATGATACAGGTTCCGCAGCCAGTGCTGGCATCCATTTACAGCTGAGTGGACTGAGACAACGCAGATAAAGTGTCTTGCCCAAGGACATAGGTAGCATGAGAAGGATTCAAACCCAGGTCTACATATTGACAGACCAGCTAAGTATCCACTGAGATACCTGTTTTACTCCATGACAGTCTGGCAAGAATAAATAAAAACTCTGCAAATATAACATGAAAGGTTTGGGGCCCCTATATTTGACCCCCGTCAAATCATCAGACAGTGTCGTTGCTGGTTTTCACCTGATGCAGTTAGTAATTTAACACCCAATGCCCGTATCCTCTAAATCATGACATAGTTTACACTCCTGCAGATGTGTTTGCCTAAAAGTAAGGTGTGGTTGTGTGCAAACATCTAATATCCAGTGCTGTATAGTGCTGCTTAAAGAGGGCAACAGTCAGATGCACCTTACATCAGCAGATTAACAACGTACAATCACTATGTATCTTTACTACTCACTAGCAAAGGTGTTTTAGGATGACCGTGTATTATGGCCACTGTGTTATTATAACATCATTACATCATTACATTACTATACATCACGAAAGTGAATTGAAAATAATAATTTGATGAATTGATAGTAAACATTCCTGGAAACATACCAAATCTGACCGTGCTGCTGCACTGCTTCACCTCAGGGAGCACTGGTGGCCGCTGTCCACCGCTGTCCACTGTCCACTCTGACAGGTTGGCCATAATCTGTTCATCTGCCAGAAAACCTTTCACTTGTGTTTGCTTCCACAGTAGCACAATGCTGTGCACCTAGTGTCCTCCGGCTTAAAGAGACGGACAGGCATTACTCTGATTCGCTGATATTACTTCTGACTACAACACACTCATGCCTAATAAACATGGTAAAGCCAATTCTTGTGTGCACTTAACAGTGTTGTTTAATTATGTTTTTGAAAATCTTGGGCCACAGACACTGGAAGGAACTGATGGAAAGGACTGGAACTAGCTTTGAGATTAAACAGGACAGTTTCACTCTTGAAAATATGTTTGCAATGGAGCTGCACAAATACGGAGACATCATAAATGACATTGTAACCTCTGCTGTTAAAGAGCTTGGTATAGAGAGGGTAAGCTTCCTCTTATGAATTTCTCATTTTGTTTTAAAAGTTCACTTTTGCCAAATTAAGTTCCATATTTTCCAGTATGTAAATAAGTTATTTTTCCTAGTTTGCGAGGTCCTGCAACTTATACACTAGTTAAATTTTTTTTTTCTCTTCAAGAGGAATTTTTTTGACAGATGTAACATATACTCTGGAAAATATGATAAATATTTAGTATCTGCATGTACATAACATATATATAATAAATGTGCACATGTGTGTTTGTTTGTTTGTGGATGCATTTCCAGGGAGTGAAAGAAGTAGTCCAGACATGGGACAACATGAAGTTCACGCTGCAACCCTATTTAAAAGGAACACAAGCATGTGGATCTGTCTTGGTTGCAGTGGAAGAGATCATACTTAATCTGGACAACGATGCTATGAATTTGCAGAGCATGGCAGGCAGTAGCTTCATTGGACCTTTTCTTGACATTATACAGCAATGGGAGAAAGACTTGTCGCTAATTAGCGAGGTCATAGAGGTGAGTCAGAGCGAGTAAATGTCGTTGTCACTACAAAGCTGATCTGTGAACTGTCTGCTCAAAAATATTCCTGTACAGGTATGGATGGCAGTGCAGCGAAAATGGATGTATCTTGGAAGCATATTTATTGGTGGAGATATCCGCTCACAGCTACCAGAGGAAGCCAAGAAATTTGATAACATTGACAAAGCTTTTAAAGAGGTGAGTGTTGTTTTGCAATAATATCTACAGTTTCCTTCAAAAGTATGCAAATGCCAAAGCAGTTCTTTTCTTTGTGTTATATCCTGAAGGCATTAGATAGTTTAGAATGCCAGTTTTTTTTTCCAGGCAATAAATTTGCATTATGATTCCAATCATTTCTAAGGGGCTGCTCTTTGCTTTTGGGAATCGAAGTAATATATCTTCTTTTTTGTACAGATAATGACTGATACAGGAAAGGGCCCAAATATTAAGCGGTGTTGTCTGGTTCCTAACCGGCTAGCACAGCTGCAAGACCTGAGTGACAGTCTGGAAAAGTGTCAGAAAAGTCTCAATGACTACCTTGACTCTAAACGGAATGCTTTTCCTCGCTTCTTCTTCATATCTGACGATGAGCTGCTCAGCATTCTGGGGAGTAGTGACCCGACGTGTGTCCAGGAGCACATGATCAAGGTACAAAGAATGGGCAATATAGATTTAAAGGGATATTGTGATATTTCATATGACCATTATACAAATAATGAATGTTTATGAGTGCAATGGTAAGAAACGAACTGAGGATCACAGTACAGCTATGCAGCACCAGAAGTGGCCATGGTATAGTTCTACCTTAGAACTGGGATATATTATAGAAGACATACCTTATTGAATTTTCATTTAGGAAAAAACAAACAAAAGAAAAGCCTGCCAATAAAATGTAATCTTTGCCATGCTATATGTGTGGAATGAGGGAGGTGATGGTCAAATGTTAAAGTGGTGTGCTTGTGACCAGAGGGTCCTCAGTTCAAATCTTTGTCAATTCAGAAAATCAGTCAAGGCCCTTGGGCAAGGTCCTTAATCCCCAAGTTGTTCTCAGTATGTATTGACATAGCATGGCAGCACCCTGACATCACTGCATGAGTGTGTGTGAATGGGTGAATGTGAGGCATCACTGTAAATTGCTTTATGAAAAGTGCTATATGAATACATTCCATTTAATCCATTCCCACAGTTTGATTTGAGTTTATATATTTGAGCCCATAATAAAAATTTTTTGTCAGTGCATACATCCAAAGCATTTATTCACCCGCATGTCCACATCTCTCTGGCGTTCCTCTAAAAATTTGTGACTCCAGGATTTCAACAATTATTTCAACAAAAAATACAACCAATAGAGAGAGAGATTTGTCTTGATCAGTTTCTCCCTCAATGAATTCTACTTTTTTATACAATGATCAATCTCCAAATCAACGTTACCGGTACGTGTAATTTCCCTCCATGAACTGGTTGTCATTTGAGCATCTTTGTAGTTTTTTGACTCTGTGTTGTAAGGTTGGTCATATTTGTGGACTTTTCTGCCAATCTTGATCCATGACCAAAATGTAATAGTTTTTGCACGCTGAAAAAACTATAAATAGGATGAGAGATGGATGAGTGAAACCGTGGTCTCCGTTGTTAAAGCAGGTGCGCATCAGGCTATGGGGAGGGTTTGCAGCCACGCAGAGGGCTTTGATCTAAAGCAGTTTGGTTCGTAACACCCAGGGATATTACAGTGCGGGCACAGCAGCATTTTGTTAATAATTGCCAGGCCTGCCTCGTTTAGGCATCGGTGTCGCTGACCGAACGGTCCCCCCTAAAAATCAGTCCGCCCTGCCTTCACTGCACATGCGTCATAAGCCGCGGTTCACGGATTATCACCTCGTGTGTGCTTAAAACTGCACTCCAGTCATCATCTGTCTCAGCAACAGATATCTGAAGCTTTTGTACAACAATCATTTCCACATAAATTCAGCATTATTTCATCATAACAGACGGAGGAAGTGATCAGAGCGCCGCAGCTACATGAGCTGCTAAGCTGATGTGTTCACTACCATCGGTCATTTCAAAGCGTCACCAAGTATGACCTCATTTCTGCTTAAAACAGCCTTGTTTCTGCTTAAAACTGACTTTAGAATGATTTAAGAGGTTCTACCTTGTCATCTGATGGTTAACTCATTGAGTGCCAGCCATTTTCAAAGTTCAGAACATCCCAGTGCCAGGATTTTTCAGCATTTGAGTGTTTTTTCAAGACCCATAGAAAATTGAGTTCTATGTCCATGTCAACAACAAACATACCAAAAGAAACTTCAGACTTTCCTTTATCATCAGAAAAAAAACTTTGTTTGTACCTCTTTCCATTCTTTAGTAATTGTCTGCAGAACATGGGTGGGTATCACTAAAATTGCTGATTTCTGACAAAAAATTGAGAAAATTGGCTTTTTGTGACAAGGAGAAAATGTCTTTGATTATAATTGCTTGTAAGCAGCCTTTGTGTGAGGTGTGTGTCGTGCGCTCGGCGTTTTTTCATTCCAAGGAAAAAGAGTGAACGACTGGAGCAGCGCGACTGCATCACAGTTTGACAGACAGCCAGGTGGAAACCAGTCGGATTAGGAGCGGTACAACCGTAAGACGTCCGCACAACGGTGGAGAGCGAGCCGCACTCCGATCCACACTCACACTGCTACCACCCACAGAATGGGTTCCCTTGTGATTACAACTCTAATTTTTTTACACAAGCTAGATCAGCTGATTACCCCCCCCCCCCCCCCCATAAAAAAGTGTAATTGGCGCGATAATGCGTCTTTGGCGCTGAGCGTTACTATCTGAAAAGACGCGTTTAAGCGTCAATGGCACTCAATGAGTTAATAATCCCATAACTCCATTTGATCGCTTTGGGTAAAGAGACTCTGTCTCAGAGCTCTGAAATGACACATGCGCAGTGGAGGCAGGGCGGACCAATTTTTAGGGGCGGACTGGTCGGTCTGCGACACCGGGTCTGATCACACTTTGAAAAATAAACACCCGGGCTTTTAATCAAGGAAACACAGTACACAAATATCAGTGTATTGATAACGGTACAATATGACTCATCCCTACAAGATACCCCACTTCTGCAGAGTGAATGAGTGGAAGCAGCAACACAACATGCATTCCTTCAAAATAGAGATGATCACTGCTGTATATTGGTGAGACTGTGTGAAACAGCGCCTTCTGTATGTTGTCCTGCCAGATGTATGACAATATAGCATCTCTGAGGTTTGAAACTGAAAGCAGTGGAGACACAGCAGTTCAAGCACTCATCTCTGCCGAAGGCGAGGTCATGGAGCTGAAGAAGCCTGTTCCAGTGGAAGGCAAAGTGGAGGAGTGGATGTCAGGAGTGTTGCTGGAAATGAAGAGGACCAACAGACTTATCACAAAGGAAGCAATATTCCGTTACTGTGAAGACAGGAGCAGGTTTGTATAAACACATGGGTGTGTTGGTGAGCCAGAGTAAATTTTTCATGCTATCCCCATGTTTTTCAGGGTCAACTGGATGCTTTTGTACCAGGGCATGGTAGTGTTGGCTGCAAATCAAGTGTGGTGGACCTGGGAAGTAGAGAACATCTTTGAACGTGTGAAAAAAGGAGAAAATAATGCGCTGAGGGATTATGCCAAGAAAATGCATGAGCAGATTGACGAGTTGGTAACATGCATTCAGCAAGACTTGAAGAAGAATGACAGGAAAAAGATCAACACTGTCCTTATCATTGATGTGCATGCAAGAGACATTGTTGACAACTTTCTCATGAAAAGGTAGCCTTTATGTTTTTAATTGCTTTTGATTGGAATGACAAAATATCCCATTGATATATATTTGACATATATAATAGCCTCTGTTGCAGCAGGTGAACTTCTCTTAATTCTCTTACCAGTATTATGGATGCAAGGGAATTTGAGTGGGAAAGCCAACTTAGATTCTACTGGGTCTGGGAATCTGATGATCTGTTTGTGCGCCAGTGCAGTGCCTCATTCGCTTATGGCTACGAATACATGGGGTTGAATGGGCGACTGGTTATAACCCCACTGACAGACCGCATCTACCTCACCCTCACACAGGTCTGAGTAACCTTAGTGTCAAGAAGATCTGTGCAAATTGGTACCAACTAAGTAAATGACACAATCAAGTAACTTTTAACATTGAATTCTGATAGGTTGGTTTTGACCTGCTGTTTGGCAATTTGTGATACAGGCCCTCTCCATGTACCTGGGTGGAGCTCCTGCTGGACCGGCTGGTACAGGAAAGACAGAGTCCACCAAAGATCTGGCAAAGGCTTTGGGTTTGCTCTGTGTGGTGACAAACTGTGGTGAGGGCATGGACTACAAGGTGAGACTACAACAGTCACGGAACCAGCAGCTTTTGAAAAGCATTGTGCAGTGAGTTGTCAGAAATGTTTGATCCCCTTATTAATAGAGTGCACAAGCAGTTTTACTTAGATTTTCTACATCACAGATGCATTTATTTTTTTCTACTGGTCTTTTAAGGATTTTCACAACTAACATACTGTAGCCTTAGGCTAATTCAGAATTTAAATTGCCATTTATTTGAATTCATTTCTTGTGTGTTTCCAGGCTGTAGGGAAAATCCTCTCTGGTCTCGCACAGTGTGGAGCCTGGGGCTGTTTTGATGAGTTTAACCGAATTGATGCATCAGTGCTTTCTGTCATCTCTTCACAAATCCAGACAATATGCAGCGCTCTAATGTCACACCTTAAAACATTTGAGGTAAGTCAAATGTCAAGTAAAAGCGTCAATTAATATATCTCAGTGCTCTCACTTTGATGAATGATATTTCATTTCCAGGTCAAAAGTTGTTACATAGCCTACACATTTTAAAATATTTGACTTTTTTCCCCCTCTCAACCTTGACATTCTCTTCAGTTTGAAGGCCAGGACATCAGTTTGGACAATCGCATAGGAATTTTCATCACTATGAACCCAGGTTATGCAGGCCGCACAGAACTGCCAGAATCAGTTAAAGCCCTCTTTCGGCCTGTGGTAGTCATTGTGCCTGACCTGCAACAGATTTGTGAGATCATGCTTTTCTCTGAAGGCTTCCTGATGGCCAAGGTAAGGGAGACACAATTTCATTAACATTTGGATGATGGGCAACACACAATGAACTGAACACATATAATATAGATATGGATATGGGCCTAGGGCCCGGCTTCGTAAAGCAGTCTAATCTTCTTTAGTCGAATAAACTCACTTAGTTGGCTAATTTTTTGACGTTAGTCATTGCACAAAGCACTTATTCAGCTAAAGTTTTGTGTTACCCGACTAAAGTTTTTAGCCTGGTACAGAGGAGGCTAATCTTATTTTAGTCAAAACATGTGTCTTAGCTCAAAAATGATGGCTATGGCTGAGTTGCATATATTTCCTACTGAAACATGGCATATACCAAAACCCAGAAACTGGCTCAAGGTGTGTGCGTATCAAAGTGTGCTTACGCATGGATCCATGCACGTTCCATTTGTACAGCCCACTAAACATGGAATTGAGCACACGTGCATATGCACCAAACTTCTCCCTGGCCATGCCCCTATTTAAATATGCAATTCCATGTAAATAGGCCCTTTGAGCAGGGATTCTCCACGCTGTCCCATCAGACAAGATGAACACAGACAAGAAATTATACTACAGATGATTGGAAATTACGTAGAGAAATACTGGGATACTTTATTTAGTGCCCTGTTTAACGGATTTAATGTGAGACTGGAAAAATGTTCGTGGGAGTGACGGAGCGTGAGTGTGTGAGGCTGTAAACGCTGTTGGCTCAGAGCAGTGTGCACATGCTGAAATAAAGAAATGGTCAAACGCAGGATTTCAAAAGAGGGGACAGAGTGGAGGAATTCACCTCCTTTGACAAAAAAGTGACCGTGATGGGTGACACAGCTCTCACTGGAGTGGTGGAAACCTGGGGGCATGGATCATCCCATGCTGAACTCATAAATGTTGTCATTATACTGGTCATACTGTTGTGTGGGCCGCTGAAGAGGAGGTACTGCTGGCCCACCACCACCAGATGGCGCCCTGCTTGGAGTGCGGGCTTCAAGCACGAGAGGGCGCCGGAGCCACTGGGAGTGACAGCTGTCACTCTTCATCAGCACCAGCTGTCACTCAGCCAACTCATCACCATCTCCATAAAGGCCGGACTGCGACTCCACCTCCTCGCCGAGAAATCAACTACCAATCAGGTAATTTTCTCTGCTGACTCAAAACATTGAGTAATAATCTGAACTTCTTTGCAGCCGTTTTCCTGTGGTGTGTCTTTATCTGTGGGATTGGCGTTTGGTGTGATCAGCGACGGCTTCGCTTCACACCCCAACCAGATAAGTGGTTAGACAGGAGCTGCACGAGTGTGTGATTGGAGGTGGAGGTGCTCCCTCCTTACTGAATACAGACTGTGGGATTACTGAGTGTGCGACCTCACACTCATCAGGACTGTCTCTGTTCTCTGCCAGCAGTACCGGGTCTGACTGCTGAAGACAGCGGCCACCTAGGGCGCAGGGCTTGGCGGCTCCGGTGTTCTTCAGCTCCGTTGGCAGTGGAAGCTGTGTGGATCTGGCTCTTCTCTCGCCAGGCGTCTTCTATCGTCAAGCCTGCCCACACGTCACCTGGTGTATGATTGACAGTCACTATATTGTTATTGTCTGTACGTCGTTGTGTGATTCACAACATTAAATTGTTACTTTTGGCTTATCCATTGTCCGTTCATTTACGCCCCCTGTTGTGGGTCCGTGTCACGACACTTTCACAACAGGATTTCTCGGCCAGCGTCATGGATCCTGAGGGGCGTCAACCATCGCTTGAACAGCCATTGGAAGAGCGAGGTGCACAGGCGCCAGCAGGAGGCGTGTTGGGTGAGCTGCAGCACATCTTAACCGCCTTTACCGCTCGGTTGGACTTAGTTACCGAGCAGAGCAGTGTTCTCAATCGTAGGATGGAGGCTCTCACCGCCCAGGTGGAAGCGCGTGCTCAGGGCACTGCTGCAGCACCTCCTCCTGCTGACTGTGTGCCAGAAACAGACATTCCGCTGGTCGTTCAACGAACCCCCCCACCTTCCCCTGAAGCATACATAAGCCCTCCGGAGCCGTACGGAGGCTGTGTGGAGACGTGCGCGGACTTCTTGATGCAGTGCTCGCTCGTCTTTTCACAGCATCCCGTCATGTACGCAGCAGACGCCAGCCGGGTGGCTTATGTGATCAATTTGCTTCGAGGAGAGGCACGCGCCTGGGCTACGGCGCTTTGGGAGCAGAATTCACGGCTCCTAATGGTTTATACTGAGTTTGTGAGGGAGTTCCGACAGGTGTTCGACCACCCTCATAGAGGCGAGACCGCTTCAAGTGTGCTGCTGTCGATACGGCAGGGGCGTCGGAGCGCAGCAAAGTATGCAGTCGACTTCCGCATCGCGGCAGCGTGAGCCGGCTGGAATGCTGTTGCGCTCCGCGCCGCCTTTGTAAATGGACTGTCTCTGGTCCTTAAGGAGCACCTGGTGGCGAAGGACGAGCCGTGGGATTTAGATGGGCTTATCGACCTGGTTATACGGTTAGACAACCGATTAACGGAACACCGACGGGAGCGAGACGAGGGGCGTGGTCAGGCACAAGCCGTCCCTCTTCCTCCCGGGACCGAAAAGAAGCCGACTTCCCCACGCTCCACTGCCAGGGCTCTCCATGTGACAACAGCTCCCCCTGCTGAAGTTGCTATGGAAACGAGCAGGGCCAAAAAACAATCAGATCAGAGACAAAGGAGGCTGATCCGTGGAGAGTGTTTTCTCTGCAGCTCTACCGAGCACACACAGAGAGAATGCCCCAAACGGTCAAAACAGCTGCACTCGTCCTTAGAGACTGGGCTAAGGGTGGGTCACAACACCCACGTGGGGAACCCCCGACGATCTGCACGAATCCCAGTCACGATCCTGAGTGGGGATCTAACCCTTCATGCTCCAGCACTGGTGGACACGGGGTCGGAGGGGAATCTGCTGGATAGCAGATGGGCAAAGGAGGTTGGGCTCCCTCTAGTGGCCTTACCGTCACCATTGTCGGTGCGGGCGCTAGATGGCACCCTTCTTCCAATAATCACACACCAGACACAGCCAGTGACATTGGTGGTGTCTGGGAATCACAGGGAGGAGATTGTGTTTTATGTAACACCTTCTACCTCCCGAGTAATTTTGGGTTTTCCATGGGTGTTAAAACACAATCCCCGGATTGATTGGCCGTCTGGGGCTGTGGTTCAGTGGAGCGAAACCTGCCACCGGGAGTGTTTAGGATCCTCGGTTCCACCCTGGTGTGACAGCTAAGGAGGAGGTTTTAGTCCCCCCCAATCTGGCGGCGGTGCCAGCCGAATACCATGACCTTGCTGACGTCTTCAGCAAGGATCTGGCACTCACGCTGCCCCCGCACCGTCCGTACGATTGTGCCATTGATTTGATACCGGGCGCTGAGTACCCATCCAGCAGGCTGTACAACCTCTCACGTCCGGAACGCGAATCAATGGAGACCTACATCCGGGACTCGTTAGCTGCCGGGTTGATCCGAAACTCCACCTCCCCGATGGGTGCTGGTTTCTTTTTTGTGGGCAAGAAGGACGGCGGACTCCGTCCATGCATTGATTACAGAGGGCTGAACGAGATCACGGTTCGCAACCGATACCCGTTACCTCTGTTGGATTCAGTGTTCACGCCCCTGCATGGAGCCCAAATTTTCACGAAATTGGATCTTAGGAATGCTTATCACCTGGTTCGGATCCGGGAGGGAGACGAGTGGAAGACGGCATTCAACACCCCGTTCGGTCACTTTGAGTACCTGGTCATGCCGTTCGGCCTCACCAGTGCGCCCGCGACGTTCCAAGCATTGGTTAATGACGTCTTGCGGGACTTCCTGCATCGGTTTGTCTGCGTATATCTAGACGATATACTCATCTTTTCTCCGGATCCTGAGACCCATGTCAAGCATGTACATCAGGTCCTACAGCGGTTGTTGGAGAACCGGCTGTTTGTGAAGGGCGAGAAGTGTGAGTTCCACTGCACTTCTTTGTCTTTCCTGGGGTTCATAATCTCCTCCAACTCCGTCGCCCCTGATCCGGCCAAGGTTGCGGCTTTGAGAGATTGGCCCCAACCAACGAACCGTAGGAAACTACAACAGTTCCTCGGTTTTGCAAATTTCTACCGGAGGTTCATCAAGGACTACAGTCAGGTAGTTAGCCCCCTGACAGCCCTGACCTCCACAAAAGTCCCCTGATCCTGGTCGGATCGGTGCGAAGCCGCGTTTAGGGAGTTGAAACGCCGGTTCTCAACTGCACCGGTTCTGGTGCAGCCCGATCCCAAGCGCCAGTTTGTTGTTGAAGTGGATGCCTCTGACTCAGGGATAGGAGCCGTGCTGTCCCAGAGCGGGGAGTCCGACAAGGTTCTCCATCCATGTGCCTACTTTTCCCGCAGGTTGACCCCAGCTGAACGGAACTATGACGTCGGCAATCGGGAACTTCTTGCGGTGAAGGAGGCTCTTGAGGAGTGGAGACACCTGTTGGAGGGAGCATCGGTACCATTTACGGTTTTCACGGACCATCGGAACCTGGAGTACATCCGGACCGCGAAGCGTCTGAACCCCAGGCAAGCCCGCTGGTCACTGTTCTTCGGGCGTTTTGACTTCCAGATCACCTACCGCCCCGGGACAAAGAACCAACGGTCTGACGCCCTGTCCCGGGTGCATGAAGAGGAGGTCAAGACCAAGCCGTCAGACCCCCCTGACACCATCATCCCCGAGTCCACTGTCGTGGCCACCCTCACCTGGGACGTGGAGAAGACTGTCCGGGAGGCCCTGACACGGAGCCCGGACCCGGGGACAGGTCCGAAGGACAAGCTGTACGTCCCACCAGAGACCAGGGCTGCGGTCCTTGACTTCTGTCACGGTTCCAAGCTCTCCTGTCATCCAGGGGTGCAAAGGACCGTGGCAGTGGTCCGGCAGCGCTTCTGGTGGGTGTCTATGGAAGCCGACGTCTGGGAATATGTCCAGGCCTGCACCACCTGTGCCAGGGGCAAAGCCAACCACCACAAGGCCCAAGGCCTCCTCCAGCCTCTGCCCGTGCCTCGTCGCCCCTGGTCTCATATTGGCCTGGACTTTGTCACGGGCCTCCCGCCGTCCCAGGGCAACACCACCATCTTAACGATAGTGGACCGGTTCTCCAAGGCGGCCCACTTCGTGGCCCTCCCGAAGCTCCCGACGGCCCAGGAGACTGCAGACCTCCTGGTCCACCACGTCGTGCGTCTGCATGGGATTCCAGCAGACATTGTCTCGGATCGTGGTCCTCAGTTCTCCTCCCAGGTCTGGAGGAGTTTCTGCAGGGAACTGGGGGCCACCGTCAGTCTCTCATCTGGGTACCACCCCCAGACGAACGGGCAGGCAGAGCGGACGAACCAGGAACTGGAGCAGGCCCTCCGCTGCGTGACCTCCGCGCACCCGACGGCCTGGAGTGACCATCTGGCCTGGATCGAGTACGCTCATAATAGCCAAGTTTCATCTGCCACCGGCCTCTCCCCATTTGAGGTGTGTTTTGGGTACCAGCCCCCATT
This sequence comes from Thalassophryne amazonica, assembly GCF_902500255.1. NCBI lineage: Eukaryota > Metazoa > Chordata > Actinopteri > Batrachoidiformes > Batrachoididae > Thalassophryne > Thalassophryne amazonica. Next base: position 51,642,081 of record NC_047117.1, read on the forward strand.
GTTTCCGCTAGTGGAGGGAGAGGTCGGGGTGCCCTCGGTCCATGCCCATCTGAGGAAGTGCCGTCGGGTGTGGCGTACCGCCCGCTCTGCCCTGCTCAGAGCCCGGACGAGGGCTAAAGCCCATGCAGACCGCCGGCGTTCCCCGGCCCCTGCATACCAGCCCAGGCAGGAGGTTTGGCTATCCACAAAGGACATCCCCCTGCAGGTGGAATCCCAGAAGCTCAAGGACAGGTACATAGGACCTTTTGCCATAACCAAAGTCCTCAGTCCGGATTCATCCAGTGTTCCATACCTCAAGGATCAAACCCTACCACACGTTGACTCTCTGCACCCCCGTACCAGCGCCGCCTCCTGCGCGGATCATAGATGGAGAGCCTGCCTGGACCGTGCGCAGACTCCTGGATGTCCGTCGAAAGGGCCGGGGGTTCCAGTATCTGGTGGACTGGGAGGGGTATGGACCCGAAGAACGCTCCTGGGTGAAGAGGAGCTTCATCCTGGACTCGGCCCTCCTGGCCGACTTCTACCGGCGGCACCCGGACAAGCCTGGTCGGGCGCCAGGAGGCGCCCGTTGAGGGGGGGGTCCTGTTGTGTGGGCCGCTGAAGAGGAGGTACTGCTGGCCCACCACCACCAGATGGCGCCCTGCTTGGAGTGCGGGCTTCAAGCACGAGAGGGCGCCGGAGCCACTGGGAGTGACAGCTGTCACTCTTCATCAGCACCAGCTGTCACTCAGCCAACTCATCACCATCTCCATAAAGGCCGGACTGCGACTCCACCTCCTCGCCGAGAAATCAACTACCAATCAGGTAATTTTCTCTGCTGACTCAAAACATTGAGTAATAATCTGAACTTCTTTGCAGCCGTTTTCCTGTGGTGTGTCCTTATCTGTGGGATTGGCATTTGGTGTGATCAGCGACGGCTTCGCTTCACACCCCAACCAGATAAGTGGTTAGACAGGAGCTGCACGAGTGTGTGATTGGAGGTGGAGGTGCTCCCTCCTTACTGAATACAGACTGTGGGATTACTGAGTGTGCGACCTCACACTCATCAGGACTGTCTCTGTTCTCTGCCAGCAGTACCGGTTCTGACTGCTGAAGACAGCGGCCACCTAGGGCGCAGGGCTTGGCGGCTCCGGTGTTCTTCAGCTCTGTTGGCAGTGGAAGCTGTGTGGATCTGGCTCTTCTCTCGGCAGGCGTCTTCTATCGTCGAGCCTGCCCACACGTCACCTGGTGTATGATTGACAGTCACTATATTGTTATTGTCTGTACGTCGTTGTGTGATTCACAACATTAAATTGTTAATTTTGGCTTATCCATTGTCCGTTCATTTACGCCCCCTGTTGTGGGTCCGTGTCACAACACTTTCACAACACATACAATAGGCTGCTCACAGTACACATAGCTGTGAAGTTTCGCCGGCGAAGTTTCACCCAAGGTGAAGTTTAACCAGCAGGGCCAGTGACACGTGCCCACACTGGTTTTCATTCAGGACATTTAAACAAATTGCGCACCATGCACAATATGTATGGAGTCAGTAGTTTGACTACATTAGGAAAACCGGCTCTTGCTGCAAAGTGCACTTTAATGTTGGAATGTGATATACCTGGATGACATTCAGATGATTGCGTTCCACACAGTTGGCATGGCTCGGCGCGCAAGGTTGACAGGCACACTCCTGACCTATTGGTGAGCTCCCGAATGTCCCTGTTGCCGGGAAGTGCAAAGTGCCCCTGGCTCCTTGGTGTATTGCACTCTGGGCCGGTCGCAGTTCTGTGCGCAACTCCAGAAACAGTGGCCTTGGTTCACGTTCCCTGAATACATGCTCACGTTGGATTGAACCCTTTACAAAGTCCTCTAGCAATGCTAATGTAGCCATTGTTAATACCATTTTATGCATCACTTTGCGCATGCTTTTATGTCCACCCATATAATTGCAAACATGTGGGTGTGTTAATTGTTCATAAATGTTTCTCTGGTGTGCACATCACTCTGATGGCTTCTTGTTTTCGCACTATTAACAGTTCCCAACATCACCTCTACATCACCTCTGTCGCCAGAGGAACAATAGCTGTAGAAGTGTCCGTACACCAGTCAGGATTTTTGTGTTAGGCACTGCACATTTCCACAATCATTTCACTTTTGATACATCTGAGAAGGATATATGCCACATTTTTGTGCATATACATGCTTTGTACGCAAGGCCCCTGGACTGTATTAAGAAATGTGTAATTGTGAAAATAATTTAATGCCATGATGATGAAACTTAGCAAAATTAAATGAATTGTTACACAGCTTGAATATGTATGTATGTACCTCATTCACATGCCGATAATCTATATATTAAAACCGTGTGTGCATGCGTGAGTTTATTTAGTGAGTTCAATGTAAGTACATAATATAATTGCAAATATGTTACAAATACATGCATGACACAAGAAAACACTTATTCCTATTGTGGTCCATTTAAAAATCAAATGACAAAATAGAAGTAATAATAAAATAAAATAACAGTATTAATAATACTGACAATAGTAATAACGATGATAATGATAATAATAGTGTGTATATGTTGACAAGAACTTAAATAATTTATAAATACATTAAGACAGTAAATTATAATAAAAACATTATGTAATTAACAGGAAAAAATGGGTTGAGTTCTCCTAAAACCTGTTGAGGTCTAAGATTCTAAAAACATTCTGGACTCACACACCATTCCAACTTTGCATAATTTATTACTACCTGTGAAAAATGTCAGCTACCTATTTTATCAACACTACCCAATCTAGAGTTGGTGGATCCTCACGGGCAACGCGCTAGTTACATTGATTAGCTTATTGTTATGTCTCCTCTACATGCTGGTAGTTGCGTACAAGCAGGAAGTGTGAGACGCGCTGGTACATGCTATAATCCAAAGCAAAAGCAGAGATTGCAGCACACAAGCAGTTTTTTTTTTTTCACACAGGTGAGTTTAGGCTATGGCTGGTGACATCGCTTACTTTGATATTAACAATTGTATGAATGTTATAGAGTTTAGAATAGAATAGAATGCCCCATATTGTCATATTACAAAATGTACAGTGACATTGGAGAGAGCTTCTCTTATGTCAATGCAAACAGATAAAGTAAAAAAAATAATCAAAAGGTATAAATAGTTATAAGCATAAAATCCTACAGGACACTGCAATGAAAATCTCTATGTACAAGTATAAGATAAGAATATACACTCACTCATCTTCAACCGCTTTTCCGGGTTCGGTTGCAGGGGCAACAGCTCCAGCAGGGGACCCAGACTTCCCTTTCCCATGCTACATTGACCACCTCTGACTGGGGGATCCTGAGGCGTTCCGAGGCCAGCGTGGAGATATAATCTCTCCACCTAGTCCTGGGTCTTCCCCGAGATCTTCTCCCAGATGGACGTGCCTGGAACACCTCCCTAGAGAGGCGCTCACTAGGCATCCTTACCAGATGCCCGAACAACCTCAGCTGGCTCCTTTCAACACAAAGGAGCAGCGACTCTACTTCGAGTTCCCCACGGATGACCGAACTTCTCATCCTATCTCTAAGGGAGACACCAGCCACTCTCCTGAGGAAACCCATTTCAGCCGCTTGTACCCATGATCTAGTTCTTTCAGTCATGACCCAACTCTCATGACCATAGGGGTGAGAGTAGGAACAAAGATTGACCAGTAATGACCTTCATCTCAGGTGTTATTACTTTACTACACTGGGTGGGAAAAGTAAGCTCATTCATAATAAGGTCAACCACAAACATTATCCTTGCACCATCAAGCCGGTAGCGTGTTACTGAATGGGGTGGGATCTCCTGCAATGTGGATGGCCTTGCGGGTGAGGCGGGTACAATACGAGGTCTATTAGAAAAGTATCCGACCTTATTATTTTTTCAAAAACCATATGGATTTGAATCACGTGTTATTGCGTCAGCCAAGCTTGAACCTTCGTGCGCATGCGTGAGTTTTTTCACGCCTGTCGGTTGCGTCATTCACCTGTGAGCAGGCTTTGAGTGAGGAGTGGTCCACCCCTCTCGTCGTTTTTTTCATTGTTTAGGAATGGCTCAGAAACTGCCGCTTTGCCTGATCAAAATTTTTTCAGAAACTGTGAGGGACATCAAAGTGGACACCATTCGAGAAATTCAGATGGTTTTTGGTGAAAATTTTATGGGCTTCAAAGAGATTACGGAGTGTTACTGTCGCTTTAAGGACGGCCCAGAGCGACTGGTGGTGCGCCGCGCTCCGAAGCCGCCATCGACAGGCTGAGCGACCATTTCATTTCTAAATGGATGGCTGTATGGATCCGTGACCATCGTGTGCAATTTCTCTGCTTATCGCAAGAGCTGGACATCAACCATTTTCTGGCAGATTTCACTTTTAACAAGAGATTTTGTCATGGAAAGCCGAGCGGAGGCTTCGCGCGTCATGATGGATTCGCTACTGGAGCGAGACAAAACCACCGCCGTTTTGGTCTCACAGGACGGCTTTGAGATGGTGTTCAGACAGCTGTCGGTGGTTTTTCCATCGAGTGATTATCCGAGAAATTGTGGATGTGCCTGCACATGCCAGAACATGTCCTGTGAGGCTTCATCACGGAGTTGCTGTGCGCCATGTGGCACTGCCGCGAAGCCTCCGCTCCTCTTTCCATGACAAAAACTCCTGTAACAGTGGAATGTGCCGTTCATTTCCAAACTGGACGCTGTGTTTTATCCGGGATGTCATCTGGTTAGCACAGGAATTGTGAAAAGACGTGGACATCAGCACTTTTTCGGCACATTGAGACAGACATGCGGAGGAATTTTGCGCGTCGCGGTGGTGTCGCATGGTGCAAAGCAACGCCATGATGAAGCCTCACAGGACATGTTCTGGCATGTCCAGGTACATCCACAATTTCTCGGATAATCACTCGATGGAAAAACCACCGACAGCTGTCTGAACGCCATCTCAAAGCCGTCCTGTGAGACCAAAACGGAGGTGGTTTTGTCTCGCTCCAGTAGCGAATCCATCGTGACGCGCGAAGCCTCCGCTCGGCTTTCCATGACAAAATCTCTTGTTAAAAGTGAAATCTGCCAGAAAATGGTTGATGTCCAGCTCTTGTGATAACCAGAGAAATTGCACACGATGGTCACGGATCCATACGTCCATCCGTTTAGAAATGAAATGGTCACTCAGCCTGTCGATGGCGGCTTCGGAGCGTGGCGCACCACCAGTCGCTCTGGGCCGTCCTTAAAGCGATAGTAACCCTCCGTAATCTCTTTGAAGCCCATAAAATTTTCACCAAAAACCATCTGAATTTCTCGAATGGTGTCCACTTTGATGTCCCTCACAGTTTCTGAAAAAATTTTGATCAAGCAAAGCGGCAGTCTCTGAGCCATTCCTAAACAATGAAAAGAATGACGAGAGGGGTGGACCACTCCTCACTCAAAGCCTGCTCACAGGCGAATGACGCAACCGACAGGCGTGAAAAAACTCACGCATGCGCACGAAGGTTCAAGCTTCGCTGACGCAATCACACGTGATTCAAATCCATATGGTTTTTGAAAAAAATAATAAGGTCGGATACTTTTCTAATAGACCTCGTATATGCCTTGGAGGGGAGGGGGGTGGTGCCTGTGATCTTCTCAGTTGATGACAGATGATTTCAGAATGCAGACACTCTTGAAACTGCCAGTGTCTAGGTTTGTTAATCAAGGGCCATACCTCTGCCAAAATTTGTCAATCTTATACAATATTACAATATGCGTATTACCAACTTATAAATTGTACCAAGTTTCCTAAAATTCCTACTAAAAAATGTGAGAATTGTTGATTTCAGAATGCAGGCACCCACTCATGAACCTGACGGGAGTGTAGATTTGTTAATCAAGGGCTATAACTCTGGTAAAATGGCCCAACTCAAACAATATGATAATATGCGTATTACCAACCTATAACAAGGATTTGTATGACGTTTTCACAAAATTTCTCCTAAAAGTGTGAGAGGAGTTGATTTCAGAATGCTGGCACCCACTCATGAACCTGAGTAGATTTGTTAATCAAGGGCCATAACATTTTTGCATTTATGTAGGACCTGCAATACATTGGGACTGGGGCAATTTAGAGATAGTAATGAGCTTAAAAATTTAAATAATGGCATTATTTAAAACAGGCAATGCCAACAAGTGATTGTGATCTTGATTGGGTGCCGAAGCAGTATCCCCCAAAGGCAGAGTCTTTGAGGAGCAATGACGGGCAGAGGATGTCCAGTTTATCAACATATGCATGAGAACATTATTGAAATGTTTACAAGCAGTGTTCCTCAAAGAAAGATGGGAAGGGATTTGCATATTGCTCCCTCTACAGTGCATAATTTTATTAAATGTTTGACTTTGACAATCTACAATGTGAAGTTACATTTGCAAATGCCACTGAAAACTTTACTTTGCAAAAGGAAGCCTTATGTTGACCTTGACCGGAAGTGGCTTTGACTTTTCTGTGCTTGGAGGCACAGAAAAGTTGGGTTGGTCCATCACATAATGGAAACTTATATTTCAGATCTTTTTTTGGAAGAAATGGACATTGTGTGCTCTGCATCAAAGACAAAAAGAGCCATTCAGACTGTTATTACCAACAAATCCAAAAGCCAGGATCTGCCACGATACGCTGTTATTTTAGTGCCCTTGGCATTAAGGCAGAAAAGCACATTGACATTTTAGAGCAACACATGCTGCCTTCAAGTTGACATCTTTTCCATGGCTGTCCATTAATTTTTCAATAAGATAATGTAAAACCACATCCTGCACACATTACAAAGGAATGGCTGTGAAAGAAGAAGGTATGGGTGCTGGACTGGCCTGCCTGTGGTCCTGACCTGTACCAATTAGAGAATGTATGGGCAATTTTGAAATGAAAAAAAAAATGCAACAATAACCCCATGCTGTGACACACCTTAAAACATGTTTACAGGAACAATGGAACAAAATAACACCTGAAATGCTTCATTGCTTGGTATCCTCAATGCCAAAACATCTTAAGTGTTGCCAGAAGGAATGCCAGCATTACGAAGTGGTAAATGCTTTTGCATCCCAACTTGTTTGCAGTGTGTTGCAACAGCTTTAAAACCAGAAATGGATGTGTATTAACAAGTGACATGAAGTTGTCCACACAAAACATACAATATCGTGGGTTCATACTTTCTGCAATGAAATAAAAGTCAAACTAAATGTAAGGATCACTGTGTTTCTGCTTTATTTATATTATTTTCCATTCGGTTCTATCTTTTTTTAAAATTTAGGGTTGTATTTTTGTGACCCAGTGTTATGAGGGTTATGCAGTAATCAAAACCTCTGTTAATATTAATTTTTGGGGTTTTTCTCGACACTCGTATTCAATTCAGGTGCTGGCAAAGAAGATGACAGTGTTGTACAAGCTAGCCCGTGAGCAGCTGTCCAAGCAGTCTCATTATGACTTTGGCCTTCGAGCTTTGAAATCTGTCCTGGTGATGGCAGGAGACTTGAAGAGACGTTCACAAAATCTCAATGAGGTAGAGACCAAGGGACCTTTTTGGATGTTTGTACAACTCCATTCCAGTCATTTAGTAGAAATGTATAATTTATCTATCTATCTATCTATCTATCTATCTATCTATCTATCTATCTATCTATCTATCTATCTATCTATCTGTCTGTCTGTCTGTCTGTCTGTCTGTCTGTCTGTCTGTCTGTCTGTCTGTCTGTCTGTCCGTCCGTCCGTCCGTCCGTCCGTCCGTCCGTCCGTCCGTCCGTCCGTCCGTCCGTAACATGCATTGAGGGCTGGATCAGACAGAATCATCATCACAATCTTTGAAATATGCAAAGATTTACATGAATTAAAGGGTGTATTTAATAAAGGTGAATTAGAATTGAATTTATTGCCAAGTAAGTTCCTCCATACAAGGAATCTGATCTGGTGTCATTGGTGCATCAACAACAATAAAAGAAAATACTTCTGTAAGAATTAAAAGAGTCAAATAGGCAAATGGGCAAAGCTAGATTTATTGTCTAATAGATATAGTGGAATGGGGCTGTGCAGGCATGCAGATGAACAGTACAGGAATGGTCAATCTGTACTATGTGGGAGTGGGGGGGGGGGGGGGCAGGGTAAATGGAGGTCTCTGGCATTATAGCTGCAGATGGAAAGAAGCTGTTTTGTGTCTTGAAGTTTTAGTCCTGATGGACCTCAGCCGTCTGCCAGAGGAGAGGGTAGCAAAAACGTTGTGTCATGGGTGCGAAGGGTTGGCCACTATATCTTCCTAGCTCGCCTCAGGGCCCTGGGGGGTGTACAGGTCCTGAAGGGATGGAAGATTGCAGTTGATCACCTTCTCTGTTGTGTGGACGATGCAGTCTGCCCCTGTCCTTAGCAGCAGCAGCAGCGTACCAGATGGTGATGGAGGAAGAAATGATGGGCTTGATGGCAGTGTATAAGTTCACCATTATTATTTTTTGCAGGTTGAACTTTGTTAGCTGCCGCAGAAAGTACATCCTCTGTTGTGCTCTTTTGGTGAGAGAGCTGGCGTTCAGCTCGTATTTGAGGTCCTGGATGATGGTGATCTCCAGGTAGCGGAAGGACTCTACAATAGTAACTGGGGAGTCATACGGGGTGATGGGGTTGGCTGGGAGTGGGTTCTTTCTGAAGTCAACAACCATCTCCACTGTCTTGAGGGCATTGAGCTCCAGATTGTTCTGTTTGCACCAGGACACTAGGTGATCGATCTCCCGTCTGTATGCAGACTTGTGCCCATCAGAGATGAGTCAAATAAGGGTTGTATTGTCCGTGAACTTCAGGAGCTTTACAGACTGGTGGCTAGAGGTGCAGCTGTTGGTGTACAGGGAGAAGAGTAGAGGGGAAAGAATGCAGCCTTGGGAGGATCTGGTACTGATGAACCGTGTGTTGGAGACATGCTCCCCAGCTTCAGGTGTTGCCTTCTGTTAAGCAGGAAGTCAGTGGTCCACCTGCCTTTTCTCTGCCAACTGTTGATAAGCTGAACAAACCTAACTTAGCTGATCTGCTTTGATTTGAAATGTACTGTATGTAAATGTTCAGTACTTTGGGTCCCAAGGACCAGGATTGGGAAACACTGGTGTACAGCACTGTTATGGCTAACCCAATAAGTGATTTGGACCCAAAAATCCTCGAACAGAATGTGAAAGCAAGAACAGATTATTGTACAAACAAACAGACAGAATATTGCAATGAATTTGCAGAGAAGGCACCAGAGCAGGGAGGCCAGGTGCCACGAAGCTGAGCTGAGTTTCTGGTGTCTGTGCAGTGGCAGAACTGGAGTTTAAATACTGAAGCAGGTAATTACAGACAGGTGTGCCAAATCAGCTCTGTGACACGACACCTGGAGGAACAGGATGGCAGGGGGAAGAAAGCAGACTAAGGCAACACAACAAGTATTGTCCAAAAGTTTTAGACATCCCAGAATTATAATAAAAGTAGCATTTGATGCCACTTCCTGACCCTCTTTTTTATTGACATGTCAACACAAATCGCTTCCAGCTAAAGTGAATACATGAGGTATATTTTTTTAATTCCATAATAATAATGATAATAAATTTGTTCATTCACTAAAACCCACTTACTCCAATTAAGGGTCACGGGGTGGGGTTGGGGGGGGGTGCCTATCCTATCAGTCATAGGGTCCAAGGCAAGGTACACCATTGCCAGGACACCAGTTTATCGCAGGGCCACAGATAGACAGACAAACACATTCACACCCACACGCACACCTACGGTAAATAAAATGGTAAATGGACTGCATTTATAGAGCGCTTTTCCATCTGCATCAGACGCTCAACGCGCTTTACACATCAATGCCTCACATTCACCCCGATGTGAGGCTGCTGCCATGCAGTCACCCACTACGCACTGGGAGCAACTAAGGACCTTGCCCAAGGGCCCTTAGTGATTTTCCGGTCAGGCTGGCATTTGAACCGAGGATCCTCTGGTCTCAAGCCCAACGCTTTAACCACTAGACCATCACCTCCCCTATGGTCAATTTAAAGTTTCCAGTCCACCTAACCTCTATGTCTTTGGATGTGGGAAGAAGCCAGAGCACCTGGAGAGAATCCATGTAAACACGGGGAGAGCATGCAAACTCCACACAAAAAGGCCCCAGGTGGGATCCCACAACCTTCTTGCTGTAAGGCAGCAATGCTAGCCACTAAGGCCACTGGTAGCATTACTGTTTTTGGCAATAAATTCCACCTTTGCAGGTGTGATAGGAAAGTGTTGTAATGAGGAAAAAAAGTCTGACGTATTATTTATGTCAGCCTTTGTTGCTGTAGTAAATGATGACAACAGTAGGCATGGGAGCAGTAAAATATACCTTACAAATACTTGTACAGTATAGTTTATTAAAAAATAGTTGGATGAAGGAACTTAAAAGCAAAAACCTAGTAACAATTTGAGCACAGTTAAATAATTTAATATAGATCTTAATTCATCTCATTAACATATTTATTCATGAGACTATAGCAAATCATTGTGATCTTTTGCCACTGTTAATTTCATGCTTGTTCTTCACAGGATGTGGTGTTGATGCGTGCACTCAGGGATATGAACCTGCCAAAGTTTGTGTTTGAAGATGTACCTCTGTTCCTTGGGCTAATATCAGATCTCTTCCCTGGACTTGACTGCCCTCGTGTTTGTTATCCCAGCTTCAGTGATGCTGTTGAACAGGTCTTGCAAGAGAACAAATATGTCGTAATACCTACCCAGGTATCTCTTTGTGTATTGAGTTTTCATCTTTGAGATACAGAATTATTGGTGTGCAATGATTGAGTTTTTGCACCAGTAATTTCATGACCGCATTCGAGTTTTTGATGATAATGTCTTACACTGATTGTGCTTTCAGGTGGATAAAGTCATACAGATATATGAGACAATGATGACCAGGCACACTACAGTGGTGGTGGGCCCAACAGGTGGAGGGAAATCACTTGTAATCAGCACTTTATGTCAAGCTCAGACCAAGTCGGTGGCCTTTCACATCACCAAATGTCACAATAGCTTATTAATCTTTTGAAGATGCATTATAATAACTGTTATTTTATGTTATCATCAGATCAGGATTGCATACCAAAATATATCCAATAAACCCCAAAGCTGTGAGTGTCATTGAACTCTATGGGGTTCTCAATCCTGACACACGAGACTGGACTGATGGGATCTTGTCCAATATCTTCCGTGACATCAACAAGCCCACTGACAAACAGGAGCGGAGGTATTTAGAAACACCGAGTTAATTCAGTCCGGAAAGTTTTGATGTTCAAAAATTTGTTATGCTGGGACACGTCATGATCTAAAAGAAAGTGAATAATTGGATGCAATTTGTGCAGATAGGGGCAATATGCATATTTGCTTCAATTTAAATACGGCTTTGATTTTTATTTCAGAAATGCATATTGAAATAAATTGTTTCTGTCTGAATGTTGATTTGGCTGCAAAGTTATTTTGATGCCACGTTACAATTAAAGGCTAAAATTGAAATACAAGGCAGATTGTTTTCTGTTTTGGAGCAGAGGGGTTTCATTGACTGGAGCGGGCAGTAGAGTGCAGCAGTCATTCAATGTGTGTGCAGGGTGGTGTGTTCAAGGTCTCACTGTTCATTGACTTCTTTAAATCTCCTTTGGAAATAAAATATGCATCTGTAATTCCATGAAAGGCATGCTGCAGTCTTTAGCAAAACACAGTTTTCAGTTAAGAGATACCTTTTGGCTTTGTAGTAATATGTTGTTATAACCCCAGACATTAGCACATAGACTGCACACAGTACCATTGTGAACATGCCTGGTAGCTCCTGCATCATGGGGCTGCATTCACTGTTACTTGTAATTGGCACTAACCTGGTGTACAGGACATCTGGAAAGTTCTCACAGTACTTCATTTTTTTTCCACATTATATGTTACAGCCCAACTCCAAAATGGAGTAAATTAATTTTTCCTTTACTCAGGTCAACCCATAATGGCAACATGAAAAAAGTTTTTTTTTATTTTTTTTATTTTTGCAAATTTATTAAAATTAGAAAACTGTCTGTGCATTTTGTTCATGGTTTGTGTTCTTTCTTGTATTGTACGGGTAGTGTGTTATGGTCTGTTGCTGCATCCCCTTTGGTTTTACGTGTATGTGTGTGTCCTCACTTGCCTGTCATTTGTGTCGTCTTTGTGCCTTATGGGTGTGTGTTGTAATCTGTCCCCTGCCCGTGTCAGTCTTTGTGATCAGTCCCCAGTTAGTGTCTCTGGGTCTTGTCATTTGCGTTCCACTTTGCTTTTCTTCTTGAGTTCTGGATTTAGGTTTTAGTTATTGTCACGTTGTCATCTCACCATGTCATTTAGGTCCTTCAAACTTTATTTTGAATAAATGCTTCAGGGGAGCATTAGCATGGCAAAAACCTTTTAGCATCTGGGGGGGCGGAGCACCGCCTTTTAAAGCATTTTTCTTTATTTGCCTCTCACATGCCTGGAAAAGCTCCTCGCCATCTAACCATTTCCTTTAGGTCCCTCAGACTTTTTCAGTAGAATGGTTCTTGGGAGCATGAGCATGACCTAAACCATTTCAGCTTCTAGGGGGTGCTCCGCCCCCCAGACCCCCTGCCTTTTTAAGCATTTTCCTTATTTTGCCTTTCAGCTTCTGGAGGGGCTCTGCCCCATACTCCACACCATTTTAAGTATTTTTCTTTTTTTGCTTTTTAGCTGACCCCCCAAATTACAGCCCTCTTAACCCCCTGTCACTTTAAGCATTTTTTTTTATGTAGATGTAAATTAATATTCAAAGTTTTCAGCTAGTTGACAGTAGGGCTGTACAATATGGCCAGATTATCGTATTTCAATGTTGTCATATAAATTGTCATGTAAATGTCACTTATATACATGCTATCCATATTCTTGAGCCGCTTAGGTGGCTAGGGAGAGTTCCCAAGGGATAAAAAAGCTTTTGAACCTACCATCCCTGGTTCTCAAGACCAGGCACCTAAGTGGCTCTACTCTCTCTTTTTTTTTAAAAAAAAAAGAAGATATTTAGGTGTACCTTAGTAATACTAGTAGAGTTCCACCTTAGATTTGGAACTGAGACAAATCTAAGGTGGAGATACAACACCGAGTCATACTGTGTATGACTATGATTTGACACAAAGTGCAGCAACAGTGAAAATTAAACATTCTTTAACAAAAAGGTAATAACACCACACTCATCATAAGGTTAGGATACTGTGCCCTCCAAAAGTATTGGAACACTTGGAATTTCACACATTTTAATTTGTTTATGCCATTTTAAATACAAGAAATACAAAAATAAATAAATAAAGAATAAAAATTTCTAAAATTATCTTCCTCAAACTTAAACTGAAACCAAATCTCTAAAACTTAATAAAACCTGTAAACAATAATCAGTTTTATTGCCAGTTTTCTTTAGACAAGTCAGGGGATGGAAACATGAACATTTCCAAGTCAATGAACATGTCTTGGACTTTATTTACATCAATTATGAAGAAATAAAAAATTTCTTTCACCAAAACATCAAATCTAGGCTTTCATCTCAAATGTACCGTCTGTCAAATTGTTGCTGAAGTTTCAGGTCTTCTTTTTAAGAAAATCCTCCTCCACACCACTTCATCGGGTAGCTGGATTTTATATTTTTAATTAATTTATATCAAGTTGTAGAGATTTGCTTTCAGTTTGAGTTAAGGAAGTGACTACTTTCCGGATGCACTGTATATACTATGATACACAACTTTAGATTGCTGTTGTAGACAATCTCATTTTTGGTGTGCATATTAAGAAAAGAATATTATACAAATTGAGTCACTTCCACTGCCACTCCATAACTACTACATCACTTCGTGCTGACCTGGCTAATTTCACCTGTAAAATATAGTAAGCTGCTCAGGTTACAGTCTGTGTCTCAGTGGGCCTTTTTAAAGGTGGTGGACTTGGCAAACCATTAGCATTAATGCCTGAAATGGGACAAATTGGGATTCTTAAAAAAAAAAAGAAAAGCTTAAGTTTTTTTTTTTCCCCAAAAAGATTTGGGGCCCTTCAAAAGGATGGAAATATGGTACAGTCCCAGGAAAACTGAGATGCCTGGTCACCTGAAATACACAGTCCCATTTTCAAGTTTGGCTCAGATGAAAATGAACTAACTGTTGTGTGGGCTGCTGAAGAGGAGGTACTGCTGGCCCACGACCACCAGATGGCGCCCTGCTTGGAGTGCGGGCTTCAAGCACGAGACAGCGTCGGAACTACTGGAGTGACAGCTGTCACACATCATCAACACCAGCTGTCACTCATCAACTTCATCCTCCATAAAAGCTGGACTGCAACTCCACCTCCCCGCCGAGAAATCAGCTACCATTCAGGTAATTTTCTCTGCTGTGATTATTCATTGTTTAAAACAGTGGTCTGTGTGCAGCCGTGTTCCTGCGGGGTCTATTGAAGGCTGGATTGGCGGACAGTGAGAGGACGACGGTCTTCGTCTCTCACTCCATCCAGGAAGGAGACCTACAGGAGCTGCACGGGTGATTCTGTATCTGGAGGTGGAGGTTTTTCCTCCTGGAGGACTAAGCACTGTAAGATTGCTGGGTGTGTATTCACACACCAACCACTAACTGTTTCTGTTTCTGCCAGCAGTACCGGGTCTGACTGCTGAAGACAGTGGCCACCTGGGGCGCAGGGCTTGGTGGCTCCGGTGTTCTTCAGATCCGTTGGTGGTGGAAGCTGTGTGGGATCCGGCTCTTCTCTCGCCAGACGTCTTCTATCTTCGAGCCTGCCCACACGTCACCTTGTGTATAATTGACAATCCACAGTATTGTTATTGTCTGTATTTCGTTGTGCGATTCACAACATTAAATTGTTACTTTTGGCTTATCCATTGTCCGTTCATTAACGCCCCCTGTTGTGGGTCCGTGTCACGACACCTTCCCAACAGGATTTCTCGGCCAGCGTCATGGATCCCGAGGGGCGTCAACCATCGCTTGAACAGCCAATGGCAGAGCGAGGTGAACAGGCGTCAGCAGGAGGCGTGTTAGGTGAGCTGCAGCAAATCTTGACCGCTTTCATTGCTCGGTTGGACTTAGTCACCGAGCGGAATGTGATTCTCAATCGGAGGATGGAGGCTCTCACCGCCCGGGTGGAAGCGCAGGCTCAGTGCGTTGCTGCAGCACCTCCCCCTGCTGACCGGAGGCCTGAAACAGACATTCCGCTGGTCGTTCAACGAACCCCCCCCACCGTCCCCTGAAGCATACATAAGCCCTCCGGAGCCGTACGGAGGCTGTGTCGAGACATGCGCGGACTTCTTAATGCAGTGCTCGCTCGTCTTTTCACAGCGTCCCGTCATGTACGCGTCAGACGCTAACCGGGTGGCTTACGTTATAAATTTGCTTCAAGGAGAGGCACGCGCCTGGGCTACGGCACTCTGGGAGCAGAATTCACGGCTCCTAACGTCATAAGCTGGGTTTGTGAGGGAGTTCAGACAAGTGTTCGACCACCCTTCGACCACTTTTTTTCTGGAGAAAATGAGCCGAATTTATTACAACACGTCTTTACAAAACAAACCTGTACATAACGTGAAAACTGACTGCGTGTGGTCTCCGTCCTCATATGAGAGTGGCGATGGTGTTCTTGTCGAAGGAAAACTGGTGGATGTTTCCAGACATGCCATCAGTGATGTCAGCAGTCAGAAGGCTCGTTTCTATGTGCTCTACGTCAAACCCAGCCGCATCCATCGGCGGAAGTTTGATGCCAGCGGAAAAGAGATCGAACCGAATTTCAGTGACACCAAAAAGGTCAACACCGGTCACCTCATGTCCTCCTATAAAACGGAGGCTAAAGGAGAATCTGACCGTCTGTCTGAGGAGCAGCTAGCGACAACTGTCAACAAAACAGAGCTGATTCAGATGACTGATGAGTACCGACCAAACGGGACCATCGCCTTTTGGTACCCGGAATCAGAAATGGACAAAACGGAGCTCGATGTAGGCCAGGACGTTCGGCTGAAGACTCGGGGAAACGGCCCTTTTATCTTCACCTTGGCTAAAGTGGACAGAGGCATGGTCACCAAGTGTAACTTTGCTGGAGATGAAAATGCTGGAGCATCGTGGACGGAGAAGGTTCTGGCCAACAAGGCGGAACCAGGCAGCACTCGGCATCCCGGAGGAGAAGGAGAGGGAGCAGAGGACGATGAATGGGATGACTGAGGAAAGACCAAACTGTCTCTTGGCCCTCTTCCAGTCTCCAGGTTGAACAGCTTGAACTTCAATTCCTGGCTCTGTCTTTGGATTGATCTCTACATTTCACTGCGATACTCATTGCGTGTGTTGCTTTGGGACAGTCAGCCTTGTGCCATCTCTCGGGGACTGGAATCTTTCATCTCTATAGAAATGTATCTGGCCATGTGCTTTTTATGCAGACTGCATCCTTTTCTTGTATACGTTGGAACAGATCCCAGAACTTAACAACTGGGACTGGAGTTCAAGTTCTTTCCATATTCAGGCCTCTTTGTCTTTCCAAAGAAAGTGGAGGAAAAACACTTTTTTTTTCTTTTTTTTTAAGAACATTTACATATTTTTTTTCTGATCTTGTGCTTTATGGTGTTCAGTATTTTGCTTTTTAGAACTCAAGGTTATTATTATTGCTTATGTAAGCCATTATTTTGTTTTATATTTTCTCATGTATTCTACATTTTTCCCAGTTTTACATAAAATCCATCAAAAGAGGACAAGGTGTGTAGTGGGTGCCTTGCATGGCTGCAGCCTGACATCAGGGTGAATGTGAGGCATTGATGTGTAAAGCGCTTTGAGCATCTGATGCAGATGAAAAGCGCTATATAAATGCAGTCCATTTACCATTTTACCCTCATAGAGGCGAGACCGCTTCAAGCATGCTGCTGTCGATAAGACAGGGGTGCCGGAGCGCAGCTAAGTATGCAGTCGACTTCCGCATCGCGGCAGCGCGAGCCAGCTGGAATGCTGTTGCGCTCCATGCCGCCTTTGTAAACGGACTGTCTCTGGTCCTTAAGGAGCACCTGGTGGCGAAGGACGAGCCACCGGATTTAGATGGGCTTATCGACCTGGTTATACGGTTGGACAACCGATTAACAGAACACCGACGGGAGCGAGACGAAGGGCGTGGTCAGGCACAAGCCGTCCCTCTTCCTCCCGAGTCCAAAAGGGAGCCGTCTTCCCCACGCTCCACAGCCAGGGCACTCCACGTGACGACAGCTCCCCCTGCTGCCGTTGCTATGGAGACGAGCAGGGCCAAAAGGCGATCAGATCAGAGACAGAGGAGGCTGGTCCGTGGGGAGTGTTTTCTCTGCAGCTCAACTGAGTACACGCAGAGAAACGGCCCCAAACGGTCAAAACAGCAGCACCCGTCCTTAGAGACTGGGCGAAGGGTGGGTCACAATACCCACACGGGGAAATCCCGTAAATCTGCACGAATCCCAGTCACGATCCTAAGTGAGGATTTAACCCTTCACGCCCCAGCACTAGTAGACACGGGGTCGGAAGGGAATCTGCTGGACAGCAGATGGGCAAAGGACGTAGGGCTCCCTCTGGTGGCTCTGCCTTCACCTTTGAAGGTACGGGCACTAGATGGCACCCTTCTTCCATTAATCACACACCAGACACAGCCCGTGACATTGGTTGTGTCTGGGAATCACAGGGAAGAGATCGTGTTTTACCTACCTCCCGAGTGATTTTAGGGTTTCCATGGATGGTGAAGCACAATCCCCGGATTGACTGGCCGTCTGGGGTTGTGACGCAGTGGAGCGAAACCTGCCACCGGGAATGTTTAGGATCCTCGGTTCCACCCGGTGTGACAGCTAATGAGGAGGTCAAAGTCCCCCCCAATCTGACGGCGGTGCCGGAGGAGTACCATGATCTTGCTGATGTCTTCAGCAAAGATCTGGCTCTCACTCTTCCCCCGCACCGACCGTACGATTGCGCCATCGATTTGATCCCGGGCGCTGAGTACCCGTCCAGCAGGCTGTACAACCTCTCACGTCTGGAACGAGAATCAATGGAGACCTACATCCGGGACTCCTTAGCTGCCGGGTTGATCCGGAACTCCACCTCCCCGATGGGTGCAGGTTTCTTTTTTGTGGGTAAGAAGGACGGCGGACTCCGTCCATGCATCGATAACAGAGGGCTGAACGAGATTACGGTTCGTAATCGATACCCATTACCTCTGTTGGATTCGGTGTTCACGCCCCTGCATGGAGCCCAAGTATTCACCAAACTCGATCTTAGGAATGCGTACCACCTGGTTCGGATCCGGAAGGGAGATGAGTGGAATTCGGCATTTAACACCCCCTTAGGTCACTTTGAGTACCTGGTCATGCCGTTCGGCCTCACTAACGGCCCCGCGACGTTCCAAGCATTGGTTAATGACGTCTTGCGGGACTTCCTGCACCGGTTTATCTTCGTATATCTAAACGATATACTGATCTTTTCTCCGGACCCTGAGACTCATGTCCAGCATGTACGTCAGGTCCTGCAGCGGTTATTGGAGAACCGGCTGTTTGTGAAGGGCGAGAAGTGCAAGTTCCACCGTACTTCTTTGTCCTTCCTGGGGTTCATCATCTCCTCCAACTCCGTCGTTCCTGATCCGGCCAAGGTTGCGGCGGTGAGAGATTGGCCCCAACCAACAAGCCGTAGGAAGCTGCAACAGTTCCTCCGTTTTGCAAATTTCTACAGGAGGTTCATTAAGGGTTACAGTCAGGTAGCGAGCCCCCTGACTGCCCTGACCTCCACTAAAGTCCCCTTCACCTGGTCGGATCGGTGCGAGGCCGCGTTTAGGGAGTTGAAACGCCGGTTCTCATCTGCACCAGTTCTGGTGCAGCCTGATCCTAATCGCCAGTTCATAGTTGAAGTGGATGCCTCTGACTCAGGGATAGGAGCCGTGCTGTCCCAGAGCAGGGAGTCCGATAAGGTTCTCCACCCTTGTGCCTATTTTTCCCGCAGGTTGACCCCGGCTGAGAGGAATTATGACGTCGGCAATCGGGAACTCCTGGCAGTGAAGGAGGCTCTTGAAGAGTGGAGACACCTGTTGGAGGGAGCGACGGTGCCCTTCACGGTTTTCACGGACCATCGGAACCTGGAGTACATCCGGACCGCCAAGCGGCTGAACCCCAGGCAAGCCCGCTGGTCACTGTTCTTCGGGCGCTTTGACTGCCCCGGAACCAAGAACCAAGGATCGGATGCCCTGTCCCGGGTGCACGAAGAGGAAGCCAAGGCCGAGTTGTCGGACCCAACAGAGACCATCATCCCCGAGTCCACTGTCGTGGCCACCCTCAACTGGGACGTGGAGAAGACCGTCCGGGAGGCCCTGACACGGAACCCGGACCCGGGGACCAGTCCGAGGAACAAACTGTATGTCCCACCAGAGGCCAGAGCTGCGGTTTTGGACTTCTGTCATGGTTCCAAGCTCTCCTGTCATCCTGGGGTGCGCAGAACCATGGCAGTGGTCCAGCAGCGCTTCTGGTGGGCGTCTATGGAGGCCAGGCCTGTACCACCTGTGCCAGGGGCAAGGCCGACCACAAGAGGACTTCGGGACTCCTCCAGCCCCTACCGGTGCCTCACCGCCCCTGGTCCCACATCGGCCTGGACTTTATCATGGGCCTCCCGCCGTCCCAGGGCAACACCACCATCCTCACGATAGTGGACCGGTTCTCCTAGGCGGCCCACTTCGTTCTCTTCCCAAGTCTGGAGGAGTTTCTGCAGGGAACTGGGGGCCACCGTGAGTCTCTCGTCCGGGTATCACCCTCAGACAAATGGACAGGCAGAGTGGGCTAACCAGGAGCTGGAGCAGGCCCTCCGCTGCGTGACCTCCGCGCACCCGACGGCCTGGCGCAACCATCTGGCCTGGATCGAGTATGCCCACAACAGCCAAGTGTCGTCTGCCACCGGCCTCTCACCGTTTGAGGTGTGTTTGGGGTACCAGCCCCCATTGTTCCCACTCGTGGAGGGGGAGGTCGGTGTGCCCTCGGTCCAGGCCCACCTCAGGAGGTGCCGCCGGGTCTGCCCGTTCTGCCCAGTTGAAGGCCCGGACGAGGGCCAAGGCCCATGCAGACCGCCGGCGTTCCCCGGCCCCTGCATACCAGCCCGGGCAGGAGGTGTGGTTATCGACCAAGGACATCCCGCTGCAAGTGGAGTCACAAAAACTCAAGGACCAGTTTATCGGACCATTTCCCATCCTCAAGGTCCTCAGTCCGGCCACAGTGAAGCTAAAGCTGCCAGCTTCACTGCGTATCCACCCGGTTTTTCACGTGTCACGTCTCAAACCCCATCACACCGCACCACTCTGCACCCCTGGACCTGCACCGCCTCCTGCCCGGATCATCGACGCGGAGCCGGCATGGACCGTGCGTCGGCTCCTGGACGTCCGTGTCGGGGGTTCCAGTATCTGGTGGACTGGGAGGGGTATGGACCCGAAGAATGCTCCTGGGTGAAGAGGACTTCATCCTGGACCCGGCCCTCCTGGCCGATTTCTACAACCGTCACCCGGACAAGCCAGGAGGCGCCCGTTGACGGGGGGGGTCCTGTTGTGTGGGCCGCTGAAGAGGAGGTACTGCTGGCCCACCACCACCAGATGGCGCCCTGCTTGGAGTGCGGGCTTCAAGCACAAGAGGGCGTCAGAACTACTGGAGTGACAGCTGTAACACATCATCAACACCAGCTGTCTCTCATCAACTTCATCCTCCATAAAAACCGGACTGCAACTCCACCTCCCCGCCGAGAAATCAGCTACCATTCAGGTAATTTTCTCTGCTGTGATTATTCATTGTTGTAAACAGTGGTCTGTGTGCAGCCATGTTCCTGCGGGGTCTATTGAAGGCTGGATTGGCGGACAGTGAGAGGACGATGGTCTTCGTCTCTCACTCCATCCAGGAAGGAGACCTACAGGAGCTGCACGGGTGATTCTGTATCTGGAGGTGGAGGTTTTCCCTCCTGGAGGACTAAGCACTGTAAGATTGCTGAGTGTGTATTCACACACCCACCACTAACTGTTTCTGTTTCTGCCAGCAGTACCGGGTCTGACTGCTGAAGACAGTGGCCACCTGGGGTGCAGGGCTTGGCGGCTCCGGTGTTCTTCAGATCTGTTGGTGGTTGAAGCTGTGTGGGATTCTAATGGGCATGCTAGTCGGCTCTTCTCTCGCCAGACGTCTTCTATCTTCGAGCCTGCCCACATGTCACCTTGTGTATAATTGACAATCCACAGTATTGTTATTGTCTGTATTTCGTTGTGCGATTCACAACATTAAATTGTTACTTTCGGCTTATCCATTGTCCGTTCATTAACGCCCCCTGTTGTGGGTCCGTGTCACGACACCTTCCCAACACTAACATTGGTTAGGAAGAAAATAAAAATGTCTTCATAGGACCTGCATTTTTAGATAATGTCTGTTCGATTTGTTCTTGAATTTTGTTGAGAAAATACTACTTTTGAGAGTTACAATTAATGTCAGATCTGTTCTTTGATGTCATAGACTCAAACTTGCACATGATTTTCATAATGTTAACAGCTTTTTAGTTATGGACAGACTTTCCCCTTAAATTTAAACTTTACCTTTATCCTTGTTGGAAATAGTTGAATAGAAAAAGGTTGTTGAAGAGAATTTGTTAATATTGTTATTTGTTCATGTTCTATGCACACTAATTCCAATCAAGGTTTGTGGGTAGACTGTAGCCTATTCCAGGGGTAGGGTACACTGTGGGTAGGCCACCAGTCTCTCACAGGGCCACACATAGTTTGTCAAACACATAAACATTTACGGTCAGTTTAGAGCATGGAGCTGTATATAAGAACTAGAGAGCGCAGTCCCAATGCTGCACACTAAACGAAAACATCCCTTCATGGACAGTGACATGACGTCTCCTAACTGGTTCAGAATATTGATGAAGTACCCGGATGTTAATGCATTTTCAATGGAGATTTGCGACTGAACACACCCAGAAAAATGCTCGCAAAATACGTGTTAAAATGCCATTTTGACCTAGCTATTGAGCCAGTAAAATTAAATTACTTTAAATTATGTCAGGAAAGTATTAAACTTACTCTGACACTCACACATTCCCAAATATTAGTGTTAAAAGTTACACGGATCTGCGCTGTTAGCTACGCTGCTAGGCTGAGCTGCTGCTGTGTTCAACGCAGCGCGGCTCCTAACACCATTACAATACATTTATATATATTATATTTTTACACAATTATCCTTTATTGACCGAGTTTCAGTCATGAAGTCAGGGGTGTGTGTACACATCTCTATGTGTGGGTGTGACTGTGAGCAGCACAGCGCGGGTCATTATAATCTCATGATTTTAAGGTGCAAATTTAAAAAAAAAATCCCCAGTCTTGTCGAACAATTTTAATCACTAACGACAAGTATTTTAACTAGACATTGGTCTAGCAGTGGAAAATATCAACTAGACATAAGTGAAGAGTTAATGGTCTGTGTCATTGGGCGACACAGGTACGGCAGGAGACATACAGCTGTTTATCATCCAAATATCATGGACAAAGAGACAAGAATAACCAAAAACACTTACTTATGGAAGGACAATATTGTCTCCCTTGTTCCTCCGTTTGTGGCTTTGCCAACATGCGCAGCTTTCCCGCATATTCCACCTGTTTCTTGACGACACTAAGTGAACTTCTATGCAAGCAAATCACTAATTTGCCTGGAATTAAAATGGTGATCACGCCTCCTTGTCAGCACATGGCTCAGCGCTACTGCGCTCTCGAGTTCTTATATACAGCTCCATGGTAGTCACTGATTAACCAAACCTGCATGTCTTTGATAATGTGAGAAAGCTTAAACAGGAGGAAACCCACACAAACACAGAGAGAACATGTAATCTCCAAGCAGAAAGGACCAGGGGTCTCATGTAGAAAGACGTATGTGGATTTCCTACGGCAAAACCCAGTAACTGGCGTAAGCACAAAAATATCCAGATGTATCAAAGTGTGCGAAAGCATGGATCCATGCACGTTCCGTTTGTACATCCCACTGAACGTGAAACTGAATGCACATGCACACACACCAAACTCCACCCTGGCCATGTCCCTATATAAATATGCAAATCCATGTAAATAGGCCCTGTAGCTGGGATTCTCCACGCTGTCACATCAGACAACATGAACACAGAAAAGAATTTAAACCGAGTGTGTGCTACACGCAGGGATAGTTTATTTGATACCATGTTAAATTGAATATTCATGAAACTGGAAAAATGCTCATGGGAGCATGTGTGTGTAAGGCTGTAAACACTGTCATCTCAGAACAGCACACACACTGAAGTAAAAAATGTGAGGTGCGCCGACACTGACAGTGTGTGATAATCACAACTTTACACATGCGCTTACTGACAAATACTGAACACAGGGAGACAATTGTTTAAGAAGCTCCCCTGCTCCAGTCTCACCATCAAGAAAAAGAAAACACATTGATAATAAAAAACAACATTTTTGAGTGCGCACATGCCCAAATGTGCCCGCGATGGTTTTCGTTCGGAACGATTACACGAATACTCTATTTACACAACAAGCAGCCACCCATTGCGCACCGTGCCAGTCTCCAGTCTGATGTGCATTGGCGCATCACATATGATGGAAGCACAGATGGAATGAAATGTTTCATATTAACAAAAACAAATTCATCATGATGGCGCCTTTATGTGTGCAGTCAGTAGCTCTGATTACATTAGGGCAGGGGTTCTCAGTCTGGTCCTGAAGGACCCCTGAATCTGCAAATTTTCCATTTCTCCCTGCTCTGCCACAAGCTGATTTGCTAAATTCAGGTGCACAGCCAATAAACTCCTAAAATACACCTGAATAAAGACACCTTGTAACACTTTTTCAAGTGTTACAAGAAAAAGTCTTGTAACACTTGTTTTTGCAGTCTAACATCATTCTCCCTAAATATTTATCTTTTCAGAAATGTGTTCTCATATGCGATGCTGGTTTCTGTATTTACTGAGGCTGTTCTCTCCAACAAATTTACAATATCAAAAACAGACAGTATGTTGGATTATATTACGGACACAAACAACATTAGGAATTTAATTCAAGGCTCTGAGTGAAATCTACCGGTGATATCATTCATTCTACAAGTGCTCCTGATACCAGTAGTAGTTTTGTTCTGGACTACAATTATTCTTACCACCTTCATCTACAAATTGTGCAAGAGCCACAAAGAATTCTATGAAAGTCTGCATGAAAATATGAACTTTGGCTTGCAGGTACATCCTGTTTGATGGAGATGTAGATGCTCTGTGGGTGGAGAATATGAATTCAGTGATGGATGACAACAAGCTCCTCACTCTGGCAAATGGAGAACGGATTCGTTTGCAGGCTCACTGTGCCCTGCTGTTTGAGGTACGCCTGAGTTTTATTATTACAACACTTGCTGGATGTTTTCTTGTGTTTCACTTCAAATTTCTAAATATCAGTCTTGTAAGGCAGCATTACACTGTACTGCAGGTTGGAGATCTGCAGTATGCTTCCCCCGCTACTGTTTCCAGGTGTGGAATGGTTTTTGTTGACCCCAAAAACCTGCGGTATGCCCCCTACTGGCAGAGATGGGTGAATAGCAGGCCTGCCAAGGTGAGACTAATAACAAATACAGTATCTATTACGTGGTTATTGTATGATTACAATTATATCTCAGTGCTGATGTTGTTTTTGTTCAGGAAAAAGAAATTCTGAACAGATTGTTTGGAAAATATGTGCCCAGCTCTATTGATATGATTGTGGATGGTATTGTTGATGGCAAACAAGGACAGAAACTGAAAACCGTCATTCCCCAGACAGACCTGAACATGGTGACTTAATCTCAGCCTTTATGGGTGTACTCCAGTAAATGTATTGTTTTGTTTTGTAAAAAAAAAAAAAAAATAGATCAAACATAAGCTGTTTAATGAAATTGAACATTAAGGCACACACATACTTTGTAAAATGCAGTGAGCTTAAAGATCGATAGATAGCTGGATGAGGCTACCGCTGCTTGTGATATGTGCTGTGGATTGCACCATACATACAGGTGTATATGTGGTGTGCTTGCATTAATTGTGTGTGCTGGTGGTGCTTAGGTGACTCAACTGTGTTTGATGTTGGATGCCTTGCTCGACACTGAGAACAAGAGTGCTGAAGTCCTGGAGTGTTATTTCCTGGAAGCTCTGTACTGCTCCCTAGGAGCCACTTTGGTGGACAGTAGCAGGTTCAAGTTTGATGAGTTCATTAAAAAACTATCCTGCTTGACCATAGCGCATGATGAGAACACTTTGGTTGGATCTGGTGAGATACCAGGTAAGACCAATAGAATTAAATGCTATACAAATAATGAATGTTTATGAGTGCAATGGTAAGAATCTTTCACCGAATGAAATATTTTTTCCATTGCACCACTGAAAAACATTTATTTGTTTTCTATAATGCCAAAAATAGATCCTTGTCATTTGATATTTTATTAATTTCTAAACAAGAGAAAAGGGGCTTACATTTTGGTGGTGTGTCAATGGTGCTTTGAAGTCAACGAACTTTACATAGGAATCCAATCCAAAATTGTTCTCAGTCAACTTACAAAAACAGTCATATAGTTAAAAACAATCCATTCCAATATTATTTGTGTACAGACTGCGTCTGCTTTCTGCTTTAGAAGACATCCCAGCGATTACTGCAAATGCCTCCAGATGGCTTACGGTGTACTGGATTTGTTTTCTTATGTTACAAGAATGAGCACCGTCTATGAGCTCGTACAAATCATCTTCTGTCACCAAAACAAACTCCACCATGTTTATTTTTAAACTAAGCGCCGTCATCGTGTTTTTACATTAAGGTGGTCGCGGCGTGCAGTGGTACAAAATGTATGGAACCAAAATTGCACAGTAAATGGAACAAAATGGTAAATGGGATGAATACTCAATATCACTTGAAATACAAACCACCATTCAAATGACAAGGCTCTATTTAGCTGTTGTATAAAATTAATCTATTGTTGAAGAAGTGCAAATTTTATGTGATAAATGCACTGGGATGCAATTATACGATATGACAGATACAAAGGATATTATGTCTCTTTGCTTAAGGTATTTAATACTGTATGTTTTTCCACTCTGATCACTAAACACATTTTCTTAGAACCACAATAACCTACAACTCTGAGACAAGTTGGTGTTTTTGTGTCACTGGAATGTGCTTTAACTAGTAATGACTTCATGACTTTCTTTGCTAATAAAATTTTAACTATTACAGAAAAAATTACTCATAACCATCCCAAAGATGTATCGTTATCTTTGGCTGCTTTCAGTGATGCCGGTATTTGGTTTCATTAGTTACTTCATCCAAACCATCAACATGTCTATTAGACCCCATTCCTACCAGGCTGCTCAAGGAAGCCCTACCATTATTTAATGCTTCAATCTTAAATATGATCAATCTATCTTTATTAGTTGGTTATGTACCACAGGCTTTTAAGGTGGCAGTAATTAAACCATTACTTAAAAAGCCATCACTTGACCCAGCTATCTTAGCTAATTATAGGCCAATCTCCAACCTTCCTTTTCTCTCAAAAATTCTTGAAAGGGTAGTTGTAAAACAGCTAACTGATCATCTGCAGAGGAATGGTCTATTTGAAGAGTTTCAGTCAGGTTTTAGAATTCATCATAGTACAGAAACAGCATTAGTGAAGGTTACAAATGATCTTCTTATGGCCTCAGACAGTGGACTCATCTCTGTGCTTGTTCTGTTAGACCTCAGTGCTGCTTTTGATACTGTTGAACATAAAATTTTATTACAGAGATTAGAGCATGCCATAGGTATTAAAGGCACTGCGCTGCGGTGGTTTGAATCATATTTATCTAATAGATTACAATTTGTTCATGTAAATGGGGATGTTGGGAAAGTGTAGTGACACGGACCCACAACAGGGGGCGTAAATGAACAGACAATGGAAGGAGTCAAATTATAACACTTTACTGTTGTGAATGACACAACCAAACACAGCAGATTACAGAATGTGCACAAGTCAATCAATAAATGTGTCGTGTGGGCAGGCTCGACGATAGGAGACGCCCGTCTGGAAACGAACCGGAACCACACGATTTCCACTGCCACCGAATCCGAGGAATACTGGAGCCGCCAAGTCCCGAAGTCCCCAGGTGGCCACCGTCACGGCGTGTCGGATCTGGTACTGCTGGCAGAAAGCAAAGACAGTCAAGGGTGGGTGTGTGAACACCCAGTAACAATCCTGGTGGGAATTCCACCTCCACCTCTCACTCAATATGTTGCAGCGATCCCTCAGAGGAAAAAAAGTGCCGTCTTGCACAGCCTCCAAAAACTAAGGACCGGTACTCCTGCAAACACTCACAATAAACAGATTTAGAAAATACCACAAAAGGCTGAGGATATTACCTCTGGTAGAAGATGATATCTCGGCAATGTGGTGGAGGTGTCTTCCTGCTTTTATTCCAGATGTGGATTGGATGATCAGTGACAGCTGTCATGGATGATGGGTGACAGCTGTCACCACGGCTTGTTCCTGAGGCGGCAGCGCCCTCTCGTGCCTGAAGCCCGCACTTCAGGCAGGGCGCCCTCTGGTGGTGGGCCAGCAGTACCTCCTCTTCTGACGGCCCACACAACAGGACCCCCCCCCTCAACGGGTGCCTCCTGGCGCCCGACCAGGCTTGTTCGGGTGGCGACGATAGAAATCGGCCAGGAGGGCCGGGTCCAGGATGAAGCTCCTCTTCACCCAGGAGCGTTCTTCGGGTCCATACCCCTCCCAGTCCACCAAATACTGAAAGCCCCGGCCCATTCGACGGACGTCCAAGAGCCGGCGTACTGTCCAAGCCGGCTCCCCGTCGATAATACGGGCAGGAGGCGGCGCCGGACCGGGTGCACAGAGGGGTGAGGTGTGATGCGGTTTGATTCTGGAGACATGGAAGACCGGATGGATCCGCAGTGAGGCCGGGAGTTGGAGCCTCACTGCGATAGGACTGAGGACCTTGAGGATGGTAAAGGGTCCAATGAAGCGGTCTTTCAGTTTGGGAGACTCGACCTGTAGTGGAATGTCCTTGGTGGAAAGCCATACCTCCTGCCCGGGCTGGTATGCGGGGGCCGGGGACCGTCGACGGTCTGCATGGGCTTTAGCCCTCGTCCGGGCCCTCAACAAGGCTGAACGGGCGGTGCGCCACACCTGACGGCATCTCCGCAGGTGGGTCTGGACCGAGGGCACACCGACCTCTCCCTCCACCAAAGGAAACAAAGGGGGTTGGTACCCCAGACACACCTCGAACGGGGAGAGGCCGGTGGCAGAGGACACTTGGCTGTTATGAGCGTACTCGATCCAGGCCAGATGTTCACTCCAAGCCATCGGGTGTGCGGAGGTCGTGCACCTAAGGGCCTGCTCCAACTCTTGGTTGGCCCTTTCGGCCTGTCCGTTAGTCTGTGGGTGATACCCAGACGAGAGGCTTACGGTGGCCCCCAGTTCCCGGCAGAAACTTCTCCACACCTGCGAGGAGAACTGGGGACCGCGATCCGAAACGATGTCTGTAGGTATCCCATGCAGCCGGACGACATGGTGGACCAGGAGATCCGCCGTCTCCTGGGCCGACGGGAGCTTCGGGAGGGCCACGAAGTGGGCCGCCTTGGAGAATTGGTCCACTATCGTGAGAATGGTGGTGTGTCCCCGGGACGGCGGGAGGCCCGTGACAAAATCCAGACCGATGTGGGACCAGGGGCGGTGAGGCACAGGAAGTGGCTGTAGGAGTCCCTGTGCCTTCTGGTGGTCCGCCTTGCCCCTGGCGCAGGTGGTGCAGGCCTGGATGTAAGCCCGGACATCAGTCTCCAGGGACGCCCACCAGAAGCGCTGCCGGACCACTGCCACGGTCCTACGCACCCCTGGGTGGCAGGAGAGCTTGGACCCGTGACAGAAGTCCAGAACGGCAGCTCTGGCCTCTGGTGGGACGTAAAATCTGTCATTCGGTCCTGTTCCGGGATCCGGGCTCCATGCCAGGGCCTCCCGGACGGTCTTCTCCACGTCCCAGGTGAGGGTAGCCACGATAGTGGACTCCGGTAGAATGGGTTCCGGTGGATCCGACAGCTCGGTCTTGACTTCCCGTTCGTGCACCCGGGACAGGGCATCCGATCTTTGGTTCTTGGTCCCGGGGCGGTAGGTGATCCGGAAGTCAAAACGGCCGAAAAACAATGACCAGCGGGCTTGCCTGGGATTCAGTCGCTTGGTGGTCCTGACATACTCCAGGTTCCGGTGGTCAGTGAAAACCGTGAAAGGCACTGACGCTCCCTCCAGCAGGTGTCTCCACTCCTCAAGAGCCTCTTTCACCGCAAGGAGCTCTCAATTGCCCACGTCATAGTTCCGCTCTGCTGGGGTCAACCTGCGGGAAAAATAGGCACACGGGTGAAGAACCTTATCGGTTTCTCCGCTCTGGGATAGCACGGCTCCTATCCCTGAGTCAGAGGCGTCCACTTCAACCACAAACTGGCGACTAGGATCGGGATGCACCAAGACAGGTGCAGTCGAGAAGCGCTGTTTCAACTCCCTGAACGCGGCATCGCACCGATCCGACCAGGTGAAGGGAACTTTTGGTGAGGTCAGGGCTGTCAGGGGGCTAACTACCTGACTATACCCCTTAATGAACCTCCTGTAAAAATTGGCGAAGCCGAGGAACTGTTGCAGCTTCCTACGGCTAGTAGGTTGGGGCCAGTCTCTCACCGCTGCGACCTTGGCCGGA
Organism: Thalassophryne amazonica; assembly: GCF_902500255.1. NCBI lineage: Eukaryota > Metazoa > Chordata > Actinopteri > Batrachoidiformes > Batrachoididae > Thalassophryne > Thalassophryne amazonica. Next base: position 51,671,848 of record NC_047117.1, read on the forward strand.
TCCGGGGCGACGGAGTTGGAGGAGATGATAAACCCCAGGAAGGACAAAGAAGTGCGGTGAAACTCACACTTCTCGCCCTTCACAAACAGCCGGTTCTCCAACAACTGCTGCAGGACCTGACGTACATGCCGTACATGGGTCTCAGGGTCCGGAGAAAAGATGAGTATATCATCCAGGTATACGAAGATGAATCGGTGCAGGAAGTCCCGCAAGACGTCATTAACCAAAGCTTGGAACGTCGCGGGGGCGTTAGTGAGGCCGAACGGCATGACCAGGTACTCAAAATGACCTAACGGGGTGTTGAATGCCGTCTTCCATTCGTCTCCCTTCCGGATCCGAACTAGGTGGTATGCGTTCCTAAGATCCAACTTTGTGAAGATTTTGGCTCCATGCAGGGGGGTGAACACCGAATTCAACAAAGGCAACGGGTATCGGTTGCGAACCGTGATCTCGTTCAGCCCCCGGTAATCAATGCATGGACGAAGACCGCCATCTTTTTTGCTCACAAAAAAGAAACCTGCTCCCATCGGAGAGGTGGAGTTACGGATCAGCCCGGCAGCTAAGGAGTCCCGGATGTAGGTCTCCATTGATTCGCGCTCAGGTCGGGAGAGGTTGTACAGCCTGCTGGACGGGAACTCCACACCTGGCAACAAATCGATGGCACAATCGTACGGACGGTGCGGGGGAAGGGTGAGTGCCCGATCCTTGCTAAAAACGTCAGCAAGATCGTGGTACTCAACCGGCACCGCCGACAGATTGGGGGGAACTTTGACCTGCTCCTTAGCCTGGGAACCGGGAGGAACCGAGGATCCCAAACACATCCGATGGCAGGTCTCACTCCACTGTACCACCACCCCGGACGGCCAATCAATCCGGGGATTGTGTTTCAACATCCAGGGGAACCCCAGAATCACACAGGAGGTAGAAGGAGTCACAAAAAACTCAATCTCCTCGCTATGATTCCCTGACACTACCAGAGTTACTGGTGGTGTCCTGTGTGTGATTAAAGGGAGTAGGGTGCCATCTAGTGCTCGCACCTGCAATGGTGTAGGTAGCGCCACCAGAGGGAGCCCTACCTCCCTGGCTCATCTGCTGTCTAGCAGATTCCCTTCTGACCCTGTGTCTACCAGTGCTGGGGCCTGAAGGGTTAAATCCCCACTAAGGATTGTAACTGGGAGCCGTGTGGCAATCTGTGTGTGTCCCACGTGAATTTCTTGGCCCACCCTAAGCCCAGTTTCTAGGGGCGGGCGTTGGTGTTTAACCGTTCGGGGCAATTGCAAAATTGATGCTCCATTGAGCCACAAACAAAACACGCCCAGCGAGGAAGCCTACTCTGTCTATTAGGTGGTCTAAATGTGGCCCTGCTCATGTCCATAGCTTCGTCAGCAGGGGGAGCTGTCGCCCCACGGGACGTAGAGGCCAGGGAGCGTGGGAAGGGCGGACCTTTCTCGGACCTGGAAGGAAGAGGGACGGCTCGCGCCCGGCCACGTCCTTCGTCTCGTTCCCGACGGCGTTCCTCCAACCGATTGTCTAACCGTATAACGAGATCAATAAGCCCATCTAATTCCCGCGGTTCATCCTTGGCCACTAGGTGCTCCTTCAGGACTGACGACAGTCCGTTTACGAAGGTGGCGCGGAGCGCAGCGTTATTCCAGCCGGACCTCGCAGCCGCGATGCGGAAGTCGACTGCATAAGCAGCTGCGCTTTGGCGTCCCTGTCTCATTGACAGCAGCACAGTTGAAGCGGTCTCTCCCCTGTTAGGGTGATCAAACACAGTTCTGAACTCCCTCACAAACCCAGTGTACGTGTGAAGGAGCCGTGAATTTTGCTCTCAAAGCGCCGTAGCCCAAGCGCGTGCCTCTCCCCGAAGCAGAGTGATCACATAAGCTATTTTGCTTGCGTCTGACGCGTACATGACGGGACGTTGTGCGAAGACGAGCGAACACTGCATAAGAAAGTCCGCGCACGTCTCCACACAACCTCCGTACGGCTCAGGAGGGCTTATGTATGCTTCAGGGGATGGTGGGAGGGGTTGTTGAACCACCACTGGAACATTTATATCCTGCACAGGGTCGGCAGGAGGAGGAGCTGCAGCAGCGCCCTGAGCGCTCGCCGCCACTTGCGCGGAGAGAGCCTCCACCCTGCGGTTCAGGAGGATGTTTTGCTCGGCTATTTGATCCATCCGAGCCGTAAAGGCGGTGAGAATATGCTGTAGCTCACCAATCACGCCTCCTGCAGACGCCTGCGCTCCCTGCTCTCCCATTGGTCGTTCAACAGCCTGGTGACGCCCCTCGGAGTCCATGACGCTGGCCGAGATATCCTGTTGGGAAAGTGTAGTGACACGGACCCACAACAGGGGGCGTAAATGAACAGACAATGGAAGGAGTCAAAGTAGAAAAATTTACTGTTGTGAATGACACAACCAAACACAGCAGATTACAGAATGTGCACAAGTCAATCAATAAAGGTGTCGTGTGGGCAGGCTCGACGATAGGAGACGCCCGTCTGGAAACGAACCGGAACCACACGATTTCCACTGCCATCGAACCCGAGGAATACTGGAGCCGCCAAGTCCCGAAGTCCCCAGGTGGCCACCGTCACGGCGTGTCAGATCTGGTACTGCTGGCAGAAAGCAAAGACAGTCGAGGGTGGGTATGTGAACACCCAGTAACAATCCTGGTGGGAATTCCACCTCCACCTCTCACTCAATATGTTGCAGCTATCCCTCAGAGGAAAAAAAGTGCCGTCTTGCACAGCCTCCAAAAACTAAGGACCGGTACTCCTGCAAACACTCACAATAAACAGATTTAGAAAATACCACAAAAGGCTGAGGATATTACCTCTGGTAGAAGATGATATCTCGGCAATGTGGTGGAGGTGTCTTCCTGCTTTTATTCCAGATGTGGATTGGATGATCAGTGACAGCTGTCATGGATGATGGGTGACAGCTGTCACCACGGCTTGTTCCTGAGGCGGCAGCACCCTCTCGTGCCTGAAGCCCGCACTTCAGGCAGGGCGCCCTCTGGTGGTGGGCCAGCAGTACCTCCTCTTGTGGCGGCCCACACAACAGGGGAATCTTCTTCACAGACTAAGGTTAATTATGGAGTTCCACAAGGTTCTGTGCTAGGACCAATTTTATTCACTTTATACATGCTTCCCTTAGGCAGTATTATTAGACGGCATTGCTTAAATTTTCATTGTTACGCAAATGATACCCAGCTTTACCTATCCATGAAGCCAGAGGACACACACCAATTAGCTAAACTGCAGGATTGTCTTACAGACATAAAGACATGGATGACCTCTAATTTCCTGCTTTTAAACTCAGATAAAACTGAAGTTATTGTACTTGGCCCCACAAATCTTAGAAACATGGTGTCTAACCAGATTCTTACTCTGGATGGCATTACCCTGACCTCTAGTAATACTGTGAGAAATCTTGGAGTCATTTTTGATCAGGATATGTCATTCAAAGCGCATATTAAACAAATATGTAGGACTGCTTTTTTGCATTTACGCAATATCTCTAAAATTAGAAAGGTCTTGTCTCAGAGTGATGCTGAAAAACTAATTCATGCATTTATTTCCTCTAGGCTGGACTATTGTAATTCATTATTATCAGGTTGTCCTAAAAGTTCCCTGAAAAGCCTTCAGTTAATTCAAAATGCTGCAGCTAGAGTACTAACGGGGACTAGAAGGAGAGAGCATATCTCACCCATATTGGCCTCTCTTCATTGGCTTCCTGTTAATTCTAGAATAGAATTTAAAATTCTTCTTCTTACTTATAAGGTTTTGAATAATCAGGTCCCATCTTATCTTAGGGACCTCATAGTACCATATCACCCCAATAGGGCACTTCGCTCTCAGACTGCAGGCTTACTTGTAGTTCCTAGGGTTTGTAAGAGTAGAATGGGAGGCAGAGCCTTCAGCTTTCAGGCTCCTCTCCTGTGGAACCAGCTCCCAATTCAGATCAGGGAGACAGACACCCTCTCTACTTTTAAGATTAGGCTTAAAACTTTCCTTTTTGCTAAAGCTTATAGTTAGGGCTGGATCAGGTGACCCTGAACCATCCCTTAGTTATGCTGCTATAGACTTAGACTGCTGGGGGGTTCCCATGATGCACTGTTTCTTTCTCTTTTTGCTCTGTATGCACCATTCTGCATTTAATCATTAGTGATCGATCTCTGCTCCCCTCCACAGCATGTCTTTTTCTTGGTTCTCTCCCTCAGCCCCAACCAGTCCCAGCAGAAGACTGCCCCTCCCTGAGCCTGGTTCTGCTGGAGGTTTCTTCCTGTTAAAAGGGAGTTTTTCCTTCCCACTGTCGCCAAGTGCTTGCTCACAGGGGGTCGTTTTGACCGTTGGGGTTTTTACGTAATTATTGTATGGCCTTGCCTTACAATATAAAGCGCCTTGGGGCAACTGTTTGTTGTTATTTGGCGCTATATAAATAAATAAAATTGAATTGAATTGCTTTGTTCATCTTTTTGGTGCCAGCACAAATCATGTTATAAAAAAGTGGCACAGGATTGTGGGACTTCATTCAAATTAAACCGTGTTTGATTTTCGTTTTTGCTCATTTATTTTAAATTATTTGTAAAAATAGACTGTTTATAAACCCAATTTACCCATGTAAAGTCTATAATGATAAAATAGTGACTCAATCATCACGCCTTCAACTCAGTGTTATAACTGATCAGTGTATTGTGACCACCTGCCTAAAACTTTATAGGTCCCCCTTTTGTGACCAAAACAGCCTTGACCTGTAGACGCACCAGACTTGTATCAGTACCAACATTAACTTTTTCACTACAGCAGCTCTCTGCTTGATTGGATTACATGGACCTACAGACATTAATGAGCCTTCCTGCACATTGTTGTTGTTTTACCGGTTTTCTTTCCTTAGCCCACTTTTGTTATGTACTGGTCACCTCAGACCAGGAATATCCCACAAGAGCTGCAGTTTTGGAGATGCTCTGGCTCAGTCATATACCCATCACAGTTTGGTCCTAGTCAAAGTCACTCAAATCTTTATATTCATTTTTTTTTGCTTCCAGTTTGTCAACTGCCGAATATATCGCACCCGCTGACAGGTGCTACTGATACAAGATAATCAGTGTTCTTTATTTCACTTATCAGTCGTCACGATGTTATGGCTGATTAGCATACTTTTATGTAAAAATTGCAAAATTATGCAGACAAAATTAATAATCTAATCAATGGAAACATTTATGTGAAGATCAAAGTAGGAGTTTAATATTATTGTAAAGGGAAGTTCAGTGAAGGGGCCTGTTAAGAGAGTAGTGTAGGGGAGTAGTAGTGGGACCTGGGCACCACCGTGCAGTGGTCCACACCCTCTAGAGGCAAGACCCTTGTTGCTCTCCTGTGGTTTCTTTTTGTCCAGAGATGAAGCTGAAGACAGTTTTCTCTGTCCTCTTCATAGCACACTGTCCTTCGATGGAATGCAGCTGCAGTTATTCCCCTTTTTTTTTAATCTGTGGGCTGGAGGATCATCTACAGCAGGGGTGTCCAACCTTTACTGAACCGAGATCTACTTTGAAAGTTGACAGTGTATTGAGATCTACCAAGCCATATCGAACGCCATAGCATAGCCACGATTTATTGTGCACCAACATAATAACACCATTCTCTGACAAAAAGATACAGTTTTAACAATAATGCATTACTGAAGTAAATGTGCATGGTGAAAAGAATAAGCACAAATAGGCCTAGGACTGGCCTCAAGTTGGAAAAGTTGTTCCCTACCTTATTGGGACTTGCCACTTCGGACGTTATACAATCCACATCTTTATTTTTCCCAAATGGAAAACAGAGAAAACTGACAACGGGTTAATTGGATGTAAAGTTAGTAAAGCACCTTTCAAATTCAAATTCAAACAAGATTCTCCGCACTTGATCATCATAATGTGCACTCTCAAGCTCTGCCCAGTTTTTGTCCAGGTGCTTAAGTTCTGTGTCCAAGTGTGGAAAGTTCCGCAGGTCACACTGTTGCAACCTGCTTGATAGATGTAACTTGCTTTCAAATCCAAAAGCTCTGCATATTCTGCATGGTTTGAATGTTTCAGAAATTCTTTAATTTCAGGCAGCAATTCAGAAAACTGTTCCAGAAATTTACCTCTGCTGAGCCACCTATCATCTGACTGCAGCAGATGTGTGTTCTGCACGTCTCTTCCAGCTGCGCACAGAATAAATGCGTCCTCAGACTTCTGGCCCGAATAGAACACGCAGTCTTAGCCACATTCATCACTCTTCCATATTAATGGACCATTGTGCTGCTAGCTGACCTTTCTATTCTTGGACTTTTCTGGTGTGCATTTAGTGGGGACATTAGCATTGTAGCGCTTGTGAATCATCTTGAAATGCTGCACCAAATTCAGTAAAGCCACATTTACATTGCAGATAAGACAGATGGATTTGCCATTCGAATAAATGAAAAAATAATCCTCATCCCACTCAGAATGAAAATTATAATTTTTTTTGTTTTCTTCTCCTCCACCATAGAAGAAGAGCTCTTCTTCTGTGGTGTTTAATGGCATCCAGCATCCTTATTGGTGTATTGCTGCCACCTTCGGCATCAGTCTGTTATAGCAGCACTAAATCCTCTTGAGTCCAATGACAGATTTTTTTTTTTCATGCGATCGACTGGTTGGGCATGCCAGATCTTCAGTCTGTGGATACAGAATAGCATCATGCCCAAGACTCACACACACATAAAAATAAACTATAACATAGAAATTATACAAAAAAAAAAAAATGCATAAAAACATGATAGCTGTTGATTCAGAAGGAGATCTGTTTAGACACCGACTAATTGTCCATGTGGTAGGTTGTTTTGGGATCATTGTTGACCTGAACTTGACATTGAGGACTGTAGGACTGGTGAAGGGCAAGGGAATGCCCACATTTCACCTGGCTGTGGCAGACAGATGGTAGGATGGATAAGATGTCTTCGAAGGGCTGTTGCCATCTAAGACCTGAGGCTTTTTTTATGGTATGGTGACTGCAGTGACGCCTAGCAAAAGCTCATGCTTCCAAACTTTGATGGTTTAAAGTCAATGGAAAAAAAATAATATTACACTCAGGCAAAGGAAGTACCACTGATCATTTAAATACCAGCCCACTCAAAAATAATAACATTATTGCACATACCTCTGCACATATTTGACAGATTGGATGTACTTCGTAACATTTTAGTCATGTAGCTCATCGTATCCTTTACAAGCTATCTGAAAAAGTATGTTTCTTGTTATATTTTTAATGCAACAGAATATGATAAATACATTAGCAGAAAACACAAAGATGTTTGTGATTTCAGGAGCCATACAAACGTACTGTTTGACAGCCAAATCTGTGTTAAATTGCAGATTTAGGATGTCTGTTCACTGCCACTTTGCACCATCCTGTCAGTACTATTTTGTGTATGACCATCTGCGCACTTGGTAAAAAAAAAAGAGTCACTCTCCACATTGATTGACAGACATTTAACATGCACGAGCTAGTACTGTGATTGGCTGAGATGATTATGATTATGTAACATGTCCTCAGATTAACATTTCAGCTCTGCCAATCTTTTTGAGAAAAGCGACATTTGAACTGAAATTGCATGTGGGTTGGTTTTCTTGTGCTGAACATAGTCCTTGTGTTACTAAAATAGCTCTGGCAAATGTAACAGGTTATTAAGCCAATAAGTATCACCACCACATGTGTGTATCCTACACAGTTTTTACTCACAATATGAGAAAATAATGCAGCTAATACTCCTACATCATGTTGTGAACATACGGCCACTTAAGTCTCCACACAAATACATTTGTTATTTACGTCAGAGAGTTAGTGATGCCACATTTTCTGATAACAAAATTCTGCATTCATACAGGATACATGTCATCTCTGTATGATTTCCATTTTGACGGAACACAGGAAAAATGGGTTCCCTGGCAATCCCTAGTCAACCCTTACATCCATGACCCTAAAAGGAAGTTTGCTGACATTCTAGGTAAACACCAATTTATATATAATTGGGGTGGAGTATTGCATAGACACATACATACATACAGTATTTAGGTCTTAAAAAATGCCTCCTCTAGTGTTGTGTTCTATGTTGTAGTCTCAACTGTTGATACGACAAGATCGAGCTGGATCCTGGAGCAGATGTTGAAGATAAAGAGGCCAGTGCTTCTGGTTGGAGAGTCTGGCACTTCTAAGACTGCCACCATTCTTAACTTCCTGAAGAAAGTTGATGCAAATACAAATGTGAGTTTATTGTTGAGCCATGTACATATATAAAGTACAACTCAGTTCAGTCCAGTTTATTTACGAGGTCTGTGATAAAAAAAAGCGGTCCTTTTTTATTTTTTTCAAAAAATAAATGGATTTGATTCATATGTTTTTAATGTCAGACAAGCTTGAACCCTCGTGCGAATGCGTGAGTTTTGTCATGCCTGTCGGTGACGTCATTCGCCTGTGGGCAGGCTTTGAGTGAGGTGTGGACTCCCCCTTCCGTCGGAATCTCTTTGTCTGAGAAGCTGCAGGGAGACGGCGCGCGTTGCTTTATCAGTTTTTTTCAGGACCGGTGAGGGATATCCGTGTGGACACTATTCGAGAAATTCAGCTGGTTTTTGGTGTAAAGTTTAACAGCTGATGAGAGATTGTGGAGTTTCTTTCGCTTTAAGCACAGCCCACAAAGTGGATCGGTGCGGCGCGGTCGGAGGTGGCGTCCGTCTGGCTGTTTCGAGCTGAAAACATCCTAATTTAAAGCTCTGTTCACCCAGGACGTCGTCAGAGAACAGAGAAGTTTCAGAAGAAGCCGGCATCAGGAGTTTACCCGGACATTCCACTGTTAAAGGAGATTTTGTAATGAAAGAACGTGCGGACGAATTAGCCGAGTCGGATCCGTGACGACGTGGCAAATCCGTCTGCGCCGCGACATGAAAAACACCTCCGTGTTGAAAACCATTTGTAAAATTCAGGTGGCTTTTGATGGCTTTCAACAAGTGAGTATCTGAGAAATTGTTTAACAGCTTGGGCATGTTCCAACTTGTCTGTTAAGGTTTCCAACGGAGGTGTTTTTCCTGTGGCGACCCCCCGTGGTCGGGTCCGGCCCGACATGCGAATCTGCCCGCACGTTCTTTCATTACAAAATCTCCTTTAACAGTGGAATGTCTGGATAAACTCCTGATCCCAAATTTTTCTGAAAGTTCTCTGTTATCTCACGACGTCTTGGGTCCACAGAGCCTGAAATTAGGAAGTTTTCAGCTTGAAACAGCAAGACGACGCCGCCTCGAAGTGCAGATCGCTGTCAGGCGCTGTGGGCCGTCCTTAAAGCGACACTTACAGACCAAAATTTCTCATCAGCCGTTAAAATTTTTACCGAAAACCAGCTGAATTTATCGAATGGTGTCCACTCAGTTGTGCCTTACAGGTTTTGAAAAAATTTTTATCAAACAAAGCAGCAGTCTCTGAGCCATTCCTAAACAATGAAAAAATCGACGAGAGGGTGGGCCACTCCTCACTCAAAGACTGCCCACAGGCCAATGACGTAACCGACAGGTGTGAAAAAACTCTCGCATGCCCACGAGGGTTCAAGCATGTCTGATGTAATCACACGTGATTCAAATCCATATAGTTTTTGAAAAAAATAATAAGGTCCGTTACTTTTCTCACAGACCTCGTATATAGTGCCAAATCACAACATAAGTCACCCCATGGCACTTCCCAAGGGTAAGAACTAACCTTACCAACCCCCCTGAGCAAGCATGTAGACAACAATGATAGGGAAAAAAGTATTTTGATTGTAATTTGAGGAAGAAACCTGAAGCAGACCTGACTCAGAGGGGCGACCCACGGCTTAGGCCATACTAGCAAAAGCAAAGATCAAATAAAGTACAACAATGAATTTTCAAACATGCAAAACAACAACAGAAAGGTTATAGTCCTCAGTTTACAGTCATGTTATAATCCTTCAGCAGTTTATATCAAAGAATCTTCCTCAGATGGGCTACAACATCAAATGGGACTGCTAAAAGGGTGCTTCTGTCCATTGCAACAACCACAAAAGGTGTCAGACAATCAAACCTCAAACAGAAAGAGAGCAGAATCAGTCACCCAGAACTAACAAGTGTCAGAACACTGTGTCTCAGCAGTAAAATAACAATCACAGACAGGGTACTAATGTGGTCGCCAGCAGTTAGTCCAAAATTAGAATGGAGGGGAAAAACAGTTGCAAGGTAAGAGAAAGCTCCATGGCCTGCTGACGTCTTTTTAACCTTTGGAATACACAGTAATCATGTCTCCTTACAAAATTTCTTCTCCCATTTAAAACTCTACCAGCAGCAGCAGCATTCCAAACCAACTGGAGACCTCTGATGCTGGACTGCAGTTAGCAAGAAAATAGGACATTACAGAACAGGTCAAATCCTTGGAATATTAGGGAAGTGATAGAAAACACTGCGATTGCTAGAGAGTACCTGGACATACAAATTTGCAACAAAACACATGAATTAGCGACACTTTTACAGTTGGACTCTCACTGAATTGGTACGACATATTAACGTATGTTGCTGAAATGTGGGCCAAATGTCGCATGGACAGGTGGTGAAAATAGGGCCAAAATCACAGGTAGTCTGCATACATAGTGCGCAAGTGCTGCACAACACTCTCTTGAATGTCAAGCGGCACCCATGTGGCATTCACAGGTGCAAGTACTTGAGCGCAAATGTCGTGCGGCACTTTTAGATGTCAAGCACCACTTGTGCAGCTGAAATGATGACATGTTTGCGAACAAAGTGCACTGCTATTGTGCTGCTATTATGTGAAAAGAGGCTGTGGAAGCCCTGTAAATAATAATAAAATAAATTCTAAAATAATAATAAATAATAATTACAGAAATGCCTAGCGTGGCTCCAGTGAGGATGAAAAATAGAAAGAAAAGTGTGATCAGTGCACTCACTGACGTGCAGACTGATGTCCAATATTATTATCTCTGCTGGATCCATTGTCTGCTCCTCTGGTCCTGGGAATGACCAGTATACAATCCTCCACTTATATGATCCTCCTCTCCTCGGGCTGTAAGATGCTCTAGAAGTGCTGCTTGATGAACACAGGCTCTGGGATCCTCTGGAAGAGCTCCTTGATGTGCTGGACTGGCCACCTCATTGTGAATTCCCGAGGGTAACACAATGAAGAATTAAACTTAGTTCTATTGTGGTCCACAAAAAAAATTGAATAAATAAATAAATAAATAGATAAAAATAATAATTCTGGATTGCACGCTTCATCCTCCTCACAGGTGCTGTCCATCCCAAAGCCCCTGCGTGCATGACAGGCCATAGCCGGTCCGGCAGCCTGAAAGTTGTTTCCATTGTGGACCTCAAGAGCAAAAAAAAATCCTGAATAAATCTGGATTGCGCGCCTCCTCGGCCACCAGAAAAGACTCGTTCAGTCCACGTTTCCTGTCTGGACGGTGGGTCGTAGCGGGGTGGCAGCATTAAGAATAAATTTGTATCGCATACCTCCTCCACCACCGGACAAGTCTCCTACAGCCCGCTGACCCTGCCTGCTGCATGGCTGCTTCCAGAAGGGCTGTTCCTCTTCAATCACATAAACGTAATAGTGTTTCGTCAAGCCCTCACAAGTTGTCTCTCATGTTGCGTGTCGACACAAGAGTGTCACTCTGTGACTCACCCGAGGAGAATGCAAACCCCTCCACACACATTTTGTGAAATTTTGCGAATTCCCCTTCGAATGCCATTGCACTTTGTTGCAGCCCAGTGAGATATGTGCCTTACTTCTCTAATGTGTAGGTCAAAGGATAGAGTTAAATTAGTTGATCTAGTAGCCAATTAGTAACCAGTCCCCCCCACCCCTCCCCTCACCCTCTTTTTTTTTTTTTACAGATAACTCTTACCATCAACTTCTCATCCAGGACAACTTCAATGGACCTGCAGAGGAACCTGGAGGCCAATGTGGAGAAGAGGACCAAAGAGACCTACGGCCCTCCCATTGGAAAGGGGTTGCTGGTGTTTATCGATGACATGAATATGCCAAAGGTGAGCTCTCAAACTATTTCATCATTACACTTCCACAAACAAAAACTTGGGTATATAGCAGTCACCCTGTCTGTCTATCTGACTGTCCATGAATCTTGCAATTGAACATCTTCAAGGGGAGATAATTGGAGTTTCATGTTGAACTGGTACATTCATATGATCATGACTTTATAAGTAGATGGTGGATTTCAATGAAAAATGTCTAATTAAGTAAAATTAATACATAACAAATGACTCAAGTAAAAGTGAAAATTTATTTTTGAGTAACCTACTTGAGTAAAAGTAAAAAAGTACAGAGTGAATAAGTGACTCATAGTACAAGCATCCTGTTCTTTGTTTTCTATAATTGTGTATGCATCATTGTCGAAAACAAGTGGCGATTCTTTTTAATCCATGCACTGCATCTTCGCATTTGCCGATCTTCTCTGCGTGCTTTCTATCTCTAATTTAGAGATTGTAGGTTGTTACCAAGGCATTATGGCAAATAACTCACAAAGTTCCTTGGTTTCATTTGGAATACAATTTTAAAAAATAATATGAAATGTGCTAGCTCCTCTTAAACTTTTTACTTGTGCGTGTGACAACTGGAGCACAACCGTGGATCCCCTTCGCAGAGTAAACACAGGTGTATGGTATAAAAGGTATAAAATGCTCTTTAATCAGAATTTTAAGCCATGCACAGTTACAAACAAAGGACAAACTGATAGCAGCCAAGTCCGTGAAGGGCTAAGCAGAAGAAAGGTTGGTTACCAGCACAGGATCAGGGCACACAGGAGAGTCAAACATTCTGGCAAGGTCAGAGGGAGCAGGCTATAGGACAAAGTCAAGTTCAGGCAGCAAAAGGTCAGCAACACAAAGGCAAGAAAACACAAGGAATCCTGGAAGGCTTGGTTAGGCAACACAAGGCAGTCTGCCAGAGGAAGAGATGGGAGATGTGTGTGTGTGTGTATATATATATATATATATATATATATAATATATATATATATATATATATAATATATATATATATATATATATATATATATATATATATATACACACCACACACACCGGAACTAATTAGGAAATTAGAGACAGATGGGCAAAACACACAGGGAAGAAAGCAAGCAAACTACACCAGGAAAATGTGATCACCAAAATAAAACAGGAATTGCACAATCACAAATGAATTACTACCATTGATACACATAATACATGCAAGCAAAAGCAAGTGGTGTACACAGTGAGGGTATCATTTGTGAGCTTGATCACAGATCAATAATTACCTTTTCTGTGGTCAGCAACTATTCTTAAATGATTATTACTATTAAATGCACTGTTTACTTTTCAGGTGGATACTTATGGTACACAGCAGCCTATTGCACTTTTGAAGCTGTTACTGAACCGAGGAGGCATGTATGACAGAGGGAAGGAGCTTAATTACAAACTCCTCAAGGATTTGGGCTTTATTGCTGCAATGGGGAAGGCAGGAGGTGGGAGGAACAAGGTAGATCCACGCTTCATCTCACTCTTCAGTGTCTTCAGCATCCCCTTTCCTGCAAGTGGAGTCCCTACATCTTATCTATGCTTCCATTCTCAAGGCCACACTGAAGTAAGAGAACTTTCCTCCAACACACATCAATGAAGATCAATGTATATAATGTCTGAATGAAAAACTTTGAACTACAAGTGTAATTAATACACCTTTCTGATTGTTATGTGCATTCACATGTTGGGGCGGTAAACAGGCGGTAAACCAGATGTTTTGTGGTTTTCAGTGAAGGACAATGAAAAAATTTGGCTATTGCTGAATGTGAGAACAGCACATACATAATGTGCTGATGTAGACGAAAATCAAAAGTTTTTAAATTTTTTTCTGCTTGTTGCAGCGGCAAGGACAAACCAGGTGTTGATTTACATTAAATGATGGCAAGAGATGGGAGCGTGGGAGAGGATTTGTGTTAGTGCAGAAACATCTGGATCTATATTAGATAAACAGGAATAACTTACATGATACTTCAGACAAATTAGTGTTTGTCTGATTACGGCTTCACGATGACCAAATCTCATATCACCTCTACACCATTTATCAACTTGTGAATGCAGCATTTATTACAATACGAACCAAACATATGTTTTAGGGCATTTGATGAAGCCATAACGAAAGGTTTGTGACAAAATCACCTTTCTGCACACTGGAACTGTACAACCAAATCATCAAAGATCTGCCACCAACTCCCTCAAAGTTCCATTACATTTTAAACCTGAGGGACCTGTCAAGAATCTACAGTGGATTGACCCTCAACCGATCCTGAACGGTCTGCTCTAACACATTCCTTGTTTTGTTACTGGAATTTGCTTAACAGTTAGCAGTCCTGTGTGTTTGAAAGTGTTTGCTTAACTAATTTCCCTTTTAAAGGTTTTTGACCATCACTCAATTTGTACTGTGTTTGGAGGAATGAGGGCCTCAGAATATTCCATGATAGACTCATCGATAAAGCTGACAAAGCATTGGTACTACTAACTACTACTACTACTACGACTATGATGATAGTACGATAATGATGATAATGTCAATAGGCACAGTAGGGTTACACTTTTGCATTACAAAGTGTTCATCTGACTGTAATTATGAAAGTCTTCTTAAAATCTAAAATATATTAAATTAAAGATTTTGCAGGACCATTTGAATATTTTTATTTTTTGTCCATCAGGTTCAAAGCCACATAAAGAACTTGATTGATGAGCACTTTAAATCAGAACTCGAAGAAGTGATGAGGGACCCGATTCTTTTTGGAGATTACAAGACCACCCTTAGTGAGTCTGAACTGAGGGTCTATGAGGACATTATGACTATGATACTGCAAAAGCTCTGTTTCAGGTATTGTCCATTGTGGAACTTTGCGGGCATTCCAATCATTTCTCATGTTTTGTTTTTGAAATATGTTGAAAGATTACTGTATCTTTGCATCATTAGGAGATTCTGGAAGAGTACAATGAGAACAAGTCACAGATGAACCTTGTACTGTTTGATGATGCACTGGAACATCTGACCCGGGTGCACCGAATCATCCGTATTGATCGTGGCCATGCCCTGCTTGTAGGTGTTGGAGGCTCTGGGCAAGCTGTCTCCACAAAGCTTGCAGCTTTCACTGTGGCTGTGAGGTTAGTTTAGAAATAATGATGTGATCTCATGAAGGCCCTTGTCCATGTCGTGTTTTTTTTTTGAGTTACAGCATTTGAAATGTTCCAATGAGAACAGAGCACATGCAGCTGCCAAGAGAAAAGGCTCTGCTGTTTTTGTGCAGCCACTTCAAATACTTCAAGTTGAAAATCTCTGAACTTTTCTGAAAGGTGCTGGTATCATTGCTGTAGCTCCTTTAAAATCAAATCAAATCAAATCAATTTTATTTATATAGCTCCAAATCACAACAAACAGTTGCTCCAAGGCTCTTTATATTGTAAGGCAAAGCCATACAGTAATTACAGAAAAACCCCAACGGTCAAAAACGACCCCCTATGAGCAAGCACTTGGCGACAGTGGGAAGGAAAAAACTCCCTTTTAACAGGAAGAAACCTCCAGCAGAACCAGGCTCAGGGAGGGGCAGTCTTCTGCTGGGACGGTTGGGCTGAGGGGAGAGAATCAGGAAAAAGACATGCTGTGGAAGAGAGCAGAGATCAATCACCAATGATAAATGCAGAGTGGTGCATACAGAGCAAAAGAGAAAGAAACACTGCCAGTGCATCATGGGAACCCCCCAGCAGTCTAAGTCTATAGCAGCATAACTAAGGAATGGTTCAGGGTCCCTGATCCAGCCTAACTATACGTTTTAGCAAAAAGGAAAGTTTTAAGCTTAATCTTAAAAGTAAAGAGGGTGTCTGTCTCCCTAATCCGAAATTGGGAGCTGGTCCACAGGAGAGGAGCCTGAAAGCTGAAGGCTCTGCCTCCCATTCTACTCTTAAAAAACCCTAGGAACTACAAGTAAGCCTGCAGTCTGAGAGTGAAGGGCTCTATTGGGGTGATATGGTACTATGAAGTCCCTAAGATAAGATGGGACCTGATTATTCAAAACCTTATAAGTAAGAAGAAGAATTTTAAATTCTATTCTGGAATTAACAGGGAGCCAATGAAGAGAAGCCAATATGGGTGAGATATGCTCTCTCCTTCTAGTCCCTGTCAGTACTTTAGCTGCAGAATTTTGAATTAACTGAAGGCTTTTCAGGGAACTTTTACGACAACCTGATAATAATGAATTACAATAGTCCAGCCTAGAAGAAATAAATGCATGAATTAGCTTTTCAGCATCACTCTGAGACAAGACCTTCTAATTTTAGAGATATTGCGCAAATGCAAAAAAGCAGTCCTACATATTTGCTTAATATGCGCATTGAAGGACATATCCTGATCAAAAATGACTCCCAGATTTCTCACTAGTATTACTGGAGGTCAGGGTAATGCCATCAGAGTAAGGATCCTGGTTAGACACCATATTTCTAAGATTTGTGGGGCCAGGTACACAAATCTGAATTTAAAAGCAGGAAATTAGAGGTCATCCATGTCTTTATGTCTGAAAGACATTCCTGCAGTTTAACTAATTGGTGTGTGTCCTCTGGCTTCATGGATAGATAAAGCTGGGTATCATCTGCGTAACAATGAAAATTTAAGCAATGCTTTCTAATAATACTGCCAAAGGGAAGCATGTATAAAGTGAATAAAATTGGTCCAAGCACAGAACCTTGTGGAACTCCATAATTAACATAATTAACCTTAGTCCATGAAGAAGATGTTGTGTGGGCCGCCAAAAGAGGAGGTACTGCTGGCCCACCACCAGAGGGCGCCCTGCCTGAAGTGCGGGCTTCAGGCACGAGAGGGCGCTGCCGCCACGGACACAGCCGGGGGTGACAGCTGTCACTCATTATCTCTTGACAGCTGTCACCCATTCATGCTTCATCATCTCACTCCATAAAACCCGGACGTCATCTCCACCTCATTGCCGAGATATCGTCGAACCGTTCAGGTACTATTCTCAGCCTTAAAGTAAACTGTGTGTCTGAACTCTTTTTTGCAGCCGCTTACCTGTGGTGATCCTTATCTGAGAGACCGGCGTTTGGTGTGAACAGCGACAGCTTCGCTTCACACCACTACCAGATAAGTGGTAGACAGGAGCTGCACGAGTGTGTGTTCGAGGTGGAGGTGGAATTCCCACCGTTGTTGTTACTGGGTGTGCACACACCCATATCTTATTGTCTCTGCTCCCTGCCAGCAGTACCAGATCCGACCTTCGAAGGCGGTGGCCACCTGGGGACTCGGGACTTGGCGGCTCCAGTATTCTCCGGGTTCGGTGGCGGAGGAAATCGTGTGGTTCCGGTTCATCTCAGGACAAACATCTTCTATCCTCGAGCCTGCCCACACGTCACCCTTGTGATTGACTGTCTGCAAAATTTCACATTCCTCTGTGTTGTGCTCTTTCACAACAGTAAAGTGTTTATATTCGACTCTTTCATTGTCCATTCATTTACGCCCCCTGTTGTGAGTCCGTGTCACTACACTTTCACAACAGAGGACTCCCCATTTACATAAACAAATTGTAATCTATTAGATAAATATGATTCAAACCACTGCAGCACAGTGCCTTTAATACCTATGGCATGCTCTAATCTCTGTAATAAAATTTTATGGTCAACAGTATCAAAAGCTGCACTGAGGTCTAACAGGACGAGCACAGAGATGAGTCTTTAAAGAGGACTTTAAAGAGGACTAATCAGATGGGGTAAAATATATCGCCTTGACACCCAAGAAAATGGGGTAGCCATCTCCAAAGGCATTTCAGAGAATTTGGCAGTACATCCAACTGGCCTCACAAACACAGACCATGTGTAACCACACAAGCCCAGGACCTCCACATCCAGCATGTTCACCTCCAAGATCGTCTGAGATCAACCACCTCAACAGCTGCTTCAACAATCGCTTTGCAAAACCAAAGAATTTATGCACAAACTGACAGAAACCATCTCAGGGAAGTTCATCTGCATGCTCTTCATCCTCAACGGGGTCTCAACCTGACTACAGTTTGTTGCCGTAACCGACTTGAGTGAGCAAATGCTCACATTCAATGGCGTCTCGCTGCTGATCAACTCTATGCGAAGGAGATGTGTTGCACTGTATGAGGCAAATGTTGGCCACACCAGATACTGACTGGTTTTCTGACACCCCCCCCAGACCCACCCAATAAAGCAAAACTACACAGTTCAGGGTGGCCTTTTATTGTGGCCAGCCTAAGGCACACCTGTCCAATAATCATGCTATCTAATCAGCATCTTGATAAGCCACACCTGTCACGTGGGATTGGATTATCTCAGCAAAGGAGAATTGCTCACTAACACAAATTTGGACAGATTTGTGAACAATATTTGAAAGAAATAGGTCTTTTGTGTTTTTAGAAAATGTTTTAGCGCTCTGAGTTCAGCTCATGAAAAACTGTAGCAAAAACAAAAGTATTGTGTGTTAAGTGTATATACGAGGTCTGTCCAAAAAGTATCAGACCTTTTTATTTTTTTCAAAAACCTTATGGATTTGAATCACGTGTGCTTGCATGAGCCAACCTTGAACCTTCGTGCGCATGCGTGATTTTTTTCACGCCTGTTGGTTGCGTCATTCGCCTGTGAGCAGGCTTTGAGTGAGCACTGGTCCTCCCCCCTCGTTGGATTTTCATTGCGAGGAAAATGTCTGAACGATTGGAGCAGCGCTGAATCAAATTTTTCCAGAAACTGTGAGAGACAGCCAGGTGGAAACCATTCGGAAGATTCAGGCGGCTTTCGGTGGCTTTTCAGTCGAGTGAGTATCTGAGGAATTGTGTAAGAGCTGGACATGTCACAACATGTCCTGTGAGACTTCCAACTTCCGCATGTCTTTCATTACAAAATCTCCTGTAACAGTGGAATGTGCCCAAAAAAGTGCTGATGTCCACCTCTTCTGCAATTCTCTGGTAGTCAAGACGACGTCCCGGATCAACACAGCGTCACTTTTGAAAATGACTGGTCGTTTCAGCCTGTGGCCGCTCAGAGCGTGGCGCACCCTCTGCCATGTGCGCCGTCTTTAAACCGGTTGTAACACTCCTAATCTGTGTGATGCCCCATAGGATCGTCACCGAAAGCCGTCTGAATCTTCCAAATGGTTTCCACCTGGCTGTCTCTCATAGTTTCTGGAAAAATTTGATGCAGCAAAGCTCCAAATCGTTCAGACATTTCCTTGCAATGAAAATCCAACGAGGGGGGAGGACCAGTGCTCACACAAAGCATGCTCACAGGTGAATGATGCAACCGACGGGCATGAAAAAAAATCACGCATGCGCATGAAGATTCAAGGTTGGCTCATGCAAGCACACATGATTCAAATCCATATGGTTTTTGAAAAATAAAAGGTCTGATACTTTTTGGACAGACCTCGTATGCAGAGGCCTTATATAGAAATTATAGTAATGGGCTCACACAGCATGTAATAAATGAATCTGCTTTTTTTCAGGTATTGAGATAACGCTAAGTCGAGGCTACAATGAATCAAACTTCCGAGATGATCTGAAAAAACCTATATGTGAAGCTAGGCATTGAAAATAAGAAGATGGTATTCTCTTCAATGATGGCCATTTGCTGAAGAGGCTTCTTGGAACTCATTAACAACATGCTCACCTCAGGTTTGACATTTTTTTTTACTTCCTCTTAAATGTCATGTTGTGTTACTCTTGAGTTTACCACCCTCACAAAGTAAGTGGTTTATCAATTTTCTTTATCCCCTGCCGGCCAAAGGCTTGGAGTAGGACTATGTCATGATTTCCATCTGTCTGCCCTTCTGTCCATCACAAAAAAGGGTATAAGCATTCTGAAATTAACTCCTTTCGCATTTTTAGGAGGAATTGCGTGTATTGACCGTTGATTAACAAATCTAGACACCGTACCTGCATTCTGAAATCAACTCCTCTTACATTTTTTAGTAGAAATTTTGGGAATCTTGCACAAATCCTTGTTATAGGTTGATAATATACATATTGTAATATTGTACAAGATTGGCACATTTTGGCAGAGTTGTGGCTCTTGATTAACAAACCTAGACACTGCCAGTTTCATGAGTTGGTGTCTGCATTTTGAAATCAAATATCACATACCTTGAAATGTTATCTGAATGTAGCAAGCACTTGTATCAACGCAGCATTTGCCAGTGGGGGATATTGTGCTCTTTTTTTTTTTAATTTAAAATTAGACTCTGATCAGTGTTAAAAATTCTTGGTGCAAAGACTTTCTTGGTGGGAATAAAAGATCTAGCAGCTGATTTGATTTGTATAACTGAGATTTTGGTCAACAGAGTGCAACAGAACTGTGTTGTCAATAGAACGCTTCGCTCTCAATAGAGCGCTTCGCTCTCAGACTGCAGGCTTACTTGTAGTTCCTAGGGTTTGTAAGAGTAGAATGGGAGGCAGAGCCTTCAGCTTTCAGGCTCCTCTCCTGTGGAACCAGCTCCCAATTCGGATTAGGGAGACAGACACCCTCTCTACTTTTAAGATTAAGCTTAAAACTTTCCTTTTTGAAAAAGCTTATAGTTAGGGCTGGATCAGGTGACCCTGAACCATCCCTTAGTTATGCTGCTATAGACTTAGACTGCTGGGGGGTTTCCCATGATGCACCCAGTGTTTCTTTTATTCACCTTTTTTGCTCTGTATGCACCACTCTGCTTTAATCATTGGTGATTGATCTCTGCTCTCTTCCACAGCATGTCTTTTTCCTGATTCTCTCCCCTCAGCCCCAACCAGTCCCAGCAGAAGACTGCCCCTCCCTGAGCCTGGTTCTGCTAGAGGTTTCTTCCTGTTAAAAGGGAGTTTTCCTTCCCACTGTCGCCAAGTGCTTGCTCATAGGGGGTTGTTTTGACCGTTGGGGTTTTTCTGTAATTATTGTATGGCTTTTGCCTTACAATATAAAGCGCCTTGGGGCGACTGTTGTGATTTGGCGCTATATAAATAAAATTGATTTGATTTGTAGTCACATGGGTCACTGATAAAGCTCCCATGCTCCATCAGAATAGAGCAGGTATCTCAGTGGATACGGAGTTGGACGAGGAGTTTCTGGGTACCTGGGTTAGTTTACTGGTCACGCTATCTGTCTGTGTTCTTTCACATAACATTTAATGAACTGACTCCACCCATCTGAAAAAGAGTAAGGGGCCAGGCTTGAGAAGTAACCCGAGGGGGACTGCTGTCCCATCCAGGGGAGTTGTAGACATTTATCAACTTCACTCTACAGAATCTGGTCAAAAGCACGGGTACCAACAGCCCTCAAGGTAAATATAGGACATAGTCTACATCAGAGGAGGGATACTGTGACAAATATCACCCCATTTGAAGCTTTAAATGTAGAGTAGGTAGCTTTGTGTATAAGGAGCTGGCCTAATATGTACACCTGAGTTTGAATCCAGCTCCTGCTACATGTCTGTGTCCTTGGAAAGACAGTCTCCATTGTCTCAGTCAACCACCTGTAAATGGGCACTGGCCTTGCCTTAAAAGTAACAAACCAGTGTGTTTGGTTAAGTACTACTAGACTAAGACTGGGCCCTGATACGCAAGTAGCAAACACTGGGAGTTAGGTTGCAAAGAAGAGGTTTTATTTTTTCCTGGTGACAATGAATGACCAACAGCCCAAAGTGACCTCCAAATCCAAAATTCCCCAACAGTCCAAAGTGAACAAAAACAATGTGAACGGAACCAAATTCTTCAAAAGAAAGTAATAAACAATTTGAACACCAAACTCAATTGTCAAAACTTGATAGAAGAAGACTAACAAACAGGACAACCAAGGTGACAAGGGACAGCATGCAAGCGACCGGCGATGGAAAAAACCACAGGATGGGTTTAAATAACCTAACTGATTAACAACAGGTGTACTGATGAGCCATCTGGATGTGCAGGCTGAAGATATAAAGGTGCTGACAGGAAAAGAACCTAAGGAGGCAGCAAACAAACATCTGACAGAATGTGGAAAAGACTACAGTGAACATGACAAGTGACATTATCCAAAAAAAAACACACATGAAAAGAACAGCCTAAATAACTAAGGACCAGAGAACAGTGGGCAGGAACTACAGTAAGACAGAAACATAGATGGGTGACAAGATACACTCACATGACCACCTGAGGGAAGACAAGATAGAGATAAACGGGTATATAAAGGGGACAAGAACGCAAAAAAACCCCTAACCAGAACCAAACCCAGAGCTGTCTGTCCCTGACAGCCCCAAAACACCCCCCCATCCGAAAAATGACACGACCAAACTAACCAAACTAGAAGAAACAAAACAATGGACAAGGAACCACAGACCGGGACCCCAAACAAAGACTCAAGAAAAATCTCAGACCCCCAAAAATCCACCACCGGGTGGGAGGCGGGGCAGCGTTGTGGTGGGCATGCCCCCAAACCAGGGCAAACCACCCAGAAGACCACAATTCAACAGTGAAGGTGGATACAGAGACAATTTGAGATATACAAACTGAAAGTTCAGCCTCCGCCAAAAGTGGAGGCTGGTGGCAGCTTGATCCAGTGAGTCTTCCTGTTGGCCAGCAGGAGTCCAGAGCAGAACCATGAGTCCAGCCGTTGGGCCGGCAGGAGTCCAAAGAAGAACAGGGAGTCCAGCCCATTGGCTGGCAGGAGTCCACAACAGAGGCTGTAGCGTGACAGTGCGGCCCCCTGGAGTTCATTGCTGTTGTCGGGGCGAGGGCGTCCAGCCCGTCCCGTTGATGTCTTCATGCCCAAGGATGACCAACCCTGCCGTTTTGACATCGTCGGACATGGAGACTGACGTCTCCTTGAGGACATCTTGGCAGCAGCTGGATCAGTGTCAGTAACCCAGGTGTAGTGGCTGACTACTCCCCAGGGATGCTGTTTGCTGCGTTGCCAGAGATGTGAGTCGGATCAGAGGCGACTGCTCTTTCACAACATTGTCAGGGCCGGAAAAAGTAACCCCTCGGAGAAGCATCCTGGAGCAAAGTCGTGCTGCTCCGCCTCCACTGGTACATTGTCAAATTGCTCACCATACTGAAAGATAAGGTACATTCATTAATTACTTCCGCCCCATCCTGGAGCCCAGAGGCTGCTCTGATGAGGGACCCAGTGGCTCCTTTGAAACATCATCAGGGAGAAACATCGATGTCCCCCTTGTTGCCGTCTTCCGGAGAGGAGGCAGGTGGCTCCTCTGTGATTTCAGCAGCACCTGGCAAGGGAATCCACTTGGAGATGTCGGTAAAATGGGAGCAGGTCTCCTTCACCTCCATCCCTGACTCGCCTATGGACCTGCAGAACTTGACACAGTCATTAGAAAACCCCACCCCCTCCCCCAAGCTCAGAGGCAGGCTCCTTCGAGACATCTTTGGGGGCATAGCCAAGGAATTCCTCCGTGATGTCTTCAGGGGTGGAGACGAGGACTCCTTTTGCGCGTCTCCAGGGGCAGAGACAGGGAAACCCCTTTGTGACGTCTTTGGATGCGGGGGTACTCCTCCCCCCCTCTGTCTGTGAGTTGCCGGACTCTCACTCGACCTGCAAGAGGAATAACAGCTGTATTATCCTCCCTCCCCAGGAAGGGCACGTATACAAAAGCCTGAGTTTCTCACAAAAATCCTTTAAAAGTGGGAAGGTCAGGGGAGCTGCTCGTGGGGTCCATTCTGGCCGGTCACTTCTGTTATGGCTAAGTACCACTAGACTAAGACTGGACCTCGATACGCAAGCAGCAAACACTGGGGGTTAGGTGCAAAGAAGAGGTTTTATTTTTCCTGGTGACAGTGAATGAGCAACAGCCCAAAGACCTCCAAATCCAAAATTTCCCAACAGTCCAAAGTGAACAAATAAACAATGTGAACAGACCCAAATCCTTCAAAAAAACAAAGTGAATAAATAACCAATGTGAACAGAACCAATCCTTCAAAAAACAAAGTGAACAAATAAAGAGTGTGAACACAACCAAATTTTCAAAAGACATAATGAACAAATAATGTGAACAGAACCAAATTCTTCAAAAGACAAAGTGAACAATAAACAATGTGAACAGAATCTAATTCTTCAAAGACCAAGTAACAAATAAACAATGTGAACACCAAACTCAACTATGTTAGAAGAAGACTTTACAAACACGAGAAACCAAAGGTGACAAGGGACAGCACGCAAGTGACCAGCAACAGAAAAACCACAGGAGTGGTTTAAATAACCTAACTGATTAACCACAGGTGTGCTGATGAGCCAACTGGATGAGCAGGCTGAAGATGGATAGGTGCTGACAGGAAAAGAACACAAGTAGGCAGCAAACAAACATCTGACAGAATGTGGAAAAAACTACAGTGAACATGACAAGTGACATTATAAAAAAAACAAACAAACACACACACATGAAAAGAACAGCCTGAATAACTAAGGACCAGAGGACAGTGGGCAGTAACTACAATAGACAGAACAGAGATGGGTGACAACACACACTCACATGACTGAGGGAAGACAAGAGGTAAACAGGTATACATAAGGGACATGGGAACAAGAACCCAAAAAACCCCCAGACCAGAACCAAACCCCAACTCAGTGTTTGGTAGAGTTGGGAAACCATTGACTTAGGTGCTTTTGTGGGAGTAACGGTTTACTGACCTGACTTTGCAGATGATGCTGTGACTCTGCAGAATCAGTGATTGCGGTCTGCTTGAGAAGCTGAGTGATGAATCAGTCTTTAGGTCCTGGTGCTGCCTGTCTTACTGTTGGCTGTGAGACTTTGTCACTGTGTGCTGAAGATACCAGTCGCTGGAGAGGCCAAGGGGATTCCTCAGTCCACCTGGCTGCAGCAGATAGTAATTATTTTAGAGTTGGTACGAATGGAGGCAGTTGTCTGCCTGCGTAGTAGACCCAAGGTGGTCCTGACTCCCAGACTTGGGCTTAGACTTGACGGAATTATAACAATAACAATATATAACAATAATTATAATAACTAACGTGGACAATAAAACCAGAGGAACAAATAATGCGGAATCCATTCTAAACACCAAAACTTGTCCCTTAAGCGGTAAGGCATTGGAGTAGAATGTTTTCGTGCTTTACTTCGATACGCCGATAAATGTCTGTTATGGGTTTCACTGGACTTCCACATTTTGTGTGTGTTGTGTGTGTGCACCTGCCTGTATTTTTTGTCATTTGTGGTGTTGTTTGCTGTGGGTGGGGGGAGGGGCAGCACGGTGGATTAGTGGTTAGCACTGTTGCCTCACAGCAAGAAGGTCTGGGTTCAATTCCCGTGGGCCTTCCTGTGTGGAGTTTGCATGTTTCCCCGTGTATGTGTGGGTTTCCTCCAAGTGCTTGGTTTCCTCCCACATCCTTCTGCCTCTACTGGTGGTTGGCTTCTCACTGCGGTATTGTATCACTTCCTGTTCCGGAGCACAGCTGTGTTTTGCTGTAATCTGTTAGCTGTTAATCTGCGCAGTTAGATTGATCTAGTTAACTAGATAACGATTTGTTTCACAAGTGTAATCTTCACGTGCCTTAACTAAAGCACTCCCCTCTGCTGCACTCACCTCTAAAGTATTTACACATTATTCACTGTGTGTTTTTAGGAATCCGCTAGCTTAGCGCAGCTACTAGCTCTTAGCCGGTTTAGCATGGGGCTTCTCCTGTCTCTCCCGCACTTTTCTGCTCTGGGTGTGAAATGTTTAGTTATTCCTTGGCCTCCTTTAGCAATAATGGTACTTGTAATAAGTGTAGCTTATTCGTAGCTTTGGAGGCCAGGCTGGGCGAATTGGAGACTCGGCTCCGCACCTTGGAAAATCCTACAGCTAGCCAGGCCCCTGTAGTCGGTGGGGACCAAGGTAGCTTAGCTGCCGTTAGTTCCCCTCCAGCAGATCCCGAGCAGCTGGGAAAGCAGGCCGGCTGGGTGACTGTGAGGAGGAAGCCTAGTCCTAAACAGAAGCCCTGTGTACATCGCCAACCCATTCACATTTCTAACCGTTTTTCCCCACTCGGCGACACACCCGCCGAGGATCAAACTCTGGTTATTGGCGACTCTGTTTTGAGAAATGTGAAGTTAGCGACACCAGCAACCATAGTCAGTTGTCTTCTGGGGGCCAGAGCAGGCGACATTGAAGGAAATTTGAAACTGCTGGCTAAGGCTAAGCGTAAATTTGGTAAGATTGTAATTCACGTTGGCAGTAATGACACCCGGTTACGCCAATCGGAGGTCACTAAAATTAACATTGAATCGGTGTGTAACTTTGCAAAAACAATGTCGGACTCTGTAGTTTTCTCTGGGCCCCTCCCCAATTGGACCGGGAGTGACATGTTTAGCCGCATGTTCTCCTTGAATTGCTGGTTGTCTGAGTGGTGTCCAAAAATGAGGTGGGCTTCATAGATAATTGGCAAAGCTTCTGGGGAAAACCTGGTCTTGTTAGGAGAGACGGCATCCATCCCACTTTGGATGGAGCAGCTCTCATTTCTAGAAATCTGGCCAATTTTATTAAATCCTCCAAACCGTGACTACCCAGGGTTGGGACCAGGAAGCAGAGTTGTAGTCTTACACACCTCTCTGCAGCTTCTCTCCCTCTGCCATCCCCCCAATACCCCATCCCCATAGAGACGGTGCCTGCTCCCAGACCACCAATAACCAGCAAAAGCATAAAGCAAAAGCATAAAAATTCAAAAAGAAAAAATAATATATCACCTTCAACTGCACCACAGACTAAAACAGTTAAATGTGGTCTATTAAACATTAGATCTCTCTCTTCTAAGTCCCTGTTAGTAAATGATATAATAATTGATCAACGTATTGATTTATTCTGCCTTACAGAAACCTGGTTACAGCAGGATGAATATGTTAATTTAAATGAGTCAACACCCCCGAGTCACACTAACTGCCAGAACGCTCGTAGCATGGGCCGAGGCGGAGGATTAGCAGCAATCTTGTTGGGGAAAGTGTAGTGACACGGACCTACAACAGGGGGCGCAAATGAACGGTCAGTAGATGAGCCAAAAGGTAACACTTTAATGTGAATGTGCACAATGATGATACAGACAATCACAGAATCTGACAGCAGTCAATACACCAAGGTGACGTGTGGGCAGGCTTGAGGATAGAAGACGTCTGTCCTGATAAGAGCCGGAACCACACGATTTCCACCGCCACAGAACCCGGAGAATACTGGAGCCGCCAAGTCCCAAATTCCCAGGTGATCACCGTCCCCGACTGTCGGATCTGGTACTGCTGGTGAGGAGCACAAACAGTGAGATGTGGGTGTGTGCACACCCAGTAACAAAAACAGTCAGAAGGTGGAAAGTCACCTCCACCTCTAATCACACACTCGTGCAGCTCCTGTTAAACCACTTATCTGGATTGGGTGTGAAGCGTAGCCGTCGCTGTTCACACCGAACGCCAATCCAGCTGATAAGGCACACCACAGGAAAACGGCTGCAAAAGAGTTCAGACTATTATTTAAGTTTTTGTTGAGCAGAGAAAATTACCTTCACAGGTAGATGATATCTCGGCAGCGAGGTGGAGATGACATCCGGCTTTTATGGAGTGATGAAATGATGGGTGACAGCTGTCATGAGTTGATGTGTGACAGCTGTCACTCCCGGTTGTGTCCGTGGCGGCAGCGCCCTCTCGTGCCTGAAGCCCGCACTTCAGGCCGGGCGCCCTCTGGTGGTGGGCCAGCAGTACCTCCTCTTCTGGCGGCCCACACAACAGGACCCCCCCTCAACGGGCACCTCCTGGTGCCCGACCAGGCTTGTCCGGGTGACGTCGGTAGAAGTCGGCCAGGAGGTCCGGGTCCAGGATGATGCTCCTCTTCACCCAGGAGCATTCTTCAGGTCCATACCCCTCCCAGTCCACCAGATACTGAAACCCCCGGCCCTTCCGACTGACGTCCAGCAGCCTGCGAACCGTCCATGCAGGCTCCCCATCGATGATCCGGGCAGGAGGCGGCGCCGGTCCGGGAGCACAGAGGGGTGAGGTGTGGTGTGGCTTGATCCGGGAAACATGAAAAACTGGGTGGACCCGCAGTGAAGCTGGGAGCTGGAGCTTCACTGCGGCCGGACTGAGGACTTTGAGGATCTTGAATGGACCAATATACCTGTCCTTGAGTTTGGGTGAGTCCACTTGGAGGGGGATGTCCTTCGTTGAAAGCCACACCTCCTCCACACCTCCTGCCGGGGAACGCTGGCGGTCTGCATGGGCCTTAGTCCTCGTCCGGGCCTTCAACAAGGCAGAACGGGCAGTGCACCACACCCGACGGCATCTTCGCAGGTGGGCCTGGACCGAGGGCACACCGACCTCTCCCTCCACCACGGGGATCAATGGGGGCTGGTACCTGGCTGTTATGGGCGTACTCGATCCAGGCCAGATGGTGACTCCAGGCCGACGGGTGCGCGGATGTAACACAGTGGAGGGCCTGTTCAAGTTCTTGGTTGGCCCGCTCTGCCTGTCCATTCGTCTGAGGGTGATACCCGGACGAGAGGCTCACGTTGGCCCCCAGTTCTCTGCAGAAACTCCTCCAAACCTGTGAGGAGAAACTGAGGGACCACGGCCGAGACAATGTCAGTTGGTATCCCATGCAGACGTACGACGTGGTGGACCAGGAGGTCTGTTGTCTCCTGGGCCGTAGGGAGCTTCGGGAGGGCCACGAAGTGGGCCGCCTTGGAGAACCGGTCCACTATCGTGACGATGGTCGTCATGCCCTGGGACGGCGGGAGGCCCGTGACAAAGTCCAGGCCAATGTGAAACCAGGGGCGACAAGGCACCGGAAGCGGTTGCAGAAGTCCTTGTGTCTTGGAGTGGTCTGCCTTGCCCCTGGCACAGGTGGTGCAGGCCTGGACATACTCCCGGACGTTGGCCTCCATGGACGCCCACCAGAAGCGCTGCCGGACAACTGCCACGGTCCTACGCACCCCTGGATGACAGGAGAGCTTGGACCCGTGGCAGAAGTCCAAGACTGCAGCTCTGGCCTCTGGTGGGATGTATAAACGGCTCTTTGGTCCAGTTCCGGGGTCCGGGCTCCGTGCCAGGGCCTCCCGGACGGTCTTCTCCACGTCCCGGGTGAGGGTGGCCACCGATAGTGACTCCGGAATGATGGGCTCCGGTGGATCCGACCGCTCAGTCTTGACTCATCTTCATGCACCCGGGACAAGGCATCCGATCTCTGGTTCTTTGGTCCCGGGTGGTAGGTGATTCTGAAGTCAAAACGCCCCGAAGAACAGTGACCAGCGGGCTTGCCTGGGGTTCAGCCGCTTGCGGTCCTGAAATACTCCAGTTTCCGATGGTCAGTGAAAACCGTGAACGGCACAGACGCTCCCTCCAACAGGTGTCTCCACTCCTCAAGAGCCTCTTTCACCGCAAGGAGTTCTCGATTGCCGACGTCATAGTTCCGTTCAGCCTGGGGTCAACCTACGAGAAAAGTAGGCACACGGGTGAAGAACCTTATTGGTCTCTCCGCTCTGGGATAGCACGGCTCCTATCCCTGAGTCAGAGGCGTCCACTTCAACCACAACCTGGCGGCTAGGGTCGGAACCGGCGTTTCAACTCCCTTGAACGCGGCTTCGCACCGATCCGACCAGGTGAAGGGGACTTTTGGAGAGGTCAGGGCTGTCAGGGGGCTAACTACCTGACTGAGCCCTTAATGAACCTCCTGTAGAAATTTGCGAAGCCGAGGAACTGTTGCAGCTTCCTACGCTTGTTGGTTGGGGCCAATCTCTCACCGCCGCAACCTGGGCCGGGATCAGGGGCGATGGAGTTGGAGGAGATGATGAAACCCCAGGAAGGACAAAGAGGTGCGGTGAAACTCACACTTCTCCCCTTCACAAACAGCAGGTCTCCAACAACCGCTGCAGGACCTGGACGTACATGCTGGACATAAGTCTCAGGGTCCGGGAAAAAGATGAGTATGTCATCCAGATATACGAAGACGAATCGGTGCAGGAAGGTCCCGCAAGACGTCATTAACCAAAGCTTGGAACGTCGCGGTGGGCGTTAGTGAGGCCGAACGGCATGACCAGGTACTCAAATGCCCTAATGGGGTGTTGAATGCCGTCTTCCATTCGCTCCCCTTCCGGATCCGAACCAGGTGGTACGCATTCCTGAGGTCCAGTTTGGTGAAAATTTGGGCTCCATGCAGGGCGTGAACACTGAATCCAACAGGGGTAAAGGGTATCGATTACAGACCGTTAGTGTCGTTCAGCCCCCTGTAATCAATGCATGGACGGAGTCCGCCATCTTTCTTGCCCACAAAAAAGAAACCTGCACCCATCGGGAGGTGGAATTCCGGATCAACCCGGCAGCTAATGAGTCCCGGATGTAGGTCTCCATTGATTCGCGCTCGGGACGTGAGAGATTGGTACAGCCTGCTGGACGGGAACTCAACGCCCGGGACCAAATCAATGGCACAATCGTACGGACGGTGCGGGGGAAGGGTGAGCGCCAGATCCTTGCTGAAGACATCAGCAAGATTGTGGTACTCAGCCGGCACCGCCGTCAGATTGGGAGGGACTTTAACCTCCTCATTAGCGTTTACACCGGGAGGAACCGAGGATCCTAAACAATTCCGGTGGCAGGTTTCGCTCCACTGAGCCACAACCCCAGACGGCCAATCAATCCGGGGATTGTGTTTAATCATCCATGGGAAGCCCAAAATCACGCGGGAGGTAGAAGGAGTTACAAAAAACTCAATCTCCTCCCGGTGGTTCCCAGACACTACCAGGTTTACAGGTAGTGTCTTGTGTGTGATAAAGGGAGAAGAGTGCCATCTAGTGCTCGCACCTTCACTGGCAAAGAAAGCGCCACCAGAGGGAGCCCTACCTCCCTTGCCCATCTGCTATCCAGCAGATTCCCTTCTGACCCCGTGTCCACCAGTGCTGGGGCTTGAAGGGTTAAATCCCCGCTCAGGATTGTAACTGGGAGTCATGTTGAAAGAGTGTTATGACCCACGTGAATGTGTTTGACCCCTCCTCAGCCCAGTCTCTAAGGGCGGGGCATTTGTGTTTTGACCGTTTGGGGCAGACCTCCTGCTGATGCTCACTCGAGCCGCAGACAAAGCACGCCCCGCGGATCAGCCTCCTCTGTCTGAATGTGGCCCTGCTCGTGTCCCTAGCATCGTCAGCAGGGGGAGCTGTAGCCACACGGAGCGCTGTGGCTGTGGAGCGTGGGGAAGACGGCTCTCTTTCGGACCCGGGAGGAAGAGGGACGGCTTGTGCCTGACCACGCCCTTCGCCTCGCTCCCGTCGGCGTTCTTCTAACCGATTGTCCAATCGTATAACCAAATCGATAAGCTCAGCCAAATCCCGTGGTTCCTCCTTAGCCACCAGGTGCTCCTTCAGGACCGACGATAGTCTGTTTATGAAGGCGGCGCGGAGCACAGTCATATTCCGTGATGCGGAAGTCGACTGCATATTCGGCTGCGCTCCGGCGCCCCTGTCTCATTGACAGCAGCACGGTAGACGCGGTTTCGCCTCTGTTAGGTTGATCAAAAACAGTTCTGAGCTCCCTCACAAACCCAGTATAAGAGGCAAGGAGCCGTGAACCTTGTTCCCAAAGCGCTGTAGCCCAAGCGCGTGCCTTACCTCGAAGCAAATTAATCACGTAAGCCACCTTACTGGCGTCAGACGCATACATCACGGGACGCTGTGCAAAGACGAGCGAACACTGCATAAGAAAGTCCGCGCATGTCTCCACACAACCTCCGTACGGCTCTGGGGGGCTTATGTATGCTTCAGGGGATGGTGGCGGGGGTCGTTGAATGACCAGTGGAATGTCTGTATTCGGCTCCGGGTCGGCAGGAGGAGGAGCTGCAGCAGCGCCCTGAGCGCGCGCTTCCACCTGCGCTGTGAGAGCCTCCATCCTGCGATTAAGGATGATGTTTTGCTCGGTCATCAGGTCCATCCGAGCGGTAAAGGCGGTGAGGATGTGCTGCAACTCACCATTCACGCCTCCAGCCGACGCCTGTGCACCCTGCTCTTCCATTGGCTGTCCAACAGATGGTTGACGCCCCTCGGGATCCATGACGTTGGCCGAGATATCCTGTTGGGGAAAGTGTAGTGACACGGACCCACAACAGGGGGCGCAAATGAACGGTCAATAGATGAGCCAAAAGGTAACACTTTAATGTGAATGTGCACAATGATGATACAGACAATCACAGAATCTGACAGCAGTCAATACACCAAGGTGACGTGTGGGCAGGCTCGAGGATAGAAGACGTTTGTCCTGATAAGAGCCGGAACCACACGATTTCCACCGCCACAGAACCCGGATATACTGGAGCCACCAAGTCCCGATTCCCAGGTGATCACCGTCCCGACTGTCGGATCTGGTACTGCTGGCGAGGAGCACAAACAGTGAGATGTGGGTGTGTGCACACCCAGTAACAAAAACAGTCAGAAGGTGGAAAGTCACCTCCACCTCTAATCACACACTCGTGCAGCTCCTGTTAAACCACTTATCTGGATTGGGTGTGAAGCGTAGCTGTCGCTGTTCACACCGAACGTCAATCTAGCTGATAAGGCACACCACAGGAAAACGGCTGCAAAAGAGTTCAGACTATTATTTAAGTTTTTGTTCAGCAGAGAAAATTACCTTCACAGGTAGATGATATCTCGGCAGCGAGGTGGAGATGACATCCGGCTTTTATGGAGTGATGAAATGATGGGTGACAGCTGTCATGAGTTGATGTGTGACAGCTGTCACTCCCAGTTGTGTCCGTGGCGGCAGCGCCCTCTCGTGCCTGAAGCCTGCACTTCAGGCAGGGTGCCCTCTGGTGGTGGGCCAGCAGTACCTCCTCTTCTGGCGGCCCACACAACAAATCTTCCACTCCAGCTTATTAATTAATCCAAAACCCAGACAGAGCTTTAATTCATTTGAAAGCTTGACTCTTAGTCTTGTCCATCCAAATTGGAAGTCCCAAAAACCAGTTTTATTTGTTGTTATCTATCGTCCACCTGGTCGTTACTGTGAGTTTCTCTGTGAATTTTCAGACCTTTTGTCTGACTTAGTGCTTAGCTCAGATAAGATAATTATAGTGGGCGATTTTAACATCCACACAGATGCTGAGAATGACAGTCTCAACACTGCATTTAATCTATTGTTAGACTCGATTGGCTTTGCTCAAAATGTAAATGAGTCCACCCACCACTTTAATCATACCTTAGATCTTGTTCTGACTTATGGTATGGAAATTGAAGACTTAACAGTATTCCCTGAAAACCCCCTTCTGTCTGATCATTTTTTAAAATAACATTTACATTTACTCTGATGGACTACCCAGCAGTGGGGAATAAGTTTCATTACAGTAGAAGTCTTTCAGAAAGCGCTGTAACTAGGTTTAAGGATATGATTCCTTCTTTATGTTCTCCAATGCCATATACCAACACAGGGCAGAGTAGCTACCTAAACTCTGTGAGTGAGATAGATTATCTCGTCAATAGTTTTACATCCTCATTGAAGACAACTTTGGATGCTGTAGCTCCTCTGAAAAAGAGAGCCTTAAATCAGAAGTGCCTGACTCCGTGGTATAACTCACAAACTCGCAACTTAAAGCAGATAACCCGTAAGTTGGAGAGGAAATGGCGTCTCACTAATTTAGAAGATCTTCACTTAGCCTGGAAAAAGAGTCTGTTGCTCTATAAAAAAGCCCTGCGTAAAGCTAGGACATCTTACTACTCATCACTTATTGAAGAAAATAAGAACAACCCCAGGTTTCTTTTCAGCACTGTAGTCAGGCTGACAAAGAGTCAGAGCTCTATTGAGCCGAGTATTCCTTTAACTTTAAATAGTAATGACTTCATGACTTTCTTTGCTAATAAAATTTTAACTATTAGAGAAAAAATTACTCATAACCATCCCAAAGACATATCGTTATCTTTGGCTGCTTTCAGTGATGCCGGTATTTGATTAGACTCTTTCTCTCCAATTGTTCTGTCTGAGTTATTTTCATTAGTTACTTCCTCCAAACCATCAACATGTCTATTAGACCCCATTCCTACCAGGTTGCTCAAGGAAGCCCTACCATTAATTAATGCTTCGATCTTAAATATGATCAATCTATCTTTATTAGTTGGCTATGTACCACAGGCTTTTAAGGTGGCAGTAATTAAACCATTACTTAAAAAGCCATCACTTGACCCAGCTATCTTAGCTAATTATAGGCCAATCTCCAACCTTCCTTTTCTCTCAAAAATTCTTGAAAGGGTAGTTGTAAAACAGCTAACTGATCATCTTCAGAGGAATGGTCTATTTGAAGAGTTTCAGTCAGGTTTTAGAATTCATCATAGTACAGAAACAGCATTAGTGAAGGTTACAAATGATCTTCTTTTGGCCTCAGACAGTGGACTCATCTCTGTGCTTGTCCTGTTAGACCTCAGTGCTGCTTTTGATACTGTTGACCATAAAATTTTATTACAGAGATTAGAGCATGCCATAGGTATTAAAGGCACTGCGCTGCTAATAGATTACAATTTGTTCATGTACACTCAACAAAAATATAAACGCAACACTTTTGGTTTTGCTCCCATTTTGTATGAGATGAACTCAAAGATCTAAAACTTTTTCCACATACACAATATCACCATTTCCCTCAAATATTGTTCACAAACCAGTCTAAATCTGTGATAGTGAGCACTTCTCCTTTGCTGAGATAATCCATCCCACCTCACAGGTGTGCCATATCAAGATGCTGATTAGACACCATGATTAGTGCACAGGTGTGCCTTAGACTGCCCACAATAAAAGGCCACTCTGAAAGGTGCAGTTTTATCACACAGCACAATGCCACAGATGTCGCAAGATTTGAGGGAGCGTGCAATTGGCATGCTGACAGCAGGAATGTGAACCAGAGCTGTTGCTCGTGTATTGATTGTTCATTTCTCTACCATAAGCCGTCTCCAAAGGCGTTTCAGAGAATTTGGCAGTACATCCAACCAGCCTCACAACTGCAGACCATGTGTAACCACACCAGCCCAGGACCTCCACATCCAGCATGTTCACCTCCAACATCGTCTGAGACCAGCCACTCGGACAGCTGCTGAAACAATTTGTTTGCATAACCAAAGAATTTCTGCACAAACTGTCAGAAACCGTCTCAGGGAAGCTCATCTGTATGCTCGTCATCCTCATCGGGGTCTCGACCTGACTCCAGTTTGTCGTCACAACTTCGCACAGCCATTGAAGAGGAGTGGACCAACATTCCACAGGCCACAATTGACAACCTGATCAACTCTATGCGAAGGAGATGTGTTGCACTGCATGAGGCAAATGGTGGTCACACCAGATACTGACTGGTATCCCCCCAATAAAACAAAACTGCACCTTTCAGAGTGGCCTTTTATTGTGGGCAGTCTAAGGCACACCTGTGCACTAATCATGGTGTCTAATCAGCATCTTGATATGGCACACCTGTGAGGTGGGATGGATTATCTCAGCAAAGGAGAAGTGCTCACTATCACAGATTTAGACTGGTTTGTGAACAATATTTGAGGGAAATGGTGATATTGTGTATGTGGAAAAAGTTTTAGATCTTTGAGTTCATCTCATACAAAATGGGAGCAAAACCAAAAGTGTTGCGTTTATATTTTTGTTGAGTATAAATGGGGAATCTTCTTCACAGACTAAGGTTAATTATGGAGTTCCACAAGGTTCTGTGCTAGGACCAATTGTATTCACTTTATACATGCTTCCCTTAGGCATATTATTAGACAGCATTGCTTAAATTGTCATTGTTACGCAGATGATACCCAGCTTTATCTATCCATGAAGCCAGAGGACACACACCAATTAGCTAAACTGCAGGATTGTCTTACAGACATAAAGACATGGATGACCTCTAATTTCCTGCTTTTAAACTCAGAAAAAACTGAAGTTATTGTACTTGGCCCCACAAATCTTAGAAACATGGTGTCTAACCAGATCCTTACTTTGGATGGCATTACCCTGACCTCTAGTAATACTGTGAGAAATCTTGGAGTCATTTTTTATCAGGATATGTCCTTCAATGCGCATATTAAGCAAATATGTAGGACTGCTTTTTTGCATTTGCGCAATATCTCTAAAATTACAAAGGCCTTGTCTCAGAGTGATGCTGAAAAACTAATTCATGCATTTATTTCCTCTAGGCTGGACTATTGTAATTCATTATTATCAGGTTGTCCTAAAAGTTCCCTGAAAAGCCTTCAGTTAATTCAAAATGCTGCAGCTAGAGTACTGACGGGGACTAGAAGGAGAGAGCATATTTCACCCATATTGGCCTCTCTTCATTGGCTTCCTGTTAATTCTAGAATAGAATTTAAAATTCTTCTTCTTACTTATAAGGTTTTGAATAATCAGGTCCCATCTTATCTTAGGGACCTCTTAGTACCATATCACCCCAATAGAGCGCTTCGCTCTCAGACTGCAGGCTTACTTGTAGTTCCTAGGGTTTGTAAGAGTAGAATGGGAGGCAGAGCCTTCAGCTTTCAGGCTCCTCTCCTGTGGAACCAGCTCCAATTCGGATCAGGGAGACAGACAACCCTCTCTACTTTTAAGATTAGGCTTAAAACTTCCTTTTTGCTAAAGCTTATAGTTAGGGCTGGATCAGGTGACCCTGAACCATCCCTTAGTTATGCTGCTATAGACTTAGACTGCTGAGGGGTTCCCATGATGCACCGAGTGTTTCTTACTGTTTTTTGCTCTGTATGCACCACTCTGCATTTAATCATTAGTGATTGATCTCTGCTCCCCTCCACAGCAGGTCTTTGTCCTGGTTCTCTCCCTCAGCCCCAACCAGTCCCAGCAGAAGACTGCCCCTCCCTGAGCCTGGTTCTGCTGGAGGTTTCTTCCTGTTAAAAGGGAGTTTTTTCCTTCCCACTGTCGCCAAGTGCTTTGCTCACGGGGGGTTGTTTTGACCGTTGGGGTTTTTCCGTAATTATTGTATGGGCTTTGCCTTAACAATATAGAGCGCCTTGGGGCAACTGTTGTTGTGATTTGGCGCTATATAAATAAAATGATTTGATTTGATTTGATCCAAAGACATGCGGGTTAGGTGATTGGAATCTTTAAATTGTCCGTAGGTGTGTGTGTTTGTTTGTCTGTTTGTGGCCCTGCGACAGACTGGCGTCCTGTCCTGGGTATACCCCGCCTTGTGCTCTATGACTGCTGGGATAGGCTCCAGTCCCCCGCGACCCATAACTGGACTAAGCGGTAGAAGATGAATGAATGAATGTTTGCTGTGGGGTTTTTTTTGGTTTGTTTGTTTGCTGGTATTTGTGTTGATTGTTTTGTATGTGTATGTTTTTTCTGGACTTGATCTATTACCCATTCTATCAGTCTGAAGAGTCTTAGAAGGATACATCTTGTATTCTTCAGGGTGCTGCGGAGTCATTAAGCAATTGTCCTCCAAATCCACAATCACGCTTTCTATTCTGTGGACCTAAGTTTGTAGCATTTCTACTGAGTAGGACAGAACAAACAGGGATATCTTGGAGTTTTTGTTAAGGATTGTTTCAAATAAGAACCCAAATTGCAGACAGTGACAATGCAGGTTGTACAAAAGAAGGTGATTTATTTTACCTGACAAGGACGTCCAGTCCAACAAACAGGGAGGAGTCTGATATGCACAGCAGACAGAGAAGTAGAGTCTACAAGCTAACAACCTAAACACATTTAGGATGAGCAGACATGGTAGCACAGGAGCCATAAGGAGGAATCACAAGGCAGGAATCAACAAATAGTAATCAAACAGAAGAAGTCAATAAATAATCTGGCAAAACTCAAAGGGGAACAGTGCAGTAATAAATAGTGACTGAGACAAATAGATGAGTGACAGGTGCTGTGATTGGGGATGTGAAATGTGTGTGAGGGAGAACCAGAGACTGGGACACTCCCACAAACACAAATAGGAACTGACAGAGTTACTATAAACCACAAAGAGCACTGGGGTGAGCAGAACCTAAAACACAATAACAAGAGCAATCTGAAATTTCTGACATCCGCCAGTCCAGATCACCTCCAATATTCAGTGGAGTCTTCCATGCTCTAATATCTATCTGTGGTGCAAATTTGGTGAGAATCCGTTAAGTATCAATTAATCATTCAATCAATTTTATTTATATAGCACCAAATCACAACAAACAGTTGCCCCAAGGCGCTTTATATTGTAAGGCAAGGCCATACAATAATTACGTAAAAACCCCAACGGTCAAAACGACCCCCTGTGAGCAAGCACTTGGCGACAGTGGGAAGGAAAAACTCCCTTTTAACAGGAAGAAACCTCCAGCAGAACCAGGCTCAGGGAGGGGCAGTCTTCTGCTGGGACTGGTTGGGACTGAGGGAGAGAACCAGGAAAAAGACATGCTGTGGAGGGGAGCAGAGATCAAGTCACTAATGATTTAAATGCAGAGTGGTGCATACAGAGCAAAAAGAGAAAGAAACACTCAGTGCATCATGGGAACCCCCCAGCCGTCTAAGTCTATAGCACCATAACTAAGGGATGGTCAGGGTCACCTGATCCAGCCCTAACTATAAGCTTTAGCAAAAAGGAAAGTTTTAAGCCTAATCTTAAAAGTAGAGAGGGTGTCTGTCTCCCTGATCTGAATTGGGAGCTGGTTCCACAGGAGAGGAGCCTGAAAGCTGAAGGCTCTGCCTCCCATTCTACTCTTACAAACCCTAGGAACTACAAGTAAGCCTGCAGTCTGAGAGCGAAGCGCTCTATTGGGGTGATATGGTACTATGAGGTCCCTAAGATAAGATGGGACCTGATTATTCAAAACCTTATAAGTAAGAAGAAGAATTTTAAATTCTATTCTAGAATTAACAGGAAGCCAATGAAGAGAGGCAATATGGGTGAGATATGCTCTCTCCTTCTAGTCCCCGTTAGTACTCTAGCTGCAGCATTTTGAATTAACTGAAGGCTTTTCAGGGAACTTTTAGGACAACCTGATATAATGAATTACAATAGTCCAGCCTAGAGGAATAAATGCATGAATTAGTTTTTTCAGCATCACTCTGAGACAAGACCTTCTAATTTTAGAGATACTGCATAAATACAAAAAAGCAGTCCTACATATTTGTTTAATATGCGCTTTGAATGACATATCCTGATCAAAATGACTCCAAGATTTCTCACAGTATTACTAGAGGTCAGGGTAATGCCATCCAGAGTAAGGATCTGGTTAGACACCATGTTTCTAAGATTTGTGGGGCCAAGTACAATAACTTCAGTTTTATCTGAGTTTAAAAGCAGGAAATTAGAGGTCATCCATGTCTTTATGTCTGTAAGACAATCCTGCAGTTTAGCTAATTGGTGTGTGTCCTCTGGCTTCATGGATAAATAAAGCTGGGTATCATCTGCGTAACAATGAAATTTAAGCAATGCCGTCTAATAATACTGCCTAAGGGAAGCATGTATAAAGTGAATAAAATTGGTCCTAGCACAGAACCTTGTGGAACTCCATAATTAAACTTAGTCTGTGAAGAAGATTCCCCATTTACATGAACAAATTGTAATCTATTAGATAAATATGATTCAAGCCACCGCAGCGCGTGCCTTTAATACCTATGGCATGCTCTAATCTCTGTAATAAAATTTTATGGTCAACAGTATCAAAAGCAGCACTGAGGTCTAACAGAACAAGCACAGAGATGAGTCCACTGTCTGAGGCCATAAGAAGATCATTTGTAACCTTCACTAATGCTGTTCTGTACTATGATGAATTCTAAAACCTGACTGAAACTCTTCAAATAGACAATTCCTCTGCAGATGATCAGTTAGCTGTTTTACAACTACCCTTTCAAGAATTTTTGAGAGAAAAGGAAGGTTTGGAGATTGGCCTATAATTAGCTAAGATAGCTGGGTCAAGTGATGGCTTTTTAAGTAATGGTTTAATTACTCCACCTTAAAAGCCTGTGGTACATAGCCAACTAATAAAGATAGATTGATCATATTTAAGATCGAAGCATTAATTAATGGTAGGGCTTCCTTGAGCAGCTCCTGGTAGGAATGGGGTCTAATAGACATGTTGATGGTTTGGAGGAAGTAACTAATGAAAATAACTCAGACAGAACAATTGGAGAGAAAGAGTCTAACCAAATACCGGCATCACTGAAAGCAGCCAAAGATAACGATACATCTTTGGGATGGTTATGAGTAATTTTTTCTCTAATAGTTAAAATTTTATTAGCAAAGAAAGTCATGAAGTCATTACTAGTTAAAGTTAAAGGAATACTCGGCTCAATAGAGCTCTGACTCTTTGTCAGCCTGGCTACAGTGCTGAAAAGAAACCTGGGGTTGTTCTTATTTTCTTCAATTAGTGATGAGTAGTAAGATGTCCTAGCTTTACGGAGGGCTTTTTTATAGAGCAACAGACTCTTTTTCCAGGCTAAGTAAAGATCTTCTAAATTAGTGAGACGCCATTTCCTCTCCAACTTACGGGTTATCTGCTTTAAGCTGCGAGTTTGTGAGTTATACCACGGAGTCAGGCACTTCTGATTTAAAGCTCTCTTTTTCAGAGGAGCTACAGCATCCAAAGTTGTCTTCAATGAGGATGTAAAACTATTGACGAGATACTCTGTCTCACTTACAGAGTTAGGTAGCTACTCTGCACTGTGTTGGTATATGGCATTAGAGAACATAA
The DNA here is from genome assembly GCF_902500255.1 of Thalassophryne amazonica. NCBI lineage: Eukaryota > Metazoa > Chordata > Actinopteri > Batrachoidiformes > Batrachoididae > Thalassophryne > Thalassophryne amazonica. The sequence goes on from NC_047117.1 coordinate 51,712,530, forward strand.
AGAAAGAATCATATCCTTAAACCTAGTTACAGCGCTTTCTGAAAGACTTCTAGTGTAATGAAACTTATTCCCCACTGCTGGGTAGTCCATCAGAGTAAATGTAAATGTTATTTTAAAAAATGATCAGACAGAAGGGGGTTTTCAGGGAATACTGTTAAGTCTTCAATTTCCATACCATAAGTCAGAACAAGATCTAAGGTATGATTAAAGTGGTGGGTGGACTCATTTACATTTTGAGCAAAGCCAATGAGTCTAATAAGATTAAATGCAGTGTGAGGCTGTCATTCTCAGCATCTGTGTGGATGTTAAAATTGCCCACTATAATTATCTTATCTGAGCTAAGCACTAAGTCAGACAAAAGGTCTGAAAATTCACAGAGAAACTCACAGTAACGACCAGGTGGACGATAGATAATAACAAATAAAACTGGTTTTTGGGACTATCCATTTGGATGGACAGACTAAGAGTCAAGCTTTCAAATGAATTAAAGCTCTGTCTGGGTTTTTGATTAATTAATAAGCTGGAATGGAAGATTGCTGCTAATCCTCCGCCTCAGCCCGTGCTACGAGCATTCTGGCAGTTAGTGTGACTTCGGGGGAGTTGACTCATTTAAACTAACATATTCATCTGCTGTAACCAGGTTTCTGTAAGGCAGAATAATCAATATGTTGATCAATTATTATATCATTTACTAACAGGGACTTAGAAGAGAGAGACCTAATATTTAATAGAACACATTTAACTGTTTTAGTCTGTGGTGCAGTTGAAGGTGCTATGTTATTTTTTCTTTTTGAATTTTTATGTTTAAATAGATTTTTGCTGGTTATTGGTGGTCTGGGAGCAGGCACCGTCTCTACGGGGATGGGGTAATGAGGGGATGGCGGGGGAGAGAAGCTGCAGAGAGGTGTGTAAGACTACAACTCTGCTTCCTGGTCCCAACCCTGGATAGTCACGGTTTGGAGGATTTAAGAAAATTGGCCAGATTTCTAGAAATGAGAGCTGCTCCATCCAAAGTGGGATGGATGCCGTCTCTCCTAACAAGACCAGGTTTTCCCCAGAAGCTTTGCCAATTATCTATGAAGCCCACCTCATATTTTGGACACCACTCAGACAGCCAGCAATTCAAGGAGAACATGCGGCTAAACATGTCACTCCCGGTCCGATTGGGGAGGGGCCCAGATAAAACTACAGAGTCCGACATTGTTTTTGTAAAGTTACACACCGATTTAATGTTATTACTTATTACAAGTACCATTACTGCTAAAGGAGGCCGAGGAGTAACTAAACATTTCACACCCAGAGCAGAAAAGTGCGGGAGAGACAGGAGAAGCCCCATGCTAAACCAGCTAAGAGCTAGTAGCTGTGCTAAGTTAGCGAATTCCTAAAAACACACAAAGTAAATAATGTGTAAATAATTTAGAGGTGATTCAGCAGAGGGAGTGCTTAGTTAGGCACGTGAAGATTACACTGTGAAACAAACGTCATCTAGGGTAACTAGATCAATCTAACTGCGCAGATTAAACTGTTAACAGATACAGCAAAACACAGCTGTGCTCCGGAACAGGAAGTGATACAATACCGCAGTGAGAGCCAACCACCAGTAGAGGCTTAAGTAGTTTTGACGTAATCCTTCATAGCCTATATAAAGTGAAATCTTGATCCAAAAATGCACATTTAATCGAGTCTTCCATTGACTTATATCTATCTGTGGTGAAAATTTTATCAAACTCTGTGCAATAGTTTTCACATAATCCTGCTAACAGACAGACAAGTAAATAAATAAAATCTGATAATTTTATTACGTCCTAATAATAATCCGCTAAAAAAAAAAAGCACAATATAACAAAGTATAAACCAAGGAAGAAAAGGCAGAAACCTAAAGTAGAACTCAAGATGCAAAAGAGTGAAAAACAGGAAAACACACGACTAACAGATACGGTCAACGCACTGAAACACAGTGACTACTAACATAAGGACACAGACCTAATGATTACTAACATATGTACATAAGACATAGACAGGGGACAGACCAACAGTTTTAGCAAGTCCCTGGTCCTAATAACATGCTGCCTGGTCAATCACATATTTGCCAGTAAATTGCCAAATGGTAATTTATGAGTGGTTGAGGTGTAGCAGCAGCATCTTGCCAAATTTTTTTTGGATTGATTTTGGAAGATGTTTCCCCATTGTTAGAGCCAGTGCCGCAGCAGTTCCTCTTTCCACTCAGGACATTATTATAACACATGCGTGTTCAATTAATGTTTCATGCCCATAAGAATCTACTCTAAACTGATTAATCTCATGAAAGTAAACCCACCATCCAATACTATGACTTCATTCTTATGATACACACATAATGGAGTTTGAAACTTTCAACGTATCTTAACGTAGCTAATTATTTCATGTCACTATATTTTAAACTGCAAAATAGCTTATCTCATTTTATTATGATATATAGATTTCATTTATATGTCATATGTCATAATCAAACCTATCACTTGTGTCTTAGTAGATTTTTTTTAGCTGTCAATACATTGATTTTACTTATGCTTGTTTACTATTTTACCTCTTTAAGGGTCATTTTTAAGTCCTGGAGTCTTGGTGACCACCTTGAGCTTAAATAAGTACTGCCACCCTTTTTTTTCTCGGGTAGGCTGAGATCTGGAAGGAATAACATCATATCACCTTTCCAGGTCTTTCAAGAAGTTCTCACAGTGTGCTGTGTCTTGATTTACAGGAATTGTTCTGCATTGTTCCCTGATGATGAAAAGGATTCACTTATCAACCAGCTTCGTGATGAGGCTATGAAGGCGAAGCAGGCACTTCCAAAGAAAATATTTGGGCAGTATTTGTCAACAAGAGTGCCAACAACCTGCATGTAGTTTTAGGCATGTCTCCAGTTGGAGACACCCTGAGAACACGCTGCAGGAACTTCCCAGGGTTATGAACAACACTGTGATTGACTGGTTCCTGCCATGGCCCCCACAGGCTTTACCTTGTATTTGCTGAGTCTTTCCTTGGTATGTATGTAATTACACTGTTTATTTTCTGAGTCATGTTGTTTCAATATCCTTAAAAATGTCAACATTTTTTAACTGAGACATCTGAGAATTTCTTATATTTAACTGAGGAGTCTGACAGGTTTGACTCATCCTATCACTGCTGCACGTGGGGCGGAAAATGCAATAGTTGAACATATTAGTGCAAACAAGCATAGTAATGTCCTGTTTTACAAATGAATACAAACTGAAACAACAATCCTTCTCTTTAACTGAGCACACAGGAGAGATTAAAAAAAGTATTACATGTCACTGTCCCACCTATTTAGTGAAAACGATCAGTCATGGGGAGCGGTTTGTGGTTCAGATTTTCTTTGCCTCTGGGAACTCACATTGATGCCACTCACACTTCCAGCAGGTTTTGGCGCTGCTGTTCACACCTTCGGTAGGATCTGATTGTAATCCTGAATAGTGCACTCCTTGCTCAGCAAAATCACTGACAGCAGCAACGTTATCCGGACATGCTGTGAAGACTGGAATGATGGGTCATCCTCCCACTCTGAGGGTTCTTTGATGAGGAAGTCAGTGTTGACATTCAGTGCCTTAAAATGCGACCTTCATACATGGTTGACATGGTTCAAGATCTACACCTGCTGCAACTGGCCAGCAAGGACAATAACTGCCAATAAGAAGAACAACTAGCACTGGGGAGATTGTACATTCTGGGGGTACGTGGGTATCCCAACTTCCAGATCCCACTATTTGGTTGTGCAAGATGGGGTTGTGAAACACATCCTGAATCACCGTGTAGTACCCCTCTAGGATTCTCTAACATTTCCTGGTACAGAGAAAGAAATCCTTTACATCTTGATGAGAAGTCAACCCTTAATACAAGAGAGAGTAGATTTCTCTTCAAACACTTGCAGGTTGGTTCTGATCTCACCCTTCATGTTCAGCTCTCAGACTTGTTAAGGTTCTCATCCACACCTTCCCAGACCTGCTTGTCAAGAGACCTGCCATGGGACTTGGCCTTCCTAACAGAGCAGGTATTGAGTGGTAAGGAGCTGGCCTGCCAATATGTAGACTTGGGTTCCAATTCCTGCCCATGCTGCATGCCTGTGTCCTTTGACAAGACACTTAGTCTACATTGTTTCAGTCCACCCTGCTGTAAAATGTGTACCAGTTGGATTGTGTCCATTGTCAAGGAGAGTTGTAGATTCTGATCCACTTCATGCTACATAACCTGGGGATAAGCACCGACACCAATGGGCCTCAGAGCATATATAGGATTTACTCCTTCCTAAAAGATTATAGCTTATCCTCGGCATGGTGGCCACCAGCACTGTGGTTATAACCAGGCTTTTATCCTCCTCTGAATGCCTTGGATGAACTACTGTATGACCACCCTATTGAAAATTTGTGGACTATCGGTTAAAAGCCAGCTCCGTGCCAGGAAACCAAACAATTTAAATGAACCTTGCCAGTTCTACCAAGAACAATGGTCAAATATCCAGCCAGAATTATGCCAGAAGCTTGTTGATGGCTACCAAAAGTGGCTGTTCAAGGTGTAGCTTGCTAAGGGACATTTAACCAAATATTAGTGAGCTTGCATGTATAGCTATGTTTGAGCCCGTATGTATAATATTGACCTTATGTGGATTAGAGAAGATGTAAAATAAATTTAAACTTATGTACCCAATTCTTGTTTCTTAAAGCCATTAATGAGTATGCGTATAATCATTCCACCCTGGCAAAAGAACAGTTCAAAATTACCATGAGATTCATGCCCATGATGAATGTTAGATCACAACTGGATATATAAAGACAGTGGTTTATTTTAAATCATTTTCAGCATGATATTTAATTTTACAGGTGGAAGTTCAATGATTCCTGAGGCTCACATTGCATCAGTCGTAGACCATGTACACATGGTCCATATCTCTGTTGGGGAGTACAGTGAGCTGTTCCAGCAGCAACTCAGACGTTACAACTACGTTACTCCAAAGAACTACCTTGACTTCCTTAACACTTATTTAAATCTTTTGAAGGAAAAGCATGAAAACATCCTGGGTGAGTGGACACATCATGTGATAAAATTAGTGACTGATGTGGAATGAGTTATGCTGATACCACAGAGTACTGTTGTACTGTGTATTGGTATGGCTTTGTATGAAAGAATAAAGCTTATTGTTTTGAGAGTATTGTTGCATTCCAGCTCAGTGCAATCGTCTTGAGGGTGGTTTGCTTAAGCTAAAGGAAGCCAGTGAGCAGCTGCTGAGTTAAATGTAAGCTGGCAGAGCAAAAAGTTGTCCTCGCAGAAAAGTCCACAGCCTGTGAGGCTCTGCTAAATGATGTCTGCAAAAAACACCTCTGTAGGTCAGTGAGCATCGATTTATCAAGGCTCACAAAAAAACACAATGCTCTGGAGGTTATTAAAATTTACTATGGCTGTTACAAAGTGGTTATCAATACTTTTTCCTGTAGCTGAAGAACGAAAGGCTCTGGCTTGAAGACAAAGCCATAGAATAGAAGAACAGAACAAAAATGATAGCAGTTGAGAAGGAAGAAGCTGAAAGTGCCCTGAACAAAGCTTTGCCAGAATTGGGAGGCCGCTCGTGCTGCTCTGCAGAACCTTGGAAAAAGCTGATGTCACAGAGATCCGGTGAGCCTCTTCTTAAGACTGACAGCATGCTTTAATTCAAAGCTATCGACGATGCCCCAATTTATCAGACTGAATACTGACTAAATAAGCATTTATAGCAGGGGTATTGAACTACAGTCCTCGAGGGCCGGTGTCCTGCAACTTCTAGATGTCTCTGCTTCAACACACCTGAGTCAATTAATGAGGTCATTAGCAGCACTCTAGAAAACTTGACTGCATACAGAGGAGGTAATTCAGCCATTTGATTCAGGTGTGTTAGACCAGAGACACATCTAAAAGGTGCAGGACACCGGCCCTCGAAGACTGGAGTTGAATACCCCTGATTTATAGAGTGCTTTTCCATCAGCAATCCCAAAAACACAAATGTTTGCTCAGTTGAGAAAATGCTTCAGAAACATGCTTTATAAAATCCGTTCACACACTTGTATATTGATGACACCTCACTGATATGTCTCTTATTACCTGAGGCTATCAAATATGACCATTGGGTATTGGGAAGACATTTCGTCCATCCGTCTGTTTATCCAGTCCTGTTACTGCCAGTGTCTTCAGAGTCACAGGGAACATTATTAGGACACAGACCTTGGACAAGTTCAAAGATGGCTAACCTTGACCTATTTTAAGAAGTATTTTAAGAGGTTAAAATATCACCGGCCTGGTTGGCTCAGTCGGTTGAGCAGAGGTCTCACACTCGTTCCAGAAAGGGCAGAGGGGGTGCAGGTTTTCTTTGCAACCACCCACTCCACCAGGTGATTTCACTGCCTAACATCACTTTGAGCAAGTGAGCAGTGAAATCACCTGGTGGAGTGGGTGGTTGCAAGAAAGCCTGCACCCTCTCGGCCCTTCCTGGAACGAGTTTGCAAGGACTTTGGTAGAGCATGAGACTTAATCCAGGGACATGGATTCGAGCCCCATGTAGGGCGAGTGCAATTTTTGGCAGCACACGGTGGCTTAGTGTTTAGCACTGTTGTTTCACAGCAAGAAGGTCATGAGATCGATTACCACCTGTGGCTTTCTGTGTGGAGTTTGCATATTCTCCCCATGTTTGCGTGGGTTTCCTCTCACATTTGAAGACATGCAGGTTAGGTGAATTGTAACTTTATAATTGCCCAGGTCTCCTTTGCAAAGAGTTCTCGATTTCAATGGAACTAACCTGTTAAATAATAATAATAAAAAAAACAACAACATCAAAAAAAAGTTCTGTTTCAGTCTGTTCCTTTTTTTTTTTTTTTTTTTGGGGTGGGGTGGCGGAATGACAGCCAATCACAGTAGAGCTGCACCGTGGCTGGTGCCACCAAAACTGCTTCATTTTATGTTTCTCATACTGTGTAAGTGAGAAATAAAGGCTTCTAAAACTGAAAATGCTGTTTTTGTAACCTAATAACACCTCTGGAGTGATTTATAAGGACATTTTGTGAACATTAGCATGCATGCTAACTCAAAGCTAACTTCATATGGAGTTAAATTTGTCTCATTAGTACCTGCAATGCACAGAGGGTGATCCACAAATATTCTTGATTTGCACAACTTCTACTCTTGTTAAAAGCTCATGTACATGCACACGCAAGGCCTCCTGCAGATGCCGTTAAAACGTAAATATTGTTTTTGATTGATTGATTGATAGAGGAGCTTTATTGGACATGTACAAATTGTACGTAAGATAATAGGATCTTAATAATTAATTAAACAACTGCAAATTATAATGAACACATTGCTCATACTGCTAAGGGTATTTTAGAATTGCATTATATTTTTTAAATTTGAATGATGAAAATATACAGCGCTCTACAATAGGTCCTATACATCCCCTGATACAGTTGTCATTTTTACACCCAGTTTTCACACCCTATAAATCAAAATAGCACAATTGCGCTCATGTGAAAGTGTTAGTATGAAATCTTGTCAAAGCAGAGCTGGCATGTTCATTTAGTCTTACATAAGAAAATTTTTGCATGCTAGGACAGCAAAAACCAAGATCTAAAGTCTTGTTGCGCATTCCTTCATTTAAAGAGCTCAACTCTCATACCCGCTTTGAATAAGTGGGTTCACGATGTGTGTACACCCTGCTTGCCTGCATGCATCTTTATCATTTACCTGTAATTTGGGTACCATTAGAACATGCATTAGTATAATGGAGTTTAATGGCTGCTGTACCCAAATCGTTTTCAATCACAGTTGAAACAGAAATGAGGTCCATGCCTTCCAGGCACCCCTGACTGAGTTTTGGGTTTTCAAAAAGTATTTTTAAAAGCATAAAAACACAAAAGTATATACCATTTCAAACATACGCTGAATTGCTTCTTTAATTACTTAAAAAAAACTCTGACCCATTAATACTGTATGAGTTGGTCAAGCACATTTTTAAGAATCACTTGTGTGATACCCAAAGTGGCTGAGTGTCAAAGTGTCACTGAGCACCAATCGTACCTTTAGGTACATTGCACTATAGTATATCAAGCCCAGTTGAACATGGAAAAAAAAAAGTAAAGAATAATAATATGTTGATTTGAAATTCATCTTTCTGCCAGTCATCTGTTTCTTGTTGATGTCTTTGTCTGTTGTCCAGATCCTTTGCCAAGCCACCCAAAGAAGTGCAAGTGGTCTGTGAGTGCATCTTGGTGTTGCGTGGTTCCAAAGAGATTAATTGGCAGTCAGCGAAGGGGATGATGTCAGAAGGGAATTTTCTTCGCTCACTGATGGAGCTGGATTGTGATTCCATAAGTAACAACCAGCTGAAGACGGTCAGAGGTATGTTTGTTTCATCAACATGGAAACCTCTGAACTTTTACCATAGACATTACAAATAATGGCACCCTTTTTCATAATGTTGATATTTACTTTGCCCTGATTTTCTCCTGACTAGCATTTCTGAAAAATCCCAACATTAAATTAGACGAGATGGAAAATATCAGTCGGGCTGGTTTTGGAATGCTTAAATTTGTCAAAGCTGTTACTGGTTACTGTGAGGTCGCCAGGGAGATAAAGCCTAAACGAGACAGGGTAACAAAACATATGGAATTCCAATTACATCATGTTTTGTTTAAAAAAAAAGTTTACAGAAGGAATAACTGCATATGAAATTATTTTTTTTAGCTGGCACAGCTGCAGAAAAACTTCTTAAAGAGTAAGCGAGAGCTGGAGCAAATTCAGAATGAGCTTAGTGAACTCCAGAAAGAGTTACATGCACTGAGAGAGAAGTACAGTGCTGCCATAATGGAGAAACAGAACCTACAGGAAGAGGCTGAGCTCATGGAAAAGAGGCTGGTAGCTGCTGACAAGCTCATCTCTGGCCTCAGCTCTGAGAACCAACGGTAAGGCTGAAATCCATAAGCCCTCTAGGACTTATTTGAGCAGTATGAGCAGCACAATGTTTAAGGTCTGGTCTCTGAGGGTGTGTATTGCTATACTCAAAGTGCTGATTGAGGCAGAATATATTTTTAATAACAGTCTCTCTTATTAAATAATTATCATTTCATAATTACATTTTGGCATTTGGAATTTTGATTTAAGTGACAGAAAAATACCAATTAGCCGTGGCACCGTTTGCCCACTGTTTGTGTCGAGACGAAAAACAACACTTGACATCAACTATCACAATACAACACACCTCAAGAGCTCAACCAGACTAACCCGCAAAGGTTTGCAGGTTGCTTTACTTCATACAATCCATTCTCAAATGTGTCTCCTTTTACTCATCCTTCCTATTATTCCCATGCTCAGCTGGAAACAAGAACTGGAAGAGTTGAATGAGCGACGTGTTCGACTGCTGGGTGACTGTCTGATCTCTGCTGGTTTCCTGAGCTATGAGGGGGCATTCAGCTGGGACTTCAGGAATAAAATGGTGTATGAAATGTGGGTAAAGGATGTACAAGACAAAGGCATACCCATGAGCCAGCCTTTCAAAGTGGAAAACCTGCTGACTGATGAGGTGGAAATCAGCAGGTGAGATCAGAACCATACAATTTAAAGGAGATTTCAGGTAAATTACAACCTAAGCTGTCATTTTCAATATTGTGGGGTCACCTCTTCAAATGAATTTAATCGACACATTATTTGTTTATGGGGCAAATGCCAGAAGCAGAAGCTAAATGGCAGAAGCTAATCACCTAATTAATGTTATTGCTATCCGTTTTGCAACAGCATTCTGGAACAGCAGTCTGTCAAGTGCAATTAGTTACATCAAGATTTCAACCTCCCAAAATCCAGACTCTGTGAGCATGTACTAAATTTCAATCAACATTTGTTTCTTTAGCCCTTTACAGCAGGCAGACGGTGTCCAAAGTGCTTTACAGTAACATCAAGTTACTGAGTTCATTGAGTTACTTTATATCACTGTTCCTGACCACGTATTTTGCCTTGCCCTCATCTGTACCTTTACTACGTGGCCTGCCTTTCTGTGTACCGGACCCTGGACTGTCTCCCGAGGTGTCAGCGCACATCCACCGGCGCGGCTCCACCTGAAGCCCGAGGCGTCAGCGCAGTTCCACCGGCGCGGCTTTACCGAGGCCCGAGGCGCCAGCGCGGAGTTATCTGACCATGGGTCCGAAGAAGGCACTGACGGCGGAGGAGGGAGACGATATCAAGAAGTCCCTGGACTTTTTGTCTGAGGAAATCTCTGTGGTTAAAATGCAGCAGAAATCCATTATGGAGCTGGTGGAAGAAGTGAAGGCTCTCCGGATCCAGAATGCCGAGAAAGACCGGCGGCTGGTGTACCTGGAGAACCGTGTTGCGGAGTTGGAACAGTACACAAGGATGAACGACGTTATTATTACAGGAATTCATATTAAACCTCGATCCTACGCACGGGCGGTGTCAGAAGACAGCGGAGGGGAGGCCAACGAGCAGGAGGCCAGCTCAGTGGAACAACAGGTGGCTGACTTCCTGCAATCTAAAGGTATTCAAATGGACTGTAATAACATTGAAGCATGCCACCCCCTGCCCAGGAGAGAGGATGGAGACAAGCGAGCAGTTATAATGAGGTTTGTCAACAGAAAACATAAAATGGCATTGTTAAAACAGGGACGGAAACTCAAAGGAACAAACGTATTCATCAATGAACATCTGACCAAAAGAAACGCAGACATCGCCAGGAAAGCTCGTTTCTTAAAAAAGCAGGGAAAAATTCAACAGACATGGACATCCAACTGCAAAACATTTATCAAATTGAATGGAACACCAGAACAAGCGAAGGTATGGTAATCAGGAACATCGAGGATCTGGACAAATATGACCAATAAGGTATGAGGACACAAACACATCACAACACCATGACACAGACCAGAGGAACCTATTCATCTACTACCTATTCATCTACATCTGGAGACAAGAAGGATATAACTCAAAGGATTGCTGATCATGGAAAAGTAGAACTGAGAACATTTAAATACACAGACCACAATGTACTGGACTTGGAGCACGATATAGACCCGGACAATAATTTCTTCTCAAATATCAATGACAGTTGTTGCTATTATACAGATGAACAGTTTAATCGGATCATTAGAACGGATAACAAATTATCAATAATCCATTTCAACAGCAGAAGTCTATATGCAAACTTTAACAACATTAAAGAATATTTAAGACAGTTTAAAAAAATATTTAACATAATTGCTATATCAGAAACATGGGTCAATGAAGATAAAGGAATGGATTTTGAACTGGATGGATATGAATTTAATTGTGTAAACAGAAAGAATAAGAGTGGAGGAGGAGTGGCTGTGTATGTGGATAAGAACATGGATTATAAAATAGTAGACAATATGACAACTGTGATTGATAACTTATTAGAATGTATAACTATTGAAATATGTGAAGAAAAAAGCAAAAATGTATTAGTCAGCTGTATATATAGAGCACCAGGATCTTGTATTGAAACATTCTGTTATGTGTCGACGCAGATTGAGGAGCGAACCTGCGTCAGACAGGACCCAGCACTAAAAATAACCAGAAAGCGGTTCCTTCAACAAAAAACAATTTATTTTTCAACTGTGCCTAAATAAATTATACAAAAAACCCCAACCCAATGTCCTTCAAGAGGAGTGACTGCTGGCACGCTCTCCAGTGTTCATGGGGAGAGAAGGCCGGTGCTCCTGGACTCACTACCATCAACAGACACCCCCCAGGTGGACACGACAAACTGACTCTCTGTTGAAGCACAGAAGATGTGAGGTACGTTAGCAGTTATAGAAATTTCTTTCACAAAACACATGCTATCAGCAACACATCAAGGTCTGTACTTTTTATCTTTATGCACATGAGCAGCTTCTCACAATAAGTGGAGGATCACTTATCCTGCACGCCACAGCAGTGAGAAGCAAGCCACACCATTCTCATCACAATTTCACGTATACTATGTAGCAAAACATCAAGTTACTATCTACAATTAGTCCAACAGTTAATTACCTTTACTGTGTGCTGACAGCATGTGTCCTCACCCTTCCTTGCGTCACAGGCTTAATGTGTCAAACCCAGGTGCGGTCCTCAGCGTCTCACAAACGAACATCACAAGGTCGAGTTCCCGGCAGTTCTGCTTGATTCACACATGCCTTAAAAGCAGAACGCCATCCAATTATCCGCTACAGCTGAAAGTCTTTAGGGCTGCACGTGAGCACCAGTCCCAGGTGCCTCACATGATATTGACGAGGGTGAGGATCTTCAGCCAGCACCTTTTTTCCACAGACAAATCAGCTTCCATGCCACCTGAGGAGCAAAGAAAAGAAAACAACACCAAAACCTCCAGCCACACCCCCCAACACACAACAGTACCCCCCCATCAACGGGAAGCCCCCCGGTGACCGACCAGACCAGGACCGAGAACAGCACCTCTCTCCGGGGTCCATACCAGGAAGCAGACAGCACCACGCTCCCGAGGTCCACCACAGACAACAGGACAGGCACCGCAGCTGGAAGGCCGGCTGGAGTCAACAAAAGCCCCAAAACAAACCCCAACAATCCAACACACAAAAAAAACACAAAACCCACCCAACAACCTCCCCAGGGGACCGTCCCATCAAACCCCGGGAAGAAAAAAAAATCATCCCAAATACCAAAACCCAACATAGTCCCACAAACACAATATAAACAGAAATACACGAAAGAAAAATAACAAACAACCCTCCCAGAATGACCTGCAAAGACCAACCCCCCCCCAGAAGGCCTTCATCGCCTGTTCCAGGAGGAACAGCCAAAACCAAGATCCCACACAGGTCCCCAGGTGTACATAGAGTAAAACGGCGCCCCCCAGGGGACCGTACCATCAACCCCAGGAGGCGCCCCCCCCACAACCCCGGAACCCCAGACCCAGGCACACTCGGCCAGTTAGCCCCAAGCCAATTCCCCCCCAGAGGACCGTCCCATCAACCCTGGAGGCGGAACCCGGAAGGAAACAAAACAAAAGCAAAAATCAACCCCCGGAGGACTACCAAAAACAACCCCGGGGGATGGCAAAACGACTCTAAACCCCGTTACCCTCCCCGGCACCCCGAAAGACCCTAGGTCCCACCCAGAGCCCTTCGGCGGCTCAATAGCAGCGAACCGCTTGCAATACTAAGCCGGAGAAGGGAACAGGAAAAAACTAGCCCGGCTCCAACCCCAAGGCGCAGCGGAGAACCGGAAAAACGTCCGGTGCCTCAACTCGACCATACCCCAGCCCCTCGGGAGGGGTGGAACCACCGAAATGGCAAACGGCAACAGATCGGGCCACCCCTCCGACTGAGGTAAGTCCCCGCAGCACCATACCCCGGCAACACCAATGACAAACGGTACAAAGGCACGCCGAGGCTGGAGTGGAACCGGGCCCTAACCAAAACAAAAAAAACGCCACTAACACCCCCCCCCTAGGTGCAGAGGTCTTCTGAGAATACTCAGTGACCAACCTGCACCACCCCACCACCCACAAGACAAACAGTCTTGGGGCAAGTGAGGCCGGGGTTAGGAATGTAGAGAAATAAAAAACAACAAAAGAAAACGACCCCAACAAGCCCAAACAGAAAATACCTAAAAACACATAAAAAAAGCAATAAGGACAAGAGTCCAGGCGGACATCCAACCGCCGAACAGCCACTCCTCCCCCTCCAGACAAACCTACAAATCACCAACCAAAAATAGAAAAAAAAAAGAGAGAAGAAGAAAAAAAAAAAACAATTACCCGTGCTGGTTTTTTTTTTTCTTTTTTGTATATATGTGTATTATATTGCCGGTCCCAGAACACTTGGAGTCACGTCACCATTATTCTTTTTGACGTCTAATAGTCGGGGCAATACAGAAATCTCTGCTCGACCGAGCTGCATGGGCTCGTCGACAGGAGGAGCCAGAGGTCCCGTCGGGGGAGCCTCAGTGGGGCGAAGAAGAGGCGGCCCAGACCTGTGTCGGGGAAAGCCCCGAGACGAAAAACCCCGCTCTGATGGGCATCCTCTCTCGCGTCCACGCTCCCTCATCCGATCATCCTGACGAATTACCAACGATATTAGCTCATCTAAATCGTTTGGTTCGTCACGGACCGCCAGCTCGTCCTTTAATGACTCATTTAACCCGTCCACAAACACGCCCCGCAAAGCTGCGGCATTCCAACCTGACCGGGCAGAAAAAATCCGAAAGTCCACGGAATACTCCGCCGCACTCCGCCTCCCCTGCCTAAGATTCAGTAACCGTTGAGCAACGGTTTTCGTTTTCACCGGATGATCAAAAACCAGTCGGAACTCCCGGGAGAAACCCTTAAAGGACCCTAACAATGGCGAGTCGTTACTCCACAACGCTGTGACCCAAGCTAAGGCGTCACCTCGGAGCAAATTTGTCACATATGAAACACGGCTCCCATCAGAAGAGAAGGAAGCCGGTTGCTGAGCAAAAACCAGAGAACATTGCATCAAAAACGAAGCACAAGCCTCGACATCTCCCGCATAAGGCTCCGGATGACAGATAATCGGTTCGAACACCGAATCCCTGGGTGACGGAGTTATCTGCCCCGGTATCGCTGATGCCACAGCTGACGCAGCAAGAAGCGGAACGACTTGCGCTGCAAGCTCCGTAACACGGGCGTCTGTTTGTTTAATTTGATTTGCGAGATGCTGTAATTGCTCCCATATTTTCTCCAAGTGTTCTTGGACTTTCTCGGCAAAAGGAACCGCCTCTGCCGCTGGGTCCATTATGGAATGGCCGGGAACTACTGTTATGTGTCGACGCAGATTGAGGAGCGAACCTGCGTCAGACAGGACCCAGCACTAAAAATAACCAGAAAGCGGTTCCTTCAACAAAAAACAATTTATTTTTCAACTGTGCCTAAATAAATTATACAAAAAACCCCAACCCAATGTCCTTCAAGAGGAGTGACTGCTGGCACGCTCTCCAGTGTTCATGGGGAGAGAAGGCCGGTGCTCCTGGACTCACTACCATCAAACAGACACCCCCCAGGTGGACACGACAAACTGACTCTCTGTTGAAGCACAGAAGATGTGAGGTACGTTAGCAGTTATAGAAATTTCTTTCACAAAACACATGCTATCAGCAACACATCAAGGTCTGTACTTTTTATCTTTATGCACATGAGCAGCTTCTCACAATAAGTGGAGGATCACTTATCCTGCACGCCACAGCAGTGAGAAGCAAGCCACACCATTCTCATCACAATTTCACGTATACTATGTAGCAAAACATCAAGTTACTATCTACAATTAGTCCAACAGTTAATTACCTTTACTGTGTGCTGACAGCATGTGTCCTCACCCTTCCTTGCTTCACAGGCTTAATGTGTCAAACCCAGGTGCGGTCCTCAGCGTCTCACAAACGAACATCACAAGGTCGAGTTCCCGGCAGTTCTGCTTGATTCACACATGCCTTAAAAGCAGAACGCCATCCAATTATCCGCTACAGCTGAAAGTCTTTAGGGCTGCACGTGAGCACCAGTCCCAGGTGCCTCACATGATATTGACGAGGGTGAGGATTCTTCAGCCAGCACCTTTTTTCCACAGACAAATCAGCTTCCATGCCACCTGAGGAGCAAAGAAAAGAAAACAACACCAAAACCTCCAGCCACACCCCCCAACACACAACACATTCACTGACTGTATGGGAAAAATGTTCTCAAAAACTAATCAAAAAACTGTGTTCATTTGTAGTGACTTAAATATTGATCTGCTCAATCCAAATAAGCATAAAATAACAGATGAATTTATCAGTATAATGTACAGTATGAGTTTATATCCAAAAATCACCAGGCCAAGCAGAATTACATCCCATAGTGCTACCTTAATTGATAATATATTCAGCAATGATATTGAGAATAACACTGTGAGTGGATTATTAATCAATGACATTAGTGATCATCTACCAGTTTTCATCGTTTATAATAGAAACCATCGGCGGAATCAGCCAGAGGAGAAAATAAAATACAGGCGAGTGCGGACAGAGGAAAACATGAACACATTAAAGAAGGATTTACAGGAGCAAAACTGTGAAAATGTATACAGTGAAAGTGATGTTGATAGTGCATATGAAACTTTTTTACAAATATTTACATCATTATATGATAAAAATTGTTCAATTAAACAAGACTACAGAAAACAAAAAATCCAAGCTCGACCATGGATGACGAAAGGGTTACGAAATGCATGTAATAAGAAAAATACACTGTATAGAGAATTCATAAAACTAAAGACTAAAGAGGCAGAAAATAGATATAAGAAATACAAAAAATAGATTAACTAATATTATACGGGTATGTAGGAAGGAATATTATAGTAACATATTATATAATAACAAAAACAATATTAAAGGAATATGGGATATATTAAATAGCATTATCAAAAATGGTAATAAAAAACAGAGTTACCCTCAGTATTTCATTGATAATAATGTCAAGAAGGAAAATAAGGATGAGGTAGTCAACGGTTTTAATAATTTTTTTGTAAATATTGGACCAAGCTTGGCAGAAAAAATTCCCGATTCCCAACCTGAGGATTGGGATAATAATCTCATAGAAAGAAATCCCTGTTCAATGTTCCTCACAGCAGTGGATGGAAAAGAAATTATAGACATTGTGAATAATTGTAAATATAAAACATCTACCGATTTAAATGAAATTGATATGGTTGTGGTAAAACAGGTCATTGAATGGATTGTAGAACCATTAACATACATCTGTAACTTATCATTTCAAACCGGTAAATTTCCCAATCAAATGAAAATAGCTAAGGTTGTGCCGCTGTATAAGACTGGGGATAGACACCACTTCACAAATTATAGACCTGTTTCTTTGCTTCCACAATTTTCCAAATTATTAGAAAAGTTATTCAATAATAGATTAGACAAATTCATAAATAAACATAAATTACTTACTGATAGTCAATATGGATTCAGAGCACATAGTTCAACATCACTTGCATTAATAGAATCAGTTGAGGAGATTACAAACGCCATAGACCACAAATTACATTCAGTTGGAATATTTATAGACCTTAAAAAGGCTTTTGATACAATCAATCATGACATATTAATCAATAAACTTGAACAGTATGGGATTAGGGGGTTGGTGTTGCACTGGGTGAGAAGCTACTTAAGTAACAGAAAACAGTTTGTGAAGTTGGGGGAATATACATCATCATGCTTGGACAATGCTTGTGGCGTCCCACAGGGGTCAGTATTGGGTCCAAAACTGTTTCTAATTTATATAAATGATATTGTCAATGTTTCCAAAATATTAAAATTAGTATTATTTGCAGATGACACAAGCATTTTTTGTTCAGGGGGGGATTTGCAGGAGTTACTGAGGAGGATCAGTATAGAAATGGGAAAATTGAAAATATGGTTTGACAGAAACAAATTATCATTAAACTTAAGTAAAACAAAATACATGTTATTTGGCTATTGTAATACAGACATACAGGTTCAGTTACAAGTCGAGGGGGTAGATATTGAAAGGGTACATGAAAATAAGTTTCTGGGGGTGATAATAGATGATAAGATAAACTGGAAGACTCATATAAAACATATACAAAGTAAACTGTCAAGAAGCATTTCAGTTCTAAACAAAGCGAAACATATTCTGGACCACAACTCACTCCGCATTCTTTACTGCTCACTGGTTTTACCATATTTACAGTACTGTGCAGAGGTATGGGGTAATACTTATAAAGGTACAACACAATCACTATCAGTAATGCAGAAAAGAGCTATAAGAATTATTCCTAATACTGGCTATAGAGATCATACAAATCCACTATTTTTACAATCCAAATTCTTAAAATTCACAGACTTGGTTCATTTTCAAACAGTACAAATTGTGTATAAAGCAATAAACAATTTACTTCCAGCAAATATTAAAAATATGTTTTTTAACAGATCAGGGGATTACAGTCTGAGGGGGAAATTTAATTTAAAGCATCAGTGGGCACGAACAACATTAAAAGGTTTCTGTATTTCTGTCTGTGGGGTGAGGATGTGGAACAGATTGGGAGTGGGGCTCAAGCAATGTCCAAGCATGAACCAGTTCAAACAGCGGTACAAAAATATGTTTTTTTCTAGGTATAGGGAGGAGGAAGGGTAGTGAGGGTTAGGGTGTTTTTGTTTTTTGCTTTGGCTTGTAAATATATAGTATTTTGTATGTAAGTAGGTATGTATAGGTGTATATTTATGTTTGTGTATATATATGTGTATATATATGTATATATGTATATGTGTATATATGTGTATGTATATGTGTATGTATGTTGATGTGTGTATGTATATATATATGTGTATACATATATATATATATATATATATATATTGATATCGGTTTAGGTGTGTAGGAATCTATGTGTATATGTGGCAAAGGGTATTACTGGTTGTGGGGAAGAAGGGGTAGGGATAAATAAGCTGATGCTTCACCCTACCCCTTTTCGGCCATGTTGGGTACACAGTAGGAACTTTTTTGTTGTTGTCTTTACTGATCTATCTTGTAATTGTTGTTGTATCAAATGTTCGAAATAAACAGTTTTCATTCATTCATTCATTCATCAAGGATCAAGAATTCACATAAATAAAGCAAACATGCAATAGAGTTAGAACAGCACATTAAAACAAAACATGTCAGTTATTAAAAGCCTTTCTAAATAAGTAAGTCTTGAGGTTTGATTTAAAATGTGCTGGGTCAGAAATAGTGAGTAAATCAGGTGGTAAGTTGTTCCAAGTCTGGGTTCAGCTACCGCAAAAGCACAATCACCCCAGAGTTTGTATATTGACCTCAGAACATCCAAATAATGCCTTTAATATCCTACTATAAGTGCGGAAAGTTAAAATTTCAGGCAAGTAGGAAGGTGCAAGGCCATTAATAGCTTTAAAAACAAACATTAAAATCTTAAAATCAATTTCAAAATGAACTGGAAGCCAGTGGAGTGAGTAGAGTACAGGCGTAATATACTCACTTTTGGAAGTGTTCCTTAAAAGACGAACAGCAGGATTTTGCACAAGTTGGAGGTGGGCAAGAGAAGATTGGTTAACACCAGCATAAAGTTCATTACAGTAATCAAGTCTGGAGATGATGAAAGCATGAATGGCTGTCTCAAGGTCATGTCTACTGAGAAAGGGCTTTACTTTAGCCAGAAACTGGAAAAAACTTGCTTTGACAACAGAGTTTATCTGTTGATTGAAACTCAAACAGCTATCAAATATCACTCCCAAATTCTTGACAGCTGGTTTTAAATAATTAGCCAGAACACCAAAGGTTGACGGGACAACATTCAGCATGCTAGAATGTCCAAACAAAATGGTTTCTGTTTTGCCATCATTCAGGTAAAGGAAATTTTGGGACAGCCACTGCTTTACATCATGAATACGCAACACTTTTGGTTTTGCTCCCATTTTGTATGAGATGAACTCAAAGATCTAAAACTTTTTCCACATACACAATATCACCATTTCCCTCAAATATTGTTCACAAACCAGTCTAAATCTGTGATAGTGAGCACTTCTCCTTTGCTGAGATAATCCATCCCACCTCACAGGTGTGCCATACCAAGATGCTGATTAGACACCATGATTAGTGCACAGGTGTGCCTTAGACTGTCCACAATAAAGGCCACTCTGAAAGGTGCAGTTTTGTTTTATTGGGGGGATACCAGTCAGTATCTGGTGTGACCACCATTTGCCTCATGCAGGGCAACACATCTCCTTCGCATAGAGTTGATCAGGTTGTCAATTGTGGCCTGTGGAATGTTGGTCCACTCCTCTTCAATGGCTGTGCGAAGTTGCTGGATATTGGCAGGAACTGGTACACGCTGTCGTATATGCCGGTCCAGAGCATCCCAAACATGCTCAGTGGGTGACATGTCCAGTGAGTATGCCGGCCATGCAAGAACTGGGACATTTTCAGCTTCCAAGAATTGTGTACAGATCCTTGCAACATGGGGCCGTGCATTATCCTGCTGCAACATGAGGTGATGTTCTTGGATGTATGGCACAACAATGGGCCTCAGGATCTCGTCACGGTATCTCTGTGCATTCAAAATGCCATCAATAAAATGCACCTGTGTTCTTCATCCATAACAGACGCCTGCCCATACCATAACCCCACCGCCACCATGGGCCACTCGAGCCACAACACTGACATCAGAAAACCGCTCACCCACACGACGCCACACATGCTGTCTGCCATCTGCCCTGAACAGTGTGAACCGGGATTCATCCGTGAAGAGAACACCTCTCCAACGTGCCAAACGGCAGCGAATGTGAGCATTTGCCCACTCAAGTCGGTTACGACGAACTGGAGTCAGGTCGAGACCCCGATGAGGACGACGAGCATGCAGATGAGCTTCCCTGAGACGGTTTCTGACAGTTTGTGCAGAAATTCTTTGGTTATGCAAACCGATTGTTTCAGCAGCTGTCCGAGTGGCTGGTCTCAGACGATCTTGGAGGTGAACATGCTGGATGTGGAGGTCCTGGGCTGGTGTAGTTACACGTGGTCTGCGGTTGTGAGGCTGGTTGGATGTATTGCCAAATTCTCTGAAACGCCTTTGGAGACGGCTTATGGTAGAGAAATGAACATTCAGTACACGAGCAACAGCTCTGGTTGACATTCCTGCTGTCAGCATGCCAATTGCACGCTCCCTCAAATCTTGCGACATCTGTGGCATTGTGCTGTGTGATAAAACTGTGGGCAGTCTAAGGCACACCTGTGCACTAATCATGGTGTCTAATCAGCATCTTGATATGGTACACCTGTGAGGTGGGATGGATTATCTCAGCAAAGGAGAAGTGCTCACTGTCACAGATTTAGACTGGTTTGTGAACAATATTTGAGGGAAATGGTGATATTGTGTATGTGGAAAAAGTTTTAGATCTTTGAGTTCATCTAATACAAAATGGGAGCAAAACCAAAAGTGTTGCGTTTATATTTTTGTTGAGTGTAAATAATGACAACAAAGCATCACTTCCTTTAATCCTTATAGGCAGAGAGATTTGCAGATTATCTGCATAACAATGAAAGGACAGGTTGTGCTCGGCTATAATTGACCCCAACGGCAACATGTACAATGAAAATAGAACAGGGCCAAGAATAGAACTCTGGCAGTCCACAAGAAAGAGGAGCAGTTGATGAGGAGAGGCCACTAATCATAATGGTAAAACTCCTCAAAGCCAAATACAATTTAAATCACTTAAGTACAGTACCATGAATGCCAACAAACTGTTCTAACTGGGAAACAAGTACTGTGTGATCCACAGTTCCAGAGGCTGCTGACCTTTTGACCTTGACAGTGTTGCCTGTGCAAACCTCACCTATTTACATTTTTGCTCCCACAAGTATGCACTCTTGGGTGGACAGACTCCACAATATAATAGTATAAGCTTTTTTTCGTATGTGACAAGCACAATCCTTGTTGTAGGGGAGCACGGTGGCTTAGTGGTTAGCACTGTTGCTTCCAGCAAGATAGTCATGGGATTAGGGATGTTCTCGCCGTGTTTGCATTTATTCCCTCCATGTGCTCCAGCTTCCTCCCACATCCAAAGACATGCAGGTTAGGTGAATTGGAAACTTTAAGTTGACTGTAGGTTCGCATGTGAATGCATTTATGTGTCTATATTTCACCCTGCGATAGACTGGCGTCCTGTCTAGGGTGTACCCCACCTCTCACCCTATGACTGCTGGGATAGGTTCCAGCCCCCAGTGACCCTAGATTGGAGTAAGCGGGTATAGAAAATGAATGAAGACTCATTGTGCACTGTTAGCAAATCAACATGTAGGGTATTTGTGAGTGCAGTAGTGTTTGTGTATGTTTTTACATATGTGAATTCATCCTTAAATGCATATAAACTTTTTAAAACAACGATTGTACAGTTTGCCTGAACTTAGCCTTTTTGCCTATCTGGCAGAGCTCTCCACTGAGTGAATACAAGTCGAGTGACAAGGATGTCATTCTCCACTGAACAAATATATAAACGCAACACTTTTGTTTTTGCTGCCATTTTTCATGAGCTGAACTCAAAGATCTAAAACATTTTCTGTATACACCTATTTCTCTCAAATATTCACAAATCTGTCTAAATATGTGTTAGTGAGCTCTTCTCCTTTGCTGAGATAATCCATCCCACCTCACAGGTGTGGCATGTCACGATGCTGATTAGACAGCATGATTATTGCACAGGTGTGCCTTAGGCTGGCCATAATAGAAGGCCACTCTGAAATCTGCAGTTTTATCACACAGCACAATGCCACAGATGTCGCAAGTTTTGAGGGAGTGTACAATTAGCATGCTGACTGCAGGAATGTCCACCACAGCTGTTACCTGTGAATTGAATGTTCATTTCTCTACCATAAGCCATCTCCAAAAGCGTTTCAGAACCAAAGAATTTCTGCAAAAACTGTCAGAAACCATCTCAGGGAAGCTCATCTGCATGCTCGCCATCCTCATCAGGGTCTTGACCTGACTGCAGTTCGTTGTCGTAGCCAACTTGCGTAGGCAAATGTTCACATTCTATGATGTCTGGCACATTGGAGAGCTGTTCTCTTCATGGATGAATTGTGGTTTTCACTATTCAGTGTATGACCAACAGCCCCTCCTCATCACTCACTTTGTAGCTCCACACTGAAGCGGAGCCACATGTTCCAAATTTGTGAGTTATACCCACTGAGAAAATCTGCCATTGTTTTTGGCCTGTGTTGTTGTTTTTTTTTTAATTCTCACTGCACTTATGAATGACACTAGAAAGACTTGATAAGGTTTTTCATGAACTTTTCTTTTTTTTTGCAGATGGGGGTCAGATGGTTTGCCTCCAGATGAGCTGTCAGTGCAGAATGGAATCCTCACAACCAAATGCAGTCGTTTTCCTTTGTGTATTGACCCTCAACAACAAGCCCTCAATTGGATTAAGAAGAAAGAAGAAAATAATCTCAAAGTACAAAATGTTTCATGTTCCCACTTGTTTCTTTTTTTTTCCTAATCTCAACAGTGAAATCAAAAATCCCTCTCACAGGTATTCAACATACATGCTCTAATTTCTATTGCAAAGATTTACTTGTAAACCTTCAACAACATCAACACACAATTCCTGCGTTCAGTCACTATGAACATTGTGACTGGTTCACAAATACAATTTCTCAAATATTTACAGAATCAAATCCAAAACCAGAATGAGGAAACACTGAGCATACTGACTTGTTATTCAGTGCCCTGTAAGTTACAGCTGCAGTGTGTAGCATTTTGTGTCATCTGTTGGTGAGGTTGACGATTGAATAATGCCGTCGCTGGTCATGATTTTGTTCCCCTGTATGTTTTTATTTCTTTGGTGACAGGGATGCTTGGTCCCTTTTCTTCTCTTTTAATAACCAATATGTACCACCTGCCATTTCACAAAAATGAAGGTTCTCAAACATTTTAGTTTGCACAAGCAACCAAAAGGCAGTGCGTGGGGTTGTAACCACTGATTCCTCTTTCAGTCTACCGTCCACGCTGCCAAATGTGAAAGCAGATTAGTATGTCCCTTTTGGGCTACTGTGATACCGTGTTGGTGCAACATGGCAGCCTCTGTGAGGGCCTGTTCCCATGTAGATGCTGTATGTATGACTCATTATCAGCCTATCAAAACAAATTGATTCATTGTTGCAGGTTAATACACTAATGAACAGATGGTTATGAACACCATATTGCATTTCTGCAAAAACCAAAAACACCCCTAAATCCTACACACTGTAACTTTAAATGCTATTTTATTGTCTGAGGAACTCTGGCTTGGTACAAGAAATGAAGCTCACCTAGTGGCACAAAAGCAGAACAATAGAATATTGTAATAAAACTACAAAATTAAAAGTATGATATAACTCTTCCTTAAGAATTTATGCTCTGATTTGAACTGGAACCAAATGTGTAAATGTGTTATTACGAGACAACGTTCCAGCTTTCAGGCACCAAGGTCAGTTATTCAGCAAGTAACTTCATATATTTGCTGTTCCAGTGTGGTTGATTTTGTACCATATCAAGTTCATCACTACACTATATTTCCCTAGAACAGCTGTTTGGAAAATGTGGCAGAAATTTTGAAAACATTGAGTTAATTTATTTTATTTTACACATCTGGTGCTTTTTATACCCTAAACATGTTCTCAGACAATTTGTGTAAATCAGTCTCAAAGTCTTTCTAGCCAGTTATATTTTCTTTTACTTTCTATCCTTACTTGGGAACATTTTGGAAATAAAATATTGAAGAATGCCATGAATGGCTTTAATTTGTGCCAACAAGTTGTGATCAAATTTTTTAATTTGCATTTTTTAATACAGTTGAGCACATAATAATACAGTTGAGTACAGAAACAGCATTAGTGAAGGTTACAAATGATCTTCTTATGGCCTCGGACAGTGGACTCGTCTCTGTGCTTGTTCTGTTGGACCTCAGTGCTGCTTTTGATACTGTTGACCATAAAATTTTATTACAGAGATTAGAGCATGCCATAGGTATTAAAGGCACTGCGCTGCGGTGGTTTGAATCATATTTGTCTAATAGATTACAATTTGTTCATGTAAATGGGGAATCTTCTTCGCAGACTAAAGTTAATTATGGAGTTCCACAAGGTTCTGTGCTAGGACCAATTTTATTCACTTTATACATGCTTCCCTTAGGCAGTATTATTAGACGGTATTGCTTAAATTTTCATTTTTACGCAGATGATACCCAGCTTTATCTATCCATGAAGCCAGAGGACACACACCAATTAGCTAAACTGCAGGATTGTCTTACAGACATAAAGACATGGATGACCTCTAATTTCCTGCTTTTAAACTCAGATAAAACTGAAGTTATTGTACTTGGCCCCACAAATCTTAGAAACATGGTGTCTAACCAGATCCTTACTCTGGATGGCATTACCCTGACCTCTAGTAATACTGTGAGAAATCTTGGAGTCATTTTTGATCAGGATATGTCATTCAAAGCGCATATTAAACAAATATGTAGGACTGCTTTTTTGCATTTACGCAATATCTCTAAAATCAGAAAGGTCTTGTCTCAGAGTGATGCTGAAAAACTAATTCATGCATTTATTTCCTCTAGGCTGGACTATTGTAATTCATTATTATCAGGTTGTTCTAAAAGTTCCCTAAAAGCCTTCAGTTAATTCAAAATGCTGCAGCTAGAGTACTGACGGGGACTAGAAGGAGAGAGCATATCTCACCCATATTGGCCTCTCTTCATTGGCTTCCTGTTAATTCTAGAATAGAATTTAAAATTCTTCTTCTTACTTATAAGGTTTTGAATAATCAGGTCCCATCTTATCTTAGGGACCTCGTAGTACCATATCACCCCAATAGAGCGCTTCGCTCTCAGACTGCAGGCTTACTTGTAGTTCCTAGGGTTTGTAAGAGTAGAATGGGAGGCAGAGCCTTCAGCTTTCAGGCTCCTCTCCTGTGGAACCAGCTCCCAATTCAGATCAGGGAGACAGACACCCTCTCTACTTTTAAGATTAGGCTTAAAACTTTCCTTTTTGCTAAAGCTTATAGTTAGGGCTGGATCAGGTGACCCTGAACCATCCCTTAGTTATGCTGCTATAGACGTAGACTGCTGGGGGGTTCCCATGATGCACTGTTTCTTTCTCTTTTTGCTCTGTATGCACCACTCTGCATTTAATCATTAGGGATCGATCTCTGCTCCCCTCCACAGCATGTCTTTTTCCTGGTTCTCTCCCTCAGCCCCAACCAGTCCCAGCAGAAGACTGCCCCTCCCTGAGCCTGGTTCTGCTGGAGGTTTCTTTCTGTTAAAAGGGAGTTTTCCCTTCCCACTGTAGCCAAGTGCTTGCTCACAGGGGGTCGTTTTGACTGTTGGGGTTTTACATAATTATTGTATGGCCTTGCCTTACAATATAAAGCGCCTTGGGGCAACTGTTTGTTGTGATTTGGTGCTATATAAAAAAAATTGATTGATTGATTGATTGATAATGACAATAATCACAACTTTACCTCTCCACCACCACAATGGAGTTGAAATGAAACAAAATGTCATTGTTGTGTACACTGTTAGATTTAAATCAGTGGGTTTAAGAAAACCATCACTTTACCCACTTTGGAATTTCAGCCATTTCTATATGCAGTCCCTCCATTTTCAGAGGCCACATGTAATTGGACTAATCTAAATGTAAGAATTATTGTTAAAAAAAAAATCATCTTTTTTACAGACAGTTTTTGTTAGAAAAGCAGGAGATGGGGACATGACAGTTTCCAAGTCACTGAATTTGTCTCGGAATTAATTTACTTCACAGAGCAGGTGGTTTTGTTGGATAGGAGTTAGACTACCAATATATAGACGAGGATTCCATTCCAGGTGTGTGCCTCAGGCTACCTGACTGTGTCCTTGGACTTAAAGCACAACTTAAATGTATTACTTCAGATCAATGGTGGTGCTGTGCAAAGACAAGATTACAAACATTGTGTCACTGTCCATATACTTGTGTGCCAGATTGGAAGTTGATGTCCATATTGTGTGATTATGAAACCTGTGTTGCAGTCTGGTGGCAGACATGAGCCTGATAAACTGTTTTGGACTGGTCCCTCACTGCTGTCGACCCCACACCGACAAACACACTTTCAGTTTTATCGTTCTTCTTTTTTCAGGTCTCATCTTTTAATGAACCAGACTTCCTGAAACAGCTGGAGATTGCCATCAAATATGGCTTCCCTTTCCTTTTCCAAGATGTGGATGAGTACATTGACCCTGTGATTAATAATGTCCTGGAGAAGAATATAAAAGGAGCAGAGGGCAGGGAAGTAATCATGTTGGGTGACAAAGAAGTAGATTACGATCCAAACTTTAAACTTTACCTGAACACTAAACTGGCAAATCCAAAATATTCTCCATCTGTGTTCGTTAAGGCCAACGTTATCAACTATACTGGTAAGTTTTTGTTGTTTGGAATCTTTTGCCTGTTAGAGCTGAACTGTGTGTATTTGAAGCTTTATTTGTATGTTGTCGATGATATGTGCAGTGACCCTTAAGGGTCTGGAGGATCAGCTGCTGAGTGTTATCATGGGCTTTGAGAAGAAGGAGCTGGAAGAGCAGCATGAGCATTTGATCCAAGAGACGAGTGACAATAAAACGCTGCTGAAGAACCTTGGGGACTCGCTGCTCAGAGAGCTGGCCACATTAACAGGCAACATGTTGGACAACACAGAACTCATCTACACGCTGGAGGAAACAAAAACCAAAGCAAGTGAGGTCAGTCCGGAATGACTCTATGAATTACTTCCCTTGACTTAAATCATGTGCAAATGATTAATTCCTTAAATCGAATTGTATCTCATTGTTTATGCATGTAATCACCAGGTGTCTGAGAAGATCCAGCTGGCGGAGAAAACTGCAGTGGATATCAATGAACTCAGAGATGGCTACCGCCCTGCTGCCAAGCGTGGTGCAGTCCTGTTCTTTGTGCTGACAGAAATGGCTCTGGTGAACAGCATGTACCAGTACTCTCTTGCCTCCTACCTGGAAGTGTTTGACTTTTCACTGCGCAGAGCCAGGCCCGACCCTGCTCTCCCAAAAAGACTAGAGAACATTGTGAACACGCTGACGTACAATGTTTATAATTATGGCTGCACCGGTAAGGACATGCACACTCTAAAATCAAGAGTAAATGGACAGAAAATGAAATGTTGATTTCTTATACGGAAACTTTGGAATATTTAAAATCTATTCACTAAGGGTTTTTTTTTAACATTTATATTTGTTTTTATATTAAGATGTTTTTTTAATTCATCTTTTGACTGAACAAAAACAATAATAATTTGTCCACTATTGAGTTAGAATGCTAACATGTCACAAACAAGATGTCTATACAGTGTCAGGTTATGGAGCAAGCAAAAAGCCTAACAGAAAATTTATTGTTATTGGTTAATAGACAAAAATGTCACTGAAAGTGTTTGGTAGCATGTAGGCCATGGGTCAGCATGATTCCACATGCACCCCCTCCCCAATCAGCCTACAGTATAAATTTGATGCCATTATAAAGCTTAGGATGTCTATATTACCAAAATAACTGGTAACAGTAAAAAAAAAAAAAAAACTGGGACTCACTCTGACATATGGGCAGCACGGTGAATTAGTGGTTAGCACTGTTGCCTCACAGCAAGAAGGTCATGGCATTGATTTCCACCTGTGGCCTTTCTCTGTGGAGTTTGCATGTTCTCCCCATGTTTGCATGGGTTCCCTACATGTGTTCTGGCTTCCAATTTAAATATAACATTAGATTACCACCCTGTCATTAACCACCCTGTTACGGAATACAAAACTGTCAAAGAATGTCTGCGAGTAGCAGAGGAAGCCACACATGAAATAGGTCAAGAGTATGTCATTGCAACCTTCGACATGGATGCCTTCATAGGGCTCTTCTCCATACTATGAGGCACTTCAGTTTCAGTTCAGTTTCGGTGTATTTATATAGCACCAAATCACAACACAAGTCACCACAAGGCACTTCACAAGGGTAAAGTTTAACCTAGCCCACCTTAGTTTAACCTAGCCCACCTTAGTCTTTGACAATGTTAGCATTCTCAGTTAATACTGGACTGATTGTCATTGTTTTTGTCCCGAATGAAAAGTTGAACTCAAAAAGATCCCTGAAAAAAGGACCTAGTTTGAAAAAATCCCACAGTTCCCCTTTAAGATGCAGCGTTGTAGCTTCTGATGATTATGTTGACATTTTCTCATTGATATCTTTGCATATATGTAGGTCTGTTTGAGAGACACAAACTGCTGTTTTCATTTAACATCACCGTCAAAATTGAGCAGGCAGAAGGAAGAGCATCTCAAGAGCAGCTGGAATTCTTCATAAAGGGTGAGCTTTCCAAGGTCAGGTAAAATCTCCTCAGGGGTGTATTCAACTAAAAATCATTTGAGTATGCTCAATATTTTCCATGCATTTTTCTTTGTATTTCTCCACAACATAGTAAAATATGTTATTTTCCTTTGTGTTATCATCTCCTCCCAGCTTTGTCACTTTGACACAAGTAGCACATTGAGCAAATTATTGGCAAAGCCAAAGTTGTTTGGACCATACTGTACATATGAACTGCATAAAAATGAACTCACGAAAATAAGTACAAACATGATGCTGCAGGAGTGGGTAACAGGTTAATAGGGTTTTCAAATCCATTTTATTCCAAAGTACAAAGCTTTCAGTACAGTTACAAAAAAAAAAGGTCCTTATTCACCTAGGTAATCCCGGTGTGTAGTGAGTTCCTTGTATTGCTGCACCCTCACATCAGGGTGAATGTGAGGCATTATAGTAAACAGTGATATGCCGGTAACGCGTTACTCTAATCTGACCACTTTTTTTAGTAACGAGTAATCTAACATGTTAATCTTTCCAAATCAGTAATCAGATTAAAGTTACTTCTCCAAGTCACTGTGCGTTACTATTATTTTTGCATTGTGGGTCGATAGCAGCATTAAACTTGGTCCGTGGGCAGGAGGTCGGGGTTCGACTGAGCAGCCCACTTTAAGCGAGCTGTGAGCTTTTCATCCGTGGTTTTCTGCAGCATCTCGGCTTGTCCTCACCTCTTAAAGCACGGTGACAACTGCACACCTGCACTGAGCTTTTTTCTCCTTTATTTAGAATTCTGAGTTGAGCCGCTCCGCATCTGCTGCTAAAAACAGCTGATCCTCCGTGATGCGTCAACAACTAACACTATTTTCCACTCAAATGCACGTAAACTCTCTTTCTGAAGACCACATGATGTGAAAATGCAATAAAACTTTACCTGTAAATCTGGTCATGTTTTCTGCATAAATAAATGTTATAAATTCTTTGTGTTCAAACGCCAAAGCAGGGGTGAATCCAGATGGAATGGGGGCATGGGGCAGGGATGCAGGCAAAGGAGAACTGGTCACACAAAAAAACTAATTTCTTTTAACCACATACTAATATGACAGCAATATCACCCAAGTCATCCAGAGGCATACATTTTTAATTTATGGTTCAAATTTTAACCAACCTAATTTCGGACAAGTTATTTAAATTAATGTCACTTCTGAAGTTTTATAAAGTGAAAATATCAGATATATATTTTAGTTTTAAAGTAATGCGCTAATTTTTAAAGTTTTAGTGTGGACATCCTGTGTCCAGGTGCATTATGGGTATAGGATAATCTCAGTACGTTCACGACATGAAAAATGCATTTGAGACACTCTGATCAGGCTCCACAGATAACAGCATTAAACTCTAGTGCCTAAAACTCTTGTGAATATATTCTCTGGGTTTATAGATGTTATTATGTTTGCGTTTATTAAATTCCACTCATTGTAAACGTAGCAGAGTAGCAGCAGACACAGATTATTTGGAATTTTGTTTTGGCAAGTCTCTACTGCCATCTACTGGCCAGTAGTGTTCATGGCAGTATTCAAACTGAAGCTGGGCTGATATTTTCAATCACTGTATTCGGTTCCAGCTCAAACTGTACCACACAACCGCATGGTGTAAAAGTTGAGAGTGCCCGATTTATGTTCTCACACATCGGACTCGTGTTTCCAGAAGCAAAACATAAACTGAAGCTTTTTTTCAAACTTAATTTACAAAAACACTCAATGGGAGACATCAAAGTTAAAAACAAAACAAAACAAAAAAACTTTACAAGACAGGTCTACGGTGTTTGCACAGGCACAGTGCGAGAGGTGGTCGTGAGATGTTAAACGCAGCTCGTTACTCCATGTATACTAAACAATGCAGGACGCGTGATTAACCTGAAACTTGGTGCAATCCAAAAAATTCTCGCACCAATGAAAAATCAACTGAAAAAGGGCCAAAATTCACACTGGCACCAGTAGATCATGGCAGTGTTCTGTTTATTTTGACAGCGGTTATATCAGACGGTTATCTAATTACAACTTGGCTTTTTTTTTTAAATGCCTTTTTTTTGGCATATTTTACAAAAGCACATTTATGTGTAAACACCAACACATGACACACCTCACATTAATGTGTTGGTTTACATAATCAGTCAGTGTTAGCGGAGGCACATTTTACCCATAATGCCATCTGTCTGTGTTTGTTACAAAACTTCAGAATTAGTGCATTATTCAACATTAAATATATGTATATATATATATATATATATATATATATATATAATATCTTAACTTTGCACAAATGACAGAATTGACATTAATGGACTTATTCTATCAGTATTCATTTTATTTACACCAAACCATAAGTCAGCATTGTTTTTTTTCAAGACCTCCGCCTGAAGGCAGCGTTGTAATTGAGTAGAGAGTTGAGGTTTGTGGCTCCTCTCAGCTGTGTTTGCGCTGGAAGCCATGTAGTAAACTGGAGCTTCCAGCAGGGGACAGGACATTCAAAGACAGAAGTGCTGACTCATTGTTTGGGTCTGTGGTCGCCTTTGATGCTTTCAGAAGTGATCGTGGTGTTAAATTCAAAATCTGCTTGTTAGTAGTTGCAAGTGTACTGGAGACAATACTAGAATTTATCGGTTATCTGTAACTTCCGATACATTTTTGGGTGGTTCATCATTTTAACTTTATCAAAGATAACTTTTCAGTTATCTGATTATCTGTTATCAAAGTTAATTTTTTGGTTATCTGTGCCCACCACTGGAGACAACCATGTTTACCAATTATCATCTTCATATACAAAGTCTTTCTCAAAGTGTCACGTATGTAGTGTTTCCATGAATCTGCCCCCTGGTGGCCATAATTGAACCTTGCCCAACGTTGAATTTGTCTGAGGTCATAGTCAGGTGACCTTATGCACCAAGGTTTACATTAATACATGAAGTTTTGCTTTGGGATTATATGCACAGGTTTCAGAGACTGTGGCCTCTGGTGGCCACAGTTAGAACTTAAGCGTGCCAAGTGTTGGAACATGTCCAAGGTCTTAGTGAGGTGACGTTTTTAACCAAGTTTCACTTTAAAACCAAAAGTCTTTGTCATCACTTACACACAGACAGTTAGGCGTACACATGGAGTCAAGCAGTTCCTAGTTTTGTTCTGCCTTTGACAACACAAGTAAAAGTGGCAGGGAGTGCTGTTTCCAATTTTCTAATTTGTTTGCATGCTTTCTGTGATTACTATGGGATTTAACAGCGTCAGGCATTTGGAGTCCACTGCTCCTGCCAGGAAGTACACCACAAAAACACTGTTTCAAAGCTTTTCGTTACCCCCTCCTTTGTCTTTCTTTCTACTGTCCAAAGGTAATTTATCACTAGAAAAGAGCAGTCGTCAAAAGCCTTGTGACTGGCTTCCAGACCAGGGCTGGGAGGACATCATGAAACTTGCAGAGATCTTTCCTGAGCAGTTTGGTTCGCTGCCCGATGATGTGGAGAAACATTCCAGTGTCTGGAAGTCTGTAAGCAATCACAGTGACAGGAATTCTTCTTGTCTGTGCTTGTGTCATGTTTTTGGTTGAACTTTATTTATTCTTTTTTTTTTTTTTTTGTCCACAGTGGTATGACTTGGATGGACCGGAAAAGGCTCCGCTTCCCATGGAATATGACAACATCCTGACACCTTATGAGAAGCTGCTGTTGCTGCGCTGCTTCCGTGTCGACAGAGTGTACAGTGGGGTTACAGATTATGTCGCAGTCACTATGGGCGAGAAGTGAGATATTGTATTTGTTATGCTGTGCAAACATACGTAGTAGCTAAACTGCCCAGACAGATTATACGGGTTGGTTAAGTTGTATAATTTGAATATTTGATGAAACTGACAAAGGATAAACTTTAATATATCCCCTAAAACCAAACATTTAGGGGGTATATAGGAATCACCCTGTGCATCTGTCCATTATGCTTATATGTGCTACTCCGCCTTAAGGCTTGTTCTCACTTTCATGGATATGAGTCCAAGAATGTCGTGGTCTATAACTGTGAAAAATCAGCGAGTGAAAATCACGATTGCCCAAAAATGTGATCTAGTGCACAGTTTGATGACATAATATGCCAGGCTTGTACCATACGATCTGTGCAAGAACTGCAGCATAACTGTAGGCACCATAGCACACCTGTAGTATGACTATAGCAAAACTATGCTTCTGCAAATCCTCTCAGTGATATTACAGCATGCACAACGTTACATTTGCCACAGAAATGCAGGGGATTGCCAAAGCATATCAAAGGTGCTTGGCTTGGTGACCAAGCAGTTTGCTTGCTTCCAAAACAGAAGGTTCCTGACCACCCAAATGCATAAGGAAGACCGGGGGTGTTAGTGTTGTACTCTTTAATCGTGATCATTACTGAGTTTTTAAAATGCTCATCGCAAAGCGTTCTCTTTTTTTACGACGTTGTGCAAGTTTCATAAGTCCGCGGACACTGATCTGTGTGTTACAGATACAAATCAGTTTCCTCGGATCCGCAGAGTTTTGAGGAGGAAAAATGCCACTCAAAGCGTAGCTATTATGACAGTTGTTACAACTGGTTGTTGCTGCGACGACACTCTGTGGCTCCTGTGCAACGTTTAGCTAAATGTAGCATGTGGACATAGCAAACTTTAGAGCTTTCCAGTTTATAAAATAAGATTTGTGCAGCATGTCTTTGTCACGGACCGACGTCGGACAGAGAAAACATGGCAAGAAAGACGGTTTGAAAAAGTCTTATAAGGACAAGAATCTGTGGAATTGTCGCTGGCTTCATCAACACACCTGAAAGATAAAAGAAACGGGAAAAGTGAACTGTGCACTCTCAGGAAAACATGGTAAGAATTTTTCTCTCCCTGGAAAATAAACATTCTTCTGTTCAAACAGGATTTTAGACAAGATTATGTGACTTTTTTTCACTAATCTAGACTTTCTTTCATTGTAAAAAAGACATTGTGGCTTTGAATGGATTTAGGCTACATGAATTTAGAGTAGAATATAATTAGATATAGAAGAATATAGAAGAATATAACTGACTTTTTACTATAAGGTATGTTGTTGATATTTTACCATGATTTTCCAAATATTCTACAAGCTTTAGCTGTGGTTTTTGAAATGGTTTAACGGTCTTTTCAGTCTTCATGAATTTCATGTAGTTCATCTGTTCTGAGTTAATGCGTAATTTGGTTTACAATTAAAAGGAAAATCATTCCAGGTCCAACTTCCATGTCATATTCTGTTATTTCATTATCATTGACAGGTCAAATAAAAGGTTGAATATAGGATCATTTAAATATCCACTAATTTTAAGATTTGTTCTTCCAGGAGATGCTGAAAAAGTATCATTAGATAAAAATTTAATTCTGGGGCCCCACAGGGCCCTAGACCCCGGCTCCTGGGGGACTGTGCTCCCCCAGACCCCCTGCAAATTTTCCTCAGATTTCACAATTTTCATGTCACAGCACTGAGTTAAAACAAAACCACAGCACAATGAGGAAAGATCACGATTCACCCTGAACACCTTTTTTGGCGTTTAAAGCTTTACTAAAATAAAGGTGGGGTTTCAAACTGAGAGCTTCTGGGGTGCATATCCATGAGAAGTGAGAAGGTGGGTTTCAGTGAAGCTTCACACAGTGGTACCACACCATGTGTCTGATGTCAGATTTGTCCGTTACACATCAGCAGACCTGTTCAGTATGAAGGTTGATAAGATTATTAATTCAGGTAATCTGTTGCAAACATTTAAATGCTACTGATCTATAATACATGCAAGCAGCTAGTGTGGCAAAGAGGTGGGTGTGATTCTTTTCACTTGCTCATAGCGCTTTAGTCGAACCGGAGATTTTGATGTTTTTTTGTATTTCTGCTCAGGTACGTGCAGCCTCCTGTGATCACCTTTGATGCCATTTATAAACAGAGCACACCTTACTCCCCTATTGTTTTCATCCTGAGCCCTGGTTCGGACCCAACCAGTGACCTCATGAAACTAGCAGAGAAGATGGGCTTTGGAGGCAGTCACTTCAAATTCCTTGCTATGGGTCAAGGCCAAGAGAAGGTATCACTTACCTTTTTTAGTTCACAGCTGTAAAGTTTTTATTGGGGTCCACTGTCAATGCTAGTATGTGTGCTAAAATAACAATAAAACTAAATGCTCATTGTGTTATGTCTGTTAAAGGTTGCGCTGCAGTTGCTGGAGAAGGCTGTCTCGCGTGGTCAGTGGTTGATGCTGCAAAACTGCCACCTGCTGGTGAAGTGGCTGAAGGAGCTGGAGAAGTCCTTAGAGATAATCACCAAACGCCACTCCAACTTCCGCTTATGGATCACAACCAATCCCATTCCAGACTTCCCCATTGGCATCCTACAAAAGTCTCTAAAGGTGAAAGTGAATTTCTCTTTACTTTCACCAGATTGTGTAGAATTGTTTGAACATGGTGTCATCAAAGCAACAATCCCTTTTTGCAAAATCAGAACAAATATTTCACTTTTCTTCTATGAGATTCTTTCTGAAAACATGTTGTGATGAACAATACGTGACATTTTCTGAAAAACTGATCTGAGTCTTTGCTTTTAGTTCTTGTAACTAGCATCTGATTGGTCAGTGAATCAGAGACTGCTGTTATGTGTCGGACGCAGCTCGGAGAACCGACCAGCGTTTGAAGGACCCAGTATAAAATAAGCAGAGCACGGTACAAAGGCTAACTGAATTTAATACATAACAGTGATCATAATATAACAAAAAGGTGCGGTCTGGCGTGGTGCGCTCCCAGCAGCGCTAATGGTCCGGAGCCAGAAGCTGTTTCGGACCCAAGGACCCCGCCGACACCCCCCAGGTGGCCGCAACAACCGAGTCTGTGAAAGAAGGAACCATTATGTGAGTCCACACTCTACACACAGAACACTTAAAGGTGTACAAACAGCAAACACTTCCTGGCTTGATTACTGATCAGCTTCCAACCTGCAGGCATGGAACATCTCGTTCACAAATCACCACAGCAGTGGAAGCTGATACATGACTAACATACAGCTCAATACAATAAGGTGTGAGGGACACCACATTTACTGACTGTATAACTGTTAGTCACAAAATCCAACGTACCTCAGGAAGTGTGCTGACGAGCGTGAGACCTCACCCTCTCCTCTTTCACAGACCGTGCATCAAACCTGGACGTTTCTCAGCGTCCGCTGCTGATGAGATGGCTCCCAAGACGACGATCTCACCCGTCTGGTCACAAGGTCGAGTCTCTGGCAAATGCACACTGTGCACTTCAGTCTTAAATGCCAACATACTCCAATCCCTCCAGATGCACCTCAGCTGTGAGTCCTGACGAGTCGCAGGTGATCAGGGTGAAGTCCTAACAGCCTCAGCAACACAGCCACTCAGTCCCAAATGCATGCCACCTGGGAGGAAACACAAAAGGCAAACAAACTGGCAGCCAGGCCCCCCCAGCCATACAACAACTGCTCTCGCATTCTACTTCTGTGATTTACTGAAATCATGTAAGAAGGCATACAGCTCGACACCTGCACGCTGCACCTTAAAAATTTCAAATTTCAAATCCATTGAAGGATACAAGGATGTTGTATTTTTATATTTAGATCACTATATAATGCTGTGCAGGGTATTTCCTACATACAGTAAATAGATGATGAATTTTCTCTATGTTTGCACAGAGCTATGGGCAATTGCCACCTGCAGTAGTGACAAACAATAAATGAAAAGACCCTTAGAAATAGTCACTTAAATTTTTTTTAATCAAAAGTACAGAAATATCTTCAGTTCAACAAGTTATGTTGTGTAACACTGACAACCTAAAAAATTGTTTATTGAAACAACTTGCTACTGGAGTTCTAACTAACAGTAGGAAATGTAACCATATCACTTCAACACCCACTTCATCGACTCCTTTTACATGTGAGATCAGACTTCAAGGTTTTATTGTTGACATACAAAATGTTCAATGGCTGTATCTCATAGATCGTGTGGACCCTTATGTACCATCTCAGGTGTTGCATTTTCAAGATGCATGCTTATTTTATGCTCCAAGGGTGAGAAAGAACAATGCAGGCTATAGGATCTTTTCTTATTGTTCTGCTCTTCTATGGAATATTTTGCCTGCTGAAATCACACAGGTTCTGATTAGTCTTTTAAAATTCAAACTTAAAACATCTGTTTTTGTTTGCTTACACAACCCCAAATCAGAAAATGTTGGGGATCATATGGAAAATGCAAATTAAAGAAAAGCACCACAGTGATCCTTATGTTCAAAACTCTCCGGGCGCGGTCGAGATGGGACACCTATCCGACAGAGGTCCATGTGCAATCTGACGACCATCTGACCACAATTTACATATTCCGATGGTGGCAAAATGGGATCCGAAACAATTTGAGGGCATACAAGGGAACCGCGAGATAGATCTGGCACCGCAAAGCCTGCCGGTGTCGCCGACCGAACAGTACCCCCCAAAAAATCGGTCCGCCTTTTACATCTGTACATGTGTCATTAGCCGCTGTTCACGGATTAAAACCTTGTTTTACTAGTCTCCTTCCATGACTCGTGGAAAGCCAAAATTGTGCTTGACAAGCATTGGCTTAATTCTTAATTTGTCCCCCCTCTCTTAAAAACAATAAGGTGTTGATTCGTCAAGTATGCCTTTAAATACAGCTAAATGCCCAAATTATCCTGCAACCATAGCAAGTACTTACTCAGAAGCTTTTAAAAGTAACTTAAACATGACCCTGGTGTTGTGTGGGCCGCCAGAAGAGGAGGTACTGCTAGCCCACCACCAGAGGGCGCCCTGCCTGAAGTGCGGGCTTCAGGCACGAGAGGGTGCTGCCGCCATGGACACAGCCGGGGGTGACAGCTGTCACTCATTATCTCTTGACAGCTGTCACCCATCTACACTACATCATCTCACTCCATAAAACCCGGACGTCATCTCCACCTCATTGCCGAGATATCGTCGACCTGTAAAGGTAATACTCTCAGCCGTATCACTGACTGTGTTTAGTAAACTCGTTTTTGCAGCTGTTTTCCTGCGGAGTGCTCTATCTGGAGATTGGCATGACCGGCGACAGCTTTGCTTTACACCCCCACCAGATAAGTGTTTGAGACAGGAGCTGCACGAGTGTGTGTTAGAGGTGGAGGTGGAATCTCCATCATTGTTGTTACTGGGTGTGCACACACCCACATCTTATTGTCTCTGCTCCTTGCCAGCAGTACCAGATCCGACATTCGGAGACGGTGGCCACCTGGGGACTCGGGACTTGGCGGCTCCAGTATTCTCCGGGTTCGGTGGCGGAGGAAATCGTGTGGTTCCGGTTCTTCTCAGGACAGACGTCTTCTATCCTTGAGCCTGCCCACACATCACCCTTGTGATTGACTGTTTGCAAAATTTCACATTCCTCTGTATTGTGGTTGTGCTCATTCACAACAGTAAAGTGTTCATATTCGACTCTTTCATTGTCCGTTCATTTACGCCCCCTGTTGTGGGTCTGTGTCACTACACTTTCCCAACAGGATATCTCGGCCAACGTCATGGATCCCGAGGGGCGTCACCCATCTGTTGAACAGTCAATGGAAGAGCAGGGTGCACAGGAGTCTGCAGGAGGCGTGATCGGTGAGTTGCAGCAAATCCTCACCGCCTTTACCGCTCGGCTGGATCTGATGACCGAGCAAAACGTCATCCTTAATCGCAGGATGGAGGCTCTCACCGCACAGGTGGAAGCGCGCGCTCAGGGCGCTGCTGCGGCTCCTCCTCCTGCCGACCCTGTGCAGGATATAAACGTTCCACTGGTCGTTCAACGAACCCCCCCACCATCCCCTGAAGCATACATAAGTCCCCCAGAGCCATACGGGGGTTGTGTGGAGACGTGCGTGGACTTTCTTATGCAGTGTTCGCTCGTCTTTGCACAACGTCCCGTAATGTACGCGTCTGACGCCAGTAAGGTGGCTTATGTAATTAACTTGCTTCGTGGTGAGGCACGCGCTTGGGCTACAGCGCTTTGGGAGCAAAATTCACGGCTCCTTACCACTTATACTGGGTTTGTGAGGGAGTTCAGAACAGTGTTTGATCACCCTAACAGAGGAGAGACTGCTTCAACAGTGCTGCCGTCACTGAGACAGGGGTGCCGGAGCGCAGCCGAGTATGCAGTTGACTTCCGCATCACGGCTGCGAGGTCCGGCTGGAATAACGTTGCGCTCCGCGCCGCCTTCATAAACGGACGGTCGTCGGTCCTGAAGGAGCACCTGGTAGCGAAGGAAGAACCGCGGGATTTAGATGGGCTTGTCGATCTCGTTATACGGTTAGACAGTCGGTTGGAGGAACGCCGTCGGGAGCGAGACAAAGGACGTGGCCGGGCACGCGCTGTCCCTCTCCCTTCCAGGTCCGAAAAGGTTCCGCCCTCCCCACGCTCCACAGCCTCTACGTTCCGTGTGGCTACAGCTCCCCCTGCTGACGTTGCTAGGGAAACGTGAATGAGGCTGGTCCGTGGGGAGTGTTTTCTCTGCAGCTCAAAAGAGCACATACAGAAAAACTGCCCCAAACGGCCAAAACGACAACACTCGCCCTTAGAGACTGGGCTAAGGGGGGGTCATAACATTCACGTGGGACACACACATATTGCCACACGACTCCCTGTTACAATGCTGAGCGGGGATTTAACCCTTCAAGCCCCAGCACTGGTGGACACGGGGTCAGAAGGGAATCTGCTAGACAGCAGATGGGCTAGGGAGGTAGGGCTCCCTCTGGTGGCGCTCCCTTCGCCATTGCAGGTGCGGGCACTAGATGGCACCCTTCTCTCTTTAATTACGCACAAGACACAACCAGTAACTCTGGTGGTGTCTGGAAATCATCGGGAGGAGATCGAGTTTTTTGTGACTCCTTCTACCTCCCGCGTGATTTTGGGCTTCCCGTGGATGCTGAAGCACAATCCCCGGATTGATTGGCCGTCTGGGGTGGTGGTTCAGTGGAGCGAAACCTGCCATTGGGTGTGTTTAGGATCCTCGGTTCCTCCCGGTTTACAGGCTAAGGAGGAGGTCAAAGTCCCTCCCAATCTGACAGCGGTGCCGGTTGAGTACCACGATCTCGCTGACGTCTTCAGCAAGGATCTGGCACTCGCCCTTCCCCCGCACCGTCCGTACGATTGTGCCATTGATTTGATTCCAGGCGTGGAGTTTCCGTCCAGCAGGCTGTACAACCTCTCACGACCTCAGCGCGAATCAGTGGAGACCTACATCCGGGACTCATTAGCTGCCGGGCTGATTCGGAATTCCACCTCCCCGATGGGTGCAGGTTTCTTTTTTGTGGGCAAGAAAGATGGCGGACTCCGTCCATGCAACGATTACAGGGGGCTGAATGAGATTACGGTTCGCAACCGATACCCGTTGCCGTTAGATTCCGTGTTCACCCCCCTGCATGGAGCCAAAATCTTTACAAAGTTGGATCTTAGGAATGCGTATCACCTGGTTCGGGTCCGGAAGGGAGACGAGTGGAAGACGGCATTTAACACCCCATTAGGTCATTTTGAGTACCTGGTCATGCCGTTTGGCCTCACTAACGCCCCCGCGACGTTCCAAGCTTTGGTTAATGACGTCTTGCGGGACTTCCTGCACCGATTCGTCTTTGTATATCTGGACGATATACTCATCTTTTCTCCGGACCCTGAGACTCATGTCCAGCATGTACGTCAGGTCCTGCAGCGGTTGTTGGAGAACCGGCTGTTTGTGAAGGGCGAGAAGTGCGAGTTCCACCACGCTTCTTTGTCCTTCCTGGGGTTTATCATCTCCTCCAACTCCGTCGCCCCTGATCCGGCCAAGGTTGCGGCGGTGAGAGATTGGCCCCAACCAACAAGCCGTAGGAAGCTGCAACAGTTCCTCGGCTTTGCAAATTTCTACAGGAGGTTCATTAAGGGCTACAGTCAGGTAGCTAGCCTCCTGACAGCCCTGACCTCTCCAAAAGTCCCCTTCACCTGGTCGGATCGGTGCGAAGCCACGTTCAAGGAGTTGAAACGACGGTTCTCTACTGCACCAGTTCTGGTGCAGCCCGACCCTAGCCGCCAGTTTGTGGTTGAAGTGGACGCCTCTGACTCAGGGATAGGAGCCGTGCTATCCCAGAGCGGAGAGACCGATAAGGTTCTTCACCCGTGTGCCTACTTTTCTCGCAGGTTGACCCCGGCTGAACGGAACTATGACGTCGGCAACTGAGAACTCCTTGCGGTGAAAGAGGCTCTTGAGGAGTGGAGACACCTGTTGGAGGGAGCGTCTGTGCCGTTCACGGTTTTCACTGACCATCGGAACCTGGAGTATATCAGGACCGCCAAGCGGCTGAACCCCAGGCAAGCCCGCTGGCCACTGTTCTTCGGACGTTTTGACTTCCGGATCACCTATCGCCCCGGGACCAAGAACCAGAGATCGGATGCCTTGTCCCGGGTACACGAAGACGAAGTCAAAACTGTGCTGTTGGATCCACCGGAGCCCATCATTCCGGAGTCCACTATCGTGGCCACCCTCACCTTGGACGTGGAGAAGACCGTCCGGGAGGCCCTGACACGGAGCCTGGACCCGGGGACAGGTCTGAAGGACAGATTGTACGTCCCACCAGAGGCCAGGGCTGCAGTCTTAGACTTCTGTCACGGTTCCAAGCTCTCCTGTCATCCAGGGGTGCGAAGGACCGTGGCAGTTGTCCGGCAGCGCTTCTGGTGGGCGTCTATGGAGGCCGACGTCCGGGAGTACATCCAGGCCTGCACCACCTGTGCCAGGGGCAAGGCAGACCACAAAGAAGTCCCAAGGACTGCTCCAACTGCTTCCTGTGCCACATCGCCCCTGGTCCCACATCGGCCTGGATTTCGTCACGGGCCTCCTACCGTCCCAGGGCAACACCACCATCCTCACGATAGTGGACCGATTCTCCAAGGCGGCCCACTTTGTGGCCCTCCCGAAGCTACCTACGGCCCAGGAGACAGCGGACCTCCTGGTCCACCACGTCGTCCGTCTGCAGAGAACTGGGGGGCCACCGTGAGCCTCTCGTCCGGGTACCACCCACAGACGAACGGACAGGCAGAACGGGCCAACCAAGAGTTGGAACAGACCCTCCGCTGTGTGACATCCGCGCACCCGACGGCCTGGAGTAACCACCTGGCCTGGATCGAGTATGCACATAACAGCCAGGTGTCTTCTGCCACCGGCCTCTCCCCATTTGAGGTGTGTCTGGGGTACCAGCCCCCATTGTTTCCCTTGGTGGAGGGAGAGGTCGGTGTGCCCTCGGTCCGGGCCCACCTTCGGAGGTGCCGTCGGGTGTGGCGCAGCGCCCGTTCTGCCTTGTTAAAGGCCCGGACGAGGGCTAAGGCCCATGCAGACCGCCGGCGGTCCCCGGCCCCTGCATACCAGGCCGGGCAGGAGGTGTGGTTGTCGACGAAGGACATCCCCCTCCAGATGGACTCCCCTAAGCTGATGGACAGGTTCATCGGACCATTCAAGATCCTCAAGATCCTCAGCCCTTCCGCAGTGAAGCTCCAACTCCCAGCTTCACTGCGGATCCACCCGGTTTTTCATGTGTCGAGAATCAGACCTCACCACACCTCACCCCTCTGTGCTCCCGGTCCGGCGCTGCCTCCTGCCCGGATCATTGACGGGGAGCCGGCCTGGACAGTGCGCCGGCTCCTGGACGTCCGTCGAATGGGCCGGGGGTTCCAATATTTGGTGAACTGGGAGGGGTATGGACCCGAAGAACGCTCCTGGGTGAAGAGGAGCTTCATCCTGGATCCGGCCCTCCTGGCCGATTTCTACTGCCGACACCCCGATAAACCTGGTCGGGCGCCAGGAGGCGCCCGTTGAGGGGGGGGTCCTGTTGTGTGGGCCGCCAGAAGAGGAGGTACTGCTGGCCCACCACCAGAGGGCGCCCTGCCTGAAGTGCGGGCTTCAGGCACGAGAGGGCGCTGCTGCCACGGACACAGCCGGGGGTGACAGCTGTCACTCATTATCGCTTGACAGCTGTCACCCATCTACACTACATCATCTCACTCCATAAAACCCGGACGTCATCTCCACCTCATTGCCGAGATATCGTCGACCTGTAAAGGTAATACTCTCAGCCGTATCACTGACTGTGTTTAGTAAACTCGTTTTTGCAGCTGTTTTCCTGCGGAGTGCTCTATCTGGAGATTGGCGTGACCGGCGACAGCTTCGCTTTACACCCCCACCAGATAAGTGTTTGAGACAGGAGCTGCACGAGTGTGTGTTAGAGGTGGAGGTGGAATCTCCATCATTGTTGTTACTGGGTGTGCACACACCCACATCTTATTGTCTCTGCTCCTTGCCAGTAATACCAGATCCGACATTCGGAGACGGTGGCCACCTGGGGACTGGGGACTTGGCGGCTCCAGTATTCTCCGGGTTCGGTGGCGGAGGAAATCGTGTGGTTTCGGTTCTTCTCAGGACAGACGTCTTCTATCCTCGAGCCTGCCCACACGTCACCCTTGTGATTGACTGTTTGCAAAATTTCACATTCCTCTGTATTGTGGTTGTGCTCATTCACAACAGTAAAGTGTTCATATTCGACTCTTTCATTGTCCGTTCATTTACGCCCCCTGTTGTGGGTCCGTGTCACTACACTTTCCCAACACCTGGAATATAATTTAAAAGCCAAAAAACAAGAAAGGCATTCAGTTGCACCTGCATTCAAGGTAAATGTCCACCAGGTGGAGATACTGCTCCATTTCAGAAGGAGAAATAATAATGATGCAGATGAATTGGTTACTGTAAAATGACTGTATAGGTGTGAGTGAGAGTGTGAATGTGTTTGTCTGTTTATATGTGTTGCCCCTGTGATAGACTGGTGGTCTGAGTGAACCCTTCCTCACTACCACTGACAACTGGCACAGGCTCCAGCCCCCGTGACCATTAATTGGAATAGGCAGATATAGAAAATGAATGAAAGAATGATTTTTATTAAAGCTGAGTAGCGGATTCCTTTTTCCTCAAGTTCTTACCCTGTTTGTTTGTTTTTTTAATATATATTGATATCTCATTGTGAGACCATATCATATGTTAAGGCAGGGTTAATAAAGGCAAACGTGGAAAAATGTGAAAAGTGTACTTTATTGGTTTGTGCAGGTTGTGACAGAACCTCCCAATGGCCTCAAGCTGAATATGAGAGCCACATACGCTAAAATCTCAGCTGAGAGTTTCAATGCATGCCCACATCCTGCTTTTCCCAGCCTGGTGTATGTGCTGGCCTTCTTCCACGCTGTTGTGCAAGAGAGACGCAAGTATGGCAAAATTGGCTGGAATGTCCCATATGACTTTAATGAGTCTGACTTCTTGGTAAGCGGCACAAGAGTCATGTTCATTGTAGTGACTTTTTAAAGGTATACTCTCATTCACGTTTCAGTGCTTTGTACAATATCTCTGTGTTCAACAGGTGTGTATGGAGATTT
This sequence comes from Thalassophryne amazonica, assembly GCF_902500255.1. Taxonomy (NCBI): domain Eukaryota; kingdom Metazoa; phylum Chordata; class Actinopteri; order Batrachoidiformes; family Batrachoididae; genus Thalassophryne; species Thalassophryne amazonica. The sequence goes on from NC_047117.1 coordinate 51,756,939, forward strand.
TGAACACATACCTGACCAAAGCTCACAACCAAGGAGAACGTGAGATTCCATGGGAAAGCCTTAAATATCTTGTTGGGGAGGTAAGGCTAAATTTATAGCATTTTAATACAGTTGCAGTCATTACTTTACATACACCTTGGCTAATTTAAGCTTCAAACCTGGTTTTCACCAACTGTACATGATCTGTTTTGTCAATACTATATAATGCTGCGTTTACACAGAGGCAGGATGCGTTACAAATGTCATATTTGCGTCATTCTTGGCACATTCCTGACATTCTTAATGTGACTTAACGCATCTGAATAGGTTTCTTAATAGTGCATGTTGGTGTGTGATATTTGTGATTTTTGTGGAGCATGTTTTTGGCTGTCAAAAAAATCTCCCACAAATGTCACGCACCACCCTCATTTCGCCTCATGTCATGGAGGTCGCAACTGAGCGTGTTGATCCGTCTTGAAAAGTGGTGATCCTTAACAGAGCGTGACAGCGTTCTTCTCTGACATGCGCACAATTAAACCCTACTGCACCGCATTCAGCTTCATTGCTGCAGTATGCTGAAGAAGGACAGTGACGCCAAGTCAGCTAAAAACCTTGTTCCAGTGCTCATCAGTTGCAGGTGTTCCACCTGCTGCTGTGCCTGATGTTTGGGAAAACGTACGAGACGAGAGCCGTGTGGAGCCACACATCTGGCTCACTCCGTCTCCTCCTCCTTTCTGCACAACACCATGGCACAGAGCCCAACTAAGCATGCAGTCACAAAGTTCTTCTGCAGTGGATTTTGAGGAGCAAACTGGAGCGATCTGAATTGTCCAGCAGCTGATGGATGATTATGGGTGTGTGTGTGTGTGTGTAGAGACAATGTGTGTAAACGCAGCATAGGATGCTTTGGGACCAGAGAGATTTTACATCACAAAGTTAACTAGAAGCACTCGGAGAGCACAAACCTCCGCCAAGGCCATAGGGTCACTGACGTCACATGGAATACCCTTTGGCAAAGAGACTTATTCCACATCGTTTCACGCATCTACAGTCATGTTTCAGATTCAGTGGTTAACCCTCTGGGGTCCGAGGGCATTTTTTGGACAGTTCAACTCACCTGGCATAAATGTTTTATTATTGCTGTTAACAGCTTTCCCTGCATCCCACAATCAAGTTTTATGTCTCTTTTTTCAGGACAACCTGTACTTTCAAAATATATATGCTATAGTTGTGTTTTATAAGTGTAATAAAGGTTTACAATCAGAAATAAGAAAGGAAAAAGTAAAGCGGAAAATAATTTTACACACACATTTATTCAAAACACACAGCAAACTATAATAAACTAGTAACACATCACTCCTAAAAACAATCTTTGGTGTGTCACGTGAGGTGAATCTGCCCTACGAATGGATTTTGGAAAACCATGTGATGGTGAACCAATCCAATTGGACACTCACATTGCTCACGTCATCACACAGCTTCTATGAGGAGTACAAAGTTGGTGAACGGTGGCTCGAAAGTCTGCGGAGTTAACGTTTCAGCAAAAAAAAGTAAGATCATTAAAAAATTATTTATAATTTAGTAAAGCTTGGTCTCTGAAGTCGGACACAACAGCTTCGGCCCAAGATGGTTAAACCCTTAGATCTTCAGCAAATGTATTTATAAAGAGAAACTGCATGAACTACACAAGTTTATTTATTTTCTAATAACAAGTTTAGTCAATGAGGAGAAACAAATGCTAAATTATTGTTGTGTCGTAACTTAATTTTTGTTCAGCCTTTGTGACCCGTCTTCATGAAGTTAGATGCAAAAATGTTGAAACTTGCCCTATCCTGCAATGATAAAGAATCCTTAAAAAAATTACTGGATCCGGATTGTGTTCCGGATCATTACCAAAATTTAATGACTTCTAAGTTAGGCCAAGATACACCCCTGGTAAAAGTTTTATTGAAATCCGTTGTGGATTTTTTGAGTAATCCTGCTAACAATCCAAACAACCAAACAACCAACAAACAAACGGACGCGACCGAAAACATAACCTCCTTGGCGGAGGTAAAAAAATGGCCCAAATTAACACCCAAAAAATATGAATGTAGGCACTTTGCCATGGCCTATCAACCAAATAACGATCACCTGTGAAATTTTTATGACAATTTTTGGTCCATGGCTTCTTCCTTGGTCCTTGGCCTTTTAGGGTTTGGGTGATAAATTGCTCTCTTAAACGTGGATGTGACACCTTTCTTTGTGATGCATCAAAGACCTTCATCAGTACCTTCTTTATACGTAATTCTGAGGTTCTGTTGTATATTTGGGAATGTTAGTTCATTCCTCAATGTTAATTTGGGCTTCCATTCTTGATGATGTAGTGTTATTGCAAGCTTCTTATATATTTTTGTAACAAACTGTACAGTTGCATATGGTACTGTAAATCTTTGAGATGGCTTCACAAGAGATACATGACTTGTGAGTCCAAAATTGTGCTTGACAAATCTTAGCTTAATTCTTAATTTTTTTCCGCACTGCTCTTAAAACCAAAAAAGCACTGTTTCTTCAATAGGCCCTTAAATACAGATAAATGTACTGATAATGATACCAATTGTTTATTAAGATGCTTTTAAAATTAATTACAACATTTTCTGGAATGTTCTTGAATTTGCCATGCTGTTGAAAGAGGCAGTCATTATGGTGTATGTATGCAAACTGGTGATCCACAAAAATCTGCCTTATTGAATTATGAACTAATATAAATTAGTCTTCTATCTATTAATTGTAAATAGCTTAATATAAAAATATACCTGATTTTCTAACTAAATTAACATGCATATTGTTTTATAAAATGGAATACCTTTTTCAGAGAATAAGTTGCACCTGTCAAAAATGCCTCTTGAAGATTAAAAAAAATAATAAATAGAAGTCACACTTGAGTATAAGTTGCACATGCTTTCTTGTCAGCTCTTTAATGTGGGATTTTTGTACATTGTTGTAGTGTACTTTTTCTTCTTCTTAATAATAATAATAATAATAATGATAATAGTAATAATGAAAGAATGATATTTCATATATAAGTTGCATAACAGTATAAGTTACAGGACCTCCCAAACTACTAAAAATAAATAAATAAATATGCGACTTATGCTCAGAAAATACAGTATTTGCATTTGGGGAAATTTGAGTTCCAACATTTTGAACCAAGGTGTATCCAGATATCTCTCTGTAACTGAAAAATTATTGTCAAAGTTCTTATTGCACACCACAGTCCTACCTTAATCGCCATTATAAATGTACTATTATTTGTTGTAGGTGATGTACGGTGGGCGAGCCATTGACAGCTTTGACCGCAGGATCTTGACTGTGTACATGGATGAGTACCTGGGAGACTTCCTCTTTTATACTTCTCCACACTTTTACTTTTTCCACAACAAAGATGTAGCTTACAAAATCCCTCCAAGTGGGTCCAAGGAAACATATGTTGGTCAGTCTTCATTTTTGTTCTCTGACGTTAAAGTGGATATGACACCTAAAGACAACATAGTCTTATTACATGTAACAAAGGTTATATAATTCGGTCAACCTAAGCGTTTTGGGAAAATGGACGTGGTTCTCCCATTATATACAACATTTGAACGTCCCGCCACTGAAAAATATGCACGCCCTGTGACCAGCTTCCCGCTGAGCACCAAACCTGAAATACGTCACTGCGTGTAGACTGTATTGGTTTGCGCGCCTGGTGGCCGTTGTTTACAATTTATTTTAGCGGCAGAAACTTTGATTAAACACAGCTCTCAGGGACTTGTTTGTCGATATGCCTGACCAGTGTGTCGCAGCATATTGCACAAACACAAGGGCGAAAGGTTTTAGCCTTTTCAAGTCCAGGCAGATTGATTGAAAGCCGCAGTGTTGTGTGATGCATGAAATGTCAGGCTGCCGCTTGCTCCGCTCGCACATCTGCATTTGCTCCCGACAGCAGACACTTTCCTCTACCGTCTCCATGTTCTCACCTCACAGGAACACCTAAAATGTCAACCCCAAATAATATGTTCACAATAATCTTGAAATGGTCAAGGAACTTGTAAAAATATCAATGCAATACGTAGTAAACACGGCGGCGGCATGTTCACTGTTGTTTTCGGCGATCTTTTTTTAAACTTTCTTCATTTATTTCCTATTCTTTCGTGAAAATAACGTAACTAAACACGGATGAATGCAATGCCAGGCACTCGAAAAGGCAAAAACCCGAAGGTAATGACGGTGGTCTACAAGTAGTAGCTACATTATCGCGGCTCCAGAAAAATAACAAAGGCAGTAAACAGACGCTAGAATCGAAAATGCTATAATTATAGTATTATAAACAGCAGCAACAAAAATCAATGCCTTCCTTACCATTCCATATTCTGCAGCCTTTCAAAATCCATCGGAATTGACACGTCTCTTGCCTCTGCTTCAGCTCCGCCATAAGCACCATCGGCATTGTTTTCGCTGCCAAAATGCTCCTGGTTTGAATGTTCGTCCGAAAGATACGGCTCCAATCTGTAGGGTCTAATCACTGCTGCAACACCCTCAGGATCCGAGTCAGTCTCGATTTCCTCACAGAAATAATCCACATTTGACGAGTCAGAAAAGTTCTCGATCTCGTCACTGTCCATGCTGAGGTCTATCTGTTCCTGTTGTCAATCTAACAGACAAAGACGGGACTCTACACGCTGTGATGTCACGGCATCACGTGACCGCTGATGGAACGCTGCCAGCGCGCTTTCCAAGAAACACCCTTTTGAGAAGCTGTACAAACTTTTTTTGATATTTATATCAGTTTTACCTAATTTTTTAGGTGTCATATCCACTTTAAGGAACTTTTAATTTTTCTTTCATCACTCACAGCATTGACTACCCTGTTATCTTCCACAGACGAGGTTGAGTCTTTGCCACTGGCAAACACACCAGAAGTAATGGGTCTTCATTCCAATGCAGAGATTGGATACTACATGCAGGCGACCAAAGACATGTGGAGTCATCTAATTCACCTCCAGCCTCAAACAGGTTGATTCAATATCTCCTCAATCAATGACAAAACAAGACATTCCACATTTATTTTCTAAACCTCCACACGTGTAGAGGTGGGTAATCCCAGCTTTAATATGCAAACATCCTGCCACATATTTTTTCTATCCTCCCACTAAAGTAGTTAATTCTAATTAGTTCAATTTTTTAGGCAGAATAGGTGAAATCACCTGTTTTAGGTGTGCAGGTAGAAACAATACATGATAAGACTTTTACTCACTGAAGCCAGGTTTGCCCACCTTTAAATGAGTCATTAGCTACAGCACGTTTACATGCAGTGCTAACACATAGAACAGCTACCAATACACCTTATTTCAGGGGGAGCAAGCTGTTGTATGGCTGGGGGGCCTGGCTGCCTTTTTGTTTCTGTCTTTTGTTTTTCCTTCCAGGTGGTTTGCATTTGGAACTGAGTGGCTGTGTTGCTGAGTCTATCAGGACCTCACCCTGATCACCTGAGGCTGATCACCTGCGGCTCATCAGGACTCACAGCTGTGGTGCATCTGCATGGATTGGAACATGGTGGCATTTAAGACTGGAGTGCACAGTGTGTATTTGCCAGAGACTCGACCTTGTGACCAGACGGGTGAGATCGTCGTCTCGGAAGCCATCTCATCATCAGTGGATGCAGAGAACGTCCAGGCTTGATGCACGGTCTGTGAAAGAGGAGGGGGTGAGGTCTCACGCTCGTCAGCACACTTCCTGAGGTACGTTAGATTTTGTGACTAACATTTATACAGTCAGTAAATGTGGTGTCCCTCACACCTTTTTATATTGAGCTGTATGTTAGTCATGTATCGACTTCCACTGCAGTGGAGTTTTGTGAACTGGATGTTCCATGCCTGCAGGTTGGGAAGTTGATTAGCAATCAAGCCAGGAAGTGTTTGCTGTTTGTACACCTTTAAGTGTTCTCTCTGTGTGTAGAGTGTGGACTCACATAATGGTTCCTTCTTTCACAGACTCGGTTTGTTGCGGCCACCTGGGGGGTGTCAGCGGGGTCCTTGAGTCCGAACAGCTTCTGGCTCCGGACCGTTAGTGCTGCTGGGAGCGCACCACGCCAGACCGCACTTTCTTTTGTATTTTTATGTATCACTGTTATGTATTAAATTCAGTTAGCCTTTGTACCGTGCTCTGCTTATTTCATACTGGGTCCTTCAAACGCTGGTTGGTTCTCCGAGCTGCGTCCGACACATAACACAAGCAGGAGCAATATTTACAATTTTTGTTGGCCTATCTGTCCGTGGTTTGGTTCCAAAAGAATCCCTCATTTTCCACTTCTTAATTAAAGTTTGAATACTGCTTGATTGGCATTCTCAGTCCCTTGAATATCTTTTTTATATCCCTTTTCTGTTTTATACAGTTCAGTTACCTTTTCTTTGACAATTGTTTTGCTTTCCTTATGACTCAGATACCAGAAACATCAGTGCAGCACTGGATGAAAGATGCAAGGGTCTGTCAGGAGCCCAGAAACTCACTGACCTTTTATATACACACACAGTGATTACAAGGAAACAGCTCACAGGTGACGATGGTTACCTTTAGTAGCCATTCAAACCCGTTTGTGTCAACTTGTATGCATATTATCAGGCCAAAATCACCAGGGTATGTAAACTTTTGATCAGGGTCATTTGGGTAGTTTCTGCTGTCATTATGATTTAAAAAGAGTAAACACAGTTGTTTAACAATAAACACAACCACTAACCATAAGTGAAAAAAAAAAAGTTTTGTGTTATCATTCATATTCTCTGAAAATGGGCAAAAACATCTAAAATTCTGCAAGGGTATGAACACTTTTGAGCGCAAGTGTATCTATGCTGATTGAATTTTGTAGAACACAACACAAACATACCTAATCATTTTATTGCACTGATGTAAATGATACATTCAGATTCAGTGTTTAGAATGACTTAATTCCAATTGGAATAAAAAAAATTCTTTATGGAACACAGCTATTGTCAGCTAAAGAATATCATTGAGCTGATATTCACTTCCTTATGAAAGGATGTAGAGCTTGATTTGTGTCAGGAGAAGGGCACCATGCATAAAACATGTGCTGAATCACTTTCTAGCTCAAAAACCACTGTGGTAACCTCGAGCAACCTGGAGAAGTTGCGAACCCCCCCCCCCCCCCCCAAAAAAAAACAAAACAAAACAAAACAAAACAAAGAACAAAGAATGACAAGGACATGTGAGATCAGTGGAATAAGGAGTTGATCTACAAATATGTAGGCCTGAGTTTGTTTCCTGGTTATTCTGTCTATCTGTGTCCTCCACTTCACGCTAGGATAAGTAATGGCACCAGTGTTGTCTAAGGGCCTGCATAGGACTGACTTCTTCCTCTACCAAAGGATAAGTGAACTGATCCAGTGTGGTGTTGTTTGAACTCGTACAGATGATACAGAACTATTAGTTTTCTTTTTTCTTGGTCACTGTCTTATGCCTCAGGGGAATGTGGTGGAAGCATCAGTAGAGATGAGTACATCAGCCAGGTGGCACAGGACATTCAGAGCAAGCTTCCCACTTTATTTGACTTGGATGTCCTCCATAAAAAGTTTGGCCTGGACATCTCACCAACCTCGGTCGTTTTACTTCAAGAGCTGGAGCGATTCAACAAACTGCTATCCTGCATGCAACGCTCTCTGGTTGAGCTCCAGAGGGTGAGAATCAGGCAGACACCAAGAAATTTTGGAAAATTTGTCTGTCACACAGATTTTGATTTGTTGTCATTCTCTTTCAATGTCCTGTAGGCCTTGGCTGGTGAGGTGGGCATGAGCAGTGAGTTGGAAGAAGTTGCTCGTGCTGTTTTTAACGGGCACATCCCTGCCATTTGGAAGAAGTTGGCTCCTGACACTCTTAAATCCCTGGGCACCTGGATGAGTCATTTCAATAAGCGCTATGATCAGTACACCCTTTGGGTGAGGAAAGACACACACTCTCAACACTCACCTATAAATAATAAAGATGATTGACACATCCCCACTCCCTCAGCTGTGCAAAAATGAGAATTGCGATTACGTGCACTGCTTTTGACATAATGTGAACGGCAATTCTGTCCAGAAAATATGTGTCTGTGAATAGATCATGAATGTCTGCAGCAGAACATACAACACGGTTTCATTATCTTTGTCACTTGACAGAGGAGTCTGAGGTTATGGGATTTAAATATTGGTCATGAAGTATATCTGTCTCAAAGTGTTTCCTTTGTTATTCTATTTTTTCAGCTTTTAAAAAAACTAAATTATCATATCATATTGGCATGTGGTTGATTAGGCGATATAAAGTTAATGTATTTTGACCCTTGTCCTTAAACTTGTGTACTTCCACCCCTTCTTGGTTTGGTCCGGACCTTTGGGCTTTTTTGCATGATGTGAAAGCTGTCTCGGATCAGAAACCAAAAGACCAAAATTTGGTTTGATCAAATATGGTGGTCGTGGTCCAGATCTAACTGACCCATGGTCTGGTTGGTTTGCAGTGTAAAAACATTTTTGGATAGTTTAGGGGAGGTGATGGTCTAGTGGTTAAGGCGTTGGGCCTGAGACCAGAAGATCCTCGGTTCAAATCCCAGCCTGACTGGAAAATCACTAAGGGCCCTTGGGCAAGGTCTTTAAAGCTAGGGTAGGTAACTCTGTTCAGAAACACTTTTTGTTATATTGGGTAAAATGGTCCGTCTATCCTAACAGTAGTCCATACATTATGTATTCAGAAAAAGGAACGAAAAAAATCAGATGTCTGTAGCAGCTGTAGGATCGACAAAACTCCGACCAATACAGTATAAGCCCCGCGGTCCGCTCTTAAAAAAACAATCAGATGCCTTCAAGTCTAGTTCTTACTGCTTGCGTCACCAGGCTCAACGCCCCCCTCTGTCCCTCCCTCCTCTGTGCGTGCACAGTCATCTCGTTTCACCGAAGAAGTTTTCTACAATGGCAGAGGGAATACAGCTGAAACTACCACTTCCATCAGATTGTGCCATGTCGGATTAATAATTTTCTCTGCAAGTTGGCCATTGAAAACAGCTGGAATCACTTTCTAAATCACACAGGACCGCTCCAGCTTCAGCCGTTCTCGTGCGCACGCGTGTGCCTAACAAGTTACAGAAAGCATTTTGAGCCGTACAAAAAGGTAATTATTTGTCATGTTTACATTATCATGGTTTGTGTGTTATTTCCTTCTTGTGTGCTGCTGTTAAAGTATGTTTATAACAGATTTAACTTCTTGTGATAATCGTTCAGATGAGCTGCACTCTGATGCGATCTGCTGATGTCACCATTCACTCTGTTCACTTCTTTACTCCAAGCTGACAAGCTGAAATGCTAAAAAAAATCTTTCATGCATAAATGTCGTGCTACATGGTGTGATCTAATCGCCAACACGATGTCCAGCCCCTTTCACACCGGGCCTGCTTCGAGTTGCTTCATGCAGCATCATGACGACGCAGGAATGTCTGCATCAGGTGCGCGCAGCGGGGGGGGTGAAGATGCAGAAGAGGATCTGCAGACAGTCTGGATTCTGATTTCTCTTCTAGTTTATATTTATTCTTGTGCAGCGCTGCAAGTCTGCGCTCTGATTTCTGTTATAGTTTATCTTTTTTCCTTTGACCACTTCTGTGAGTAAATGTGGAGATGTCTGGAGTTATACTTGATGTGGACATGTCCTGTCTCTGGCAATCAGACTGTGAGCAGGACTTATGTCCTTTTTTGTCCTTTATTTAACACAATTATGACAGAGTTTGAAGGGAGAGCAAGGAACTGCCTGCAGCCCCACAGTCAGATGTGCGTTCAAGTTTGTGGGGGCGTGGCTTTGGACGGAGCACTGATGGGGTGTGGGGGGTGGAACCTAGAGGAGGTGCTACTTTCAAATCTTCCTCCTTGTGTGTAGTGAGTGCCTTGTATGGCAGCACCCTCACATCGGGGTGAATGTGAGGCATTATTTGTAAAGAGGTTTGAGCGTCTGATGCAGATGGAAAATCGCTATATAAAGGCAGTCTATGTACCTTTTTTTTTCAGACTTTTGGACCAATTAAATGAACTGGAGACAGGTTATCGTCACCAATTACACAGTAGAAGAAGGAAGGAAATGGCGATAGTAAAAATATATTAGATTAGATAGTAGAAGAAAGGAGAGCAGTAAAAATGAGCCATGAGAGCACCAGGGGTTGATAAGATGCATAAAATGTTCTCCATTCAAATGGAAGTCCCTGCCAAATTAAAACAAGCCTACATCTGATACACATGTCTGCAAACAAATCGGTGTCAAGTACAAGGAGGCTCAACCTCCATAATTACATCGTGGAAGGTTACTGATTGCAAATGCAAAACTGCAGTGTGAAGCCACCAGACAGATGGACCAGTTGTGGTTGCCTTCCACGACCCAAAGCGGTTCAGTAGTGTGATAGATGTGGCAATACGTAGTACCATTACCTGACCGAGTGGTTTGTTTCTTCTGTTCTGTATCAGGTGAATGAGGGTGAGCCAAAGGTCATGTGGCTGTCAGGACTCCATATTCCTGAGTCTTACTTGACAGCCCTGGTCCAAGCCACATGTAGGAGGAACGGTTGGCCTCTAGATTGTTCTACACTCTACACCCAAGTGACACAGTACCAAAGTGAGGATGAAATCGACAAGGGACCTGAACAGGGTAATGAAAACGAGTGTTACTCATGCAAATACCTTCTGTGAAGGCTCAGTATTTAATCATTTTATCTGGCAGGCTGCTTTATATCTGGCCTCTATCTGGAGGGAGCAGAATGGGACATGAAGAAGGGCTGCCTTGTGAGGAGTAAACCTAAAGTCCTTGTTGCAGAACTACCCATTGTTCAAGTGATCCCCATAGAGACTCGTCACCTCAGGTTAAAGGTATAAACCACAGGCACTATAGGCCTCTATGCTATTGATAGTTTTCATTGACGTCATCAACGGCAATCCAGCTGTCATGATATGGGTCAAATGGGATGAAGGACTACGTAATGAAGCATACAGTATGTGTAACAATAGCTTCTAAAATCAGAGCTTAATTGCGTTTCAGGCTTTGAATGACAATGCTTCCGGAAAGTCTCCACAGCGCTTCACTTTTTCAACATTTTTTTTATCTTATAGCCTTATTCCAAAATGGATGAAGTTTTTTTTGCAAATTTATTAAAAATAAAAAAAACCTAATAAATCACTTGTACATAATTATGCACAGTGTTTGCCATGAAGCTCAAAATTGATGCTCAAAATTGAGCATCCTGTTTCCACTGATCATCCTTGACATGTTTCTAGAGCTTAACTGGAGTCCACCTGGGGTAATTTCAGTTGATTGGACATGATTTGAAAAGGCACACACCTGCCTACATATAAGGTCCCACAGTTGACAGTGCATGTCAGAGCACAAACCAAGCATGAAGTCAAAGGAAATGTCTGTAGACCTCTGAGACAGGATTGTCTCAAGGCAAAAAAATCTGATGAAAGGTACAGAAATATTTCTGCTGCTTTGAAGGTCCCAATGAGCACAGTGGCCTCCATCATCCATAAATGAAAGAACTTAGGATCCACCAAGACTCTTCCTAGAGCTGGCCATCCGTCTAAACAGCAGTCAGGGGAGAAGGGCCTTAGTCAGGGACGTGACCAAGAACCTGATGGTCACTCTGTCAGAGCTCCAGCATTTCTCTGTGGAGAGAGGAGAACCTTCCAGAAGGACAACCATCTCTGCAGCAATCCACCAATCAGGCCTGTATGGTAGAGTGGCCAGACAGAAGTCACTCCTTAGTAAAAGGCACATGGCAGCCTGCCTGGAGTTTGCATAAAGGCACCTGAAGGACTCTCAGACCACAAGAAACAAAATTCTCTGGTCTGATGAGACAAAGGTTGAACTCTTTGGTGTGAATGCCAGGCATCATGTTTGGAGGAAACCAGGTACCATCCCGACAGTGAAGCATGGTGATGGTAACATCATGCTGTGGGGATGTTTCAGCAATGTACAGAGACATCCTGGGTGAAAACTTCCTTCAGAGTGCCCTTGACCTCAGACTGGGGAGATGGTTCATCTTTCAAAAGGACAATGACCCAAAGCGCACAGCCAAGATATCAAAGGAGTGGCCTCAGGACAACTCTGTGAATGTCCTTGAGTGGCCCAGCCAGAGCCCAGACCTGAATCTGATTGAACATCTCTGGAGAGATCTGAAAATATCTGTGCACCAACGCTCCCCATCCAACCTGATGGAGCTTGAGAGGTGCTGCAAAGAGGAATGGACAAAACTGCCCAAAGCAGCATATTCAAGAAGACTTGAGGCTGTAATTGCTGCCAAAGGTGCATCAACAAAGTATTGAGCAAAGAGTGTGAATACTTATGTACATGTGATTTTTTTTATTTTTTTTTATAAATTTGCAAAATAAAAAAATTAAAACTTTTTTCATTGTTGTCATTATGGGGTGTTGTGAATGGAATTTTGAGGGCAAAATGAAATTCTTCCACTTTGAAATAAGGGTTTAACATAACAAAATGTGGAAAAAATGAAGTGGTGTGAATACTTTCCAGATGCACTGGAAAGTATTCACACCAGTTCATCTTTAGCTCCACTGAGCTAAAGATTCCAGGTGAAGCAGCAGGCTGATCATCCAGAAAGACCTTCAGTGCCCTGCGTCCTGGCAAAGCAGAGCATTGTTTTCACTGGCTTGTGTGTGTTTTGTGTCTGTGGACTAGATAACTCAAAAACAGCTGGACTGGTATAATAAAAACTTGATGAGAATATTACTTGGATAGATATGTGGAGGTAACTAAATTTTGGAGTAGTCTGGCCAAAGGTCAGGGTCAAGGAAAAGATAAAAAACAAGAAAAAGAAAAAACACTCTGTGTACAGTATATATATATATATATATATATATATATATATATATATATATATATATATATATATATATATATATATATATATATATATGAGATCTAAAACAGTGTTTCCTATTCGTGGTCCTCGGGACCCAAAGTACTGCACATTTTCTATTCGTCCGTGATGTAATCAGAACAGATCAGCTCACTCAGCTGTTGATTGGCTGAACACATCTGACTGAGCTGATCTGCTCTGTTTTTACAACAACATGGCAGCCATACAGTGAATCATAGGAACTGGTGACGGCAAGTGAAAATGATTTGTTCTACAAATAAATCTCCTATAAATCAATCTTTGGTGGATTTGCCTAACTTTTTCATACTTTTACATTTTCTTACTACAGAATACTTTGCGGACGCCAGTATATACCACATCCATGCGGAGGAATGCCATGGGTGTGGGGTTGGTGTTTGAGGCTGACCTGTTCACCACCATGCACATGTCCCACTGGGTCCTCATGGGTGTCTCCTTATGTCTCAATGCTGACTAAAAATTTGTGGCCAGCATTTGTAACACTGATGGCTGGACTGGAGATAAATAAAATGAAGCCAAATATGGAAATTCGTTGAATGCATTCTGTTTATTGTTCATCAATAAAATTATTTTGTTGTCACCGTGTTGTAGTATTATTGGTTTATTGTGGCAAATTGTGTGCTGTTTCAGGTCAGTCATGTCAGGTGTATTTTCTGCCCTACAATGTCTGCCACCTGATGGCTGCGGTCACCTGCCTTGACGTGACCTTCAGCTATCAAAAGCAATCGCAGGGAGAAACATGAAGCCCACTAAGACCAAATATATAAGGTAATGAGAAAGAACACATTAAAGAGAAACACATCACTGCACACAAGTGGTTAAATAGAGTGGTATCACTGCAGGGTGGTGGTGTCTGAGTTGCAGCCCCCAGAAATACTGTTGCTTTTTTATAACAGCTGCATTGCAGAGCTGTTTTCCTTAAAACCACAGTGTAGGAAGTTAGGAACTGTCACCATCGCAATTTCACCTGAAGAAAAACAAGTGTTGGGGAAAAACAAAGTTCTGTTCAGGATAGAATGTGGACGACAGAACAGTAATGAGACAGGAGACAGCTGCATTAGACTGATGCTGTGGTTTTCTTTGAGAGGCTAAATGGGATGGGGGGGGGGACATCGCTGGTTCACAGAGTGGGTGTGTGTGTATGTGTGTGAGAGAGAGAGAAACTGACGCAGTAGGACGTGTACAGAGACTGAAATGCACTTACTGTATCTTCTGCTGCTCCTCTTGCACCCTGAGATATCACACAAACACTGTTGTGGATTAGTGTGTGTGTTTGTGTGTTTGTGTGTGTGTAGTGAGCGTGCATGAATGGTGTTCTGTGTAAAGTCTGTTTTCTGACGTTTCGCTGCAGGACTGCATTCCCTTGCACACAAACATTACTCATTAAGAACACCTCATGCTCCTGCAAAAATAAAAATAAAGGACAACTGCAGACTGTAGCATACAAATAATGAATATTTCTGAGTTCAATGGTATGAATATTTCATAAGGTGAAAGATGGAATGTTCCATCTTTCATCTCATGAAATTTTGTTTTCATAGAATGAATGAAAAAACATTCATTATTTGTTTTATATTACAGCTAAAATAGATCCTTGTCATTTGACATTTTATTAATTTCTAAACAACAGCAAAGGGACTTACATTTTGGTGTCCATCACTGGTCCTTTGACATCACCAGGTTTCAAACAGTCCAACAGAAACTTTAAATAGGAGTCCAATCCCAAATTGTTCTCAGTCAACTTGCAAAAACAGTCAAATAGTTCAAAAAACAATCATGACGATGTAGTCCACAGCTGATGCCATGCACTGACTTCATGTACAGACTGCCGTCTGCTTTCCTCAATCCAGTGAAAGATCACTTTAGAAATGTGTTGGGCTCTTCATCTGACAGCGGTTCCACTTCACCTAGAGACATATCAGTGAAGACTGCAAATGCCTCCAGATGGCTTACGGTGTACTGGATTTGTTTTTTGTGTTAGAAGAATGAGCAGCATCAATAAACTCCCACCATGGTTTTTTTTTTTTAAGCACCATCACTGCTGGTGTGAGCGTGCGCAGTGGTTGGGGGCGCACAATAGCACGAATTGTATCGTACCAAAACTGCACAGTAAATAGCACTATTGCACGGTAAATGGAACACAATGGAAAATGGTATGAATTATCCATGTCACGTGACATACAACCCACCAATCCAAAAAAAAAAATATATATATATATATATATATATATATATATATATATATATATATATATATATAGAGCGGGTCAGCAGTGATTGCCAAACATTGTCCATTTGCCCCTGGATTCCCACAACTGCTACAGCCACCACTGGGCAGCCACCAGCCTGCCATCCTTTGTCCTTACACTCTGGGACCAGGTCTTGTTATTTACGGCTCTTCCTCTTCACGGCCTATTCACATCAATCTTCCCACGGGACCGTCATTTCAGTTAGGATGATATTTTGTACTTGCTGATGTCAGTCCTTAGGGCCCCTTCACACATAGCGCGAATAAGTAGGAAAACATTGAGCCGACGTCAGGAGGGACACAGTCGGGTCGGAACCACATCGCGCAGCTGCTGTGGAAAAAAAAATTACATGCCACCAGTGGGAAAAAGAGAAATTAGAGAAATTAGATTTATAGATGGCGAAAAAAGGGCTGGAATTGCCCCTGTTGTGGAGAAAAGGAAAAAAAAACAGCTTGCTGCACCACATCGCGCCTCTGCTGTGGAGAAAACAAAATAAAACCACACAACATAGTACAAGTATGAACTGTGTGTTCCTCTGTAGATGAGCCATTGTCACAGACGTACAGTCATGACATGACATGAATGAAGCAGTGTGCTCTTATCACGTCCACATCCGCTGGCCCAGCGTGTCCAGCTGGCCTATGTGCATGTCTGGCCCAACATACGTGTCCTGTGAACGGCACACCGCAGGACAGACACCGCATCATGTGGAACAGGGCTCATGTGGGTGACGTGACATTCAGATCACGTCACGATCACGTATGATCTGATGGTCCGTTTCACCTGGGGCAGCCTGTCAATGTGCGCACTGTGCGCTCCCTTGCTGCAGTTGGTCGCAAGAGCGATATATGTTTTTATGTATGTCCACGTGAGGACAACAAACAGAAACATGGGCGTCACAGTGGACATGTCCGTCAAAACATGGTACGTGTCCTCCAGCCATGATGTCCAGAACAAGAGATTTCAACAGCTGCTGCTGTCGGCGGCCACGCCCACTGTCAGTTCAGTGCACAGACCACATGTTCAAGTTTAAGTTTATTCAGTTCAAGGAAAGATCTTTGCAACACAAAATAAAACAAAACAAAATAAAACATGTCACTCTCTTCTGTGTTATGTAAACTTTTTTTAGTTATTTGTTCTGTAATTGTGTATGTACAGTGGGAAAAATAAGTATTTGATCCCCTGTCAGTTTTGCAGGTTTTCCCACCTACAAAGAATGGAGAGGTCTGGAATTTTTATCGTAGGTACACTTCAACTGTGAGAGACAGAATCTAAAAAAAAAAAAATCCAGAAAATCACATTGTATGATTTTTAAATAATTACATTGTATTGCATGAAATAAGTATTTGATCCACTAGAAAAACAGAGCTTAACAATTGGTACAGAAACATTTGTCTGCCATTACAGGGTTCAGACGTTTCCTGTAGTTCTTGACCAAGTTTTCACACACTGCAACAGGGACCTTGAAATGCTTCTTACAGAGCCCCTCCTTAGTTGCCCTGGCTGTGTGTTTTGGGTCATTGTCATGCTGGAAGACCCAGCCATGACCCATCTTCAATGCTCTTACTGAGGGAAGGAGGTTATTTGCCAAAATCTCGACCCCATGACCCCATCCACCCTCCCTTCACTACAGTGCAGTCCTCCTGTCCCCTTTGCAGAAGAACACCCCCCATGATGTTTGATGTTTCAAATGATGTTTCCACCCTCATGCTTCACGGTTGGGATGGTTTTCTTGGGGTTGTTCTCATCCTCTAAACACGGTAAGTGGAGTTCAATCAATCAATCAATCAATCAATTTTTTTATATAGCGCCAAATCACAACAAACAGTTGCCCCAAGGCGCTTTATATTGTAAGGCAAGGCCATACAATAATTATGTAAAACCCCAACGGTCAAAACGACCCCCTGTGAGCAAGCACTTGGCTACAGTGGGAAGGAAAAACTCCCTTTTAACAGGAAGAAACCTCCAGCAGAACCAGGCTCAGGGAGGGGCAGTCTTCTGCTGGGACTGGTTGGGGCTGAGGGAGAGAACCAGGAAAAAGACATGCTGTGGAGGGGAGCAGAGATCGATCACTAATGATTAAATGCAGAGTGGTGCATACAGAGCAAAAAGACAAAGAAACAGTGCATCATGGCAACCCCCCAGCAGTCTACGTCTATAGCAGCATAACTAAGGGATGGTTCAGGGTCACCTGATCCAGCCATAACTATAAGCTTTAGCAAAAAGGAAAGTTTTAAGCCTAATCTTAAAAGTAGAGAGGGTGTCTGTCTCCCTGATCTGAATTGGGAGCTGGTTCCACAGGAGAGGAGCCCGAAAGCTGAAGGCTCTGCCTCCCATTCTACTCTTACAAACCCTAGGAACTACAAGTAAGCCTACAGTCTGAGAGCGAAGCGCTCTATTGGGGTGATATGGTACTACGAGGTCCCTAAGATAAGATGGGACCTGATTATTCAAAACCTTATAAGTAAGAAGAAGAATTTTAAATTCTATTCTAGAATTAACAGGAAGCCAATGAAGAGAGGCCATATGGGTGAGATATGCTCTCTCCTTCTAGTCCCCGTCAGTACTCTAGCTGCAGCATTTTGAATTAACTGAAGGCTTTTTAGGGAACTTTTAGGACAACCTGATAATAATGAATTACAATAGTCCAGCCTAGAGGAAATAAATGCATGAATTAGTTTTTCAGCATCACTCTGAGACAAGACCTTTCTGATTTTAGAGATATTGCGTAAATGCAAAAAAGCAGTCCTACATATTTGTTTAATATGCGCTTTGAATGACATATCCTGATCAAAAATGACTCCAAGATTTCTCACAGTATTACTAGAGGTCAGGGTAATGCCATCCAGAGTAAGGATCTGGTTAGACACCACGTTTCTAAGATTTGTGGGGCCAAGTACAATAACTTCAGTTTTATCTGAGTTTAAAAGCAGGAAATTAGAGGTCATCCATGTCTTTATGTCTGTAAGACAATCCTGCAGTTTAGCTAATTGGTGTGTGTCCTCTGGCTTCATGGATAGATAAAGCTGGGTATCATCTACGTAACAATGAAAATTTAAGCAATACCGTCTAATAATACTGCCTAAGGGAAGCATGTATAAAGTTAATAAAATTGGTCCTAGCACAGAACCTTGTGGAACTCCATAATTAACTTTAGTCTGTGAAGAAGATTCCCCATTTACATGAACAAATTGTAATCTATTAGACAAATATGATTCAAACCACCGCAGCGCAGTGCCTTTAATACCTATGGCATGCTCTAATCTCTGTAATAAAATTTTATGGTCAACAGTATCAAAAGCAGCACTGAGGTCTAACAGAACAAGCACAGAGATGAGTCCACTGTCCAAGGCCATAAGATCATTTGTAACCTTCACTAATGCTGTTTCTGTACTATGATGAATTCTAAAACCTGACTGAAACTCTTCAAATAGACCATTTCTCTGCAGATGATCAGTTAGCTGTTTTACAACTACCCTTTCAAGAATTTTTGAGAGAAAAGGAAGGTTGGAGATTGGCCTATAATTAGCTAAGATAGCTGGGTCAAGTGATGGCTTTTTAAGTAATGGTTTAATTACTGCCACCTTAAAAGCCTGTGGTACATAGCCAACTAAGAAAGATAGATTGATCATATTTAAGATCGAAGCATTAAATAATGGTAGGGCTTCCTTGAGCAGCCTGGTAGGAATGGGGTCTAATAAACATGTTGATGGTTTGGATGAAGTAACTAATGAAAATAACTCAGACAGAACAATCGGAGAGAAAGAGTCTAACCAAATACCGGCATCACTGAAAGCAGCCAAAGATAACGATACGTCTTTGGGATGGTTATGAGTAATTTTTTCTCTAATAGTTAAAATTTTGTTAGCAAAGAAAGTCATGAAGTCATTACTAGTTAAAGTTAATGGAATACTCAGCTCAATAGAGCTCTGACTCTTTGTCAGCCTGGCTACAGTGCTGAAAAGAAACCTGGGGTTGTTCTTATTTTCTTCAATTAGTGATGAGTAGAAAGATGTCCTAGCTTTATGGAGGGCTTTTTTATAGAGCAACAGACTCTTTTTCCAGGCTAAGTGAAGATCTTCTAAATTAGTGAGACGCCATTTCCTCTCCAACTTACGGGTTATCTGCTTTAAGCTACGAGTTTGTGAGATATACCACGGAGTCAGACACTTCTGATTTAAAGCTCTCTTTTTCAGAGGAGCTACAGCATCCAAAGTTGTCTTCAATGAGGATGTAAAACTATTGACGAGATACTCTATCTCCCTTACAGAGTTTAGGTAGCTATTCTGCACTGTGTTGGTATATGGCATTAGAGAACATAAAGAAGGAATCATATCCTTAAACCTAGTTACAGCGCTTTCTGAAAGACTTCTAGTGTAATGAAACTTATTCCCCACTGCTGGGTAGTCCATCAGAGTAAATGTAAATGTTATTAAGAAATGATCAGACAGAAGGGAGTTTTCAGGGAATACTGTTAAGTCTTCTATTTCCATACCAAAAGTCAGAACAAGATCTAAGATATGATTAAAGTGGTGGGTGGACTCATTTACTTTTTGAGCAAAGCCAATAGAGTCTAATAATAGATTAAATGCAGTGTTGAGGCTGTCATTCTCAGCATCTGTGTGGATGTTAAAATCGCCCACTATAATTATCTTATCTGAGCTAAGCACTAAGTCAGACAAAAGGTCTGAAAATTCACAGAGAAACTCACAGTAACGACCAGGTGGACGATAGATAATAACAAATAAAACTGGTTTTTGGGACTTCCAATTTGGATGGACAAGACTAAGAGACAAGCTTTCAAATGAATTAAAGCTCTGTCTGGGTTTTTGATTAATTAATAAGCTGGGATGGAAGATTGCTGCTAATCCTCCGCCCCGGCCCGTGCTACGAGCATTCTGACAGTTAGTGTGACTCGGGGGGTGTTGACTCATTTAAACTAACATATTCATCCTGTTAGTTGAGTTGATTCCAAAAAGCTCTTTTCTGGTCTCATCTGACCACATGACCTCCCATGCCTCCTCTGGATCATCCAGATGGTCACTGGTGAACTTCAAATGGGCCTGGACATGTGCTGGCTTAAGCAGGGGGACCTTGCTGCCCTGCAGGATTTTAAACCATGACAGCATCATGTTACTAATGTAATCTTTGTGACTGTGGTCCCAGCTCTCTTCAGCTCATTGACCAGGTCCTCCTGTGTAGTTCTGAGCTTTCTCTGAATCATCCTTACCCCACAAAGTGAGATCTTGCATGGAATCCCAGACCGAGGGAGACTGACAGTCATCTTGTGTTTCTTCCACTTTCTAATAAATAATCATAACAGTTGTTGTCTTCTACCAAGTTGCTTGCCTGTTGTCCTGTAGTCCATCCCATCCTTGTGCAGGTCTACAGTTTTGTCCCTGGTGTCCTTAGACAGCTCTTTGGTCTTGGCTATGGTGGACAGGTTGGAGTGTGATTGATTGAGTGTGTGAACAGGTGTCTTTTATACAGGTAACAAGTTCAGACAGGTGCAGTTAATACAGGTAGAGAGTGCAGAATAAGAGGGCTTCTTAAAGAAAAATTAACAGGTCTGTGTGAGCCAGAATTCTTGCTGGTTGGTAGGGGATCAAATACTTATTTCATTCAATAAAATGCAAATTAATTATTTAAAAATCATACAATGTGATTTTCTGGATTTTTTTTTTTAGATTCTGTATCTCACAGTTGAAATGTACCTACGATAAAAATGACAGACCTCTCCATTCTTTGTAGGTGGGAAAACCTGTGAAACTGACAGGGGATCAAATACTTATTTTCCCCACTGTAGGTAGTGTGGTACTTATTAATATACCTGTCCTGGCTGTGGTCTCTGTGTTTTTAATGTGACACGTTGTGTGCACTGAGGCAGTCATTTGTAGCAGTCAGTGAGTCTCTGGTCAGCAGCTGACAGGCCCCGCTCTGTGCTGTGTGCACTCAGACCTGGCTGTCCGGTCCCCATGTGATCATGTCGGTACATAGATATCAGCATTTTATGCAAGTGTGCTCCCCTTGCCCCCCCCGACACGCCACATGTGTTGGTGGGAGCGGGGGTGGGTGCACCAAACACACGTACACGTGTTTCAGGGGGAGGGGGGAGGGGGCATGACACACATGCACACCTGCGATACACATGCATGCCACATGTGTGTTGCTTTTTGCAACGCCACACTCGTGGGGGCACTTACACAAATTTCACATCCAGCTCAAAAGTGATCATCTGCTTACTATTTTCATGCTGACAGCGCAAATGACCAACGCATTTTCTAAGCGCCAATTGAGCGGTGTTAGATGTTTGTGTGTGTCACCTGGAATTTGGCCGACACCTGCCACGAGAGGGATTGAATGGGCTCTCACAGGGCACTCTCTGTCTTTTGGCCACTGGTGTGCGCAAATAATTGTAGCGACAGGTGTACGAGGCATTGGAGGCAGCTCCAATTTTTCACAGATGGCATTCAATTCCTCCTTCGTGTGCTCATCGGCTTCAGTCATGTTGTGTGTGAAGGGGCCCTTAGGGATGATTAGACAACCTGGGGGAAGTGGAGCTTTGTTCCCACCTCCATCCACATCTCACACAGCTGAAGTGCCTGCAGGAGATCTTGGTTGGGTTGGAGGGGAGTAGGTTCTCCTCCTTCCTGATGAACTGAATGGATGGAACTGGTTTTCTCATGGGTCTGATGCTTTTTGTGTCTCTCCTGCTCCAAGATGTCACAAAGTAGTCTCAGGACCTTATCATGACAACAAATTTACAGTAACACCCCTGGCTAAGTGCAATCTTACACCCAGCCAGTATGTGTGCCACTGTGCCGCTCTCATCATATGTAGGGTTGTCCAAAAAAAAAAAAAAAAACAACAAAAAAAATACACAGACACACGTCTTCAACTGCTTCCTCCAATTAAGGGTCACAGGGACTTAGATACTAATTGATATTAAAAATTAACATCAGAGAGATTAGATACTCATTTGCAACAGTATCAATACCAAGTCTTTGGTTCCCCCAGTTACCATGCAGCTTTAGTACAGTTCCAAACAGGCAGGCAGACAGGCCCTCCTCAACAATACAGATGCCCATGGCAACTTTTTTTTTTTTTTAGCTTTGTTGGCTTCACAAGGAAGACGCAAATTTATTATTCATTAGATGTTTGGGGAGATTTGTTGCATGACCTCATGCATCCAAAAAACATGGTCCTTTTTTGTTTTTGATTTTCTGCAATACTTATACTTCTCTCTCTACACACACACGCACACACCCACACACACCCACACACACACAAATCAGACTATTCCCAGCTTTCCTGCATTTTTCCACTGTGACCACTATAGGGCAATAGTGTGCGCAGAGTGCTAGTTTAACAGCCATAATGATGACTGCAACGAAATCTGAGGTTCTGTCAAGGGCACACACACACACATCACATCTGCAAAGTCAGTAAAAGC
This sequence comes from Thalassophryne amazonica, assembly GCF_902500255.1. Taxonomy (NCBI): domain Eukaryota; kingdom Metazoa; phylum Chordata; class Actinopteri; order Batrachoidiformes; family Batrachoididae; genus Thalassophryne; species Thalassophryne amazonica. The sequence continues at coordinate 51,779,569 of NC_047117.1, forward strand.
AGTGATAGTCTGGTTTAGACAAAGCTATTAATTTAATTCCAATCTGGTACAAGTAATATCTTCAGCTTGTGTCAGAAATGTTCACAGGATTTGTTGCCGTGTTTGCTATTTTTCCCCTAAGCGTGATTCTCTGCAAATGGAACAAAGACATGAATCTTATGCAGCTTCTGATTAAAGTCTGAGAGCAGTTGTGATGCCGCGAAGATTGTTTTGTGACAGCATGAGGCTGAGTGGTGTCATCACTCTGCCCTGCCTTATGTTTTTATCAAATATACATGAGTGCATAATATATTCATACAGTCCAACTGCACCCACAAAGCTCAGGAGGGTGTGTGAGTGTGTGTGAGAGAGAAACATAAAGCAAACATGGTCAAAGCCAGAGGGCATGGGTGGCACATTTCTGTGAGAAATACACAAATATAATCCTTAATGCAACTTTGATCAAACTTGGCAGGTACATCGAGCCTTTTAGGGTCAGAAGTCAAAATACATTTTCCAACTCCTGCTAATATTACAGGAAAATGGACAGTTTTGTAGAAATGAGCTCAGATATTTTACTGTTAGTGAAACTGAATGTTTAAAAGTCCATGGAACATTTTCTCTACGTACCTGATACTTTTAAATTTTGATCTTGCTTTTAAAAGGTGCTATGAATTGCATTTTAAACACTAATGTAGCAGCTAACACCTCGTTTATATATAAAGACATAGTTGCGTAGCAGCGCCCTGCAAAGAGAGTGAAGCAACGCTCCCTTTGGGTGTGTTGTAATCTGAGCATTTCTGTTCCTTGTTTTTGATGTCCATACACACCCCATGTGAGTCACATCCCATGAAGCCATTGCCCTCCCTCTAATTATAAAGAGGCCATAGTGAGTGACTCCTTCCCCACATAGCCGTGTATTGCTTGGGACTCTGTAGCTCAGGACACTCCCTCTTTGCACAGGCAACATTAAGTATGTAGGTCTTAATATTCCCCCTCAGGCTGTCAGAGCTCTGTACCCTCAATTACACTCCCCTCCTCAGAAAAATAGAATATGACTATACATGGTGGACCAAACTCCCACTCACACCTATTGGTTAAAATGAAGACCTTACCCCAGATTAACTACCTTTTCTCCATGATCCCCACCACCTCTATAGACAAATGCTTCAAAACACTTTTATTTTATTGGAAAAACAAAAAAACCTAGAATTTCACTTTCAGGACAAAAAAAAAAAAAAAAAAACCTTACAAATTTCCATCATTATTTCTTTGCAAATCAATTGCAATACTTAGTCAAATGGATGCACAAAATAACCACAATTACCCCTGGCTAGAATTGGAACAAAATCAATGTCAAAATATCTGAATTGCAGACCTCCCATTTCTCCCACAGTTGATCAATAAATCTAACATCTGTACACTTCACACTATCTCCACCACTCTGACAGCCTGATGGAAAACCAGTCTAATCACCAAATCATCAGAAGCTCAGAATAATTTCACCCCACTCTGGCGCAATCAAACGTTTACATTACAAAACAAACTGCTATATTTTTACACATAGGAACAAAAGGGAATCACACACCTTCACCACTTATTTGAGAACAATCAATTCATGTTATTTAGCAAACTTCAGCAGAAATATGACGTTAGGAGACACCAGTTTCTTCAATATTAACAACTGAAATCAACAATCAAAGCAAAAAATACATACACATACAACCATCTCAGCTAAATGAAAAACTTACCAAAATCAACAACGCAATAAAACTATTCTCTAAACTATTTACACTTATCTCCAACTTAAATAAAACAATACTTCTAACAACCAAGTGGGAAGATGAGCTGGACCTCTCTCCCAACACGGACTTCTGGGAAGGAATCTGTAAAAACACCTTCTCCATGGCCACGAACACCAACTTGCAGCTTTTACAATATACGAGGTCTGTCAATAAAGTATAGGTCCTTTTTATTTTTTTCAAAAACTATATGGATTTCATTCATATGTTTTTACGTCAGACATGCTTGAACCCTCGTGCGCATGCGTGCGTTTTTCCACGCCTGTCGGTGATGTCATTCGCCTGTGAGCACTCCTTGTGGGAGGAGTCGTCCAGCCCCTCGTCGGAATTCCTTTGTCTGAGAAGTTGCTGAGAGACTGGCGCTTTGTTTGATCAAAATTTTTTCTAAACCTGTGAGGCACATCGAAGTGGACACGGTTCGAAAAATTAAGCTGGTTTTCGGTGAAAATTTTAACGGCTGATGAGAGATTTTGAGGTGATACTGTCGCTTTAAGGACTTCCCACAGAGCGGGACGTCGCGCAGTGGTCCCAGGCGCCGTCATCAGCCTGTTTCAAGCTGAAAACCTCCACATTTCAGGCTCTATTGATCCAGGACGTCGTGAGAGAACAGAGAAGTTTCAGAAGAAGTTGGTTTCAGCATTTTATCCGGATATTCCACTGTTAAAGTGCGGGCGGATTGCAGCGTCGGCTTGCAGCCGCTGCGACGCTCCGCCACAGGAAAAACACCTCTGTTGGAAGCCTTAAGGACAAGTTGGAACATGTCCAGCTGTTAAACAATTTCTCATATACTCACTCCACTGAAAGCCATCAAAAGCCGCCTGGATTTTACAAATGGTTATCAACACGGAGGTGTTTTTCCTGTGGCGCCGCACCGCGCCGGCTGCGTCCCGACGTGCGGACCCGTCCGCACGTCTTTCATTAAAAAAATCTCCTTTAACAGTGGAATATCCGGATAAAATGCTGAAACCGACTTCTTCTGAAACTTCTCTGTTCTCTCACGACGTCCTGGATCAATAGAGCCTGAAATGTGGAGGTTTTCAGCTTGAAACAGGCTGACGACGGCGCCTGGGACCGCTGCGCGACGTCCCGCTCTGTGGGAAGTCCTTAAAGCGACAGTATCACCTCAAAATCTCTCATCAGCCGTTAAAATTTTTATCGAAAACCAGCTTAATTTTTCGAACCGTGTCCACTTCGATGTGCCTCACAGGTTTAGAAAAAATTTTGATCAAACAAAGCGCCAGTCTCTCAGCAACTTCTCAGACAAAGGAATTCCGACGAGGGGCTGGACGACTCCTCCCACAAGGAGTGCTCACAGGCGAATGACGTCACTGACAGGCGTGGAAAAACTCACATACGCACGAGGGTTCAAGCATGTCTGACGTAAAAACATATGAATGAAATCCATATAGTTTTTGAAAAAAATAAAAAGGACCTATACTTTATTGACAGCCCTTGTAAAGTCATGCACAGAGCCCACATCACTCAAAGCAGAATGTTTAAAATGGGACTGACCAACACAGATATCTGTTCACTGTGCACTTTAGGTAGCACAGACAACTGACTTTATGCAGTCTGTTGCCGTCATCCAGTTCACGCTCTGTGGTTTACAATGTATTTAGTCACTGACACACTCGCTACCATTCTGAGCTGCAGAGTCTCAGCATCTGCACCTCTCTGTCTCCTTGGCGATAAAGAACACCTCCGATTTGGAGTGTCAGAGGACAAGTTGGGACATGCCTATCTCGGCTTTCAGTGGCTTACCAGTCGAGTGAGTATAAGAGAAATTGTGGAGAGCTGTGGAGAGGTGTTCTTTGTCTCGCTCCATCAGCGAATCCGTCGTGACGCGCGAAGCCTCCGCGCAGCTTTCCATGACAAAATCTCTTGTTAAAAGTGAAATCTGCCGGAAAATGGCTGATGTCCAGCTCTTGTGATAACCAGAGAAGGACAGCTTTCTTCCTGTTAAAAGGGAGTTTTTCCTTCCCACTGTCGCCAAGTGCTTGCTCACAGGGGGTCGTTTTGACCTTTGGGGTTTTTACGTAATTATTGTATGGCCTTGCCTTACAATATAAAGCGCCTTGGGGCAACTGTTTGTTGTGATTTGGCGCTATATAAATAAAATTGAATTGAATTGAAAAATTGAATTGCACACGATGGTCCCGGAGCCATACAGCCATCCGTTTAGAAATGAAATGTTCGTTTCTGCCTGTCGATCACGGTTCGGAGCGCGGCGCACCATGCGCCATTGTGGGCTGTCCTTAAAGCGGTAGTAACACTCCTTAATCACTGTGAAGCCCAAAACATTTTCACCGAAAGCCAAATGAATTTTCCGAATTGTTTCCAGCTGCCTGTCTCTAACAGTTTCTGAAAAAATTCTGATGGAGCAAAGCCCAAATCATTCCGCCATTTCCCTGACAATAAAAATCCGACGAAGGGGGTGGACCAGTGCTCACTCAAAGCCTGCCCACAGGCGAATGACGCAACCGACAGGCGTGAAAAAACTCATGCATGCGCACGAAGGTTCAAGCTTGGCTGACGTAAAAACTTATGAATCAAATCCATATATTTTTTGCATAAAATAAAAAGCTCCATTACTTTTCTAACAGACCTCGTATGTGATAAGTACATGCTATAGCATCTCTGCTCTCTAGTTTATCTGACTGACTGTATGAGGAGAAATGGCCAAAGGGAAACTGGTGTTTTGGTCTGAGATGCTGGTGTTGGAGTGACATCTAGTGGCACTAAATGGTCTACAGCAGCTTTCAATAAATTAACAACACAAGAGCAAACAGAGATTTCTGACATCCGCCAATCCAGATCTGGATCACTTCCAAAATTCAATGCAGTCTTCCATGCCCTAATATCTATCTGTGGTGCAAATTTGGTGAGAATCTGTGAAGTAGTTTTAACGTAATCCTTCAAAGCCTATATAAAGAGAAATCTTGATCCAGAATCCAGATCTGGATCACATCCAAAATTTAATGGAGTCTTCCATGGCCTAATATCTATGTGGTGAAAATTTTGTCAAAATCTGTGCAGCAGCAACGTAATCCTTAAAAAGCCTCTAAAGTGAAATCCTAAACCAGAATCTGGATCTGGATCTGCATCACCTCCAAAATTCAGTGGGGTTTTCCATTGACCTAATATCTACCTGTGGTGGAAATTTGGTGAGAATCCATGAAGTTGTTTTGACATAATCCTTCAAAGCCTAAAGTGAAATCTTGATCCAGAATCTGGAGCCGGATCCAGATCACCTCCAAAATTTAATGGTGTCTTCTGTTGGCCTAATATCTATCTGTGGTGAAAATATTTGTCAAAATCTGTGCGGTAGTTTTGATGTAATCCTGCTAACAGGCAGACAGACAGACAGACAGACAGACAAATAAATAAATAAATTCCAATGATTTTATTACGTCCTTGGCAGACGTAACAATGGTTTTCTCCTCACTTAGCCAAAGGTGGACAAGTAATACTCTGGTGCAATACAAAGTGGTGAGTTTTAAAGGAAAAGTCAGTTACAAATGTAACAGCAGCGTGAACAACGGCATGAAGAGGCTTTATGTTTACTGATAACTATCAACACCTCAGCAGCATGTTGTTTTCTGACAGAGAGAGACAGACCAAAGTAAAATATGTCCATTGATCGCTCACTATCTCTCGCCCACACACACACACACACACACACACACACACACACACACACACACACACACACACACACACACACACACACACACACACACACACACACACACACACACACACACACACATACAGTAACCCTTCATCACTTTGGTGATGCACATTGATCTGACAGTACACAGCCCACATGCACACTGAGGGTGTGTCCTTCTGTGTGGGTGTGTACGTGTGTTTGCAGAGGCTGCAGCTCATAAAATGACCACGTATGATTTGCGGTGGCGTATCGACCGCTGGCATGTCTTTTAATCAGCAGCTGCACCCGATATCCCCGCATGCTGATGGATGCCTTCAGCACTAAAACAGCACGGATAGAGGGAAGAAGTAAGTCCTATATACGTCCTGAAACCCATCGGTGGCCGTGTTGCTTATCTCCAGATTCTGTAGGGTGAAACGGACACGAGTCTACGACCAGTGCTGCCAAAGTAACTTTTAAAAGTTACTTCATTAGTTACTTTATACAGTTATATTTTACAGTTACTTTATACACTTACTTCATTCAGCAGCTGTGGACAACCTGTCTGCAGCTGCTGAATGTAATTAATAAAGTAACTCATAATCTAACTTGGTTATTTTTAAGATTTAGTACTCAGAAAAGTAACTATTAGTTACTTTGTTGATTAGTTACTTCGCTGATTGCTCAATCTTAAGAGTAACCAAGTTAGATTACTAGTTACCTCATTAGTTACATACTTATTAGTTGCAAGCTGGATATTCTTCTGCATGAACTAATTTATTGGAACCTTTTCTTCTCCTAAATATTCTGTAATGTAAAGCGCGCTGCAGAATTCATTATGCCCAGTAAGGACATAATAAAACTGTCTGCGTTTATTTATTTATTCATTTGTCTGTCTGTGTTAGCAGGATTATGTCAAAACTACTGCACAGGTTTTGACGAAATTTTCACCACAGATAGATATTAGGATGTGGAAGACTCCATTAAATTTTGGAGGTGACCCAGTTCCAGATCTGGATTTTGGCTCAGGATTTCACATTGTAGGCTTTTAAGCAGAGGTGGGACAAAGTCACCGGCAAGTCACTCTCAAGTCATCAATCTGCAAGTCAAGTGTCAAGTCAGCTTGCAAACAATTGGCGGTCATTATGACTTGGGACTTGACTTGAGACTTGCAGATTGATGACTTGAGAGTGACTTGCCGGTGACTTTGTCCCACCTCTGCTTTTAAGGATTACCTTAAAACTACTGCACAGATTTTGATGAAATTTTCACCACAGACAGATATTAGAGCATGAAAGGCTCCATTAACTTTTTGAGATGATCCAGATATGGATACAGATTATATAGGCTTTGAAGGATTATGTCAAAACTACCTCACAGATTTTCACCACATTCACACCACAGACAGATATTAGGACATGGAAGACTCCATTGAATTTTGGAGGTGATCCGGATCCAGATTCTGGTTCAGAATTTCACTTTATAGGCTTTTAAGGATTATGTTAAAACTACTTCACAGATTTTCACTACATTCACACCGCGGATCGGACATTTGGAGATGATCCAGGTCCGGATTGGCAGATGTCAGAAATCTATGTTTGCTCTTGTTACATTATGAGTTTGAGTCTCAGGAAAAAGAGTGATAATCTGTTCATGTTACTCTGCCAAGTTGGACAAGATCTGATTTTCTAATTTAAGGAACGTTACTTTCAGCCAAATGCTCTCAGCTGTTAATGTGGGTGAACAGTCAGCACACAGAAGTACATTTTACCTCATTTCTTTGAACATTTCCACTTTGCTGGCTGTCTCTTTGATGCTGCAGAAACACAAATTCTCGTAGACACAAGCGCGCACACACACAAACACACACTTTAAGACCTGGTGAGAGTGAGTCTCATGCTCCCCACTCCTCACCATAGTTTTATCATTATCTGAATCAAACGTTCCTGCAGCTCTGCAGTCAGCCTGGTTTAAAAATATCTGCCATATATTAAACAATTGAGGTTTTTAAGACACAAACACAAAATCCTTCCTGATATGGGTGCATGAACAACCAGAAGGGCAGTAGAGCACATTTAAATTTAAATTAAGTCCCAAATCATACGAGGTCTGTCAATAAAGTAACGGTCCTTTTTATTTTTTTCAAAAACTATATGGATTTCATTCATATGTTTTTATGTCAGACATGCTTGAATCCTTGTGTGCATGCGTGAGTTTTTCCACGCCTGTTGGTTACGTCATTCGCCTGTGAGCACGCCTTTGGAAGGAATGGTCCCGCCCCCTCATCGGATTTTCATAGTCTGGAAATGGCGGAATGAAAAGGACTTTTTTCCAACAGACTTTCGGTGAAAATTTTATGGGCTTCACAGAGAATAAGGACTGTTACTACAGCTTTAAGGACTGCTTTAAGGACGGTCGGCGCACCGCGCTCCGAGCTGCGACGACGAGGCACAAACCACCGGATCATTTCTAAACAGATGGCTCTGTGGATAAGAGACCGTTGTGTGCTCTTTCTCTGGTTATCACAAGAGCTGGACATCAGCCATTTTCCGGCAGATTTCACTTTTAACAAGAGATTTTGTCATGGAAAACCGCGCGGAGGCTTCGTGCATCACGACCGATTCGCTGTGGAAGCGAGACAAAGGAACACCTCCGTTTCGGCGTGTCAGAGGACAAGTTTGGACATGCCCAGCTCACCACAATTTCCAGAGAAACCAGATGGAAAAAAAGTCCTTTTCATTCCGCCATTTCCAGACAATGAAAATCCGACGAGGGGGCGGGACCACTCCTTCCCAAGGCATGCTCACAGGCGAATGACGTAACCGACAGGCGTGGAAAAACTCACGCATGCGCACGAGGGTTCAAGCATGTCTGACGTAAAAACATATGAATGAAATCCATATAGTTTTTGAAAAAAAATAAAAAGGACCGTTACTTTATTGACAGACCTCGTATTCCAATCCTCACTCCAGTCTACTGGAACACATGTCTGAAAATACATTTTTGTCTGGATCCTGAACATATATTTTCCAGGGAAAAAGTCACACATTTTTCTCTGTATTATTAGCACTTTAATTTGACTAAATCTGACCAAATGCCTGGGAATAATGGGGCATTAATCTCAGCACCAAGCTCAAGGTGCACCTGCCAGTATTCATCACTACACTCCAGTTCACCTGAAGCAGACATCCCAGGCAGCTGAGGAAAATAAGGTGGCAGGATTACACTCCAACACAAAGAAAGCTCATGCCCAGTGTCCACACCCTTTTTGAGAAGGCACAAGCAAGATGGCCAGGACATGTCAGACACATGCATATAGGTTCTGCTGTATGGAGAACTAGCAGAAGGCAAGAGGCCTGTTGGACAACCAAAGCTGCACTTCAAAGACAACCTTAAGGTGACCCTCAAGAGCTTAGACATCCCAGTAGAAAGCTGGGAAAATGCTTCTGATTGGCCTTCTTGTGGCAGACTGATCAGCTGAGGTGTCAAGTCTGTTGAAACACCTCAGCAGACACTAAGTCGATGGAACGCAAAGCAAGAGATGCCAACCGCTCTGCTCAGCCACCAACAGGACCCAAGTGTGCAGCCTGTGACAGGCACTTCTAAAACTGAAAATGCTGTTTTTATAACCTGATAACACCTCTGGAGGCATTTACAAGACATTTTGCGGACATTAACTTGCACGCTAACTTTTGTTAACTCAAAGCTAACTCCCTACGGAGTTAAATTTGTCTCATTAATAACTGAAAATGCACAGCGGGTGATCGACAAATATTCCTGGATTTGTACAACATGAACAAATGATAATTTGATTTGAACATGTACAAATTCTACATAAGGCAAAACGATCTTAATAATTAATTAAACAACTGCAAATTATAATGAACACAATGCTCATATGGCCGAGGGTATTTTAGCACTGCCTTATAATTTAATGTTTCTGCTAATATTGCATTTTCGACTGAAGGGCCGCTGCCTCAGTAATCTGTATGTGCTGAATACAAATGCTGCGCTGTGACCTTGATCAAACTAGGGAAGCTTACGAATTAAGAGCATATTTCAGAACTTAAGATACGTCTTTAAGTTGTCCAGAGACATCCACCTGACCTGCTTACAGAGTGCGAGTGGCTGTGCTGTCACACTCTGCTCTGCACTGCTTCGTGACAGCTCTGCTGTACATGTACGAGCTTTTTAGGGCACAACGCATTACAGCCTGGAGGTTCTCCAAGTGTTGGGATTGGGGGGGGGGGGGTGTAGCAGTGTCCTGCAGTATGTTACATCAGACAGGTACAGAGGAGAATCCAGGCTCACACAGTGCAGCTGAAGCACACGGACGCTTTCCCACCAGGACAACACATTGATGAGACAAGTCAATACTCGCTGTACTCTAATCATTGTCAGTATCTCTCACACACACACACACACACACACACACACACACACACACACACACACACACACACACACACACACACACACACACACACACACACACACACACTCATTCTCTATCTTTAAAGCATCAACAACCTCCCGCACTGGATTGTTTCCATTTTTCCCACTGAGCCGCTTCCTTCACTGATCCGTCACACTTCCACCCGGACCTCAGGGGGGGAATGAACTCTTGACATCACAATATGTTGAGAAAGCTTCTGTATCATGTTTGAAACAAATCTCATGACTCTAGTTTTGGTGGTTACTGTATTTATTCTGAAGGATAAGGTTATACTGTCCTCAGTATAACCTTATCCTCTGCTCGTTTTCACCACAGAATGCCAAATATGGATCTACAAATTCAAAAATTCAAATTTATTAATTTATATAGCACCAATTCACGATGAAATCGTCTCAAGGGGCTTCACACAACATAATAAAAATAGAAAAAAAATGAATTAAAAATATAAAAACACAATAAAAAGACAAAACTATAAAAGAATACAAGAATAAAAACACATCATACGACTAATGATAAAATAAGGGAAACAAATAAGTCTTTAAACGTGACTTAAAAGTCTCCACAGTATCCGACTGCCGTATGTGTGCCGGGGCATGGTTGGAGAAAGCTGTGACCGGCAGACTTTTTTTTTTTTATTCACCCTGTGAACGCAGGGTCCGAGCTGGTACATAGGGGCTTACCAGGTCAGCCAGATAGAGAGGTGCAAGTCCATGAACAATCTTATAAACTAATAACAGTACCTTAAAATCCTTAAATATCTGCATGTTGATTTGTCACAAGTTTTACAATGGATGCTCCACATTACATAAAGAATGGGTGTTGGTGATTTTAAACCAGGAGCCTTATATTTGGGAAGCAAATGCACTAGGCACTCGCACTCCACTGCTAGTGAGACAATAAAGTCTGGAATAAAATCTACAGACCTTGGACCATGTTTGTTTGTTTGTTTGTTTTTTTAACTGAGAGAATAAACTCAGAATAAAATTCTTTCACATGGTCATATTTGGAAGATAAGGGTTTTCCACATGAGAGCTCATTTCTATATCTTATTTTTTCTTGCCGAGAAGTGTTGAGAGAGGGCAGACAAATGGTTAATCCCAGCTGTTTCAGCATTTTCAGTGGAAGAAAAAGCCTGCCGGTGGAATTTGTTTCTATGACAACAATAAACAGCTAATGACAAGGTTATAATGTACAACAATAAAAAGCACTCACCCTCAGCAAGAACCAAGTGTCTGTTCAATCTGCTATTACAGATGAGAGTTTTTGTGTGTCTCTCTTGTACAGATTTGAGTAAAAATAAACTTCTCCTCCCGGTTGCCTGAACAGGTGCTGCATTGATTTTACAGTGTCTTTCTGAAAGGTTCAGGGATTTTCAACTTTAAAGTACTCAAACAAGCTGTCAAGCTGTGCCATATTTCTGAGATCTGTTTCTATGCTCATAAATCCATGCAACTTTGCTGAAGCAGCTTTGCAGAACTCTGAGTAATGTCTTAAAATGTCTCTTGTGTCTTCTGATCAAAAATACACTCGCTTTGAAGTCATACTATCATAACGGCATATCAAAACATGCTCCCCATATTCTAACAGTACACATGGAGTGAGCGGAAATGTAGAATAAAGTGTGTATTTACAACCTGGTCTCACAGCAAGTCGTGATTCAGTAGCACAAAATATACATTAATCTACTGGTTTGTGATATTGTGATGAAAAGTGCTTCATTTTCGTCACAGCAGCATGAATTCATTCTAATTCATTCCATGTTGGCTGCACAAAATTAAAAGAGAAGGCGGGGGTCGGGGTGGTTATGGTTAGGGTTGGGGGTAGGAGTAGGGTTAGTAATAGAGAGTTAAAAAAAAAAACCCCTGTCACGAAAATTTGACTCATTTCATGACGGGAGGACGAAAAAAAAATGGAAGACTGGGCTGGTATTTATTGGGTGCCTTATCTGGTAGGAGCTATAGGTTCATGAAAATACATTCCTTTTTGAAATCATATATAAAATTATGAGTATGAAAACATGCTCTGTGACCGTACACATGCAGTGCACTTGTAATTTAAAACAAATTGTCATTTAAATAAATAAACTCATAATACATTTTGTATTAACGTTTTATGAGATATGGGCTACAAAACTAGAAATAATACTCATAATTACAGCTTAAATTTTTTTTGACAGAGTTCTATGAATTGATGGACTCCACTAATGACTGGTGCTAAGGCAGCACTTTTTGATTGAGCAGCACAATTTACCAGAACAGCGGCTGTATGCAGCCGTATATATTTTATTCTCATTTAGAGCAAATGAAAAAAGGCACTGGCACCTACAAAAAAAAAAAAAAAAAAAAAAATGCTATATGGACATAGACTCTGCACATGCATGCTTCCTCTCTCTCTCGACAGAGATGATTCACTCCGTTCATTTGTGTCTTACATATTGCATGTTAGATATTTTTCTTTAATAACGCCAAACATGCAAATGTAGTAAATGTTTTTACCATGTACAGATTGTTTTGGAACCAAACTAAAAGCGAAAAATGTGCTAAAAATGTTGGTATTATACAGTGGCTAAGAAAGACAACAATACCTCCAAATAAAGACAATACTAGCAAATGTATAACATCCTTACACACAAAAACCCACCTGCATCACTTCAACATATTGTGCACAGCACAGCCCCGAACAGCCCCCTGCCTTCAACCTCTTAAATCATTCTAAAGTCAGTTTGAAGCAGAAACAAGGCCATTTAAAGTATAAACGAGGCGATGATCACCTCATTTCGGTACTGACGCACTGAAATGATATAGGCGCAGCTGCACGTCAAATGTGTGTCGTGCTGCTGTGGCACTCTGATCGTCTTTTATTACAAAATAATGCTCAATTTATGTGGAAATGATTGTAGTACAAAGGATTCATATATCTGTCGCTGAGATAGATGATGACTGTAGTACAGTTTTAAGCAGAAAGGAGGTGATTATTGGTGAATTGCAGCTGACACTCTGAAATGACACATGCGCAGTGAAGGCAGAGCGGACCGATTTTTAGGGGGGGGGCCGGGCTACTATTTTAAAACATCAACACTACCAGCTGGTAGCCCAGCGGATCTGTCAGTGTCATCTCTGTTCATTGTTGCTACCTGGTACAGATACAGAGATGCAGATTCTGTTGTGTGTGGGCCGCTGAAGAGGAGGTACTGCTGGCCCATCACCACCAGAGGGCGCCCTGCCTGGAGTGCGGGCTCCAGGCACCAGAGGGCGCAGCCGCCTGATGAGAGCAGCCAGGGTGACAGCTGTCACCCATTACTGGACACAGCTGACTTCACTCAGTACGGAGGTATATCAGCAGGACAGCGTCTCCACCTCAGTGCCGAGATATCACCTTGAGTTTAAGGTAATCACCTCTGCAACATATATCTGTGTGACGATACTTTATAAACTTTTCAGGACAGCGGAAGGCCAAGTGTTCAGATAAGTACTCACCTTTCCTGCTTCAGTGTGACAAGAGGTGGAGGCGGCTTTGCCCCTCTCATCTACCGGGTGCGGTCGCATCCCAACCTGTGTGTTTGTGTTCTTTCCCGCCAGCAGTACCGGATCCGACGAGCGGAGGCAGTGGCCACCTGGGAATTCGGGACTTGGCGGTTCCAGTACTTCTGGGTTTCGGTGGCAGAGGAGATCTGGGTGGTTCCGGTTCAACTAGGACGGACGTCTCCTACCTTCGGGCCTGCCCACAAGACACCAGCAGATTTCGGCTTACACCTCCAAATTGCTAATTGTTGTATCAGTTGTGCTATTTTCACAACAGTAAAACTTGTTCTTACTTTTCTCCATTGTCCGTTCATTGCGCCCCCTGTTGTGGGTCCGTGTACCTACACTTTCACAACAGATTCTTTATTGTCATTATAACAAGTACAACAAAAGGTAAGTTGCAAGCCATTCAGTGCAAATATAAACCATGAATAAACAACATGCAGACTTGAAAGGTTTGGAGAGGAAAATAAAAATAAAATTTAACCGAATGAAAGAGGTATGTACAGAGCACAAATTCAAAAAAAAAAAGAGACAAAATTAGAGGTATGTAGTACCAAAAAAGCCATTACAGATAAATAAGGAGAAAAGTATGTACAAAACTGGATATTTCAGTGGCAGTAGATTTGCACGTTAACAAATATTGCACTCATTTCAAGTGTGGCATGTGACATGGTTATTTGGTTCCATTGGCATTCGTAGCACTAACAGCAGTTGGGTAGAAACTGTTTTTCAGTCTGTTTGTTCTTGTTTTAACGGCCCTGTACCGTCTGCCTGATGGGTGTAGCTCAAACAGAGAGTGGTCAGGGTGGAATGAGACCTTTAGGATGATGTTGGCTCTCCTGAGACAGTAAGAGCGATCAAGTTCCTCCAGTGTGATTAGAGGGCACCCAATGATCTTCTCTGCCATTTTGGTAATCCTCTGGAGCTCTTTCCTGTTTGCCACCGTGCAGCTGGTAACCCATGTACAGAGGCAGTATGTTATGATGCTCTCCATGGTAGAGCGGTAAAAAGACATGAGCAAGCTCTGGTTTATGTTATTTTTCCTGAGGATTCTCAGAAAGTGGAGTCTTTGCTGTGCCTTTTTTTTTACCAAGTGTGTGGTGTTCAGGTCCCAGGTCAGTTTCTCATCTATGTGGACTCCAAGAAAACTGAAGTCCCTGACCTTTTCCACACAGGTCCCTCCAGTGATAATGGGCTGAAAGTGTGTTTTGTGTCTCCTGAAGTCTATGATAATTGCCTTGGTTTTGGATGTGTTCAGGAGCAGGTTATTTTCTCTACACCACACATCAGCTGCTCCACCTCCTCCTGGTAGGCGGACTCATCTCCTCCAGTGATGCGGCCTACCACTGTGGTGTCATCTGCATACTTAATGAAGGTGTTGCCGGTGTGGATGGGGTGCAGTCAGAGCTGTAGAGGGTGAAGGGCAGTAGGTTCAGCACGAAGCTTTGAGGGGACCCAGTGCTGAGTGTGAGAGCTGTGGAGATGTGGATGCCAATCCTGACTCTATAAGCGATCTGACAGAAAACCCTTAGTCCAAAGACATGTGGAATGAGATAGGCCGAGGTTCAGCAGTTTCCTCACAAGGTCATTGTGTTGAATGCTGAACTAGAATCCACAAAGAGAAGACGGGTAACAGTGTAACTACGCCCGTCGTTGCTCCAAGTGGGTCAGCGTGGTGTGGAGGGCAGCAGTCACGGCGTCCTCTGTTGATCTGTTGGCTTTGTAAGCGAATTGGTATGGGTATGAAGTGGAGGTCATGAATGACATGATGTGACTTGTAAGCAGTTTTTCAAAACACTTCATCACCACCAGTGTGTGTGCAACAGGCATTGAGGCTGGCCATGGGGGATTTCTTGGGTAGGGGGACTACAGTGGAGGTCTTCAGTCATGATGGAACAGCAGACTGTGTCAGGGACCAGTTGAAGATTTTGGCGAAAATCCCAGCAAGCTGCTCTGCACCGTCTTTCAGCACCCATTGTCAGGATTTGCCCCTGCTCAGTCCTCACCCGCTATGTTTTGCTGTCAGTCTGTCTTTATTGATTTCTTTTTGTCTGCTTTTTTGATCATCTGTTTATTTTGCTTTTCTCAGAGCTTGTTTTCTGTTCATCACACTTCAGCCACATGTTGAGTTCCATTCTGTTTTAGTTTAGTTTCTATCCACTGTTTTTGATTGTTGTTTCATGATTGCTTATGTCACTACTTTGATTTGTCACATTTACCACATTAGTCTGTGCTTGTATTAGTCATGTCAGTTCTGTTCTAGTTTCAGCCTTTGATTTTCTTGTTGCCTTCTTTTTTATTTATGGTTTAGTATTAATCTTTTCTTGTCAAGATTCCATGCATCCTTTGTTCATTAGTTCTTCTCGGCCTATTAGTTTATGGTTATTCGTCATGTCCATGTTGTCACTGCACTCTCTTGTCTACATTCCTCCTCTCTGTACTCTTGTATTCACACCCAGTTCCATTTGTATCACCGTCTTCCTCTGATCACTGCACCCTCTTGTCCTGCACCTGCACCTGCACTTCCTCATCTCTGTTGGCCACACCCCGTTTTGTCTGTCATCTCCTTACCCACTTGTCACTGCACTCTCTTGCTTCACACAGTGTCTCTCATCTTTGTTTGTCCACGCCCTCCTCCTGCCAGCTCACCACACCTGTTTCACATCACTGCCTAATTATCCTCTGTGTATTTAAGCCCTTTGAGTTTTGTGTCCTTCGCTTGTTCGTTGATGTTCTCTGTTCCTTCTGTCTCGCTCATCATAGTCTTCTATACTCACCGTGCTCGACATTGCCTTTTTTCTGGACCTTGTTTTTTGTCTCTGTCCATATAACCCTGTTTGCTGTGTTTTTGAACTCCGCCTGCTTTTGACGACGCCTTTGCCAAACCCCTGCTTGTACCTCTGTCACGCTGACTGCCAATCTGTGTACCGTACCCTCTGCCTGAATTACCGATGAAGTCTTCTTATTCATTATCAGTTTATGAGTCTGCATTGTGCATCCTACCCCCTGCTGTGCCAGCTCCTTTGATTCTTGACACCCATCTGGATATGCCGTTAGGGCCTGTTGCTTTGCGTGGGTTGACACCCCTCAGCCTGCCCCTCACCTCGTGCTCCCCCACCGTGAAGTTGGTCCAGGCTGCTGGCGGCGACGTGGCTGCTCCTGATGCCACAGTCTCTAAGCAAACAAAGAACAGATTGAACTCTTCTGCCAATGCGGCGTCACCTTCAGCAGGTCTGATGCGGGTTTGTAGTTGGTGAAGTGCTTGATCGCCATCCATGCCTGCCTGCTGTTGTTGCTGTCCAGGTGGTCATCGATCCTCCTCCTGAAAACCTCACTCACTCACTCACTCACTCATCTTCAACAACTTACTCCAATGAAGGGTCACAGAGGGTTGGAGTCTATCCCAGCAGTCATAGGGTTTGAGGCGGGGTACACCCTGGACAGGACACCAGTCTGTCGCAGGGCCACATATAGGCAAACAGACACATCCACACCTGCACACACACCTGTTTCCATTTCACCTAACCTGCATGTCTTTGGATGTAGGAGGAAGCCGGAGCACCTGGAGAGAACCCACCCAAACACGGAGAGAACATGCAAACTCCACACAGAAAGGCCATAGCTGGGAAAGGATACCATGACCTTCTTGCTGTGGGGCAACAGTGCTAACCACTAATCCACATTGCTGCCTCATTCATACCAATAAGTCACTAATTTTGCTGATCAATATGTGGTTTTGATCTTCCATCTAGGCTTCTTGGATGTTGAATAAAGGTGTTTTCTGGACAATGGTTTCCTTGACTTAGACCTTTGATCAAACTACTCCAAAATCTAATCACCAGTAGCTATACGGTGCATCTAGAAAGTATTCACAGCGCTTCACTTTTTCCACATTTTGTTTTGTTACAGCCTTATTCCAAAAAGTGGAGTAAATTCATTGTTCCCCTCAAAATTCTACTCACAACATCCCAAGTCTTTTTTTTGGTGACATTTTTGCAAATTTATTAAAAATAAAAAACTCCAAAATCACATGTACATAAGTATTTACACCCTTTGCTCCACACTTTGTTGATGCACCTTTGTCAGCAATTACAGCCTCTAGTCTTCTTGAATATGATACCACAAGCTTGGTGCACCTATCTTTGGGCAGGTTTGTCCATTCCTCTTTACAGCACCTCTCAAGCTCCATCAGGTTGGATGGAGAGCGTCGGTGCACAGACATTTTCAGATCTGTATTATTCATGTAATATTCCAACCAGTTCTGAAAGAAATCCTTCCGGCTGTTTTGGATTCAACTTGTCCACAGACACATAGACACATACATGGCAATGAAAACAATACCCTGCTATTGCAGCACACTGTCAGCAATAGCTGTTATCATCATGTCTTCATATTTTTGTTATATTGAGACAATGTTGACTTGAGCATTCATGTCAGAAAATAAGGAATACATCAGTTCCAGACAATTCCAGCAATGCTCACAATCATCTAGACCTTAATAAAAAAAATAAAAAAATGACACAACTTGCTCACAAAAAGCATTTACACATATTCATGCATAAATTATTGATTTTTTCCTACCCCTTCTGAGAACAACTGAATGAAAAAAGAAGAAATCAGTCCCGGGAATGTTCAAAGATGATGAATAATGCAAGAATGTCAAATTCATATTACAACCACTGACTGTGGGTATCATTTTAAAAATATATTTTATCCTTTGCAGTCCCAGTATAAATGCAATTTACTCTATTTCAAAGCCCTCCTTAAAGCTACAGTGTACAAGATTTAGTGCCATCTTGTGCTGATGGTGCAGTCAGCCATATGCCATCACTGTATACAGTGGGGCCAAAACGTATTTAGTCAGCCCCTGATTGTGCAAGTTCTCCTACTTAGAAGATGAGAGAGGTCTGTAATTTTCAAAAAAACGTGAGACTGGGTTGGGTGTAAACAAGACTCTGATGAATGTCCACGGGTGCGCAACCCTCTGTCATGTAGAAATCAATAACAACACATTGTTTCGAATGCACGTTGATGTACATTGACATTTTTTTAGCGACTGCTATGCTACGTCAAAGGCAATTCTGTGTGTGTCTGATATTGGAGGCAAAAAAACAAACAAACAAACAAACAAAAAACAACATTTGTGTAGTGACTGTCAATAAGAAAGGATTCTCATACCAGTTTCACTTCGATATCTTGAGTGTCATTGAAATAATCACATTGGAGGTCCTAGGATGTTTGAGCCTACCCTCGCGGATATGCAAGTCATGTGGGTATCTTGCTTGTTACTGAAATAATCGTGTAGGAGATAGAACTTTTCAGCCAACCATCATCTATGGAAATGATCGACTTCCCTGCCCCAACATTTTCTCATTATCACAGTCTTGCACTCATTGGTTTTGCAGAGCTTTACCACACCAGAACCATCACTGGTACAGTACATTTCCTCTGCTTTGCTCCTATTGCTAAACACTGCTAGCATTAGCCATGTCATTAGCGTCAGCTGAACTTGTTTTAGATTTTGGACTATTATTATAAAAGCCTGACAGGTAGATCTGAAAGCTGATATTTCCCCACATGTTTTTTCAACAGATAACCAATTTGTTGTTGTGCAGTTCTGAAAACCTGGGCACGTTTATTATTAGCATTAGCTTCTGCGCTGTGAGGAAGATTTCAACTTTGCTCAGCACTTACTGGCTGCACATAGAATGATCAGTGTTGTTCGCAAAGTTCAGTAATTAAACTAAATAATATTCATTGTGGTGCGCCTCCACAATACGTGTCACATTTGTTCACAAGACTGTTATAATGAGACAGATACACAATAATGGAGGAGATGAGCGTAAAAGGTATTTTACAGTGATAATTTGGACTCAACTGGATTGTCAAGGTCGGTCATCTCGGCATTTAACCTGTAGGGGCAGGTTTTGTCGGTGAACACGACAAACTCAATACAAATATGCGTGATTTGGTCATTTTTCAAAGGTGTCAGACTCATTAATAAAGTCAATTTAATGTACAAATATTAATTTCACGTCAGCTTAGTGTATAAATCCCATCGTTCCAGGAAATGAGAGCTGTCAGCTGGCTGATAGAAGCAAGTTAGAGACAAAAGCAAACCGGGTGATTTCAATAAAACAACATACAGACCGAATGAGTTTTCACCGAGCAGCCAGTCACTGAAGTGACGTGGCACCGATCTCGAGAACTGATATTTGTTGTGTTGATAAAAAAGTGTGTAAAGTTGAGGTTGACTGCAGATCGTGTGATCTATACCTGTAAAGCCTGTTAACTGTTAAATCAGTTAAATATTGATGTAATCAGTTAATGCAGTCACTGGTTTAATAAATGACTGAGGCAGCCTGTTTGCTGTTCAGGCTTTCAGCCAGGTAGTCTGAGTGCCTGCTGCTGCTGCATGAAGCCGTGACGCCTTTACGCATTGCAGCAGTACACGCCTCTCTGTGCGGGGGACCTCAGAGGTCCTCTATGGGTTGATGGACAGACACACAATTACAAGCATCCTCTCTCCCTCCCTCCCATGAGACCTCTGAGTGCAGCAGGCCTGATGGACAGCAGATGAATATCCAAAGCTAACAAATCCTCCCACCTGACATTACAGAACAGAAAAGCCTGACAGAGGTCACTGTGCCTTTCCCACAGACGAATATGACCCACTGCAGTTCACATATTGGTGACGATGCCTAAAAGCATGAGGAGCTGAAAAGAGGGATATGCTGAAAAATCATGAATAGTGCATTAGTATTTTAATTCTTTAAAATCAGAGATGCCCAGTTAAGAGCACAGTTGCACTCTTTGATATATTACACAGAAAAAAAATAAATAATATATATATATATATATATATATATATATATATATATATATATATATATATATATATATAATATATATATATATATATATATATATATGTATATAAATGCAACACTTTTGTTTTTGCCCCATTTTTCATTTCTCAAAGATATCAGGTTCGATCATCAGGAATGGTTGGACACAAATGCAAAACTAAGACAAGCAGCACTGTGGTTCAAAAAGTGAGGTATCAAGCAGAGGTCGGTACAAGTGAAGGCAGTCCAAAACAAGCAGCAGTACAAAAAAAATCAGGCAGATGCGGAGTCAGGTACACAGTCAGGTGATCAAAAAAATGATGAGGCAAGCAGGACGAGGAAAAAAACACATGAACAGAGCTGGAAAGAAGACACAAGGCGCATT
This sequence comes from Thalassophryne amazonica, assembly GCF_902500255.1. Classification (NCBI taxonomy): domain Eukaryota; kingdom Metazoa; phylum Chordata; class Actinopteri; order Batrachoidiformes; family Batrachoididae; genus Thalassophryne; species Thalassophryne amazonica. The sequence goes on from NC_047117.1 coordinate 51,800,215, forward strand.
GATCTGGCGACTAAATAGTGAAACCTGTGAGCCTTAAATACACCCAGGTGATGAGCTACAAATTAGGAACAGGTGGGCGTGGAAAGCACCAGAACAAGGGTGTGGCCAGACAGAGTGAAACGCCTACCACCAAACACCAAGGGGAAGACAAGAGAGAAAGGGACAGAGAAAACCCAAGCAGAGAAAGACCAGCAAGATAATTAACAAACAGAAAAACTAACCAGACACAATAACCAGCAGAGCAAAACAGTTCAAACAAGAAACAAAAATCCAAAACCTGACAGGAGCACCAAAATAATGTAATGAATTTAAATGTAACTATTTTAATCGAGCCTCATATGTGTTATTGGCCTCACGCTGGGGACCAAAAGAATGTAGTGCAATTAAATCACTTAATTTAATAATTTGGAATGAATGGCACCTCACATGGATAGCACCAAAAATATGTAATGAATTGAAGGAATAATTATTTTTGTAATGCCTCACATGGGCAGACCAGAAATGTAAGGAAATTTAAATAGTACGTTTTATTAATCTTTAATATTGAAGGGTCCTCTTTGGAGGGATCCAGTTTAAGTCACACCACATTAATAAAGCATTATTTAATTAGAATTATATCTAATTAAACCTCAGGGCACCACCTATTTAAAACATGGGTACTTTAACTTAAACAACCATTAATTAATCAATGTCAAATTAATTAATCAGTCTCAGATCTGAAAGTAGCAAATCCTACAGTACGCCTGACCAAGAGTTTCCATCTGAACACATAATGAACCACAGCAGAAATATTTACATTTTATTTACAAATATACAAGAAAATAAACAGTTACTGGCATTTTGAGCAGAGAGTGATTAAATCATTTCATTTATGGACACATTTTTTGTTTCTCATGAGATGTTGAGCAGTGGAATAAACTTAAGGAATTAAGTGAATAAATCTGATTTGAATTTAGTGATGAATTTTGAAGCCAAATATGAACAAATATGTGAATGTTTTAAAGACACTTTGCAACCAGTAACAACAAAGCGTTTGTTGAACCTTTAACGGGGTCACTTAGCCGATCCTTGAAAAGGTGGTTTTGACCCTTTCGGCGTTGGTCGTTGATGGGTTTGGTTCCGCCTTTGCACCTTGAGCCGGTGATCCCAAGGCTTCAGTGTTGGCTGGTTTTACCGACAGGATGGCTGATGCTTTGAGGGTCTTCGTTGCAGCTTGCTTGACCCAAGAGGTGAAGGCATTTATTGAAAATGGTTTCTGGTAGCTTTAAAAAGGTTGTTGGTACCAAATTGAAAGTCTTTGTGAATTTAGAAAAAGTTGAAAGAGCAGCGTTGTAAATTACAAAAAGGAAAAGTTGCTTTTCTGTAAATTCTGTTATGGTTCGGGCGTGAGTGGAGACGAACCCAGAAGCAGAGAGCAGCAAGTGAGCGGTAATAAAGGATTTATTGAACAGAATATATATATATATATATATATATACACACAAGGCAGCCTAGTTGAGTGAAGACCAGCCCGCTGAGCGGAGGAATCAGGGAGTCCGCAAACCAAAACGGCTTCAGTCCCAGCAGATGGATCCGGAGCCATGTGGCTGCCCCAAGCTGTCGACGAGGCTGGAGAGAGAGACACAGATGGTGAGTGCTGAGTCAGTCACTTCCAGAAGCGGTTCACATAGTCAGTCAGGGACAACTATCACAGCTGGTCCAGATATGCAGGCAGTTAGACAGAATGAATCAGTTCAGTTTCTTCTAGTCGTTCTTATCAGGAAAAGTTCACAGTTCAGTTCGTGTGATTATTCAAGGCAGTGTTCAGTGAGCAGTGGCTCATATGAGCAAAAGGAGAGCAAACTGATGTGGAGCTGATGTGGAACGTGTGAGCTCCATCACCTGCTGCAGGAAAGTCTTGGTTTGCTTCAGCAACAAGCTGCGACTTTCAGGCTGGTGTGTGGAAACACCAAGAGCAAAAAAAAAAAAAAAAAAAAAAAAAAAAATTGTTGAACAAGAGAAAAATGACCAGTCTTACCATGGAAGGTTTTCAGAGTTTCTGGTGAAGATAAAGTGAAGAGCCAGGGTTTATATGCAGAGACTGATGAGATGAGAGGCAGGTGTGTTGATCAGCTTGAGGCGTGCCACCTGTGCAGGGAGAGAGAGACAGGAGCAGCAGCAGCAGGAACAGGCAGCCCACAACAGTACCCCCCCTCAATGGGAGCCCCCAGGCGACCTACCATGACGATTAGGATGGTCCCGGTAGAAGTCCTGGATGAGGGAACGGTCCAGGATAAGGCCCCGCTTGACCCAGGAGCATTCTTCAGGTCCATAGCCCTCCCAGTCCACCAGATACTGGAAACCACGCCCCCGACGACAGACATCCAGTATCTTCCTGACGGTCCAAGCTGGCTGACTGTCCACAATCCGGGCAGGAGGAGGCGGAGGAGCAGGAGGGCATAAAGGGCTGGTGTGCATCGGCTTCAACCAGGAAACATGAAAGACCGGGTGGATCCACAGAGAACGGGGTAGCCGGAACTGAACGGCGGACAGATTGACCACCCGGTCAACAACAAACGGCCCAATATATCTAGGTAACAACTTGAGAGAATCCATCTGGAGCGGAATGTCCCGTGAAGAAAGCCACACCTCCTGCCTGGGCTGATAGTCGGGGGTGGGGGTCTGGTGGCGGTCAGCATGGCTCCGAGTCCGGGTCCTGGTCCTCAGCAGGGCAGAATGGACGGCCTTCCACACCCAACGGCACCGTCTGAGGTGAAGTTGGACCGATGGGACGGATATTTCAGCTTCCTGGGATGGAAATAGCGGAGGTTGGTAGCCTAGGGAGGCTTTGAAAGGGGAGAGTCTGGTGGCTGAGGAGACTTGGGAGTTGTGTGCATATTCCACCCAGAGAAGATGGTGACTCCAGTCTGTGGGGTGTGAGGTTGAGACACACCGGAGGGTAGATTCGAGGTCCTGGTTAGCCCATTCTGCCTGCCCGTTGGTTATGGATGGAACCCGGATGAGAGGCTGACCTAGGCCCCGAGAGCAGAACAGAAGCTTTGCCACACTTGCGAAGTGAACCGGGGCCCTCGGTCAGACACAATGTCCTGGGGGATGCCATGCAGCCGGACCACATGGAGGACCAGGAGTTCGGTGGACTCCTGGGCAGATGGAATCTTCTGCAGGGGCACAAAGTGGGCTGCCTTGGAGAACCGATCCATCGACTGTGAGGATGACTGTGTTACCCTGGGATGGAGGAAGTCCAGTGACAAAATCCAGTCCGATATGCGACCACGGTCGTCTGGGAACAGGAAGTGGTTATAGATGTCCAGCGGGAGGTTGATGGGAAGTCTTGCCCCGGGCACAGACTGAACACGCTTGAACAAACTCCCTAACATCCGCTTGGGCCGTAGGCCACCAAAAAGGGCAACACAGGAGTTCCAGGGTGCGATTGACCCTGGGGTGGCAGGATAGCTTGGAAGTGTGACAGAATTGTAAAACTTGAGATCTAACTTCGGGGGGCACAAAAAGCCGACCGGGCGGCCCTCTCCCAGGATCAGGATGATGGGTGAGGTCTTCCTGGATGGTTCACTCGACATCCCAGGTGAGCGCCCCCACAATCATGGATCGGGGAAGGATGGTTTCTGGAGGATCCTGCGATTCCTTTGGAGATGCGTTCTGACGGGATAGAGCATCTGACTTGATGTTCTTGCTGCCTGGTCAGTATGAAATGGTAAAGTTGACTCTACCAAAAAATAGCAACCACCTGGCTTGCCGGGGGTTCAATTGCCTGGCAGACTGAATGTACTCCAGGTTGCGATGGTCTGTCCAGATGATGAACGGGACTGCAGCTCCCTCCAGCCAATGTCTCCACTCTGCAAGTGCCTCCCTAACTGCCAGGAGTTCCCGGGTACCCACGTCATAGTTCTTCTCGGCTGGGGACAGCCGCCGTGAGAAGTACGTGCAAGGGTGGATGCGGTTATCGCCCTCTGATCTCTGGGACAGGACCGCACCTATCCCAGAGTCAGAGGCATCCACCTCCACAATGAGCTGACAATCCGGGTCCGGCCGGATAGGTGCGAGGCAAACCGGTCCTTGAGCTAAGCAAACGCGGAATCTGCCTGTGGTGTCCACTGAAAGGGGCTTTTGGAGGAAGTAAGTGCAGTGAGGGGAGCTGCTACCTGGCTGAACCCGCGGATGAAACGACGGTAGAAGTTAGCGAACCCGAGAATCTGTTGTAACTGTTTAACTGTGGATGGAACTGGCAAGTCTGTGACTGCCTTAACCTTAGCAGGATCGGGTTTGACCTGATTGTGGGATATGATGAGGCCTAAAAAGGAGACAGTCTCGAGATGGAACCCGCATTTCTCAGCTTTGACAAACAAGCGGTTCTCCAACAGCCATTGGAGTACCAGGTGAACGTGCTCGGTATGAGTCTGGGAATCCGGGGAGAAAATCAATATGTCCTTGAGGTAGACGAAGACGAACCGGTTGAGATAGTCATGCAGCACATCGTTTACGAGTGCCTGGAACGTGGCTGGTGCATTGGTCAACCTGAAGGGCATGACCAGGTACTCAAAGTGTCCCATGGGAGTGTTAAAAGCGGTCTTCCACTCATCCCCTTCCCGGACACACACCAGGTGGTAGGCGTTACGGAGGTCCAATTTGGTAAATTTGGTCGCCCCATGCAAAGAGCTAAACGCCGAATCGAGGACGGGTAATTAATGCCTCTTGCGTCAGTGGTCTCAGATCACTCACTTATTAAGTTTACAGTCTCATTCCCGTGTTTACTGTAACAAGAACCTTATTTATCATCGCAGAGACACATCAACTCTTCAACTACAATTAAACTTGGAGCCAGACTGCCTGATATCTAAGCATCACTTTCGGAAAATTATTATTCATTAGATCAGGAGTGGGCAACTTGTTCCAGAAAGGGCCAAGAGGGTGCAGGTTTTCTTTGCAGCCACTGACTCCACCAGGTGATTTCACTGATTAATATGACTTTGAGCAGATAGAATCAGTTAATCAGTGAAATCACCTGGTGGAGTCAGTGGCTGCAAAGAAAACCTGCACCCTCTTGGCCCTTTCTGGAGCAAGTTGCCCACCCCTGCATTAGATAGTCTAGTGGACAGCTTAAACTCAGAGCTCACAATCACAGTTGACATGATTGCTCCATCTACATTAAAACTGCCCTCAACCCCCAAAAAACACACTCACCTTTGTTCAATGATTACTTATGTGGCCTCAAGGATAAGTATAGCGGTCTAGAATGAAAATGGCATAGTTCAACACAAGAAATATTCTACCTCACATGGTGTGATGCTATTCTCGACTAAGCATGTACTCCTGGCTACAAAGCGGGCCAACTACTCTGATTTAATTAACAAACACAAGCATAATTCAAAGTTCCTGTTCAACATGGTGTCAACACTTGGACAATGGACAACCACCTGTAAGTCGCTCTCCATTTACAGCCCAAGATTTCTTAGATTACTTTGAGAAGAAAATAGAAGACATTAGGTTAAATATATCCCAACATGCCTTAATCCCAGCATTCCTTAGGCCGGCCACTGCACCCTGTTATCGAGATGGGTGCCATCATTGATACATTACTTAGATTGACAGAATTTGATATTATTTCACGTGAGCGTGCTGAACTTGTAATGTCTGCTAAAAGCACAACCTGTGGCCCACTGGGTATACTGTGTTGGAAATTAATAATGTGTTGCGAGTCTTGGGATCTGTTCCTACAACCCCAATTCCAATGAAGTTGGGGCGTTGTGTGAAATGTAAAGAAAAACAGAATACAATGATTTGCAAATCCTCTTCAACCTATATTCAATTGAATACACCACAAAGACCATATATTTAATGTTCAAACTGATAGACTTTTTTGTTTTTGTACAAATATTTGCTCATTTTGAAATGGATGCCTGCAACACGTTTCAAAAAAGATGGGGCAGGGGCAACAAAAGAGTGGGAAAGTTGATAAATGCTCAAAGAACACCTGTTTGGAACATTCCACAGGTGAACAGGTTAATTGGAAACAGGTGAGTGTCATGATTGGGTATAAAGGGAGCATCCCCAAAAGGCTCAGCTGTTCACAAGCAAAGATGGGGTGAGGATCACCACTTTGTGAACAACTGCGTGAAAAAATAGTACAACAATTTAAGAACAATGTTTCTCAACATTCACTTGCAAGGAATTTAGGGATTCCATCATCCACAGTCCATAATATAATCAGAAGATTCAAAGAATCTGGAGAACTTTCTATACATAAGCGGCAAGGCCGAAAACCAACATTGAATGCCTGTGACCTTTGATCCCTCAGGTGGCACTGCATTAAAAACTGACATCATTGTGTAAAGGATCTTACCGCATGGGCTAAGGAACACTTCAGAAAACCATTGTCAGTTAACACAGTTCGCTGCTACATCTGCAAGTGCAAGTTAAAACTCTACCATGCAAAGTGAAAGCCATACATCAACAACATCCAGAAACGCCGCCGCCTTCTCTGGGCCCAAGCTTATTTGAAATGGACAGACGCAAAGTGGAAAAGTGTGCTGTGGTCTGATGAGTGGATGGAAATCGTGAACGTTGTGTCCTCCACACAAAAAAGGAAAAAGACCATCCAGATTGTTACCAGCACAATATTCAAAAGCCAGCATCTGTGATGGTATGGGGGTGTGTTAGTGCCCATGGCATGGGCAACTTACACATCTATGATGGCACCATCAATGCTGAAAGGTCCATCCAGGTTTTGGAGCAACACATACTGCCATCCAAACAACGTCTTTTTCAGGGACACCCCTGCTTATTTCAGCAAGACAATGCCAAGCCACATTCTGCATGTGTTACAACAGCGTGGCTTTGTAGTAAAACAGTGCGGGTACTAGACTGGCCTGCCTGCAGTCCAGACCTGTTGCCTATTGAAAATGTGTGGCGCATTATGAAGCGCAAAATACGACAATGGAGATCTTGGACTGTTGAACAACTGAAGTCATACATCAAGCAACAATGGGAAAGAATTCCACCTACAAAGCTTCAACAATTAGTGTCCTCATTTCCCAAACGCTTATTGAGTGTTGTTAGAAGGAAAGGTGATGTAACACAGTGGTAAACATACCACTGTCCCAACTTTTATGAAACGTGTTGCAGGCATCCATTTCAAAATGAGCAAATATTTGCACAACAACAATAAAGTTTATCAGTTTGAACATTAAATATCTTGTTTTTGTGGTGTATACAGGTTGAAGAGGATTTGCAAATCATTGTATTTTGTTTTTATTTACATTTTACACAACATCCCAACTTCATTGGATTTGGGGTTGTAAATGTTTCAAATCTGCAGTGATTAAACCATTACTTAAGAAATCTAATCTTGACCCTAGTGTACTGAAAAAGTATAGGCAGATATCAAACCAATCATTTTATTCTAAAAAATTGGGTAAAAAGTGGTTTCACAGAAGCTCGTGGACTACCTTACTGAGAATAATCTCTTTGAGCCACTGCAAGTCTGCATTTAGAATCTATTATTCCACAGAGACAGCTCTTACTAAAGTGGTAAATAATCTTGTGTTTGCAATGAACTCAGACCCCAGTGTGGTTCTGGTGCTGTTAGATCTTAGCACTGTGTTTGATACAGTGGATCACTTTATTCTACTTGATAGGTTGGAGAATCATTTTTGGATTACTGGGAATGTCCTTGCATCGTTACATCATACCTAACCGGTCTTTTGCAACAACACTACCTCTAACCCTTATGACATGAAATACAGGGTTCCACAGGGGTCCATCTTAGGCCCCCTGCTTTTCTCCCTATATATCTTTGGACGTCATAATATACACCATAAATGGCACTGCATATCATCTCCAAAACATCATACTGAGAGTGAAATTTGGCGGTGGAACATCATGGTGTGGGGCGGTTTTTCAGCATACGGCACTGGCAAACGTCATATTGAAGGAAGGAAGGATGAATGGAAAAATGTACAGAGACATTCTTGATAAAAAAAAAAATTATCAGGATGATGAAAATGAAATGAGGGTGGACATTTCAGCAAGTTGATTATCCCAAACACACAGCCAAGGAAACTCTAGCATCTTAATATTCGTTCTTTGAAACCAATTGAAGATATATGGAAATAACTGAAGATCAGCGTTCATAGAGGAGGTCCACGGCACCTTCAGGAATTGTGTGGAAGAATGGCCACACCTGAGCAATGCATGTGACTGGTTTCTCCATACAGCTTCAAGATGCTGTCACTACCAACTTTTGTACAAAGTATTAAAAAATATTTAAGTAAACGTGATCAATACCTTTCCCCTGTGTCATTCCATTTTATTACACATACAGTAGTGTTCAGAATAATAGTAGTGCTATGTGACTAAAAAGATTAATCCAGGTTTTGAGTATATTTCTTATTGTTACATGGGAAACAAGGTACCAGTAGATTCAGTAGATTCTCACAAATCCAACAAGACCAAGCATTCATGATATGCACACTCTTAAGGCTTTCAAATTGGTCTATTAGTTAAAAAAGTAGAAAAGGGGGTGTTCACAATAATAGTAGCATCTGCTGTTGACACTACAAACTCAAAACTATTATGTTCAAACTGCTTTTTTAGCAATCCTGTGAATCACTAAACTAGTATTTAGTTGTATAACCACAGTTTTTCATGATTTCTTCACATCTGTGAGGCATTAATTTTGTTGGTTTGGAACCAAGATTTTGCTGGTTTACTAGTGTGCTTGGGGTCATTGTCTTGTTGAAACACCCATTTCAAGGGCATGTCCTCTTCAGCATAAGGCAACATGACCTCTTCAAGTATTTTGACATATCCAAACTGATCCATGATACCTGGTATGCGATATATAGATATATACTCTCATCAGTCCAGAAAATATTCCTTCATTTCTCTTTAGGCCAGTTCATGTGTTCTTTGGCAAATTGTAACCTCTTCTGCACGTCTTTTATTTAACAGAGGGACTTTGCGGGGGATTCTTGCAAATAAATTAGCTTCACACAGGCGTCTCTAACTGTCACAGCACAGGTAACTCCAGACTGTCTTTGATCATCCTGGAGCTGATCAATGGGTGAGCGTTTGCCATTCTGGTTATTCTTCTATCCATTTTGATGGTTGTTTACCGTTTTCTTCCACACGTCTCTGGTTTTCTTGTCCATTTTAAAGCATTGGAGATCATTGTAGATCAGGGGTGGCCAACTTGTTCCAGAAAGGGCCAAGAGGGTGCAGGTTTTCTTTGCAGCCACTGATTAACTGATTCCATCTGCTCAAAGTGATATTAATCAGTGAAATCAGCTGGTGGAGTCAGTGGCTGCAAAGAAAACCTGCACCCTCTTGGCCCTTTCTGGAACAAGTTGCCTACCCCTGTTGTAGATGAACAGGGGTAATTTTTGGTCCTATGTTGTCCTTTGACCTCCAGATTAGGGACATTACCATTATGAGGACTGCTTTCTTTCATTTAAGAAATATAGCAAAGATTCGTCCCATCCTGTCTATGGCTGATGCTGAGACTCTGATTCATGCGTTTGTCTCTTCTAGATTGGACTATTGTAATGCTTTGTTTTCTGGTTTACCACAGTCCAGCATCAGGGGTCTTCAGCTGGTTCAAAATGCTGTTGCCAGACTTCTGACGTGAAGCAGAAGATTTGATCATATTACGCCGGTTCTGGAATCCCTTCACTGGCTTCCGGTCTCCTTGAGATCAGATTTTAAGGTATTACTATTGGCCTATAAAATTGTTCACGGACTGGCACCCCCCTATCTGGCCGGCCTGGTTGAGTCCTATTTGCCGGCAAGGGCTCTGCGTTCACAGGGTGCAGGACTATTGTGTGTCCCGAGGGTGAAGAAAAGGTCAGCGGGTTACAGAGCTTTTTATCACCACGCTCCAGCTCTGTGGAATGATCTTCCTCCACAAATACGACAGTCAGACTCTGTGGAGACTTTTAAAGCCAGGTTGAAGACACATCTCTTCTCCCTGTTTTATCATTAGTATTTTATTGTGTGTCTTTTTTTATACGTTTTATTTATTTTACTTCTTTTAATTTTTTATGGTTACATTTTTTATTGTATTTTAATCTTATTTCATGTTCTTCTGCTTTTAAATGCTTGTGAAGCGCCTTGAGGCGATTACTCGTGATTTGGCGCTATATAAATTAATAAATTATTATTATTATTATATTATGAACAGCCTATAATTTTTTGCACCTGCGTATAAGTTTTCCCCTCTCAAATCAACTTTTTAATCAAACTACGCTGTTCTTCTGAACAATGTCTTGAACGTCCCATTTTCCTCAGGCTTTCAAAGATAAAAACATGTTCAACAGGTGCTGGCTTCATCCTTAAATAGGGGACACCTGATTCACACCTGTTTGTTCCACAAAATTGACAAACTCACTGACCGAATGCCACACTACTATTATTGTGAACACCCCCTTTTCTACTTTTTTTTTACTAATAGCCCAATTTCATAGCCTTAGAGTGTGCATATCATGAATGCTTGGTCTTGTTGGATTTGTGAGAATCTACTGAACCTACTGGTACCTTGTTTCCCATGTAACAATAAGAAATATACTCAATACCTGGATTAATCTTTTTAGTCAAATAGCACTACTATTATTCTGAACACTACTGTAGCTTAATTTCTGTAGACATTTTTTTTCTTTGCGCCTGTAGATTACTTGGGTTGTTACCAACATCTGGTGAAAATTTAATGTCAATAACACCTTTAGAATTATATTTACTGAGAAAAATGGTGACATGTTCAATCTGCTGTAAAACTTGCTGTCAGGTTTTATTGACATGCTTTTCACATTGTTTCATCACATTTCCATGGCAATTTTTTTTTAAATTAAACCAATTTCATCCCATTGAGATCGAGACCTCTTTTGCAACATAGCTGGACAATTATAAAGTTTCCAATTCACTTAACCCGCATGTCTTTAAATGTGGGAGGAAAACAGAGCACCCGGAGGAAACCCACGCAAACAAGGGTAGAACATGCAAAATCCACACAGAAAGCCCACAAGTGGGAATTGATCCCATGACCTTCTTGCTGTGAGGCAGCAGTGCTCACCACTAAGTCATTTACACCATTTTGGAATAAGGCTGTATCATAACAAAATGTAGAAAAGTGAAGCTCTGTCAATTTCTGGATGTACTGTATATGTATGTATGTATGCATTTTTTTTTTCCTTGCGCCTGCAGTTTTTTAATTTAAAAACTGCTGTCGTTCATTTTCATTACAGGTGTGTCTTAAAGTTTGATATCAAACTTTAAGACACACCTGTAATGAAAATGAACGACAGAAGAAGTTTTGAAATTCTATGATATGAGATATGGGATTAAGAGTAAAAGTTACAAACCAAGAGAGAATAAATCACACAGATGGAACAAAACCACATTCAGTGTGTGTGAGTCTGTCTGTCTGTGTTAGACCAAGACAGCTGATGCTGATGTTGCTTCAAACTGTTTCTAGGCTATACAAGAGGTGACGGATGTTTCCACCTGACTGTTGACTGCATGCGGCTTCCTGCATTCTGATTAATTGATGAGAAATGCAGACGTAGCAGACCTTTGTGGTCCCTCTGTGCTTTCTCACCATGTGCAAAGCGTGGCAGTGATAGTGTCTTTGGAAAAATAAAAGACATTTAACTCCCTGCAGGGGAAGAAGAACTTATTTAGAAGGTAAATGACCTCAGAAAATAGGGTTAGACTCTACCAACCGTTCTCAAAGTGGGTTCTGAAATCACCAAACTTGACACCCTCCAGTCCCTGACTTTAAATGCTGTCCATAAGAATCACAAACAGACTTGGTGACAAGGGGCTGCCCTAGTGGAGTTTAACACCCACCAGAAACAGGTATGACGAGAATGTGAGAATGCTGAGAATATGGACACAGCTCCTACTTTGGATTGCGCATTGCGGTGGACCCTGTACTCGACACTGCCACCGCACCCCCAAAGACACCTCAGGGTCCTTTTGCTAGTCAATAAAACACATGTACACTGGTTGAGCATACACCTAAACCCCCCACTAATATCGGTGTGAGCGGGACCACATTCCACGACCTGCACAGAACCACAGACCTGCAACTACAGACCTGCAAGCACCTACAGATGCTTAAAACTAAGAGTGATGAGACTGATTTTAGGAAAATGACAAACCTAGCGCTGTGATTGAAAAAAGAACTACAGAAAGCAACACTAATAGGGAAAAGATGCAAAGGTCTCTTCATGGTTAGCTTCATGGTTCACACAAAAACTTGGTGGAACTGTCTTAAAACCAATAAAATGCCTTTAATGGCTTGGTATGGTCATATACTAAGATGTTACAACAAACACACTCCAACAACTTTCAACTTCAAGCTTTCTTCAGGGAGTCAAACAACAAACACACCCAAAGGACCTTTTATAGTCGTGTTCCACCAAGAGGAATCTCCCACGTGGAGTTATAGCCCAGGAAGGGTGTGGGTATGGTTGGGAACAAGGGCGGAAGATTCCAATTGGTGGAACACGACTATAAAAGGGCATGTTTTAGTGTCAGTTCTATTTACTCCCTGAAGAGTGTTTGGGCAGTGTAGTTGAAACAAAAAAATGGGAAAATGTTGTTGTGGAGGTTGGTGTGGTGATGGTGAGATGAAGCCTGTCAAGGCTTCCGAAACGGCTTTACCAAAAGTCTTTAACAGCTCATTGTACACTACTGAAATCCTGTGGTCACATTTGATTTATAGCACAAACCTGGAGGCTGCACAGTGAATTTCATTGGACTGTAGTCGTCAGCAGTCTCATCATCATCGTTGACAACATTGATAGATTTAATGTGCATTAAATAAAAGTGTTTGCCTTTTTTTCCAATAAAAATTAGTGATTGACTGGGGAGTGATGATGTTTGTGTTGGGCAAATGAGAGAGGATGGCTTTATTGATTTTATTGTTTGTTTGTTTTATCAATTCTGAAATAACATTTCACAGTGTTGGAGCTAAGGTGATTTTCTGTTTTTTTAATTGTTTTGATTTTTCTGTAATGAGAATTATTGTGGTTGAAGGCAGGCTGTTACTTTGTTGAGCTTCATGATGATTCTTCAAAATACTCATAATAACAGTACACATAATATTACACATAATAACAGGCTCCATCAGACACAACGCACCCATCTGACACTCAACAATGAAAGAGGATTATAGTCTGGAAAGGAAGTGTTTATTTTTTTTTTATAAAAAAATCCTTTGTAATTAACTGGGAGATTCATTAGAGTCAAAATCTTTACTTTAAAAAATGATGCTGTCAATTCAGGACTGGCAGAATCACAACACAAAATTAAACAGTCTTGTGTAATTTCACCAAGAGTAGTTTTCTTTGACTATGTGATATACTGAAAAATGACACTGGTCTACACTGTAAAAAAAAGTCTATGAAATTAACAGGAAAATCCTGTAAAATCACGACATAAGAAAACTGTGAAATGAAAAACAATGCCGTGTTTAACTGACAACAATAATTTGTAAAGTGTGGAACGAAACTGAACTGTGAATCCAGCAGTACAAATATGTTAAAATAATCATATACCATTGTAGAATGTACAAACGACAGTAGTTTAAACACAGAAAAAAAACGTATTGTTTTTTTCTGTTAATTTGAATTTTACTGTTGTTTTAGACTTTACAGATAAGAATTTTCACAAATACATTGAAATACTGCAAATTAAGGGTTTGAAGAGATGCTGTGTCTGTTTAAACTACATTTTGAGGATATTTAAACATAAGGTAACCCTTGTGCAGAGATTTTATCTTCTAAACAGACAATTAATAGCTTATGTGTTCCATATATTTGCATTGTAATTATTAAAATGCAATTATTAAAATTTGCATGGATAGCAGGATTGGTGGCCAAGTGGTTAGTGCAAGTGGTTTCATTGCCGAAGGTTCCTGGTTCAAACCCCACCCCTGCCACATTTCTCCATGTAATGTGACATTTTGTCAGGAAAAACGTGTGCAAAACTTGTGCCAAAACAACATGCAGACCCACCTTGAATCTGCTGTGGTAACCCTGAGTGAAAACAAGGGAGCAGCCGAAGGAACTTAGTGTAAGTGTAAATTTACAGGGGAAAATGCTTTAATAGCGTGGCCGTGCTAATTCAACAGGAAAGGATCATTAAAATTACAGTTTGAAAATGTTGTGGTTTTTTTTTTTGTAAATGATATGTTTAAACTGTAAAATTTTACATATTTTATATAAAACCATTTATATATTCACTGTAATTTTTACAGAATTCCCCTGGCAACCACAGCTGCCAGAATTTTTCTGTAAAAACAACAGAATTGTTTTTACAGTGTAGTCACAGGCTTCACTTGAACATTCCCCCTCTGCTGACACAGGCCTCAGGACTTTGGTATCAAGAGTAACATCATTTGGTGATGGCAGAGAAAAGTGGTGGTGTGGCAGGTGTAGGTTCGGAGAAATCCTAGCAAGTAGTGCAATCAAAGGAAAGGGGTAAGAAGAGGTAAAGGATGACCTTCTGAGGTCAATGAGGCTCGTCAGCTGAAGCTAAACCCAGTAACAGTTTTGTCTTTCCAAGCAGCTCTCAGTTCCAAAGGCTGTACATAGATACATTTCCGATGGACAGGAAGTCATTGAAAGCCTTGATCTTTGTCCCGAGCCATGGCAATTGTAAATCCAGGGACTACAATTCCTGACTCAAATACGTTGCCATTAAAAAACACTAATCAGCAAATTTTCTGAGGAAACCACAATACTATTCTTGAGAAATGCAATACTCTCTCTCTCTCCTCCCTCTCTCTCTCTCTCTCTCTCTCTCTCTCTCTCTCCCCTCTCTCTCTCTGTGCAGACTGACACAAGCAGAATGTCTGCACACTGAGAGCTGCATTCTGGGGGAACAGCAGAGAGAGAGAATCCCTGCTTTCAGACATACAACTTGATTTTTCTTTCTCCCACTGAAGGAGTCAAAGCAGGGGGTGTGTGTAACACTGCTGCAAGTGTGTTTTTTCTTTGGAGGCATAAAGACTGACTGACTGGAGGATCAGAACGAGGTAAATAATGATAATAATAATAATAATAATAATAATTAAAAATGCCTGATCAGCCAAAGGCAGGATGAATGTTGCTGGTGTGTGGGACGGGATGCTCAGATGTTTTGTGCACTTGCTGAAGGATGTGGATGTTTCCATGTAGCTGACTGTGGATTTCTATGGGTGCATATATACGATCGGAGTTCGCTACTGTCAGTGTGTGTGCACATTCTGCACCAGAGGAAGTGTAATTTACAATCAGTGCACGAGTTCATGTGAGCCTGAAGTGATGCTGCTGCAGATTGTGATGAACAGAAAGAAAACCAAGAAGGAAATGAAAAAAAAAAAAAAAAACCTCAGTGCTGCAATCACTGGAATGTGACCCAGAGACAAACCTGCAGGTGTTTCAGAGCCTCTGCTACACAGAATGCAGCATATTGTTATTTTAGAATGGGTGCGGGAGAAGGGGGGCGGCGGGGGAAGGGGGTGATTGGAGGGAGTGATGATGGGATGGACCCATACGCAAATCAAAACTTGAGTTACACTGTAAAGATTGAAGGGTTACCGGTTTTCAGCGCACTTGGGAGTAAATTTAAGTCGTCTTTGGCAAACTTCTGAGTAATCCAGCCCCCCCCCATTCACTCAAACATCACTTGGCTCCTCCCAGTAACTTGCAGCACCTTACTCTAACATACCATATGCATAATTTATGATGCATGAGAATAGTTTAATTGTTCCCTTTTCTTTTCAGACACTTATGCCAATATCTTCAAGCAATGTGAAGTATTAATGTTATTTTAATAATTCTACATTATGAGAACAATAATTACTGTCATCATTATGTGGAATTACAGCTGATTGTGCCCTCTGTAAGAAATGACTGGCTATGCCACTGTGTGGTTTGCTTAAATTTAAGTCAAAGTGTAATGAGATTTTATAAACCTGATTTTGACTCAAATACTCCAAAATATCAAGCGTTGTAAAGTACTTTCTCCTGAACACTATTGCTGCAGGTGAGTTCCTGCTGAGCCATGCATTCCATCTCAGTGTTTCTTGTCAGCATCCTCTGATAGGATGCATTATTTATACTGGGTCACTACCCCAGCTACAAATGGACATCGACTTCAGATGGATATAATATGCAACATCCCATTTGAAGGTAGTCTTACGCACCTATCCGATGCAGCAATCAGATTTAAGCTCTTTGCACTGGAGCCTGACCGATATGGATTTTTTTGCAAAGATTCCTAACATTTCTTTATCAAACACTCATGACAAGCAAATTTAACTAAGGTTTGATGTTTTACAGTGTAAACATGAACTTTATTATAACAAGTGAGCCCCTTCAGCTTCTCCCCTTTTCATTCGGGGTCACTTCAGATCCGAGGTGGACCTGCATCTTGATTTGGCACAGGTTTTAAGCAGTGTGCCCTACCAGATGACAATGGGCACAGGTGGGCTGATACATGAACTTTATCATAAATAACTATAAATATAACTAACAACCAAGCAACATCGTAACTGCCATCATGCTGCCTTCACTCAGATTGGCAGTCGGTTTGTCACATCGCTCAGCATTGCCATAAAATAGACTTCTTGTCTATTTTCACCCCGCCCAGCTGGCAAAATGCCAAACACTTGTCTCGTGGCAGTAAAACACCCTCTCTGATTGAAAATGCATGGTAGCGGCCTCTGCCTCTAGTAATGACTAGGGGTGATGGGGATCCAGGCATGCTTGACAGCATTGTAGCCAATCAATGGAGCACCCTGTGCTGAACAAACTATTTCATGATAATTTACCACAGCTAAAACATTTTTTCCTGTACTGTTTATTCAGTAAAATAAAAGTTTCCATGTCTGTAAATATAAAGTCAAGACCGAAATGTTTGTGAAAGGCTCATGGACTGCATTTACAACCCCTGGCAAAAATTATGGAATCACCGGCCTCAGAGGATGTTCATTCAGTTGTTTAATTTTGTAGAAAAAAAGCAGATCACAGACATGACACAAAACTAAAGTAATTTCAAATGGAAACTTTCTGGCTTTAAGAAACACTATAAGAAATCAGGAAAAAAAAATGTGGCAGTCAGTAACGGTTACTTTTTAGACCAAGCAGAGGGAAAAAAATATGGAATCACTCAATTCTGAGGAAAAAATTATGGAATCATGAAAAACAAAAGAAGGCTCCAACACATCACTAGTATTTTGTTGCACCACCTCTGGCTTTTATAACAGCTTGCAGTCTCTGAGGCATGGACTTAATGAGTGACAAACAGTACTCTTCATTAATCTGGCTCCAACTTTCTCATATTGCTGTTGCCAGATCAGCTTTGCAGGTTGGAGCCTTGTCATGGACCATTTTCTTCAACTTCCACCAAAGATTTTCAATTGGATTAAGATCTGGACTATTTGCAGGCCATGACATTGACCCTATGTGTCTTTTTGCAAGGAATGTTTTCACAGTTTTGCTCTATGGCAAGATGCATTATCATTTTGAAAAATGATTTCATCATCCCCAAACATCCTTTCAACTGATGGGATAAGAAAAGTGTCCAAAATATCAACGTAAACTTGTGCATTTATTGATGATGTAATGACAGCCATCTCCCCAGTGCCTTTACCTGACATGCAGCCCCATATCATCAATGACTGTGGAAATTTACATGTTCTCTTCAGGCAGTCATCTTTATAAATCTCATTGGAACGGCACCAAACAAAAGTTCCAGCATCATCACCTTGCCCAATGCAGATTCGAGATTCATCACTGAATATGACTTTCATCCAGTCATCCACAGTCCACGATTGCTTTTCCTTAGCCCATTGTAACCTTGTTTTTTTCTGTTCAGGTGTTACTGATGGCTTTTGTTTAGCTTTTCTGTATGTAAATCCCATTTCCTTTAGGCGGTTTCTTACAGTTCGGTCACAGACGTTGACTCCAGTTTCCTCCCATTCGTTCCTCATTTGTTTTGTTGTGCATTTTCGATTTTTGAGACATATTGCTTTAAGTTTTCTGTCTTGATGCTTTGATGTCTTCCTTGGTCTACCAGTATGTTTGCCTTTAACAACCTTCCCATGTTGTTTGTATTTGGTCCAGAGTTTAGACACAGCTGACTGTGAACAACCAACATCTTTTTCAACACTGCGTGATGATTTACCCTCTTTTAAGAGTTTGATAATCCTCTCCTTTGTTTCAATTGACATCTCTCGTGTTGAAGCCATGATTCATATCAGTCCACTTGGTGCAACAGCTCTCCAAGGTGTGATCACTCCTTTTTAGATGCAGACTAACAAGCAAATCTGATTTGATGCAGGTGTTAGTTTTGGGGATGAAAATTTACAGGGTGATTCCATAATTTATTCCTCAGAATTGAGTGATTCCATATTTTTTTTTCCCTCTGCTTGGTCTAAAAAAGTAACCGTTACTGACTGCCACAATTTTTTTCCTGATTTCTTATAGTGTTTCTTAAAGCCAGAAAGTTGCCATTGAAATTGCTTAAGTTTTGTGTCATGTCTGTGATCTGCTTTTTTTCTGCAAAATTAAACAACTGAAAGAACATCCTCCGAGGCCGGTGATTCCATAATTATTGCCAGGGGTTGTATATAGTACTTGTCTATCTATAAAAGAAGCTTAAAGTGCTTTGCAGTAATGCTTCTCATTCACCCATTAACACACACACACCACACACACACACACACACCACACACACACACACACACACACACACACACACACACACACACACCACACACACACACACACACACACACACACACACACACACACTGATGTCAGGGTGCTGCCATACAAGGCACTGACTACACACCGGGAGCAACATGGGGATTAAGGACCTTGCCCAACGGTCCTTACTGATTTTACAGCCAGACGGAGGTTTGAACTGAGAAGCTTCTGGTCTCAAGCCCACTGCTTAACCACGAGACCATCACCTCCCCTTCCTGACTGACATTATTGGCCAACTGATATATTGGTTGAGCTCTATTTTGGTTGCTATAGGGATAAAAAGCTTTGAATATAATGCGATGCTAAAATACCATTGGCTGTAAAAATCATACAATGGGATTTTCTGAATTTTTTGTATTAGATCCTGTCTCTCACAGTTGAAATGTACCTGTGATAAAAATCACAGACCTCTCTGTTCTTTGTAGGTGGGAAAACTTGCTAAATCAACAGTGGACCAAATACTTATTTGCCTCACTCAACAAAAATATAAACGCAACACTTTTGGTTTTGCTCCCATTTTGT
Source organism: Thalassophryne amazonica (assembly GCF_902500255.1). NCBI lineage: Eukaryota > Metazoa > Chordata > Actinopteri > Batrachoidiformes > Batrachoididae > Thalassophryne > Thalassophryne amazonica. The sequence continues at coordinate 51,819,507 of NC_047117.1, forward strand.
ATGAGATGAACTCAAAGATCTAAAACTTTTTCCACATACACAATATCACCATTTCCCTCAAATATTGTTCACAAACCAGTCTAAATCTGTGATAGTGAGCACTTCTCCTTTGCTGAGATAATCCATCCCACCTCACAGGTGTGCCATATCAAGATGCTGATTAGACACCATGATTAGTGCACAGGTGTGCCTTAGACTGCCCACAATAAAAGGCCACTCTGAAAGGTGCAGTTTTATCACACAGCACAATGCCACAGATGTCGCAAGATTTGAGGGAGCGTGCAATTGGCATGCTGACAGCAGGAATGTCAACCAGAGCTGTTGCTCGTGTATTGAATGTTCATTTCTCTACCATAAGCCATCTCCAAAGACATTTCAGAGAATTTGGCAGTACATCCAACCAGCCTCACAACCGCAGACCACGTGTAACCACACCAGCAGGACCTCCACATCCAGCATGTTCACCTCCAAGATCGTCTGAGACCAGCCACTCGGACAACTGCTGAAACAATCGGTTTGCATAACCAAAGAATTTCTGCACAAACTGTCAGAAACCGTCTCAGGGAAGCTCATCTGCATGCTCATCGTCGTCATCGGGGTCTCGACCTGACTCCAGTTCGTCGTCGTTACCGACTTGAGTGGGCAAATGCTCACATTCGCTGGCGTTTGGCACGTTGGAGAGGTGTTCTCTTCACGGATGAATCCCGTTTCACACTGTTCAGGGCAGATGGCAGACAGCGTGTGTGGCGTCGTGTGGGTGAGCGGTTTTCTGATGTCAATGTTGTGGATCGAGTGGCCCATGGTGGTGGTGGGGTTATGGTATGGGCAGGCGTCTGTTATGGATGAAGAACACAGGTGCATTTTATTGATGGCATTTTGAATGCACAGAGATACCGTGACGAGATCCTGAGGCCCATTGTTGTGCCATACATCCAAGAACATCACCTCATGCACGGCCCCATGTTGCAAGGATCTGTACACAATTCTTGGAAGCTGAAAATCTCCAAATTCTTGCATGGCCGGCATACTCACTGGACATGTCACCCATTGAGCATGTTTGGGATGCTCTGGACCGGCGTATACGACAGCGTGTACCAGTTCCTGCCAATATCCAGCAACTTCGCACAGCCATTGAAGAGGAGTGGACCAACATTCCACAGGCCACAATTGACAACCTGATCAACTCTATGCGAAGGAGATGTGTTGCACTGCACGAGGCAAATAGTGGTCACACCAGATACTGACTGGTTTCACCCCCAATAAAACAAAACTGCACCTTTCAGAGTGGCCTTTTATTGTGGACAGTCTAAGGCACACCTGTGCACTAATCATGATGTCTAATCAGCATCTTGATATGGCACACCTGTGAGGTGGGATGGATTATCTCAGCAAAGGAGAAGTGCTCACTATCACAGATTTAGACTGGTTTGTGAACAATATTTGAGGGAAATGGTGATATTGTGTATGTGGAAAAAGTTTTAGATGTTTGAGTTCATCTCATACAAAATGGGAGCAAAACCAAAAGTGTTGCGTTTATATTTTTGTTGAGTATATATATATATATATATATATATATATATATATATATATATATATATATATATATATATATATATATATATATATATATATTTATATCGTCATTTACATAAAGTACATGTTCAATAAAGCTCCTCTTTCAATCAATCAATCAATGAATCAACCAGAGACAATATTTACATTTATGAGCTTTTGACAAGAGCAGATATTAGCGTTGAGTTAGCTTTGAGTAACGTGCACGCTGACGTCCACAAAATGTCCTTTTAAATCACTTTTGAGGTGTTATCAAGTCACAAAAACAGCAGTTTTAGTTTTAGAAGTGTTTATTTCTCACTCGCTTTTACATAATATATGACAAAGATGTTATATTTACACACAAATGAAACAGAGATTGCGGCTAGCTACCAGCCTATGATGTCACCATGCTAACATCAAATTAGGGTATAACCCTGTTGTGTCTGATGATATGCTAGCGGAACCAGTAAAAGGGATATTTGCGACCGTAATCCAGCATTAATGTCCACAAATCATCAGACACAAGGGAGTTATTCACATTCTAATCCAATTCCATGTCATTTGCACGGTTTATTTTGACGGTTTATTTATTTTATATTATCTGTAAGTAATTCGGTCTGTGAAGTTTACCGTAGAAACAGCGTTGTTTCTCTTGCTCTCAGCTGACCGTGCCATTATTGACATCTGCGTAGCAACACGGTCAGGGTGCGGAGTAATACATCAAATGTGAAATGGTGAATATTTTGCCACCGTCAACGTGATATTTTATGGTCAGAAATCTCACACGATTATCCAATCAGATTTGTGGAACAAATGTAACTGGTTTAAAATGTAAATCACTTCAAAGGTGTTATTAGGTTCTAAAACCAGCATGTTCAGTTTTTTAAGAGTTTATTTCTCACTAACTTTTACAAAATATATGAGAAACATGTTATCCACCCTTTTCAGGTTTCAAATCCTGCAAAACCTTGGAGAGTTCGCCGCGCTGCAAGATCTCAGTAACATTGAGAACTGCATTGAGACACTCTGATCATGCTGCACTTTAACCACTGCACACGGACAACAGCATTAACATCGCAACATGAAACTATTTTTATATTATGCCTAAAACTCTCATGAATATATTCTCTGGGTTTATAGATGTTGTTATTGCATTTGTTTTATGTAAACATGCAAGAATCACAGGCTGTCTCTCCATTATTTTCAGTGGGAGCTGCTGTGAGCTACGCTCGCTTCCTGATCATGTCGTTCTGGGGGAAAGTGAAGTTTGCTCTTTAACGTCTTCATTATTGTTCTTTACAACGCTGTTTGTCCTCTGTTTCAGACTAATATATACATATAATATATCTGAAATTTGGTTTCCGTTTATTAAATTCCACGCAGATTAAACGTAGCAGACACGGATTATTCGTTATAATTGGTTTAGGAAGTTCAAAGATTCAAAGATTCAAAGAAATTCAAAAGAACATTCAAAGAACATCCTCCCTGCACAATGAAATGTGGCTACTGCATTGAACCCATCCTATTTGCCAGTAGGAGCAGAAGTCGCCATTAGGCGCCCGGGGACCAGCTCCAGATGTACATCCCTGCCTTGGTCAACAGCAGGGCTGAGCAAACCAACACCGACCCATAACAAACAACACACACACAACACACAACACATAGGCCGGCCCGGTACATAAAACATATATATGAAAGCAAAACACGAGGGAAAAGGAGAAGAAAAAAACCCGTCATAGCTGCTGCATTACACAGCGGCAATGAGGAAAAAAAATCCCCATCAGCACAGAAAAACAATAATCACGGAGACAAAACAAGGACACAGGACAACAACCGAGATTTGAAAGGACCAGTTTATCAGAACACTCCGGAGGCAGCCTGTTCGGCGCCATCAACGGCCTTGTCCGACAGTCCTGGAGGGGGGAGGGAACAGCTCTGTGCAGTCTGAGAAGTCCTGGACAGTTCTAACACAGTTCACGTCAGAGCTGGAGAAGCTGAGGGGAGGGGGGAAGACCAGGGAGCAAGGCTTAAGTGTTGATCTTCTGAGGAGGTTTTTTTATCACAGCGACCTTGAAGTGCAGCTGTATTTGGAGAAGCCAAATGAATAGCCAGATTAACAGACGCCTGAAAGATTCCACAGTTCTGAGAACAGAGTGGCTCTCAATGCATCTGAATGTAGAATGTGGTCTTCACAGACGGTCATAGCGGGTTTCCAGGGCTGCGATCTTGCTCGAGATGTTTTCCAACGCGCGGTTAACCCCCGCCGACTGCGCAGCCACTGCCTTCCCAATCGAATCAATCATATAGGGCAGCCTGGAAGGACCAATCAAAGCTGCCTCCACTTTCTTGATTTCCGGTAAACCAGCAGAGTGCCCGCACCACACATCAGAAAGCCGGTCACCACCAAGCCGAATATGTACACATCTTCGACGTCCTCCACAGAAAGCATGTAAAGGCACATGACCTGCCATCTCCTCCACGAGTCCATCACGTAACCCATCACATGCATCCCAGCAGGACAGGTCGGGTCCTCCGCTCCCGAATGTCTTGTAGAAAAAATAGTGTCAATTGCGTTCAGAGACCACTTTAACAGATCCATTTTTGTCGTTTCCAGAAGAGCAAAGCTGCAGCCTCACAGACAACACGCCACAGAAGCAGGAAAGATAAGGAGGGAGGGAGAGGAGAAAAGTGCGTCCGTCTCGGTCGAGTGCAAGATGGCAAAAAAAAAAAAAAAAAAAGTTTAAAGTTTTCAGGGTACCATGCATGCAGTCTCTTATTAATGTGACGAAAAGCATAAAAAAAATTGTCATCATGTGGATTCTCTATGTTGTCTTGACTGCAGCGACTCTCTGGGATGCAAGGGATTATGGGATACATGAAAACCCTGGATATAAACACATAATGAAACGTTTTAGAGACCTGCCAGTGACGTCACAGTGCCACTCTACTCTGATTGGCTGTCAACTCTGTCATTCAAAATAAACAACAAAACAGATTGAAACAGAATATGACATTTTAACCTCTTCAAATACCTCTTAAAATAGATCAAGGTTAGCCATCTTTGAACTTGTCCAAGGTCTGTGTCCCAAGAATGTTCCCTGTGAATTGGAAGACTCTGGCCGTAGTAGGACTGGAATTGCTGAGCACAGACAGACGGACAGACGGACGGACAGACGGACGCAAAGTCTTGGCAATATCCGATGGCCATATTTGATGGCCTCAGGTAAAAACAAGTGCATATCGACATTGGACATTGATTTTGAATTCCAGACCATGCAGATGCTCACACTCACTCATCTTCAACCTCTTACTCCAATTCAGGGTCACGAGGGGCTGGCGCCTATCCCAGCAGTCATAAGGCATGAGGCGGGGTGCACCCTGGACAGGACCCATGCAGATGCTTTATGTATTTTTTGTCAGTCCCTTTACTCTGAGAGTGTTTTTTTGTAAAGATACATTACAGAAGCCAGGCAGTGTCAGCATAAATTCACAAAAGATGGAGTGAAGTTGTACATCAAGGTCACAGGTACCTCCACAGAATTCAGCACAGTGAGACAGTGGTGGGTTAATATTTATCAGCAGTGCATCATCATGCCCATCTGGAATATGAAAGACACTGAAGTGATCCTGCATGGCGTTTATCCTGCAGATGCAGTTTCATTGTGTGTTTTTGTGTCCCTTGGCTGCAGGTCTGTCCCTGATAACGTAACCAGTGAAGGAGAGGAACACAGAACTGCTTCATCATGAATTTTGTAATGAAAGCTGCTCTGGGAGGTGAGGAGTTTGCTGCGCTGGAGGTTGATTTAACAGCACTGCAGTATAAAGGATTTTAAGGGATGTTCAGCAGCAGCAGCAGTACTTTGTGTATATACGGGCCTTTAGCAGCGATGGCGGCAGTGTGGTGCAATAATGCATCATGGACCAACCCTGACTTCAGATATTTGCTCTGCATCCCCACAGCCAGTTTATCTGCACCTCTCAGTGCATCACTGACAGAATATTATACACTCAACAAAAATATAAACGCAACACTTTTGGTTTTGCTCCCATTTTGTATGAGATGAACTCAAAGATCTAAAACTTTTTCCACATACACAATATCACCATTTCCCTAAAATATTGTTCACAAACCAGTCTAAATCTGTAATAGTGAGCACTTCTCCTTTGCTGAGATAATCCATCCCACCTCACAGGTGTGCCATATCAAGATGCTGATTAGACACCATGATTAGTGCACAGGTGTGCCTTAGACTGTCCACAATAAAAGGCCACTCTGAAAGGTGCAGTTTTGTTTTATTGGGGGGGGGTTCCAGTCAGTATCTGGTGTGACCACCATTTGCCTCATGCAGTGCAACACATCTCCTTCGCATAGAGTTGATCAGGTTGTCAATTGTGGCCTGTGGAATGTTGGTCCACTTCTCTTCAATGGCTGTGCGAAGTTGCTGGATATTGGCAGGAACTGATACACGCTGTCGTATACGCCGGTCCAGAGCATCCCAAACATGCTCAGTGGGTGACATGTCCGGGGAGTATGCCGGCCATGCAAGAACTGGGACATTTTCAGCTTCCAAGAATTGTGTACAGATCCTTGCAACATGGGGCCGTGCATTATCCTGCTGCAACATGAGGTGATGTTCTTGGATGTATGGCACAACAATGGGCCTCAGGATCTCGTCACGGTATCTCTGTGCATTCAAAATGCCATCAATAAAATGCACCTGTGTTCTTCGTCCATAACAGACGCCTGCCCATACCATAACCCCACCGCCACCATGGGCCACTCGATCCACAACACTGACATCAGAAAACCGCTCACCCACATGACGCCACACACGCTGTCTGCCATCTGCCCTGAACAGTGTGAACCGGGATTCATCCATGAAGAGAACACCTCTCCAATGTGCCAAACGCCAGCGAATGTGAGCATTTGCCCACTCAAGTCGGTTACGACAACGAACTGGAGTCAGGTCGAGACCCAGATGAGGACGATGAGCATGCAGATGAGCTTCCCTGAGATGGTTTCTGACAGTTTGTTCAGAAATTCTTTGGTTATGCATCTATCCGCAAGGCTGTCTACTGATTTAGCATTCTCCAGATTCAAAGCTAAAATGTCAGGTAGTCTAGCCTCAAGTTCAAGGTTGTTGTTACACTAAATATGGCAGTGTAAATGTAAACCTGATAAGTTAGTGGTCTGAGACTATAGATGCGAGAGGCAAGATGTCAATATTCGTGACAGCAAACCCACGTGCAAGAACCAGATCCAGGATATTTCCACTAATATGTGTTGGGTCCTGAATGCATTGCTGGAATCCTAATGCATCCACAATTTGCATAAATGATTTGCTAAGGGGATTAGAGGGCTTATTTATGTGAATGTTAAAGTCACCAATAATCAAAATGTTATCTGCTCTAGTTGACAAACTAGAGATGAACGCACCAAATTCATCTAAGAAATCAGAGTATGGGCCAGGGGACCTATAAACAGTGACAAAATAACATAGCTGAGCTCTAGTTTTATGACCCTGACAGTACTTAGCATCGTGGGCATAACGGAGAGTCAGATGCTCAAACAAATTACAGTGGTCCCTCACTATAACGCGGTTCACCTTTCGCGGCCTTGCAGTTTCGCGGATTTTTTTTAGTGCAATTTTGCATGCTTCTTTTTTTTTAACAGCGCATTGTGTTCTGCGTCCTTATCAGGCGGCCGGTCGCGGCACCGGTCGGCATCACCGCGTTTGCTCTCACTGCCTCCAATGCACTTACTGAGTCTGCGGGCTCGGTAAACGCCACAGTGGGCCACTCACAGCGCCCCCCTCTCTGCTGTGCACAGCTGTGCCAACTCTGGCAACAGGTCCAGAGACTACGCTCGTTGTTTTGATGCGGAGCGCTCCGGCAGCCCACAAGGATAGATTTCTTGTGGAAAATCCACAGCACCGCAGGGTCTCGGTGTACCGCAGCTGCAGAGCTCCTGGCCATGACTTGGATTCTTTGCGGGTTCCCACATCCATACCCTCGGAGGCAGTGAGCAAAGGGAGAGCATGTGCATTGTGTTCTGCATGTGTCTTTTTATAATCTTCTCGCCCAGAAGAAAAAAGAGAGTGTTTACACAGGAGAGAAAAGTGAGAAATGTTAATGCCTGTTTAAGAAAAGTGTATAAAGTGTGTAGTGAGGGGTTTTACAGCCTTAAAACATCTACAATAATTGTAAAACTACGCTGACTACTTCGCGTATTTCGCCTATTGCGGGTTATTTTTAGAGTGTAACTCAATTTCAATTTGAATTTATTTTCATTTATATAGCGCCAAATCACAACAGAGTTGCCTCAAAGCACTTCACACAGGCAAGGTCTAACCTTACCAACCCCCAGAGCAACAATGGTAAGGAAAAACTCCCTCTGAGGAAGAAACCTCAAGCAGACCAGACTCAAAGGGGTGACCCTCTGCTTGGGCCATGTTACAAACATAAATTACAGAACAATTCACAGACAAATATACAAGAAATGCTATTGGCGCACAGGACAGGAGGATCGCCAACACGAATACAACTCCCATCTCTGGATGGAGCTGCACCTTAAACAGAGAGAAAAAAGAGAATCAGGCATCAGAAAGACAAAAAATACTGTATAATTTGCCATCATTAAACAACAAGAAAAACAGAGAAATACCAAGGTGATCGCCGGCCACTAGCCCTAAACTTCACTAAAAGACCCAGAATTTAGGTAAAGTTGAGGCCGCAGCCCGCTCCAATTACTAATAAATGAATTAAAAGAGTAAAAAGCGTAAAACAAAACTGTGCCAGTATGCTAGCCATATGAAAGGGAAAATAAGTGTGTCTTAAGTCTGGACTTGAAAATCTCCACGGAATCTGTCTGTTTTATTGACGCAGGGAGATTATTCCACAGAACAGGGGCACGATAAGAGAAAGCTCTGTGACCCGCAGACTTCTTATTCACCTTAGGGATACACAATAGTCCTGCACCCTGAGAACGTAAAGCCCGGGCCGGTACATAAGGTTTAATTACATCAGCTAGGTAGAGAGGTGCCAGTCCATGAATAATTATATAGGTTAGTAGCAGAACCTTAAAATCTGATCTCACTGGGACAGGAAGCCAGTGAAGGGATGCCAAAATGGGTGTAATGTGGTTGTACTTTCTGCTTCATGTCAAAAGTCTGGCTGCAGCATTTTGAACCAATTGGAGACCCCTAATGCTAGACTGCGGTCAACCAGAAAATAGAACATTGCAGTAGTCCAATCTAGAAGAGATCAATGCATGGATCAGGGTCTCAGAATCAGCCATAGACAAGATGGGACGAATCTTCGCTATATTTCGCAGGTGGAAGAAAGCAGTCCTAGTAATATTTCTAATGTGGAGGCCAAAGGACAATGAAGGATCAAAAATTACCCCAAGGTTCCTCACTTTGTCAGTGTGATGTATGACACCCGAGCTGAGTCTGAGCGTTAACTGGTCAAATTCATGCAGATGTCTCACTGGACCAAGAACCATCATTTCAGTCTTATCAGTGTTTAAAAGCAGGAAGTTTCTAGACATCCAGCTTCTCACTGCTGCAAGGCAATCTTCTAAAGATTTTATGTGAACAAGATTACCAGCAGTTATCGGCATGTATAACTGAGTATCACCTGCATAGCAGTGAAAGGTAATCCAAAAACGCCACAATATGTGCCCAAGGGGTGCTATGTAAAGGGAGAAAAGCAGGGAGCCTAAGACAGACCCCTATGGAACCCCAGATTTCATGTCACTAAGGTTAGAGGTAGTGTTACTGTACAAAACACAGTGAGAACGACTGGTCAAGTATGACATCAGCCATGCAAGGGCACTCCCAGTAATCCCAAAATGATTTTCCAGCCTATCAAGTAGAATATGATGATCCACTGTATCAAATGCAGCACTGAGATCTAACAGCAACAGAACCGCAGTGGTGTCCGAATCCATTGTAAGCAGAAGATCATTCACCACATTAGTGAGAGCCGTCTCTGTGGAATGATATTTTCTAAAAGCAGACTGCAGTGGCTCAAAGAGATTATTCTCAGTAAGATAGTCTACGAGCTGCTGTGACACAACTTTTTCCAGAATTTTAGAGAAAAATGATAGATTTGATATTGGCCGATAGTTTTTCAATACACCAGGGTCAAGATTAGGTTTCATAAGTAATGGTTTAATCACTGCAGATTTGAAACATTTAGGAACAGATCCAGAAGTTAAAGAAAGATTAATAATTTCCAGCACAGTCGGCCCAAGAGTGGGCCACAGGTCCTTAAACAGTTTTGTTGGTATAGGATCAAATAAACAGGTTGTGCTTTTTGTTGACATTACGAGTTTTGTCAGCATGCCTAGTGAGATCCTAGCAAATTCTTTAAATCTAGGTAATACCTCAGTAATGGTGCCCAACCTCAATAGCAGGGTGTAGTGGCTGGGTTAAGGCATGTCGGGATATGTCATCTATTTTCTTCCCAAAGTAATACAGGAAATGTTGTGCTGTAAAAGGAGAGCGAACTACAGGTGGTTGTCCATGCATAAGTGTTGCCACTGTGTCAAACAAGAACTTTGAGCTATGCTTGTTTTTGTTGATCAAATCAGAGTAGTAGGTCCGCTTTGTAGCCAATAATGCATGCTTATAGTCTAAGATAGCATCACGCCACGCAAGGTGAAATACTGCTAATTTTGAACGAAGCCATTTCCATTCTAGACCTCTTGCTTTATGCTTGAGGTCACACAGATAATCATTGAACCAAGGTGACTGTGATTTGGGGGAGCGTGGTTTTAACACAGGTGGTGCAATCATGTCGAGTGTAGTTTTGAGCACTGAGTTTAAACTATCCACAAGTCTGTCTACTGACTGCGTATTTGTCAAATGTGAAGCTAAGACATCACGCAGTCTAGCTTCGAGTTCAGTCTTAGTTGAGGAGTTGATGCATCGCCGTAATGATATACAAGGTTGTTGTTCCACTAAACATGGCAGCGAAACTGTAAACTTAATAAGTGAGTGATCAGACACCACTGATGTAAGAGGCATGATGTCAATATTCATGACAGCAATACCACGTGCGAGAACCAGATCCAGGGTATTTCCACTAATGTGCGTCGAATCCCGAATCCATTGCAGAAATCCTAATGCATCCACAATTTCCATAAATGATTTGCAGAGGGGATCAGAAGGCTTATTTATATGAATGTTAATGTCACCAATGATCAGAATGTTATCTACACTAGTTGACAAGTTAGAGATGAACGCACCAAATTCATCTAAGAATTCAGAATATGGGCCAAGAGGCCTATATACAGTGACAAAGTAATACAACTGATTTTTATTCTTCTGACTTTGGCAATGTGCAATATCCTGAGCAGAGCAGAGAATCAGATGCTCAAACGAGTTATATTTGTAACCCCCAACAGCTAATAAGCTAAACCTAGGTTTATAAATAAGAGTAAGCCCCCGCCTTGCTTCGCATCACGAGGGACGTGACTAAATGTATATGCTGGTGGGAAGGCCTCATTTAAGGGGAGGACAGCTGTAGGTTTAAGCCAGGTTTCACATAGCCCAATCATATCTAAGTGATGATCAATAATTAGATCATTGATCAACAATGATTTTGAGGACAGTGATCTTATGTTAATGAGACCCAGTCTAAGGACCTCAGTGGGGTTGACAGTTGAACTGTTTGGGTTTAGGGGTGGCTCCAGAGTAGCATATATAAGATGCCTAGAAGTAGGTTTAGGTTTGAGACATTCCACGCGCGTTGTAGGTAGCAGACACGAAATCTTTGCTGGAACAACCACTGGGCCATCCTCAGTTTCAACATCATCCAATATAGTAATGGGTAAAGTTTGGAAAGCATATCCCTCTATGATTTTTATGGACACAACTACAGAAGCAGGCCACAGTCTCAACTCCTGTGATAAGCGAGGGACCACTGTATATTTGTGGCCCCCAACACCTAATAAAGAAAAGCTAGATTTATAAATAAAAGCAACACCCCCACCTTGCTTCACACCACAACACACATGACTAAATGTGTACGCCGGTGGACAGGCCTCATTCAGAGGAAGGAGAGTTGTGGGTTTGAGCCAGGTTTCACATAAGCCAATCATATCTAAATGATGATCCGTGATTAGCTCATTAATCAACAAAGATTTTGAGGACAGTGATGTGATGTTCAGGAGACTTAGGGTAAGGACCTCAGTGGGGATGACAGTCTGACTGTTCGGAACACGGCAAAGCAAGCCCAGGTTCCAAGAGCACCACTGGCGCACATCAATCCGGCGAAGACGTGGACGGCTGGGCTGACAGTCCTCAGAGCCAACCAGCGGCACCACACAGGCTTTAACCGGATCCACAAGGTGCCAGGGCAGGACAGATCCCGCCAGAATTCTGTGCACAGCTCGTCCAGACGCCAAACAGCAGGCCAATCAGTGCTTCAGCTTCACTAGTCGGCCACTTCATCTCCCGCGGCGACGACTGCACTTTCGACCAAAAGGCAGCACACGAGCACGACACGATAAAAATGGGGGCGGAAAGTTCTGTCCACCCGCCGATAACCGCACCGCACCCTGAACCGAGGGCTGGAGATCCAGCAGTGTTTGGTGATCATACACCCGCAGCGACTCAGATTCAAAAACAGCACAAGTTAAAAACAATAAAATAACAAACAGACTGGAGAGCAGCAGATGAACAGCCAGACACAACGGCACCATCTTGGCAGTGTAGGTAGACAATATAGGATAGTGGTTTGCAGAATAACTTTAGAGATGAATAAGAAGAGTGTAAGAGCTCACCAAAGCATCAGATGGTGGAAGCTGAAAGAGGCAGACTGTTGTGTGAAATTCAGGGAGGAGGTTAGATGCATGTGAAGTTATTCTGGACAACTGCTGTTGTGGGTTGGTAAGATTAGACCTTACTTGTGTGAAGTGCCTTGAGGCAGCTTTGTTATGATTTAGTGCTATATAAATAAATAAATGAAAATGAAATTAAATGAAATGAAACTGGACAGTGACTGCAGATGTGGTGAGTGAGATAGCTTGGAAGGTAGTTGTTGTGACATCTGGACAGAGGAAGGAAGACAAGGAGTCTTGATGGTGGAATGAAGGCAAGTTATAGGAGTGCAATGAAATGCATTGTAATGAGAAAACAGAAGTGGCAAAGGCTCAGGAATGGGGATATTTACATGAAATTGAACACTAAGAACAGAGAAAAGGACTTGTGATGAATGACCAGACAGAGTGAAAGAGCTGAAAAGGATGTACAGCAGGTTAGAGTGATAGAGGATACAACGGAAATATGCTGACAAGTGAGTAGAGTGTGTTGAGGAGGTGAAGGGAGTATTTTGAGGAGATGATAAATGAAGAGAGTGAGAGAAGAATGGATGTTGTGGAAAGAGTAAATCATGAAATGCAACCGATTAGTAAGGATCAAGTGAGGACAGCTATGAAGAGGATGAAAAGTGGACAGGCAGTTGGTCGAGATGATATACCAGTGGAGGTATGGAAATGCTTAGGAGAGATGGCAGTGAGATTTATCCAGATTATTTATTACATTCTTGACAATTGAGAGGACATCTGAGGAGTGGAGAAGAAGTGTACTGCTTCCAATTTTTCAGAGTAAGGGTGATGTGCAGAGCTACAGTAACCACATAGGTGTAAAGTTGATCAGCTACAGCATGAAGTAATGGGTAGTAGTGGAAGGCTGAAATACGATATACATGAAAAGAGCACCAGCAGCAATGTTTGCTCTGAGAGTACTGATGGAGAAGTGTAACGAAGGCCAGGAGTTACACTGTGTGTATGTGGATTTAGAGAAAGCTCATGACAGAGTGCCGAGAGAAGAGTTGTGGTATTGTATGAGGAAGTCTGGAGGTATGTGGAGTATTACAGGAGATGTACAAAGACATTGTGGTTGTGGTGCGATGTGCAGTGGGATTACATCAAGGATTACCTCTGAACCCTTTCTTGTTTGCAATGGTGATGCAGAGGACAGTGTCATATAGAGAGGTGATCTGCTTTGGTGACCCCCAACAGGAGCAGCCTCAAGATATGTTTCTTTGATACTGTAAGATGCTTTGCTTTTCGTAGATATATGACAGTTCAATGTGAGGAGGTCCACTGGCCGAAACATGCACTCTCTGCCTGTCCACATCAAGTGCTACAAGGTGTCTGCTGTACAGTGAACAGAGACTTTATTTGCACAATTGATCCATCAGGCATGTTTATGTTATTGAGCCAAGAGAATCATGTTGTTAATGCCACTTTTTTTCATAATACCGAATATCAAGTGAGGCCGCCATTTTGAATGGTCACATGATGTGATCTAAAATAAAAAATCGATTTGGTTGCGGCAACGTCACTTCTGGTTTGCTTCCGCGACAGGTCAGTCACCGGCATGACGCGGCTGCCGACGTATTTTACCATAGAGATACATTGTGTATTTGGGAGTGGTATTTGCTCTTGAATTCCAGATTTAAGTAATTATTTGTTTGAATTTAGCTATATTTCTGTTGTTGGGTCCTTAGTGTGGCCTTCAACTATTCAGAGTGCTTGGATAATTGGTTAATATCATGCAGGAGCGATATGAAACCAAATTAGCAGCAGCAGGACTGGCATCTTGTCCTTACCAACTCAAAGGTGGACGACGGATAAATGATCCTACACAATAGCCACATATTCAATATCCTGATATTTATTCCTACCTCATAGACACACCAGGTATTTATGAAAATAATTTGTATGGTATGTCATGTTTGCATTGGGAATTGCTGGTCTGCCCCAAGACGGGAGGTCATGCTCCTGATTAATTCCCCCCAAAGTAACGCATGATATTGATCGATGTGATGCATCTTTTGGTGTGTCATCATTATGCTTGATGAAATACTGGCCTGCGCCGAGGAGGGCCATGCTGCCCAAATTTTGCATTCTGTGTTTTGTTTTTAACATTGTGATGGATTTTAATTTTCTTCCTCACTTTGTTGGTACAACCCACTGCCTCACATTGCCCAGGCATTAAAAAAACAAAACAAAACAGTGGCTAAAATGTAAAAAACTTGCATCAAATTAAACTGTCTGCTACTTAAACACTCCACCCAACTCGATTGTTGTCACCCCAGCCGGTGTTGCTAAGCACGTTGCTAAGACCTCACAGACAGAGTGCCCGAATGTGCGACCGAGTCAATGGACCAAAATCGCATCACGGATTTCAAAGTAAGTAGTGCGTAGTGCCGAGATTGGCCACTTAGCGCACCACTCAGATTTCTGTTGGCTGTTGTCTGCAACAACATCAAAACTGATTGAGACTTGGTGATATTCTGTAAATCTGAGGCAGAGTAATCAAAGTGTGAAAATAACATAAAGAATTAAGAATATTTTATTCTAGGCCATGTTTCCTGCCAGTTTATTTCTCTGAATCAAATTTATTTGTCTTTTGTTGCAATCAGTTGGCGATCGCGGGTGTCCCCGCCCATTTCAATAAATATTTTGTTGAAATTCACATCTGAGCAGTCTTCAAAATTTAGATCAACCTATGTTGACATTCGCTTCAACGCTTTACCTTAATTATATTAAACAAATGTAATGTTATTTGGTGCAGAGGTACGCTTTGACTTTATAGAGATTTGGTTAGATTTTAGATCAGACGCAGTTGCAGATTAATTTAAAATACTACATTCTCTGTCAGTGATTTCCATATTATTTGAGGGTCGTATTCTCTTGGTCATTGGGCCAGAAGCAGAGTACACTCCGGACAGGCCACCAGTCTGTCATAGAGCTGGCACAGAGAGACAGACAAAAACATGTAAAATCCCACTTAAATCCCACAAAATCCCACTTAAATCACCAATTCTGTTAACCTGCTTGTCTTTGGATGTGCGATGAAGAAGGACCATAGGGAGAACATGCAAAATCCATACAAAAAGGACAAGGTCAGAAGTGAACTTGGGACCTTGTAATTGTGAGGCAAGAGCGATAATGACCAAGCCACTGCCAGATGATCATTACTTTTGGTTTTCCAATTGGGAAAGGTGGAAGTAAGGGGTAAAGGTCAGGTGTACAAGACAGTGTTATCACCAGCAGTTAAATAGGAAGCCAAGACATGGGCAATGAAGGGGTGCTGCAATGTGAATTTGCAAAACTGAACAGATGCTATACTGATGGACTACGCTGAAAAAAGAGAAAACTGAACGAAACTGTTTCACTTGTAACACTCAAATAAATGTAATTTGTCCAAATGAAAGTCACAAATTGCTGTAAATATTTCTTAAGCTAATTTGGATCAACCAAATTGATTTGATTGTTACTAGTGGAAGCACTTTCTCAGTGTGGTCCCACAATTCTATTGTGTCGGAGAAAGACGGTGTCTAAGAAAGTGCAGGAAAGTAGGTTGAGGTGGTTTGAACATGTGATGAGAAGAGATAATGAATATGTTGTGAATAGTGATGAGAATGATAAATGGACTGTATTTCTGCAGCACTTTTTCCATCCATCAAATGTTCAAAGTGTTTCACATTCATTTACTGTAGGTGCTGCCCTCCAAGAAGCATGCTGGGAGCAATTTGGGGATTAATGACCTTGATCAAGGGCACCTTAGTAATGAGAAAGTGACAAATGCTGTTCTTTTACTTGCCCCACCCACATTTTTCTTGTCCTGCCTGGGATCACACCTTAGAATCTTCAGCTGTCCCCTCAGGGACGTGCTGACCGAAAGTACAGTTGAAGAGAAAGTTGAAGAGTAGGTGAAAGCAAAGAGCAAAGGAAGATGGGGTGATAACCAGTGTTTAGATCTCACTTATGTTTATTAGACCCCATTCCTGCCAGGCTGCTTAAGGAAATCCTACCATTATTTAATGCTTCAATCTTAAATATGATCAACTTATCTTTGTTAGTTGGCTATGTACCACAGGCTTTTAAGGTGGCAGTAATTAAACCATTACTTAAAAAGCCATCACTTGACCCAGCTATTTTAGCTAATTATAGGCCAATCTCCAACCTTCCTTTTCTCTCAAAGATTCTTGAGAGGGTAGTTGTAAAACAGCTAACTGATCACCTGCAGAGGAATGGTCTATTTGAAGAGGTTCAGTCAGGTTTTAGAATTCATCATAGTACAGAAACAGCATTAGTGAAGGTTACAAATGATCTTCTTATGGCTTCGGACAGTGGACTTATCTCTGTGCTTGTTCTGTTGGACCTCAGTGCTGCTTTTGATACTGTTGACCATAAAATTTTATTACAGAGATTAGAGCATGTCATAGGTATTAAAGGCACTGCGCTGCGGTGGTTTGAATCATATTTGTCTAATAGATTACAGTTTGTTCATGTAAATGGGGAATCTTCTTCACAGACTAAAGTTAATTATGGAGTTCCACAAGGTTCTGTGCTAGGACCAATTTTATTCACTTTATACATGCTTCCCTTAGGCAGTATTATTAGACGGTATTGCTTAAATTTTCATTGTTACACAGATGATACCCAGCTTTATCTATCCATGAAGCCAGAGGACACACACCAATTAGCTAAACTGCAGGATTGTCTTACAGACATAAAGACATGGATGACCTCTAATTTCCTGCTTTTAAACTCAGATAAAACTGAAGTTATTGTACTTGGCCCCACAAATCTTAGAAGCATGGTGTCTAACCAGATCTTTACTCTGGATGGCATTTCCCTGACCTCTAGTAATACTGTGAGAAATCTTGGAGTCATTTTTGATCAGGATATGTCATTCAAAGCGCATATTAAACAAATATGTAGGACTGCCTTTTTGCATTTACGCAATATCTCTAAAATCAGAAAGGTCTTGTCTCAGAGTGATGCTGAAAAACTAATTCATGCATTTATTTCCTCTAGGCTGGACTATTGTAATTCTTTATTATCAGGTTGTCCTAAAAGTTCCCTAAAAAGCCTTCAGTTAATTCAAAATGCTGCAGCTAGAGTACTGACGGGGACTAGCAGGAGAGAGCATATCTCACCCGTGTTGGCCTCTCTTCATTGGCTTCCTGTTAATTCTAGAATAGAATTTAAAATTCTTCTTCTTACTTATAAGGTTTTGAATAATCAGGTCCCATCTTATCTTAGGGACCTCGTAGTACCATATCACCCTAATAGAGCGCTTCGCTCTCAGACTGCAGGCTTACTTGTAGTTCCTAGGGTTTGTAAGAGTAGAATGGGAGGCAGAGCCTTCAGCTTTCAGGCTCCTCTCCTGTGGAACCAGCTCCCAATTCAGATCAGGGAGACAGATACCCTCTCTACTTTTAAGATTAGGCTTAAAACTTTCCTTTTCGCCAAGGCTTATAGTTAGGGCTGGATCGGGTGACCCTGGACTATCCCTTGGTTATGCTGCTTTAGACGTAGACTGTGGGGGGGTTCCCATGATGCACTGTTTCTTTCTCTTTTTGCTCTGTATGCATCACTCCGCATTTAATCATTAGTGATCGATCTCTGCCCCCCTCCACAGCATGTCTTTTTCCTGGTTCTTTCCCTCAGCCCCAACCAGTCTCAGCAGAAGACTGCCCCTCCCTGAGCCTGGTTCTGCTGGAGGTTTCTTCCTGTTAAGAGGGAGTTTTTCCTTCCCACTGTTGCCAAGTGCTTGCTCACAGGGGGTCGTTTTGACCGTTGGGGTTTTTCATAATTATTGTATGGCCTTGCCTTACAATATAAAGCGCCTTGGGGCAACTGTTTGTTGTGATTTGGCGCTATATAAAAAAAGAGTTGATTGATTGACTTACTAGCCATAAAAAAAAGAAGAAGGAATTACAGTTACTGTATTTACTCCATTAAAGGCCCCCTCTCTAACAAAAGTCCCCCTTGATTGGTTTTCAGCACATTGCATGTAGTGAAATTGTGCATTCCAGAGAGAACAGAGTAAAATGAAAATGAAAGAGTCCTACCTCATTGCCACAAAATCTCATCAAATGTGTTCTGGTTTACATGTTGCTTAGGCAGCTGCAGTGCCTCATATTTCAGACCATTCCTTGTTGTTGCCTGCCGTTCTCCTGCCCTGGAACCATTTTATCAGCTCCTCTTCAGTGTCCTCATAACATACTTTCCTCCCACCATCAGGCAGCCATTTTGCTGTTTTAGCTAAGGTTGGAAGCTTATCCTTGCTCCTACACTACTCCCAGATGCATTTCCTATTCACGAGCAAAATCCCAGCAGCATGGTGCTTCCTCGTCACTTCAGCTTCTTTCATGGCTTTTAGATGCTGAATAAAAACATTTGTACTGAGCCATTTTATGTAATTGTGTAGCAGCTACTGCATGCAGAGAAACAACATTCATTTTGAGTCTGCGCTGCTTCTCTTGCATGCAGTATGAATGCCCATACGTATCGTAAGGCTGTATTGTGTACAGCATGTATGCATGCACGCGCATGGAAACGATCGTCAATAAACTCCATCCATCAGAAAAACTGTGCACCGCCGGGGGCATTTAATAGAGTAAATGTGGGAGATTTAAAGAGCATACAATTTAATTTTCCATTTTACAGATGATATGACAACTCACAAAAATGAGTGAAGCTTTTAGTTGATTAATCACTTTAAAAAAAAGGAAATCAGGTGTTATAATTAATCTTTTAAAGTCAAGAATTTTTATGCTTTTATGCGACAGTTTTCTGTTAGAGAAAAATTGCATTTAAATTGTTGATGGGGCATTTTGTGAGCAAGAGGTCTGGTGTTCTAATCCTAAACAAAGCCACAAAGATGTATCACTTGGCTACAAATTGGAGTTCTTGGCACTATGTGCCAGTTGACCAAACAGTCTCAGCTGAAGGCTCTTTATGCTTGAAGGTATCTATGACCTCAGAAGGTCAAAAGGTGATGATGAGATTTGTAGCAAGGTGAACTCCAGACATAAATTTTATGAGTTCTGCTACTGGAGATTTACATTTGGCTGATCCGGTGTAGCATTGGTCTTGTAAATGACAAGTCTTGTGTCCCAACAAAAGCCACAAAGCTATATCACTTAGTTACAAATGTATTGCAGTACTACTGTAATATTTTCTCAGTAGCACTATGTAGTGATTATCTGTGGTTGTATCTGCATACCACTATTATACAGGATGAACACAAAAACACTCCCTGGCTTCAAATACTTATAATATCAAAAGTGACATGAATAATTTTACAATTCTGGTATCAACAGTTGCAGAAACTCATAAAGTTTTTTCTCTTTTGCAGATTCTTCTTCAAAATTGTAAAATCATTCATGTCACTTGTGATATTGTAAATATTTGAAACCAAGGAGTGTTTTTTGTGTTCACCCTGTATTTGGTTTTTACACGAGGCCATCAAAATATGGGCATTGGTTATTGCGAAGGTTTTGCGTCTGTCTGTACTCAGCATAAGTCCAGTCCTGTTACTGCCAGACTCTTCAAGTTCACAGGGAACATTCTTGGCACACAGATCTTGGACAAGTTCAAAGATGGCTAACGTTGACCTATTTTAAGTGGTCAAAAGGTCACATTCTGTTTCCTATTTTTATGCTATGAATCATTGAAATCTGCTTTTTTGGGGGGGAGTAACAGCCAATCAGAGTAGAGAGGCACCGTGACATCACTGGCTGGTCTCCCTTTGGCTACTAATTTAACATGGCGGAATCCACTCCCAAACCTATGCGTTTCTGCGTAAAAAGAACATGTTTCTCATATATAAAGTAAAAGCTAGCGAGAAATAAACACTTCTAAAAATGAAAATGCTATTTTTTAACCTGATAACACCTCTGGAGTGATTTACAAGACATGTTGTGGATGTCAGTGTGCACACGCATCACATGCAGTCAAAGGTAACTTACTGTCTTTTCAAAAGCTCACCTATGCACACACGCGCCCTCATGCAGACACCATGAAAACATACATGCTCATACAGCCGAGAGTTTTAGCATTGCATTATATTTACTTTCTGTGGTTACAACATAATATCTTGCTCATGATTTCTGCCAAAATTAGAAATGGCAACACAACTTCCAGCAAAACATTAACAATTTTACATTATTGGATATTTTTATGAAACCTCTCATAAAGTAGTAGTATTGCAATACATTGTTAAGAGCCTCTCCACACATAGCACGAATAAGTAGGAACCAGGGCGAATCAACGCAAAACAGCCCGAATGAGCAAACGACGAAAACATTGAGCCAACGTCAGGAGGGATACACAGTCGGGCAGGTGTGATCGATCCTGTTGCGATGGTTTTGTGCACACTTGTGCACAAAACTGTCGCAGCAGGAACACAGTGCGAGCAGCAGGAGCATGTCGAACCACATTGTGCACCTGCGGGATTTGAACCTGCAATTTACAAAAGCTCTGATTAACAGACAGAAACTTTACCACTGTGCTACCATCACTCTCCTACAACAGGAGTGTAAAATACCATAAATCAACAAGGAGATAAAATTAAAAAAAAAAAGAGAGAAATTAGACAATGTAGATGGCAAAAAAGCGCTGTAATTGCTCCTGTTGTAGAGGAAAAAAAAACCCCATCTGGAACATGTTGCACCACATCACGCCTCTGCTGTAGAGAAAATAAAATAAAAACCACGCACCATAAAAACACTGCATTTTATTGAATCCTTCTTATCAAGTGGATAAAACAAATATGAACCATCTGTTCCTCTGTAGATGACCCATGATCACAGACATGCAGTCATGACATGACATGAATGAAGCAGTGTGCTCTTATCATGTCAACATCTGCTGGCCCAGTGTGTCCATCCAGCCCCATGCATGTGTCTGGCCCAACACGCATGTCAGACACACGTCTTCAACTGCTTAATCCAATTAAGGGTCACAAGGACTTAGATACTAACTGATGTTAAAAATTTACATCAGATAGATTAGATACTCATTTGCAACAGTATCGATACCAAGTCTTTGGTTCCCCTAGCTAACATGCAGCTTTAGCACAGTTACAAGCAAGCAAGCACACAGGCCCTCCTCAACAATACAGATGCCCATGGTAACTTTTTTTTTTTTTTTTAGCTTTGTTGGCTTCACAAGGAAGATGCAAATTTATTATTCATTAATTGTTTTGGGGAGATTTGTCGCACTACCTCATACATCCAAAAAACGACAGCTGCCGCGAGAGGGATCGAATGGGCTCTCACAAGGCACTCTCTGTCTTTCGGCCACTGGTGTACATGAATAATTGTAGCGACAGGTGTACGAGGCGTTGGAGGCAGCTCCGATTTTTCACAAATGGCATACAATTCCTCTTTCACGCGCTAGTCGGCTTCAATCGTGTTATGTGTGAAGGGGCCCTAATCACTGCATGGTGCTACTGGAGAGTGTCTCTACACAGAAATGTCTCCTACCTATAGCCAGTATCACTTATCATTCAAGTCTCCTGCCTTCAGCCACGTCTTGATTTTAAATAGTTGATTTTCAGTTGTTGCATATAGACTTTCTACAGTTTTTAAACAATTTTCTACAGTTTCTTAAACAGGCTTTAACAGGTTAATTGGGGTCCTTATTAACCAATAAAATTGGTGTGATGAGATTTCTGCAAGAATAAATAAGTTCACACACAAACAAGCAGTGTTTGCACTCGTCATGCAATCTACAACCAGGATCTAGAAATGCCTGTGCGTGGATTTGTTTAATGTGGGAATGCCATTGCATATGGACAAACATACGGTCCTTGACAGATCCTTAGCCTGGTCTGTTTGCTGGGATATCTGACAGGATCAAGGTCTGAGGACCTGCTGCAGCCTTCATCTGCCTTCACAATCATTGGGTTACAAGTCATCACCTCCTCCGCCAGATCTGCTATTGAGGACTTCTTGTTTCACCAGAGCCCTATTAGCCGTCATGTTCAGGGTTCCTGTTGGGCTTTCATGGTTTCCGTATTGGCCATGGGGCACACAGGTTCCCACCATTTTTCACCACAACAGGCAATCTCCTACTTGATTTGTTACCCAGGTTTCACAACTTGGATGAGGGGATGGATCTTGAGACCCAACGTATGTATGTTCACATGCAGACTCTCTAACCTTTAAATTTAAAATTCTAAAGCAATGCAATCTTCTTTCAGTCACTTGTATTTAACTCATTAATGATCAACTCAACTATTTGGTACGGTATATTGATATTTACTATACTCTATTTAAAAATGTGAGGATTAAAGGGTTAATGTTTCACCACCACATGGGGAAAATCAACAAGAATGTTTTGAAACATTTATTTTGAATCAGTAATTACTGAAGTGCCATATAGCACAGCTCTGGATGTCTTCCATTTGAACTTTGGAACAATGTTCAAAACAGGTTTCAAAACAATCTGGAACATTGTTTCAAGTTAGCGTCACTAATTTGCAGTAACAATGAAAGGTTTTGAGCTCTCGATGTTGTGTGGGCCACTGAAGAGGAGGTACTGCTGGCCCACCACCACAAGATGGCGCCCTGCTTGAAGTGCGGGCTTCAAGCACGAGAGGGCGTCGGAGCGACCAGGAGTGACAGCTGTCACTCATCATCCGTACCAGCTGTCACTCATCCACTACTCATCACCACCACCATAAAGGCCGGACTGCAACTCCACCTCCCCGCCGAGAAATCAGCTACCATTCAGGTAATTTCTCTGCTAAGCTTAACTGTGACTAATAGTCTGATCTCATTTGCAGCCGTTTTCCTGTGACAGTGTCCTTATCTGCGGTATTGGCATTTGGTGTGGACTGTGACGGCTTCGCCTCACACCCCAAACCAGATAAGTGGTTTCACAGGAGCTGCACGAGTGTGTGATTGGAGGTGGAGGTTTTCCCTCCTAACTGTATACAGACTGTGGGATTACTGAGTGTGCAAACTCATACTCATCAGGACTGTCTCTATTCTCTGCCAGCAGTACCGGGTCTGACTGCTGAAGACAGCGGCCACCTGGGGCGCAGGGCTTGGCGGCTCCGGTGTTCTTCAGCTCCGTTGGTGGTGGAAGCTGTGTGGGATCCGGCTCTTCTCTCGCCAGGCGTCTTCTATCGTCGAGCGTGTCCACACGTCACCTGGTGTATAATTGACATTCCACCATATTGTTATTGTCTGTACGCCGTCGTGCGATTCACAACATTAAATTATTACTTTTGGCTTATCCATTGTCCGTTCATTAACGCCCCCTGTTGTGGGTCCGTGTCACGACACTTTCACAACACTCGATCTCCAGCCACAGGTTCTGTTTATTGTTAAATCAGGCTTTAATTTCTTGTTGTTTTGTATATTTCATTACATTGTTTTTCCATATCATGGGCATAATGCCTCCCCCCCCCCCCCCCCCCCCCCCCGCTTTCTAGCTTGTTAGTTGGGTGGGAAACATCATGTTCCTCCCCACAGTTGCAAGCTTAAATTGTTGCTGGATGGATCACAGTGACAAGCGCACAACATGCCCAATGTTCAGGTGGAGACAAACTACACGAGTTCACGGACAGCTCTTATTTTTGACAATCATCCAGCAGGTGGCAGACAATATGGGATATTACACATGCAAAATAAAGTTGATCTTTCAGTCAATCTGGTGCGTTAAAGTCCAGTAGATGGAATAGGGTTTGTCATCATTGTATGTTCTTTTAATTTGATGAGTTGTGCAAGATGATTGAGTTATTGTCTAGAACCAACTAACAAACTCACTCACCCACTCATCTAGATTTTTCTTTTGGTCCAAGCCCTATGTTATCACCAACATGTAGAACCTTTTTAGGTTTTGTCAACTAAATCCTTCAGCATGCATCTTAGCTGCTGTTCTCCTCCTAATTATACCAGATTAAAGCTCTAAAACTCTGCCTCGTCATCACAGCAAATTAATATTATTAAAATGCATCACTTACACATCACAAGACCAGTTAGTTGTGCAGCTAAGATGCTGAGCTGTTGTCTGAGTAACAGAGGTGTCATTACAGTTGGGATGGGGACTGAATTGTTGCCACTGCTCCTCATTGGGATGCAGAGCATGTGTCTTTCTGCAGAGCTGCTCTGCTTGGTGCCCTCACTATATAGATTCTTAAATCATCCGCATTGAACAGGAGGCTGGTTTCAAACTCTGGGAATAGATTTGACATTGAAGGTGTTTGTGCATGTTTATGAATGTTGCTGTGTGTGAGTCAGCCAGGAGAGGACTCTCTGAGACATTCACAGCTACACAAAACAATGGAGGCCACACAAAGCACTGCTGCACATAGATTTTGGACACAGTTATGTCACAAGTAAAGTCAGTAACATTAACATGAATTTTGTGGGCATGATAAAAGATGTTGTGTAAAATGTAAATAAAACAGAATACAATGATTTGCAAATCCTCTTCAACCTATATTCAACTGAATACACCACAAAGACAAGACATTTAATGTTGAAACTGATAAACTTCTTTGTTTTTGTGCAAATATTTGCTCATTTTGAAATGGATGCCTGCAACACATTTCAAAAAAGCTGGGACAGGGGCGACAAAAGACTGGGAAAGTTGATGGATGTTCAAAGAACACCTTTTTGGAACATTCCACAGGTTAATTGGAAACAGAGGAGTGTCATGACTGGGTATAAAAGGAGCATCCCCAAAAGGCTCAGCCATTCACAAGCAAAGATGGGGCAAAGATCACCACTTTGTGAACAACTGCATGACAAAATAGTCCAACAGCTTAAAAACAATGTTTGTCAATGTTAAATTGCAAGGAATTTAGGGATTCCATCATCTACAGTCCATAATATAATCAGAAGATTCAGAGAATCTGGATAACTTTCTACATGTAAGCGGCAAGGCCGAAAGCCAGCACTGAATGCCCGTGACCTTCGATCCCTCAGGCGGCACTGCATTAAAAACCGACATCATTGTCTATAGGATCTTATCACGTGGGCTCAGGAACACTTCAGAAAACCATTGTTAGTTAACGCAGTTTGTCGCTACATCTACAACTGCAAGTTAAAACTCTCCCCTGGAAAGCGAAAGCCATACATCAACAACATCCAGAAATGCCGCCGCCTTCTCTGGGCCCGAGCTCATTTGAAATGGACAGATGCAAAGCGGAAAAGTGTGCTGTGGTCTGACGAATCCACATTTCAAATTGTTTTTTGAAATCATGGACATTGTGTCCTCCAGACAAAAGACGAAAAAGACCATCTAGATTGTTACCAGCACAAAGTTCAAAAGCCAGCATCTGTGATAGTATGGGGGTGTGTTAGTGCCCATGGCATAGGAAACTTACACATCTGTGATGGCACCATCAATGCTGAAAGGTACATCCAGATTTTGGAGCAACACATGCTGCCATCCAAGCAACGTCTTTTCAGGGACGTCCCTGCTTATTTCAGCAAGACAATGCCAAGCCACATTCTGCACGTGTTACAACAGCGTGGCTTCATAGTAAAAGAGTGCGGGTACTAGACTGGCCTGCCTGCAGTCCAGACCTGTCGCCCATTGAACATGTGTAGCGCATTATGAAGCACAAAATACGAAAATGGAGATCCCGGACTGTTGAACAACTGAAGTCATACATCAAGCAAGATTGGGAAAGAATTCCACCTACAAAGCTTCAACAATTAGTGTCCTCAGTTCCCAAACACTTATTGAGTGTTGTTAGAAGGAAAGGTGATGTAACACAGTGGTAAACATACCACTGTCCCAGCTTTTTTTGAAATGTGTTGCAGGCACCAATTTCAAAATGAGCAAATATTTGCACAACAACAAAAAAGTCTATCAGTTTGAATATTAAATATTGTCTTTGTGGTGTATTCAATTGAATATACATTGAAGAGGATTTGCAAATCATTGTATTCTGTTTTTATTTACATTTCACACAACGTCCCAACTTCATTGGAACTGGGGTTGTACATACAACCCCAAATAAGAAAAACTTGGGACATATGGAAAATACAAGTAACACAGTCACAAATTCATCCATTTTCTTTGGGGGGGGGGTATTGTCTTTATAGTCTCTATAAATAATTCAGCGCTAAACATGCGTAAAATTGGGTAAAGATCAACAGCAAGAAGATGAACTCATGAGATTGTGGTGCATTTTTGTTGTACCTGCATTTCTGCACGAGTTATTTACAGTCTTAGCTGCCTTTGGCTCTGGTCCATGATTTGTGATTCGACCACTGTGAACTCCTTCCGCAGAGATGTGTGTAAAATGCTGACCACGAGAAAATCTCCCTGTGGGAAAATCAGATAATGAAACTAACCATTATTACTCAAGAAATCCATTTGTCAAGCAATCAATCAGACAAACAGGATCTGTGGGTCAACACAGCAATACTGTGGGACTGTTATTTAATCAGTGATGTTTGGGAGTGGTCTCCCCTGCAACAATTTTAGAGGTGATATAGAATGAGTACAGTGGTGTCGTGGTAATCGTATCATGGTGAGGCATAAAAATTAAACCCATACAGGGTTTTCAAATGGAGAATATATCTTGTTGTCTCACAGCAAGAAGGTTATTGGGTGAAACTCAGCTATACGTACCTTTGAAGTTTTTAGTGGTTGATTCACTTCTGATGCACTTGGTTCCTCCCCATCCAAATACATTCAGGATGGGTTAAATGTCACTATTAATCAAATAAATCTGTTGCTATGCTGATTTTGGTCAAAGTCATGTTATCGTCAAGCAGCCTGTCCAGAGTAATGTTGCACCGCTTGTGCAGTGGGCCTCATGCAAAAAGATTTTTGTAAACTGATAGGAAAAATGATCTAAAAACTCTCTGACACAGACAACAAATGAGACACCAGAGGAAACAGGTTTCAGTTTCTAAGATCTTTATTATTTAAAGCTTTAAAGGTAGATGTCATGCAGAGTGTAGGTCTGGAGACAAATATTCAGTTTTCACTTATATAAAGTCCCAAAGTGTTGCAAAGTTCATTCAATGAAATCATTTGATAGTATAAGACAGTCACTCTCAAAGTCCATTGCTGGTCGTCAATCATGCATTGATAAAACATTGTCTCACCTCATCATATAGCATAAAACAATCAGATGAACAGTCCTTTCCTTCTTGTTCATCATGCACTGATGAAATCATGTTTCGTCTCATCACATAGCATAAGACAATCAGTCTCAAATGCCTCACCTCATCAATCTTATCTGTGCTCTTTCCTCTTCAATGGCATTGTTCAATTAATTACTAAGACAATTATAATGGTAAATATATTTGACAGAGCTTTAACAACATTCACTTTTATAACATAAACTTTTCTAAAATTTGTCTTAGCTTTCTTTAACATAATGGGCTTATGTACCACATCTTATATTGGAAATGCTTGTGAATTCAGTAAATTGCTTAATTTACATGAATACTTGTGCTGAATTCTGGTTGTGTACACATCAAATATTTAAGACTATGCCAGAGGTGCCAAATCAGTGTGAGAATAGCCACAGACCTATCTCTGTAGTGTGGTATGACAACCCAGTCTCACAGCAAGTCATGATTCAGCAGCATGAAATATACATTAATCTATTGCTTTGTGATACTATGACAAAAAGCGCCTCATTTTCGTAATTTTTAGCACGAAAAAAAACAAAAAACAAAACGTGAGACTGGGCTGGGTATGATTGCCTATTTTTTTTTGTAATTTAACCATTGATACCTGGCTTTTTGACCATCCTTTACAGCTACTATTCTGATGGGGAACAGCTTCCTGTATTGGTCTGAGATCTCCTGTTGCAACTTGTTGTTTATTCCCAATTCAGTCCCTGTCAGCATCTTGGTCTTTAACAATAATCTCTCTTTAAGGTTCAAATTTAGCAACAATAGGTCATGCCCCAATCCAGTGCACACCTTGAAAAATTATGTTTTCCATGATGTCTGCTGAAATTTTAAGGTCTTTGACCATAAACCTTTTCATTTCCTTTGCATTGTTCCAGAGAACAACAATTTGACTCTCACATTTCCAGTTTGTAGGTCAAGAAGAGTGCCTTTCATTCGTGCATTCTCAAGGATGACAGACATTAGGGGAAGACAGTGAGAGCTGAACAAAGGATCAGATGATGCAAATTGAAGGAGGAAATGTGAAATTCTGAGTGTAAGTCAGAAGGTACTGGGTGTGACATTTGGACAGTGGAAGGAAGACAAGGAGACTTGGTGGTAGATCAAAGATGTCCAGAAAAGCATAAGGAGAAGGAGGTTGGCAAAAAAAAAAAGGGGGATAGTCAGAGAGATGAAGAAAATAGACAGGAGTGTTATGTGTCGGACGCAGCTCGGAGAACCGACCAGCGTTTGAAGGACCCAGTATGAAATAAGCAGAGCACGGTACAAAGGCTAACTGAATTTAATACATAACAGTGAAAATGTAATAACAGAAAGGTGCGGCCTGGCGTGGTGCGCTCCCAGCAGCGCTAACGGTCCGGAGCCAGAAGCTGTTTCGGACCCAAGGACCCCGCCGACACCCCCCAGGTGGCCGCAACAACCGAGTCTGTGAAAGAAGGAACCATTATGTGAGTCCACACTCTACACACAGAACACTTAAAAGGTGTACAAACAGCAAACACTTCCTGGCTTGATTACTGATCAGCTTCCCAACCTGCAGGCATGGAACATCCCGTTCACAAAACTCCACCGCAGTGGAAGCTGATACATGACTAACATACAGCTCAATACAATAAGGTGTGAGGGACACCACATTTACTGACTGTATAACTGTTAGTCACAAAATCCAACGTACCTCAGGAAGTGTGCTGACGAGCGTGAGACCTCACCCCCTCCTCTTTCACAGACCGTGCATCAAACCTGGACATTCTCAGCGTCCGCTGCTGATGAGATGGCTCCCAAGACGACGATCTCACCCGTCTGGTCACAAGGTCGAGTCTCTGGCAAATACACACTGTGCACTCCAGTCTTAAATGCCAACATGCTCCAATCCAGCCAGATGCACCTCAGCTGTGAGTCCTGACGAGTCGCAGGTGATCAGGGTGAGGTCCTGACAGCCTCAGCAACACAGCCACTCAGTCCCAAATGCACGCCACCTGGGAGGAAAACAAAAAGACAAACAAACCGGCAGCCAGGCCCCCCCAGCCATATAACAAGGAGTACAAGGACATGTGGTGTAAGGTGACAAGAGAAGTGGCTAAAGCTAAGGAAAAGGCAAACAGCAAGTTGTACATGAAGTTAAGCAGTAAGGAAGGAGAAAATGACTTGTGCCAGTTAGCCAGAGAAATGGGCCGAGCTGGAAAAGATGTGCAGTAGATTAGGGTGGTAAAGGATACAGAAGGTAACGTGCTGACAAGTGAGAAGAGTGTGTTGAGAAGGTGAAGGGAACACTTTGAGGAGCTGATGAATGAAGATACTGAGAGAGAGAAGGATGGATGATGTGGAACGAGTAAATCAGGAAGTGCAAGGGCTTAGCTAGGATTAAGAGAGGGCAGTTGGAGTTGGAAGTGGAAAGGCAGTTGGTCCAGACTGTTTAATAAAATTCTGGAAAGTGAGAGGATGCCTGTGGAGTGGAGAAGTACGCTGGTTCATATTATTAAGAAAAAGGGTGATGTACAGAACTGCAGCTGCTACAGAGACATAAAGTTGATCAGCCACAGCGTGAAGTTATGAGAAAAATATAGTAGAAACTATGCTTAGCAAACAGGTAAAGATCTGTGAGCAGCAATATGGTTTCATGCTGAGAAAGAGCACTACAGATGCAATGTTTGCTCTGAGAGTGCTGATGGAGAAGTATCAAGAAGGCATTGTGTGTTTGTGGATTTAAAGAAAGTTTATGACAGGGTAACAAGAGAAGACTTGTGGTATTGTATGAGGAACTTTGGAGTGACAGAGAAGTATGTGATGATGGTGTATGTAGTATAAGGACAGTTAGCAGTGAGATGCGCAGTAGAAATGACAAATTCATTCAGTTTGGAAGTGTGGTTACATCAAGGATCAGCTGAGTCCTTTCTTGTTTGCAGTGGTGATTGGTGATGCCAGAGGTTGATGGACGAGATCAGACAGGAGTCTCCATGGACTAAGATGTTTGCTGATGACATTTGAGACTAGCCTGGAAATGTGGAGATACGCTCTCTGGAAAGAAGGGGAATGAAAGTCAATAGGAGCAAGACTGTATACGTGTGTGAATGAAAGCGAGCCTGGTGGAATAATGTGATTATAAGGAGTTGTTGTGGTGTGTTCTCTGTGTCTTGTTGTTGGTTTTCTCTGTGTCTATTCCCTGGCTGTGTCTGTGGTCTGTCCTTGGTGTGTGTCCTTGTCATTTGGCCCTGTCTATGCCCTTGCACTGGATCACTGCTGTTCGGTTGTAAGTACTTTGAGTTTCCTTGTCACCTCCAGTTAGTAGCGCTGTGTAGTTTTTGTGTGTTCTTCATTTCTGGTTACCCTTCTTGTTGGAAGTCTTTATGAGTTTGTTTTTGGACTCTGCACGCAAGTGGTTTGTTGGATTGAAATTACATGGGTTCTTTTTAAAACATTAAATCTCTTGCTTCTCACTTTCCATCTGTTTTGTTGCTGCCTGCATATCTGGGTTCATTCTGACATTTCTAAACATAAGAGGAGTATAGATGGTGAAAGCAGATGAGTTTAAATACTTGGGATCAACTGTCCAAAGTAATGGAAAGGTGGCAGGAATGATTTGTCAACAAAGAAGATCTGCAAGAGTAAATGGGAACGTTTACAAGACAGTGGTGAGAACAGGTATGTTATACAGCTTAGAGACAGTGGTGCAAACAAAAAGACAGGAGGCAGAGCTGAAGATGATTTAATTCTCTTTGGGAGGGTTGAGGATGGACAGTTTAGGACTTAGCATATCAGATGGACAGCACAGATGAGACTGTTTGGAGACAAAGTCAGGGATTGAGATGGTTTGGACATGTGCACAGGAGGGACCCAGGGTATATAGAGAGAAGGATGCTGAGGATGGAGCCACCAGGCAGGAGAAGAGGGAGGCCAAAGCGGAGGTTTATGGATATGGTGAGGGAGGACATGCAGGTGGTTGGTGTGCCAGGAGGATTCAGAGGACAGGGTGAAATGAAAACGGTTGACCTGCTGTGGTGACCAAGAACGGCAGCAGTCGAAAGGAGAAGATGATGACAGATGTTGTCTTGTTGCTAATCATGCGAACAAACTCCTGCAATGCAGTGTTAGGGTTATGCAACATATTCTGTTTGATGAGAGATTCTGTGCTTGGCTGAAGTCCAAACCCTCAGACACACCTTGGGATTTCTGGTGTAACATGTCTATGAGAGATAACCTCCTGGATACTGATGATCAATACAAAATATTTCTCTCACTTCCACGCTCTCTTGCCAAGTTCTTGTAGAATGATTGAAATTTTTTTTATGTGAGTTTGAAACAAGTCGGTTTGTTTAAGATCTGTTTCGTGGCAGGAAGCCACCATGTTGGATGTTGCACAAAGTCCTGCGGGAACTGGTTCAGGCCCTCATCAGCTAAGAGCTTCCCTTGTCTCCCTTTGCCTTCTATCCTACTCCCCCCATTAATGAAGTAGCAGTCATGTTTTTTTAACATCTGCACACACACACAAGCCAAAATAAATTATGGCCAGAATAAATGTATTATAGCTTACATTTCAACAATTATGATCTGGTGCAGAGAGATTTGTGAGATGTACAGTACCATTCAAAAGTTTAATTTATTTCATTTATATAGCACCAAATCACAACAAAGGTACCTCATGGCACTTCACACCAGTAAGGTCTAACCTCACCAACCCCTAGAGCAAGCACACAGGCGACAGTGGTAAGGAAAAATTCCCTCTGATGATTTGAGGAAGAAACCACAAACAGACCAGACTCAAAGGGGTGACCCACTGCTTGGAAAGTTTGGACTTTCCCATTCAATTGACCTAATGCAAACAATATCAAGCAGCGCAGAGCGAACCATCTGGCTCACACGTGAGCAAGAGGGGAAAAGACGATGCAAGTAATCACATTTTAGCTTGTTTCACGTGGTTTATATATCCTGTAATATATCTGTAAATTTTTAATTATTAGTGGAAACGCTGCTTTGTCACTTTTTGACCCACCTCACCTGCATTTGCAATATTTTCGGATCAACTTACCCACACCGTCCAACCCTTGGGTGCCTGCAGGTTACGTGTTGACCAGTGCATCACTAACAAAGAGTCTTTTCAGATTGTTGTTCTTTTTTGAATATGCAGCAGATTTCACAGGGTTTTGCTGAGTGTGTTGGTGATGCATACGTATGTGAGTTAATGTGAAAGAGAGGTGATGCTGCCAGTGCATAAACTGATCCTCTGAGGTGTCTTTGGTTTCAGATACTGTGAGGGAAACAGATAATTGTTTGACTGTACTGATGCAGCAGATCAACAGTCATGCTACAGATGCATAGTTTGTATGTCCTGCAGGGTAGGAGCATGACATGCCCTCAATTCTGCACCAATTGCTCTGAGCTGAGGTGAACCAGAGCATCATCTTATGAGCATTAGCTGCCCAATATTAGCCAATGAAACTAGGTAGGCCAAGCCCACCACAGGATCTGTTCCTTTACAAAAAATGATCTGCTGACTCTTGCATGCTTACCACCCCAAATAGATGAGGATATTATAAGAGCTAAAATGACCTGGGAAGGAAGCTTGGCACACACTAAAAAAAGTATGGATATCTAGGAAGTATATTGAGCTTAACAACCTGCACATGTCCATCTATCAAAAGGGGTAAATGGCTCCACCTCTGTAGATTTAACTGTTGTTGTTGTTAAATATATGGATGGATCTAGTGTTTTTAATACTTCATTTTTGAACCCTTCATTAGAATGCCTAAAAGAAATTTACAATTGTGGCAATTGTTCAGTACATTCACTGATAGCAACCCATTCACTTTTTGAGAGGTTTAATTTTTACCCTGAAAGCATACTAATACCCCCATCACACATAGCCGGAATCATGCAGAATGGTGTTGGAATTATGAATCGGCGCACATCCGAAAAGTGTCAGATTTCAGTTCCAAAACATTCTGACAGCCATCTGCTGGAGTTGACACAGTTGGTCAAAATTGGCTGGCGGCCCCAGGTGTTATGCACATGTTCTAAACTCTCCGGGCACGGTCGAGATGGGACACCTATCCGACAGCGGTCTATGTGCAGTCTGAGAACCATCTAACTGCAATTTACATATTCCGATGGTGGTAAAACGGGATGCGAAATGATTTGCACGCATACGGGGGAATCTTGAGATGGCTCTGGCACCGGTATGACCTGCACGTGCCACGTATAATAATACAATAATATATTTTATAATACAAATTTGCCGTGTTGGGCATGGTTCCGGCACATTCTTGCTGTATGTGTGACAGGGCCTTAAAAGATTCTAGTAGTAATAGGATATATGGAATGCTGGATAGAGGGTCACTAACATATAAAAGGAGATCATCAGCATATAACGGGACCCTGTGACTAGTGCCCAGTCTCTTAATCCACTTAATTACATTCTCAGCCTTTAAAGCTAGTGCAAATAAGAGCAGCAAGGTTTCTGTGTAGGCTCTCGGTTGTCCAGGTGTTTTCCATAGTAAAGAAGCTTGAATCTTCGACTGAATTGGGTTGCTTGACGCGAGGACGTTTCGCTTCAAATTGCAGAAGCTTCCTCAGCTAAAATTCTTGCTCTGGTAGTCTGATTTCTGTCTTGACTCTTGTAGAGAAGAATAAACAGAAGCCACAAAAGCTGGAGTTTAAGGAGAGGCAGGATGCTGTGGGCTAGAGACTAAACAATAGCTCTAATTAGCACCAATTGTGCTCTAGTTAGCACCCTCCTAATGACAGGGCAGCACTAGCCCACAGCAGTCTGCCTCTCCATAGGAGGGGTCTGGTTAGGTTTAAAACTCCAGCTTTTGTGGCTTCTGTTTATTCTTCTCTACAAGAGTCAAGACAAAAGTCAGACTACCAGAGCAAGAATTTTATCTGAGGAAGCTTCTGCGATTTGAAGCAAAACGTCCTCGCGTCAAGCAACCCAATTCAGTCGAAGATTCAAGCTTCTCTACTAAAGAGCAGGAAGGGTTGACAACCTTGGTGTGTCCCACAGAAGAGAGGGGATGATGAGAGTGCTGGTGTCACTGACCAAACGGTACCCCCTAAAAAAATCAGTCCGCTCTGCCTTCATTGCGCATGCGTCATTAACCGTGGTTCATGGATTATCACGTCGTTTCTGCTTAAATCTGCACTCCAGTCATCATCTATCTCAGTGACAGATATCTGAAGCGTTTGTACAACAATCATTTCCACATAAATTCAGCATGATTTCATCATGAAAGATAGAGGAAGTGATCAAAACGCCGCGACTACATGAGCTGCTAGCTGATGCATTCACTTCACTTTGGTCATTTCAAAGTGTCACTAAGTATCGCCTCGTTTCTGCTTAAAATGGCCTAGTGTCTACCTAAAAACTGACTTTAAAATGATTTAAGAGGTTTTACCTTGTCATCTGATGGTTAATAATCCCATTAATCCATTTGATCGCTTTGGGTGAAGAGACTTCGTCTCAGAACTCTGAAATGATACATGCGCAGTGGAGGCAGGGTGGACCAATTTTTTTGGCGGACCGTTTGGTCTGCGACGCTGGATATTAGTACAAACTGATGCGCAAGGAGAGGAATAGAGTAGCATTCAAGAGATGAAGCCTGTGCCAAAACCAATCTACCACAAAAAACAGAATCCCTTCTGATATAATCAAAGGCATAACATGCTCTAATCTGTGGGCAAAGACTTTAGCGAGTATTTTAACATCAACAGTGCTTCAATCTTAAATATGATCAATCTATCTTTGTTAGTTGGTTATGTACCACAGGCCTTTAAGGTGGCAGTAATTAAACCATTACTTAAAAAGCCATCACTTGACCCAGCTATCTTAGCTAATTATAGGCCAATCTCCAACCTTCCTTTTCTCTCAAAGATTCTTGAGAGGGTAGTTGTAAAACAGCTAACTGATCACCTGCAGAGGAATGGTCTATTTGAAGAGTTTCAGTCAGGTTTTAGAATTCATCATAGTACAGAAACAGCATTAGTGAAGGTTACAAATGATCTTCTTATGGCTTCGGACAGTGGACTTATCTCTGTGCTTGTTCTGTTGGACCTCAGTGCTGCTTTTGATACTGTTGACCATAAAATTTTATTACAGAGATTAGAGCATGTCATAGGTATTAAAGGCACTGCGCTGCGGTGGTTTGAATCATATTTGTTTAATAGATTACAGTTTGTTCATGTAAATGGGGAATCTTCTTCACAGACTAAAGTTAATTATGGAGTTCCACAAGGTTCTGTGCTAGGACCAATTTTATTCACTTTATACATGCTTCCCTTAGGCAGTATTATTAGACGGTATTGCTTAAATTTTCATTGTTACGCAGATGATACCCAGCTTTATCTATCCATGAAGCCAGAGGATACACACCAATTAGCTAAACTGCAGGATTGTCTTACAGACATAAAGACATGGATGACC
This sequence comes from Thalassophryne amazonica, assembly GCF_902500255.1. Lineage (NCBI taxonomy): Eukaryota > Metazoa > Chordata > Actinopteri > Batrachoidiformes > Batrachoididae > Thalassophryne > Thalassophryne amazonica. The sequence continues at coordinate 51,855,412 of NC_047117.1, forward strand.
TCTAATTTCCTGCTTTTAAACTCAGATAAAACTGAAGTTATTGTACTTGGCCCCACAAATCTTAGAAGCATGGTGTCTAACCAGATCGTTACTCTGGATGGCATTTCCCTGATCTCTAGTAATACTGTGAGAAATCTTGGAGTCATTTTTGATCAGGATATGTCATTCAAAGCGCATATTAAACAAATATGTAGGACTGCCTTTTTGCATTTACGCAATATCTCTAAAATCAGAAAGGTCTTGTCTCAGAGTGATGCTGAAAAACTAATTCATGCATTTATTTCCTCTAGGCTGGACTATTGTAATTCATTATTATCAGGTTGTCCTAAAAGTTCCCTAAAAAGCCTTCAGTTGGTTCAGAATGCTGCAGCTAGAGTACTGACGGGGACTAGCAGGAGAGAGCATATCTCACCCGTGTTGGCCTCTCTTCATTGGCTTCTAGAATAGAATTTAAAATTCTTCTTCTTACTTATAAGGTTTTGAATAATCAGGTCCCATCTTATCTTAGGGACCTCATAGTACCATATTACCCCATTAGAGCGCTTCGCTCTCAGACTGCGGGCTTACTTGTAGTTCCTAGGGTTTGTAAGAGTAGAATGGGAGGCAGAGCCTTCAGCTTTCAGGCTCCTCTCCTGTGGAACCAGCTCCCAATTCAGATCAGGGAGACAGATACCCTCTCTACTTTTAAGATTAGGCTTAAAACTTTCCTTTTCGCTAAGGCTTATAGTTAGGGCTGGATCGGGTGACCCTGGACCATCCCTTGGTTATGTTGCTTTAGACGTAGACTGTGGGGGTTCCCATGATGCACTGTTTCTTTCTCTTTTTGCTCCGTATGCATCACTCTGCATTTAATCATTAGTGATCGATCTCTGCCCCCCTTCTCGGCATGTCTTTTTCCTGGTTCTTTCCCTCAGCCCCAACCAGTCTCAGCAGAAGACTGCCCCTCCCTGAGCCTGGTTCTGCTGGAGGTTTCTTCCTGTTAAAAGGGAGTTTTTCCTTCCCACTGTGGCCAAGTGCTTGCTCATAGGGGGTCGTTTTGACCGTTGGGGTTTTTCATAATTATTGTATGGCCTTGCCTTACAATATGGAGTGCCTTGGGGCAACTGTTTGTTGTGATTTGGCGCTATATAAGAAAAAAGTTGATTGATTGATTGATTGATTGAACAGGTTTCTTACCTGTGAAATTGGGTGATAGCACGCACAGTTCAGAGGATCTTTACCTGCTTTAAAATCAAGGAAATAGAAGCTTCCATATGAGTATGTGGCAACATGGGTAGTTAAAAATTTCTAGTAGTAGTGGGGCTAGGTGGTCTGAGAATTTCTTATAAGAGTCAACCGGGTACCCATCTGGCCCCGGTGATTTGCCACTGCTCATTGACTGTATTGCCTCTTTAATCTTGGAAAGCTGCAGGGGGGTGGCAAGCATATTACAATCACCGTTAGATATTTTGGACAACTTGTCAAAGAATTTGTTGAATTGTGCTTAATCACTAGAGCATTCTGACGTATAGAGTTCAGAGTAAAATCTCCTAAATGTATTTTTTACCTTTGACTTTGAAGTCAGGACACCTGCCTCATCTTGTAGATGCACAATTTGGTTTTGTGCTTTCATGGTTTTTCACTGGTGAGCTAGAAGCTTTGTCTCTGTTCATATGTGATTCCATGAGAATGAAAGAAAAGTTGTTCAGCCTCCTTTGACAAGACAAGATGAAGTTTTGTTTGGAGTAACATTTTTGCTTTGTGCAAGTCAGGAGGATGGTTATCTTAGAGTACCTTGTCTAAATTAGCAATAGATTTTTCGATGGGCCTGACGGGATTTATAAGTGTGACATGGCAATTATATAATTTTGCCTCTGGTAAAAGCATAAAGGGCTTCCCATAGCAGGGAATTAAAGGGTCCAGGTGCCAAAATTTAAATCCCTTTGGTTTAAAATCAAAATAAAGATCTAAGAAAGTGTTTTTATAGAAATTTAATAACTTTTAACTTCTCAAGGGAGGTCTGTCGTATGACTGGTTTGATAAATGATACTGTGTGGTTTAATTACACCTTCTTCGTCTTCCTTTGGCTGCTCCCATTAGGGGTTGCCACAGCAGATCAGCTGTCTTCCTTTTTCACACCAACCACGAGTATGTCTTCCATCACAACATCCACTTCCTCTTTGGCCTCCTACTTCTCTTTCTGCCCGGTGGGGTGTCGGATTTCAGTTCCATAATGTTCTGACAGCCATCTGTAGAAGTCCACACAGTTGGTCAAAATGGGCTGGTGGCCCCGAGTGTGATGCACATGTTCAAAACCCTCCGGGCGTCGTTGAGATGGGACACCTATTTGATGGCGGTCCATGTGTAATCTGACGACCATCTAACTGCAATTTACATATTCTGATGTGGCAAACGGGGTCCAAAACTATTTGAGCGTATACAAGTGAACCTCGAAATGGATCTGGCACCGCAAAGCCTGCCAGTATGACCTGCACGTGCCACATATAATAATGCCCCCCGGAGCACAAAGGAACTGTTAAAATGTATATGGCACGTTTCATCATGATAATAATTATGAATTATTATCATGTACAGTGAATGTGAACAGCGGCACACCGCCGTAAATCTGCACAGGCTGTTATATCCACAATAGACCTTACAGTACAGATAGTTGTCCATTACTTCCCATGGGCGACGTAAATAATGTGAACTATTGTCTCCATCATAACACAAGCAGCAGTGCCTCTCTGTAGTGCCCAGTAACACGAGCAGCTGCACCTCTCCATGGTGCCCAGTAACGCGTCATTGCACGCGTCAGGCTCAGAGCTGGATGGATCTCACGCTGTAATATATGACCACCTTTTAACTCTGTAGGAGATATGACATGGAACTTGTGCTGGGCCGTGACAGCATTAATAAACATGAATCTCACCTCCAACAATGGTCCAGGAGTGTTTCACAGCGTGGATGTGGACGTGAAGCCAGGACAACAGTCTGCGGTTAAAATCATCTCACCCAAAATAAAAAATTTAATCCCATGTGATAATCCAACCATTGAGGTGTCCAGAGTTACATTGTGCTCCTTAAATTAGCAAACAAGAAAAAAGAAAGTTCCCTGGAAAGGCTCTGTCTGATGCATGGGACTGCATGGCCAGCTGCCAGCAAACTTTGAGTGAAGCTGTCCAGTGGCATGTGCATGCAAACACACACACCCTGCGCACATGCTTAGTGGCCCATGCAGCATTATGCATACACACACACACACGCACACACACACACACACACGCACGTACGCATGCACGCGCACACACACACACACACACACAGCTGAGTGATAATTGCTCCATGTGTGTGCGCGAAGGGCATGTGCACCAAGCACACACACATGCTGCCTAGTTGCGCACATGGTTGTGAGGAACACAGCACTCCAGTCCTGTGTATGCCATCCAGATGTTTGGACATCGGGCAGTCTTCAGCACCTTTTATGACCGTCTGACAGCAGTCTGTATCATCTACCTGTTATCTACATGCACTTTGGATGCCATCGTGCAGGTGTGGATGACATACTCCAGATGCCTTCTGACAGGGCTGACCACGCCTCTTTTCATCCCGACTGCATTGGATTATGGCAATATTTGCCGTGTTGGGCATGGTTCCTGCACATTCTTGCTATGTGTGACGGGGGCTTTCCATCCTCAGCATCCTTCTCTCTGTGCGGTACCAGTGAAAAGTTTGCATTTCTTCCCTGTCACAGCCTTGAAAACAGTCATATCTATGCACCTACACAAAAAAAAAACATGCATTGAATGAACTCAATTCAGTTATGAGCAGGATTTCCATCTAACATATATATGTTGCCCGAACTCAAAGTGCATCCATGCAAGATGATTTAATTTCATTTAGTTGGGACTACACATATTTACGAGGTCTGTTAGAAAAGTATCCGACCTTATTATTTTTTTCAAAAACTATATGGATTTGAATCACGTGGGATTACATCAGACAAGCTTGAACTCTCGTGGGCATGAAGAGTTTTTTCACGCCTGTCGGTTGCATCATTCGCCTGTGGGCAGGCATTGAGTGAGGAGTGGTCCACCCCTCCCGTCTATTTTTTCATTGTTTAGGAATGGCTCAGAGACTGCCGCTTTGCTTGATCAAAATTTTTTCAGAAACTGTAAGGCACATCCGAGTGGACACCATTCGAGAAATTCAGCTGGTTTTCGGTGAAAATTTTAAGGGCTGATGAAAGATTATGGAGTGTTACTGTCGCTTTAAGGACAACCCACGGAGCCGGAGGGTGCGCCGTGCTCTGAGCCGCCGTCGTCAGCCTGTTTCGAGCTGAAAACTTCCAAATTTAAGCCTCTGTTGACCCAGGACGCTGTGAGAGAACAGAGAAGTTTCAGAAGAGGTCGGGATCAGCAGTTTATCCGGACATTCCACTGTTAAAGGAGATTTTGTAATGAAAGACGTGCGGACGGATTCGCGCGTCGGCAGGCAGCCGATCATGGCCCGGCGCCACAGAGAAACACCTCAGTTGGAAGCGTTACGGGAGAAGTTTGAACATGCCCAGCTGTTAAACAGTTTCTCGGATACTCTCACTCGACTGAAAACCATCTTTCCACAGGCGAATGACGCAACCGACAGGCGTGAAAAAACTCACGCATGCCCACGAGGGTTCAAGCTTGTCTGATGTAATCGCACGTGATTCAAATCCATATAGTTTTTGAAAAAATAATAAGGTCGGTTTCTTTTCTAATAGACCTTGTATTAGATGGAAATTCTGCCCATAACTGAATTGAGTTCATCCAATGAGTCATTTATTTGAGTGATACACTCAAAAAACTGACTCATTGGATTGGATTCCACCTAATAAATATATGTAGTCCCAAATAAATTTAATTATTTATCTTGCATGGATGTGTTTTATTTGAGTTGGGGCTACATATATTTATTACATAGAAATCTTGCACATAATTGAATTAAGTTCATCCAAGGAGCCATTTTTTGAGTGTACCTTCCTTCATCACTGCCATTACTTTTCTTCTGTTTTGTTATTCATGATTCCGTCCATTTTCTGAACTCACTCATTTCAGTTCAGGTCCATGGGGGTTCTGCAGCCTATCCCAACAGTCACTGGGGCCAGTCTACTGGCAGTGCTGACACACATAGATGCACACATTCATGTTCACAGTTACAGTCAATTTGGAATTACCATTTCACCTACAAGTCAAACTGGAACCTTTCAGATGTGAGGCAACAGTGTTAACCACGAAGCCACCTGTGCTGTCCTGACTGTGATTCCTCCAGGCAAATAATATAAATCTTAAGGGTCCTTGATTTTGCTTGTTTATGCCTTCAGCCACACAGAAACTATCTGACGTCTTTAGTTGTTAATTGCAGTTTGTCTACTGAGTTGTTTTGCACATGTTAACAAAATGAAGCTACAGTGAAACTTCCTGAATGCTAAATTCATGGAATTTGACTTTGGCAATCCAGCGTAGTAAGCCACAGGCTCTGTGGAACCAATGTTCTTTCAGCTGTGTGACTTCGTATAATTCAGCAGTCCATCACTGTCATAATTTAGGACTCATAGAACCATCTCACTAGCACATCTGTTTTCCTTGTGCATTGATTGCTTCTCCTCCTTAGTGCTTCTGTGCTGACACTGCACTTCTCCTGAAAGTTGAAGCTAAGTTTGACAGAGAGGGGGGTTTTAAATGAGGAAGACATTAGGCCCCAAGGTAAGGAGCTCAATCAGGCCCTGAAGGCCTCAGGCATCAGGCAGTTTGACTGCAGAAGAGAAACAGCCAATCTGTCACTGGTGGAGTTAAACATGCATAACACTGCAACAACTGTGGCCATGAGAAGAGGATTTGGGACCATTGGGCTTCTGGATCCTATCCCAGTGGTCAGTGGGCAAGAGACAGGCATACCCTGGTCAGGCCCCAGACTATCACAAGGCGTCTCTGTACATGTAACTGTAAGTTAGGTGCTGTGTACGAGGTCTGTTAGAAAAGTATCCGACCTTTTTATTTTTTTCAAAAACCATATGGATTTGAATCACGTGTGATTGCATCAGCCAAGCTTCATGCGCATGCGTGAGTTTTTTCACTCCTGTCAGTTGCGTCATTCGCCTGTGAGCAGGCTTTGTGTGAGCAGTGGTCCACCCCTCTTGTCGGATTTTTATTGCGAATAAATGTCTGAACGATTTGGAGCTTTGCTGCATCAATTTTTTCCAGAAACTGTGAGAGACCTCCAGGTGGACACCATTTGGAATATTCAGATGGCTTTCAGGGACGATTTTATGGGGATTACACAGATTAAGGAGTGCTCCAGCCGGTTTAAAGACCACCCACAGCTGCTGAGAGCACACCGCGCTCCGAGCGCCAATCGACAGGAGCATGAACGGCTCCGTGGCGCATCCCTCCGCTTACATGTTGGTCTCACAGGACGGCTTTCACATGGCTTTCAGACGGCTTTCAGACGGCTTTCGGTGGCTTTTCAGTCGTGTGACTATCCGAGAAATTGTGGATGAGACTGGACATGCCAGAACATGTCCTGTGAGGCTTCATCACGGCGTTGCTGTGCGCCATGCGGCACCGCCGCGATGCGCGGAATTCCTCTGCTCCTCTTTCCATGACAAAAACTCCTGTAACGGTGGAATGTGCCGTTCATTTCCAAACTGGACGCTGTGTTTTATCTGGGGCGTCGTCTGACTAGCACAGGAATTGCAGAAGACGTGGACATCAGCACTTTTTCGGCACACTGAGACAGACGTGCGGAGGAATTCCGCGCGTCGTAGCGGTGCCGCATGGCGCAAAGCAACGCCATGATGAAGCCTCACAGGACATGTGAGGCATGTCCAGGCTCATCCGCAATTTCTCAGATAGTCACACGACTGAAAAACCACCGAAAGCCGTCTGAAAGCCATCTCAAAGCCGTCCTGTGAGACCAACACAGAGGTGGTTTTGTGCCGCGCCATGAACGGCTCCGTGGCGCATCCCTCCGCTTCTCTTTCCATGAAAAAAACTCCTGTAACAGTGGAATGTGCCGAAAAAGTACTGATGTCCACGTCTCCTGCCATTTTTGTGTAAGTCAGACGACGTCCCGGATCAACAAAGCCTTCACGTTGGAAATGATCTGGTTGATTCAGCCTGTCGATCGGCGCTCGGAGCGCGGCGTGCTCTCAGCAGCTGTGGGCGGTCTTTAAACCGGCTGGAGCACTCCTTAATCTGTGTAATCCCCATAAAATCGTCCCTGAAAGCCATCTGAATTTTCTGAATCGTGTCCACCTCAAGGTCTCTCACAATTTCTAGAAAAAATTGATACAGCAAAGCTCCAAATTGTTCAGACATTTATTCGCAATAAAAATCCGACGAGAGGGGTGGACCACTGCTCACACAAAGCCTGCTCACAGGCGAATGATGCAACCGACAGGCATGAAAAAACTCACGCATGCGCACGAAGGTTCAAGCTTGGCTGATGCAAACACACGTGATTCAAATCCATATAGTTTTTGAAAAAAATAAAAAGGTCTGATACTTTTCTAACAGACCTTGTACCAATATACCGGACTTGCTCTGGACACTATGAATTACAACACTGGTGCCACCTTATTTTCTTCAAAAATGAGACTAAAATATTACTTGTATCTGAGTCTTCAGTTTTGCTGGTTGACGGAGAAAATGGGGATCAAATATTAATTCACTAATTACATGAGATTGTATTCTGACATTTTCAAATAAAAAAAAAATTGTACATTATTTAATTTGTGAATGGTTTTATTATTTGAAACTGTATGAGTTGGAGCTGTATGAATGGTTGAATGAAGACTTCACTGAAAAGAAATATAGCGTGTGTAGATGTTACTGCATGTCTGTTTTTATATGGACCATCCTGAATATTGATATATTTTATTATTATTACCTCCATCAACGAAGATGGAGGAAGTTATGTTTTCGTCTGATGTTTGTTTGTGAACAGCTTGGAGCCCACAATTTTTCATATATCATTATGAAATTATAGAGGAAAGTCAGGAAAAATCTTGGACAATTGGAAAAGTATTGTTAACATTGAATGATTTTTAAAAAATTCATAACTCTTGTCAATAAAGATTGAATCTCTTTCATATTTGAGAGCGTTAGTTAGGATGGTATCCTTTATCGGCTGAAAAACGTTTGAGCCAGATCTGATCCAGATTACAAATTTTGCAGCCATTTAAATTTAACATCAAAAACCCCATTTAATGTATATTTTAACATTATATCTTAATTAAACATGCCCCAATCACGCTCATATTTGAAACTGAGGTGCAGACTGGCACTCACTATCACCTGACACACTTTGATCTGGATTTGACATGGATTGTGGATTTTGTGGACATTTGAATGTAATGTTGAAATGCCTGTGTGATGTTCATTTTGCATTATATCTCAATCAAAAGTGCCTCAGTCACTCTCATTTGTGACAATGAGGTGCAAACTGACACTCTCAATGAATAGACTAAGTCTGATCTGTATCTGATCTGATTTATTGGATTTTTGATTCTTTTTAATATTGAAAAGCCCTTTTGACCTATATTTTGCATAATTTTGCATATTTTATGTTATGAGAAGCCACTTCTAACAATACTTTGACCTTGAAAATTTTTTTTCCAAGGTAAAAATTTGTGAAATTGAAAACCAGTATCGGCAGAGGTTTGCACTCTACGAGCACGGTGCTCTAGTTATTACAACACTACTACCGTTGTGTTGTGTAGGTGCAGATAAAACAGATGATGTTTCATACTTCCGGCATTTCAACTCCCTAAACGCGGCTTCGCACCGATCCGACCAGGTGAAGGGGACTTTTGTGGAGGTCAGGGCTGTCAGGGGGCTAACTACCTGACTGTAGCTCTTGATGAACCTCCGGTAGAAATTTGCAAAACCGAGGAACTGTTGTAGTTTCCTACGGTTCATTGGTTGGGGCCAATCTCTCACCGCCGCAACCTTGGCCGGATCAGGGGCGACGGAGTTGGAGGAGATTATGAACTCCAGGAAAGACAAAGAAGTGCGGTGGAACTCACACTTCTCGCCCTTCACAAACAGCCGGTTCTCCAACAACCACTGTAGGACCTGACGCACATGCTTGACATGGGTCTCAGGATCCGGAGAAAAGATGAGTATATCGTCTAGATATACGAAGACAAACCGATGCAGGAAGTCCCGCAAGACGTCATTAACCAATGCTTGGAACGTCGCGGGCGCATTGGTGAGGCCAAACGGCATGACCAGGTACTCAAAGTGACCTAACGGGGAGTTAAATGCCGTCTTCCACTCGTCTCCCTCCCGGATCCGAACCAGGTGATAAGCATTCCTAAGATCCAATTTCGTGAAAATTTGGGCTCTATGCAGGGGTGTGAACACTGAATCCAACAGAGGTAACGTGAATCGTTTGCGAACCGTGATCTCGTTCAGCCCTCTGTAATCAATGCATGGACGGAGTCCGCTGTCCTTCTTACCCACAAAAAAGAAACCAGCACCCATCGGGGAGGTGGAGTTCCGGATCAACCCGGCAGCTAACGAGTCCTGGATGTAGGTCTCCATTGATTTGCGTTCCGGACGTGAGAGGTTGTACAGCCTGCTGGACGGGTACTCAGGTATCAAATCAATGGCACAATCGTACGGACGGTGCGGGGGCAGCGCGAGTGCCAGATCCTTGCTGAAGACGTCAGCAAGGTCGTGGTACTTGGCTGGCACCGCCGCCAGATTGGGGGGGACTAAAACCTCCTCCTTAGCTGTCACACCGGGTGGAACCGAGGATCCTAAACACTCCCGGTAGCAGGTTTCGCTCCACTGAACCACAACCCCAGACGACCAATCAGTCCGGGGATAGTGTTTTAACACCCATGGAAAACCCAAAATCACTCGGGAGGTAGAAGGTGTTACATAAAGCACAATCTCCTCCCTGTGATTCCCAGACACCACCAATGTCACTGGCTGTGTCTGGTGTGTGATTATTGGAAGAAGGGTGCCATCTAGTGCACTCTCCACGGATCAGCCTCCTTTGTCTCTGATCTGATCGCTTTTTGGCCCTGCTTGTTTCCCTAGCAATGTCAGCAGGGGGAGCTGTCGTCACGTGGAGAACCCTGGCAGTGGAGCGTGGGGAAGTCGGCTCCCTTTCGGACCCGGGAGGAAGAGGGACGGCTTGTGCCTGACCACGCCCTTCGTCTCGCTCCCGTCGGTGTTCTGTTAATCGGTTGTCTAACCGTATAACCAGGTCGATAAGCCCATCTAAATCCCGCGGCTCGTCTTTCGCCACCAGGTGCTCCTTAAGGACCAGAGACAGTTTGTTTACAAAGGCGGTGTGGAGCGCAACAGCATTCCAGCCGGCTCGCGCTGCCGCGATGCGGAAGTTGACTGCATACTTCGCTGCGCTCCGACGCCCCTGCCGTATCGACAGCAGCACACTTGAAGCGGTCTCGCCTCTATGAGGGTGGTCGAACACCTGTCGGAACTCCCTCACAAACTCAGTATAAACCATTAGGAGCCGTGAATTCTGCTCCCAGAGTGCCGTAGCCCAGGCGCGTGCCTCTCCTCGAAGCAAATTTATAACGTAAGCCACCCGGCTAGCGTCTGACGCGTACATGACGGGACGCTGTGAAAAGACGAGCGAGCACTGCATCAAGAAGTCCACGCACGTCTCCACACAGCCTCCGTACGGCTCTGGAGGGCTTATGTATGCTTCAGGGGAAGGTGGGGGGGTTCGTTGAACGACCAGCGGAATGTCTGTTTCTGGCACATGGTCAGCAGGAGGAGGTGCTGCAGCAGCGCTCTGAGCATGCGCTTCCACCTGGGCGGTGAGAGCCTCCATCCTACGATTGAGAACACTGCTCTGCTCGGTAACTAAGTCCAACCGAGCGGTAAAGGCCGTTAAGATGTGCTGCAGCTCACCCAACACGCCTCCTGCTGGCGCCTGTGCACCTCGCTCTTCCATTGGCTGTTCAAGCGATGGTTGACGCCCCTCGGGATCCATGACGCTGGCCGAGAAATCCTGTTGTGAAAGTGTCGTGACACGGACCCACAACAGGGGGCGTTAATGAACGGACAATGGATAAGCCAAAAGTAATAATTAGATGTTGTGAATCGCACAACGACGTACAGACAATAACAATATGGTGACTGTCAATCATACACCAGGTGACGTGTGGGCAGGCTCGACGATAGAAGACGCTTGGCGAGAGAAGAGCCAGATCCCGCACAGCTTCCACCACCAACGGAGCTGAAGAACACCGGAGCCGCCAAGCCCTGTGCTCCAGGTGGCCGCTGTCTTCAGCAGTCAGACCCGGTACTGCTGGCAGAGAACAGAGACAGTCCTGATGAGTGTGAGTTTGCACACTCAGTAATCCCACAGTCTGTATACAATTGGGAGGGAGAACCTCCACCTCCAATCACACACTCGTGCAGCTCCTGTCTAACCACTTATCTGGTTGGGGTGTGAAGCGAAGCCGTCGCGGATCACACCAAACGCCAATCCCACAGATAAGGACACACCACAGGAAAACGGCTGCAAAGAAGTTCAGACTATTAGTCAGTGTTAAGTCAGCAGAGAAGTTACCTGAATGGTAGCTGATTTCTCGGTGGGGAGGTGGAGTTGCACCTTTATGGTGGTGGTGATGAGTAGTGGATGAGTGACAGCTGGTACGGATGATGAGTGACAGCTATCACTCCTGGTCGCTCCGACGCCCTCTCGTGCTTGGAGCCCGCACTCCAAGCAGGGCGCCATCTGGTGGTGGTGGGCCAGCAGTACCTCCTCTTCAGCGGCCCACACAACAGTCAAATTACAATACCATCTGAAGCTATAATCAATCAATCAATCAACTTTTTTCTTGTATAGCGCCAAATCACAACAAACAGTTGCCCCAAGGCGCTCCACATTGCAAGGCAAGGCCATACAATAATTATGAAACACAGTCTACGTCTAAAGCAACATAACCAAGGGATGGTCCAGGGTCACAGATCTCCCTGGTAAGTGACCCCGCATAACTTTGGATTAGAATTGTCACATGGAACGTCTGATCCTTACAAAATCCTATGAGCACATGCAGGACAAACAGACTGACAAATGGTAGGAAATCTTTTTCCCATTTAAATTGAAGGTTGGTGCACAAACATATATGCCTGGGGTCGAAAATAACCCCACTTGCTCGCTTGAGGGTTATGCAGATATGTAATTCATGTGAGTATCTTGCTTGTTATTGAAATGATCATGCAGGAGGTGGAAACTCGTATCTTGTGTCAATGATGCTAAGCGAGTTTGAAAAATTGTCTGTACGACTTGTTACTTTCTAGACTGGATGGTATTCAAACACTTGCACTGGATTTACAGCCAGCACAGTTGGGTGAAACTAGGATGTGTTTTGAATAACGCTTAGAATAATTTAAAGTCATTAAAATTAATACTGACATATCTCAGACGTCCACATTACACCTGAGGGTTGGACAGAATGGTTGCAGTGTGAATGTACATGGTTTAATCTCCAGAAGCCGACTCTCAAACTATCACACTCAGATGTGTCATCATCTCAGAGATTTGTCTCCCAAAATCTTCTCCTTTCTTTTGTTTGAATAAACCTAATCTGAGGTGCTGATGGCATTCATGACCAAGAGAACAGGCTTTCTCAGGTCTGGCACATTGTAGGGAGGGGGTGGAAGGGGAATAATTGACTTGCTGACTGTGAATCATTGCTCCACTTACAGGTTTCAATATCAGTGTTTACACAATCACTGCAGAAATACTCAGGTTTGAAAATAATCCCAAATCCTATTTGCTGGAGATCGGATGAAATACAATATGATTCTGTTTCTGAGAATGTGCATACATCTGATGATCCACAACACTGTAGCATGTAACACTGTAGCATAAAGGTTTTATCAAGATAAAATTTTACAGTGTTTGTAAACTTATATATATATATATATATATATATATATAGAGAGAGAGAGAGAGAGAGAGAGAGAGAGAGAGAGAGAGAGATATGCCATAGATAATTGGCAAAGCTTCTGGGGAAAACCTGGTCTTGTTAGGAGAGACAGCATCCATTCCACTTTGGATGGAGCAGCTCTCATTTCTAGAAATCTGGCCAATTTTCTTAAATCCTCCAAACCGTGACTATCCAGGGTTGGGACCAGGAAGCAGAGTTGTAATCTTACACACCTCGATGCAGCTTCTCTCCCCCTGCCATCCCCTCATTACCCCATCCCCGTAGAGATGGTGCCTGCTCCCAGACCACCAATAACCAGCAAAAATCTATTTAAGCATAAAAATTCAAAAAGAAAAAATAATATAGCACCTTCAACCGCACCACAGACTAAAACAGTTAAATGTGGTCTATTAAACATTAGGTCTCTCTCTTCTAAGTCCCTGTTGGTAAATGATATAATAATTGATCAACATATTGATTTATTCTGCCTTACAGAAACCTGGTTACAGCAGGATGAATATGTTAGTTTAAATGAGTCAACACCCCCGAGTCACACTAACTGTCAGAATGCTCGTAGCACGGGCCGAGGCAGAGGATTAGCAGCAATCTTCCATTCCAGCTTATTAATTAATCAAAAACCCAGACAGAGCTTTAACTCATTTGAAAGCTTGACTCTTAGTCTTGTCCATCCAAATTGGAAGTCCCAAAAACCAGTTTTATTTGTGATTATCTATCGTCCACCTGGTCGTTACTGTGAGTTTCTCTGTGAATTTTCAGACCTTTTGTCTGACTTAGTGCTTAGCTCAGATAAGATAATTATAGTGGGCGATTTTAACATCCACACAGATGCTGAGAATGACAGCCTCAACACTGCATTTAATCTATTATTAGACTCTATTGGCTTTGCTCAAAAAGTAAATGAGTCCACCCACCACTTTAATCATATCTTAGATCTTGTTCTGACTTATGGTATGGAAATAGAAGACTTAACAGTATTCCCTGAAAACTCCCTTCTGTCTGATCATTTCTTAATAACATTTACATTTACTCTGATGGACTACCCAGCAGTGGGGAATAAGTTTCATTACACTAGAAGTCTTTCAGAAAGCGCTGTAACTAGGTTTAAGGATATGATTCCTTCTTTATGTTCTCTAATGCCATATACCAACACAGTGCAGAGTAGCTACCTAAACTCTGTAAGTGAGATAGAGTATCTCGTCAATAGTTTTACATCCTCATTGAAGACAACTTTGGATGCTGTAGCTCCTCTAAAAAAGAGAGCTTTAAATCAGAAGTGCCTGACTCCGTGGTATAACTCACAAACTCGTAGCTTAAAGCAGATAACCCGTAAGTTGGAGAGGAAATGGCGTCTCACTAATTTAGAAGATCTTCACTTAGCCTGGAAAGAGTCTGTTGCTCTATAAAAAAGCCCTCCGTAAAGCTAGGACATCTTTCTACTCATCACTAATTGAAGAAAATAAGAACAACCCCAGGTTTCTTTTCAGCACTGTAGCCAGGCTGACAAAGAGTCAGAGCTCTATTGAGCTGAGTATTCCATTAACTTTAACTAGTAATGACTTCATGACTTTCTTTGCTAACAAAATTTTAACTATTAGAGAAAAAATTACTCATAACCATCCCAAAGACGTATCGTTATCTTTGGCTGCTTTCAGTGATGCCGGTATTTGGTTAGACTCTTTCTCTCCGATTGTTCTGTCTGAGTTATTTTCATTAGTTACTTCATCCAAACCATCAACATGTTTATTAGACCCCATTCCTACCAGGCTGCTCAAGGAAGCCCTACCATTATTTAATGCTTCGATCTTAAATATGATCAATCTATCTTTGTTAGTTGGCTATGTACCACAGGCTTTTAAGGTGGCAGTAATTAAACCATTACTTAAAAAGCCATCACTTGACCCAGCTATCTTAGCTAATTATAGGCCAATCTCCAACCTTCCTTTCTCTCAAAAATTCTTGAAAGGGTAGTTGTAAAACAGCTAACTGATCATCTGCAGAGGAATGGTCTATTTGAAGAGTTTCAGTCAGGTTTTAGAATTCATCATAGTACAGAAACAGCATTAGTGAAGGTTACAAATGATCTTCTTATGGCCTCGGACAGTGGACTCATCTCTGTGCTTGTTCTGTTAGACCTCAGTGCTGCTTTTGATACTGTTGACCATAAAATTTTATTACAGAGATTAGAGCATGCCATAGGTATTAAAGGCACTGCGCTGCAGTGGTTTGAATCATATTTGTCTAATAGATTACAATTTGTTCATGTAAATGGGGAATCTTCTTCACAGACTAAAGTTAATTATGGAGTTCCACAAGGTTCTGTGCTAGGACCAATTTTATTCACTTTATACATGCTTCCCTTAGGCAGTATTATTAGACGGTATTGCTTAAATTTTCATTGTTATGCAGATGATACCCAGCTTTATCTATCCATGAAGCCAGAGGACACACACCAATTAGCTAAACTGCAGGATTGTCTTACAGACATAAAGACATGGATGACCTCTAATTTCCTGCTTTTAAACTCAGATAAAACTGAAGTTATTGTACTTGGCCCCACAAATCTTAGAAGCATGGTGTCTAACCAGATCTTTACTCTGGATGGCATTTCCCTGACCTCTAGTAATACTGTGAGAAATCTTGGAGTCATTTTTGATCAGGATATGTCATTCAAAGCGCATATTAAACAAATATGTAGGACTGCCTTTTTGCATTTACGCAATATCTCTAAAATCAGAAAGGTCTTGTCTCAGAGTGATGCTGAAAAACTAATTCATGCATTTATTTCCTCTAGGCTGGACTATTGTAATTCTTTATTATCAGGTTGTCCTAAAAGTTCCCTAAAAAGCCTTCAGTTAATTCAAAATGCTGCAGCTAGAGTACTGACGGGGACTAGCAGGAGAGAGCATATCTCACCCGTGTTGGCCTCTCTTCATTGGCTTCCTGTTAATTCTAGAATAGAATTTAAAATTCTTCTTCTTACTTATAAGGTTTTGAATAATCAGGTCCCATCTTATCTTAGGGACCTCGTAGTACCATATCACCCTAATAGAGCGCTTCGCTCTCAGACTGCAGGCTTACTTGTAGTTCCTAGGGTTTGTAAGAGTAGAATGGGAGGCAGAGCCTTCAGCTTTCAGGCTCCTCTCCTGTGGAACCAGCTCCCAATTCAGATCAGGGAGACAGACACCCTCTCTACTTTTAAGATTAGGCTTAAAACTTTCCTTTTTGCTAAAGCTTATAGTTAGGGCTGGATCAGGTGACCCTGAACCATCCCTTAGTTATGCTGCTATAGACGTAGACTGCTGGGGGGTTCCCATGATGCATTGTTTCTTTCTCTTTTTGCTCTGTATGCACCACTCTGCATTTAATCATTAGTGATCGATCTCTGCTCCCCTCCACAGCATGTCTTTTTCCTGGTTCTCTCCCTCAGCCCCAACCAGTCCCAGCAGAAGACTGCCCCTCCCTGAGCCTGGTTCTGCTGGAGGTTTCTTCCTGTTAAAAGGGAGTTTTTCCTTCCCACTGTAGCCAAGTGCTTGCTCACAGGGGGTCGTTTTGACCGTTGGGGTTTTACATAATTATTGTATGGCCTTGCCTTACAATATAAAGCGCCTTGGGGCAACTGTTTGTTGTGATTTGGCGTTATATAAAAAAATTGATTGATTGATTGATTGATATATATATATATATATATATATATATATATATATATATATAAAACATTTAACACTGATCATCAAATCAGCCTCAGGGTGTATGGTTTTCTTCAGGGTGTATAAAGCCATATTCATTGGTAAAACAACTTGATAACGATTTTATCATATACTTATAAATGATAAATGTATGGTTGTGTATAAAGCCATATTCATTGGTAAAACAACTTACTTATAAATGATAAATGTATGGTTTTCTGAAGGGTGTAAAAAGCCATATTCATTGGTAAAACAACTTGATAACGATTTTATCATATACTTACAAATGATAAATGTATGGTTGTGTATAAAGCCATATTCATTGGTAAAACAACTTACTTATAAATGATAAATGTATGGTTTTCTGAAGGGTGTAAAAAGCCATATTCATTGGTAAAACAACTTGATAACGATTTTATCATATACTTACAAATGATAAATGTATGGTTTTCTGAAGGGTGTAAAAAGCCATATTCATTGGTGAACAACTTGATAACGATTTTATCATATACCTATAAATGATAAATGTTATATGGTTTTCTGAAGGGTGTAAAAACCCATATTCATTGGTAAAACAACTTGATAACGATTTTATCATATACCTATAAATGATAAATGTTGTATGGTTTTCTGAAGGGTGTAAAAAGCCATATTCATTGGTGAACAACTTGATAACGATTTTATCATATACCTATAAATGATAAATGTATGGTTTTCTGAAGGGTGTAAAAAGCCATATTCATTGGTGAACAACTTGATAATGATTTTATCATATACCTATAAATGATAAATGTTGTATGGTTTTCTGAAGGGTGTAAAAAGCCATATTCATTGGTGAACAACTTGATAATGATTTTATCATATACCTATAAATGATAAATGTATGGTTTTCTGAAGGGTGTAAAAAGCCATATTCATTGGTAAAACAACTTGATAACGATTTTATCATATACCTATAAATGATAAATGTATGGTTTTCTGAAGGGTGTAAAAAGCCATATTCATTGGTGAACAACTTGATAATGATTTTATCATATACCTATAAATGATTGAAATGAAATTACTATAGATGTTTTAAGGCTGTAAAACCACTCACTACACACTTTATACACTTTTCTCAAACAGGCATTAACATTTTCTCACTTTTCTCTCCTGTGTAAACACTCACAGTTCAAACCTTAGTAGAAAAAAAAAATAGAACATTTTCCTATAAATAATTATGATGGCTTTTAGAACTAACAAATTTAATTTTAGCGATCAACCTACGAGGTTGGACACGTAAGAAATAATTAATAGTGACTCACTAGTATTTCATAGTTCCTCTGGCCGCGCCTCTTCATCGTGGCGCCGCTCCGCTGTCCGGATTGGATGATTACTCAGGTGGTATGAAAAATATTACCCGTCCGCGAAAAGGGTGTATTGCTATTTATTCTTTAGTGTTTTACCCAATCATATTGGTGTACCATTTATAGGTATATGATATATATATATATATATATATATATATATATATATATATATATATATATATATATATATATATATATATATACACACACACACAGTGAGGAAAAGAAGTATTTGAACACCCTGTGTTTTTGCAAGTTCTCCCACTTAGAAATCATGGAGGGGTCTGAAATTTTCATCTTAGGTGCATGTCCACTGTGAGAGACATTATCTAAAAAAAAATCCGGAAATCACAATGTATGATTTTTTTAAATAATTTTTTTGTATGTTACTGCTGCAAATAAGTATTTGAACACCTACCAACCAGCAAGAATTCTGGTTCTCACAGATGTTAATTTTTTTTTAAGAATCCCTGTTATTCTGCACTCTTACCTGTATTAATTGCACCTGTTTGAACTTGTTACCTGTATAAAAGACACCTGTTCACACAATCAATCACACTCCAACCTGTCCACCATGGCCAAGACCAAAGAGCTGTCTAAGGACACCAGGGACAAAACTGTAGACCTGCACAAGACTGGGATGGACTACAGGACAACAGGCAAGCAGCTTGGTAGAAGACAACAACTGTTATGATTATTTATTAGAAAGTGGAAGAAACACAAGATGACTGCGAATCTCCCTCGGTCTGGGATTCCATGCAAGATTCCATGCAAGATCTCACTTTGTGGGGTAAGGATGATTCTAAGAAAGCTCAGAACTACACAGGAGGACCTGGTCAATGACCTGAAGAGAGCTGGGACCACCGTCACCAAGATTACATTAGTAACACATGATGCTGTCATGGTTTAAAATCCTGCAGGGCAGCAAGGTCCCCCTGCTCAAGCCAGCACATGTCCAGGCTCATTTGAAGTTCACCAGTGACCATCTGGATGATCCAGAGGAGGCATGGGAGAAGGTCATATGGTCAGATGAGACCAGAATAGAGCTTTTAGGAATCATCTCCACTTACCATGTTTAGAGGATGAGAACAACCCCAAGAAAACCATCCCAACCGTGAAGCATGAGGGTGGAAACATCATACTCTGGGGGTGCTCTTCTGCAAAGGGGACAGGACTACTGCACCGTATTGAAGGGAGGATGGATGGGGTCATGTATTGTGAGATTTTGGCAAACAACCTCCTTCCGTCAGTAAGAGCATTGAAGATGGGTCATGGCTGGGTCTTCCAGCATGACAATGACCCCAAACACACAGCCAGGGCAACTAAGGAGGGGCTCTATAAGAAGCATTTCAAGGTCCTGGAGTGGCCTGGCCAGTCTCCAGACCTGAACTCAATAGAAAATCTTTGGAGGGAGCTGAAACTCCAAACCTGAAAGATCTAGAGAAGATCTTGAAGATACAAATACAAGATGGTATGAAGGAGTGGACCAAAATCCCTGCTGCAGTGTGTGCAAACCTGGTGAAAAACTACAGGAAACGTTTGACCTCTGTAATTGCAAATAAAGGCTACTGTACCAAATATTAACATTGATTTTCACAGGTGTTCAAATACTTATTTGCAGCAGTAACATACAAATAAATTATTTAAAAAAATCATACATTGTGATTTCTTCTTTTTATTTTTTTAGATTATGACTCTCACAGTGGACATGCACCTCAGATGAAAATTTCAGACCCCTCCATGATTTCTAAGTGGGAGAACTTGCAAAATCGCAGGGTGTTCAAATACTTATTTTCCTCACTGTATATATATATATATATATAGGATTTTTTTAATCTTACAATTACTAACCCTATATATATATATATATATATATATATATATATATATATATATATATGTATATATATTATGCAGCTATTACTATTGTTGTTTATGCATCTATTACTTCTTACAGGCGTGTTTTCTTTTATTGTCGTTTATGCACCAGTGACACCAGATTAGGTGTACAGTATACAGTAGAAGCACAGTGTGATTGTTTTATTTCAGCCCCATTATGTTGGCGTACAGAGGCAAAAATACAAAAATTGTCACTGTGCAAATACATGTGCCCGTTTGATTGCTAAATGACTGGCGTTGGGAAAAATTGAGCCAATCTTTTTTAACTACGTGTCCACAGGCTGTCATTTGCTTTACTGTTTTTTATTTATTCATTTTTGCTGTCTTTCACACAGAATAAAAAGACAGATGCCTCATGGTGTGGTAGATTTTGCTGTGTCAGACGGCTTTGTGCTGATGCACCAGTGTACCTGCGTGTACTTGACATTTCAGCATGTCTTTTGTGCGATATTTGCCTTTCACATAGAAAATGGCAGATCATTAACCTGGTTACATTATTTATTTTAATTGTATAGCATAAAAATTCAAAATTGATCAGTGTTGAATGAATTAAGTATTTTGTTCTGGTGTTCATTTTATGATCTCTGGGTTGCTGTTCCTTCTCCTATATATTTCTAGTATTTGGTTTGTTTTCCCAGGACATGATTGACTAAAATCCCATATAATGAGAACTAAATGACATTGGCATTACAACATTTTGCACGTTGTGGTGGAGTATGTTTTGTAGATGATTAAGAATAAGTGTACAAATGTCAGTGGATGGTAACACAACAGCAATATGTACTGTAAATCAGGGTTGCCAACTTTGGGACTTTGGCTGGAGTGAGACTTTATGCGCACATAGCGTGCGCCAAAAATTTGTGGTAACCCTAATAATAATAATAATAATAATAATAATGATAATAAAACACTTCTCATTTACTAATAAAAATAGAAATAGAAGGGAAACTCTGCTTGGTTCTTCTCCTCTCCATCCCCCTTCCTTTTTCTGAAATATTTCCGCAAGCTCATCTACAGGCATGGGAGACACAAATAAAGAAAAATGCTTCAAATGGCTGGGGGTCAAGAGGGTCCTGGTTGGGGAAGCTGAAAGGTTTTTAGCCATGCTACTGCTTCCCAGAACCATTTTCTGCAGTGAAATTGCAAGGAGAGATAGGAAGAATGGACGCAGCTGTTTATCCAACTCTTTACAAGTTGGACAAAATATGCCAGCAAATTCTGTGCCGTGTGAGTCTGCTCCAAAATTGAAGAGAAGGAACAGACTCAAACCTAACACCACTGAAATGATCTTGTTTTTAAATAACAAAAAACCTTTTTGAAGCCCCCAAATCCCCTTCATTTTGTATAGCAATGCTCACAACAGTTTGTGCCATCTCTGTTACATACAGTATTTTATGATGGCACAATTAAATTATATACTCTCTGAGAGGAATCAACATGTTTTTCAAAGATAATGGGGCAGGCAGCAGAAACAAAAATCTCTAGGCCTTCAAGTGATACAGAAATTGTCCAGATTTGAATCTGCTGTCTGGGATGTTAGAGGATGGACAGACTGATGAATTCTGCAGCAACCTCACAGGCTTTTATTTTGAAACACAGGCTCTTATTGTGGAAACAAGAGAAAAATAGGCTTGTTTTCAAAAATGACTGATTTCTCAAAAAATATTGGTCCAATCATCTTGCTATTTTCATGGCTTGAATCCTCATGAGAAAATACATGAGTTTGCCAAAGGATGAAAGTCAGCTCTTTCTGGATTTCAGTTGATGCTCTCGATACACAAACACACGGAGGCCACTTGCCTTTTATTATATGAATGATAATTTTCACCATGGTTTCAAAATGGCCTGGCCTACAGTCAAGGTCGAGGTAATCAGCAGAGAATGGTCATTAACAGGACACTCCCAGGAACTAGACAATATGTCAGAAAATGAGTGTTGGACCATCCATCCATTTGCAATTAAGGGTCACAGGGGGATTGGAGCCTATCCCAGCAGTCATAGGGTGTGACGCAGGGTACACTCTGGTCAGGTCGCCAGTCTGACACAGGGTCGCATATAGACAAACACATTCACACCCACACGCACATCTGCAGACCATTTAAAGTTTCCAATTCACTTGTGTGTCTTTGGATGTAGGAGGAAACTGGAGCACCCGGAAAGAACCTAGAGAGAGAGAACATGCAAACTCAATTAAATTCAATTTATTTCAATTATATAGCATCAAATCACAGCAAAGCTGCCTCAGCGTGCTTCACAGGTCTAACCTTGCCAACCCCTAGAGCAAGCACACAGGCAACAGTGGTAAGAAAAAACTCCTTCTGATGATTTGAGGAAGAAACCTCAATTAAAACAGACCTAGAGGGGTGGGCCATGGGCTTGGGCCATGTTACAGACACAACTGACAAAACAAATATAGAGGAAATTTTGGGAGTCCATGCAGGTGTCCATGATGGGAGGCTTGCAGAAGAAAACACCCACTCCCACTTCTGGATGGAGTTGTTCCTCAAACAGAGAGAGAGAAACAAAACAGAATCAGGTGGCAGAAAGACAACAAATAAGGTACAATTTGTCAGCATTAAGCAAAAAGAAAAACAGAAGAAATACTAAGGTGATCGCTGGCCACTCGCCCCCAGCTTCACTAAAAAGTATATTTCGCAAACTCCACACAGAAAGGGCAGGAAGCGATCCCATAACCTTTTTGCTGGGAGGCAACAGTGCTAAGCTACCATGTCACCTAGTGTTGAAGCAGTGGTTGGGTAATGTGCTAATGAGTGGATCGAAGGCAGGTGGACATTCATGGTTCAGGAGCTAAGAACCTTAGAAAGGCAGAATGACAATACAATGAATGAAGCATTCATTGGTACACAGGAAAGATGGCAATTCAACAATATTCAGTTGAGTTCCTGGTGGTATTTGTGGCAATCACGGCTGCAGACATGAGTCTGAATCTTTGCTAAGTACAATTCTAGTTCCTCTGAAACTGAACACACTTGATCTAATGATTCTAAAAGCATGTTTTGTACTTTTGCTTGTTGTGTCTGTCTTCTGTCGCTACATGTCTCTACTGTAAGTAATACATACGAGGTCTGTTAGAAAAGTATCGGACCTTTTTATTTTTTGCAAAAACCTGATGGATTTGAATCACTTGTGCTTGCATGAGCAAACCTTGAGCCTTTGTATGCATGCGTGAACTTTTTCACACCTGTCAATTGCATCATTTTCTGGTAAGCAGCCTTTGTGTGGGTCGTGTGCAGTGTGCTCGGCGGATTTTCATTTCAAGGAAAAAGACGGAACGACTGGAGCAGTGCCGCATCAAATTTTGCCAGAAACTGGCCGACAGCCAGGTGGAAACCATTCGGATGATTCAGACGGCTTTCGGTGACTTTTTAGTCGTGTGACAAGCCGAGAAATTGTGGAAGAGGTGGGCGCTTTTGCGCCATGGTCAGCAGCAGCATGAATTTCGCTGCAATTTCATGGCCAAATCTTCTGTCACAGTGGAATGTGCCGAAGAAGTGCTGATGTCCACCTCTTCTGCAATTTCTCGGACAGTTACTCGACGGTCCCGCATCACCACAGCGTTCACTTTGGAATGATCTGGTCATTTCAGCATGTTGATGGTCGACCGGAGCGTGGCTCGCTCTCCACCGTTGTGCGGACGTCTTTACACCGGTTGTACCGCTCCTTAATCTGTGTGATGCCGAAAGGATCGTCACCGAAAGCCGTCTGAATAATCCGAATGGTTTCCACCTGGCTGTCGCCCAGTTTCTGGCAAAATTTGATGCGGCGCTGCTCCGGCCGTTCCGTCTTTTTCCTTGAAATGAAAATCTGCTGAGCGTACTGCACATGACCCACACAAAGGCTGCTTACCAGGAAATGACGCAATCGACAGGCGTGAAAAAGTTCACGCATGCGCACAAAGGTTCAAGGTTTGCTCATGCAAACACACGTGATTCAGATCCATCAGGTTTTTGATGAAAATTAAAAGGTCCGATACTTTTCTAACAGACCTCGTAAATTAAGCCCGTCCAGAGTGACAGGCTCATCTAAAGACTTGCTTTCTTGGTGCAGGAGGTCCTCCTGATGTCGGCAAGATGCTCGGTGGGGAGGAGAAGGAGGAAGACCCAGATGCAGCAAAGAAAGAGGAGGAGAGACAGGAGGCACTGAGACAGCAAGAAGAGGAGAGAAAGGCCAAGTATGCCAAGATGGAGGCTGAGAGGGAAAGGATGAGGCAAGGCATCAGGGACAAGGTGACTGAGATGACTCTACTCGTACTGTGACATACTGCAAAAAAATCAAACCACAAAACCACCATCACAACCAGCATATCCAGATACAGGAGAAAAACAAAAAACACAGGATATGTAGACAAGCAGAAGTAATAATGTGTTTATACTTTCTTCAGGTGAGTTTGATCACATTTACTTTTACATGATGAACTTGAACACATCTTTTCTTCTGAAGACCGCACATCTTCACATGACTTGTCATTGTCAGTGCCTGAATAACTCTTTTTATAACGTCTCTGTTGCCCGATTAGAATGCGTTCTGTTTCTTGCTTTGCTTCGTGTTATTTTTAACTTCTATCAAGATGATAAAATAGAACATTGATCAGCTGTTGGACAGTCATTCTGGTTCTGACTATGCAGAAAAAATAAATAGCCTTGGAAGCAAATATGGGTCAGTCAACGTTTAGAAAAAAATAACACTTTCATGCAGGTTTGTGGTAGAAATGTGAACGTTGGGCTGTAACAAATATAGTGGAACAGCAACCCTTACCAAAAAATAGCACTGATAAGTATATAAAAAGTAAACTAGAAGTATACTTGAAGCATACTTGCATATATTACTTTTTGGTAAGGGAATAATTAGAATCAAATTTAGTGGCAAGTAAGTTCTCACACACAAGGAATTTGATCTGGTGTTATTGGTGTATAAACAACAATAAAAAGAAAAGGAAAAAATACTTCTGTAAGAAGAAAATGAGTCAAAAAGACAAATAGGCACAACTATGTTCACTGTTAAATAAGGATGGGTATTGATGAGATTATATCAATATTGATTCAAATCACTGTAATACTGCCTTTTGCAAGATCGCACTGACTTGTTTTTATATGTCTTGTATTTACTCTCGACCTCAATTGAACTTCAAAAAATTTTGCTTTTTGCATGCGTTCAGCAGTCCCTTAGTGATCCAAGGTTTGTCAGGGTTTGTCATGTATCAGTATGATCAACCTTATCAACTAAAGAATTGTAAACAACAAAAACCAGCAAGTGATCACTGATGTCACTACTAAGTAATCCACCTGTTAAATTCCCAACAATAATGTTTGTTAATATATTGTCAATGAGTGTCAATGTGTTCGTAGTAATCCTGGTTGGGTGTGTTATTGCTGGATATAATCTCATACAGAACACAGAATCTTGGAATTCCGCTATATGTATATGGTCATGGGGATTTAGAAAATCTACGTTAAAGTCTCCACAAACAAATAAAAGCTTATTGTTTTTAATTGAGTTGAACATCTCAGTCAATTTTTCCACAAAAATGTGAATATTTGACCCGGGAGCCCTGTAAATACAACTTATAATTATGTTTTTTGATTTTTCACATGTAATCTCCACAGTGACACACTCCATAACACCATCCAAAGAAAATGACATATTCGCAATAATTTCACAGTAATGATTAAATCTGACATAAAGAGCCGCACCACCACCTCGTTTGCTATTTCTGGCAAAAAAAAAAAAAAAAAAAAATCATAACCCTCAAGTTGGACATAATCAACATACTTTTCTTTTAGGGCCACTTCACACAAAGTGCGAAGTTTGGTCGAAGTGCACATGAAGTGCGCATGAAGCAGGAATCCTGTGCAAAATGTGTAAAATCGTCCCTGCCTCAAACGCCTCGTACAACTGTTGCTACAACTGTTTGCGCACACCAGCGGCTGAAAGACAGAGTGTGCGCTGTGCAAAAGCATCCATCCCTCTCGCAGCAGGTGTCGGCCAAATTCCAGCTGACACGCACGAACATCTAACACTGCTCGCATGGTGCTTAGAAAATGTGTGGCCATTCGCAGCATTAACATGACAACAGTCTGCGGACAATCACTGTCGTACTGGCCAACCCAGCCTCACTGTTATGTGTCGGACGCAGCTCGGAGAACCGACAGCGTTTGAAGGACCCAGTATGAAATAAGCAGAGCACGGTACAAAGGCTAACTGAATTTAATACATAACAGTGATACAAAAAATAACAAAAGAAAGTGCGGTCTGGCGTGGTGCGCTCCCAGCAGTGCTAACGGTCCGGAGCCAGAAGCTGTTCGGACCCAAGGACCCCGCAGACACCCCCCAGGTGGCCGCAACAAACCGAGTCTGTGAAAGAAGGAACCATTATGTGAGTCCACACTCTACACACAGAGAGAACACTTAAAGGTGTACAAACAGCAAACACTTCCTGGCTTGATTACTAATCAGCTTCCCAACCTGCAGGCATGGAACATCCAGTTCACAAAACTCCACTGCAGTGGAAGCCGATACATGACTAACATACAGCTCAATATAAAAAGGTGTGAGGGACACCACATTTACTGACTGTATAAATGTTAGTCACAAAATCTAACGTACCTCAGGAAGTGTGCTGACGAGCGTGAGACCTCACCCCCTCCTCTTTCACAGACTGTGCATCAAACCCTGGACGTTCTCTGCATCCACTGATGATGAGATGGCTCCCGAGACGACGATCTCACCCGTCTGGTCACAAGGTCGGGTCTCTGGCAAATACACACTGTATACTCCAGTCTTAAATGCCACCATGTTCCAATCCATATAGATGCACCACAGCTGTGAGTCCTGACGAGCCGCAGGTGATCAGGGTGAGGTCCTGATAACCTCAGCAACACAGCCACTCAGTCCCAAATGCAAGCCACCTGGAAGCTGCAGTATTATCACACATTTCATCCTCCATTCTGAAGTGTCTGACCCCTTGTTTGTGTAAATTCTCTCAATTCACATCTATAATTTCTTCCCTTCTCATGTATTATTTGATCTCGCTACTTATGATTGGGTAGGGGTAAGACATCCTGACCTGGGTATGTTCCGCCCCACCCCTGCAAAGCAAGTCTGCTGTAGCATTATCATCAATTTCATCATACCCAAATTAATACATAGCTGAAAGAGTGGAATACAACCTTTTCATCCTCCACTCTGAAGTGTCTGACCCTTTTTTTGTGTAAATTCTCTCTTACCTCCCACCCCATCATGGACAGATGTTCTATCATATTTCAGGTTGTTAATCATGTCCATATATTTGTTAGATTTCATTCATTCATTCATTTTCAGGGTGCGAGGGAAGATATCTTAAGATACATATGAGTGTGTGCCCATTAGTCATCTTCTCTCCTCAGCTAACATCACGCGTCTGTGTAAAGTTGGATGCAGACTAAGGGCCCTGTCCCACTGGCGTTTAGAAGGATTTGCATATGGATTGCGCACAAAATTGGTCCACATTCGCCAAACAGCTGCAATATCCATGTAACATGCCTGTATGAGTCGGCCGTCATCCGAACACACCCGTGATCATCCGCAGAGGCACACATGTCCACAGCCAGGATTTTTGAGCTGTTTAAAAATCTGAATGTGGATGACATCCGCGTTACATACTCCATATACAGTGGTCCCTCGCTATAACACGGTTCACTTTTCATGGCCTCGCAGTTTCGCAGATTTTTTTGTGCAATTTTGCGCGCTGTTTTTTAAACAGCGCATTGTGTTCTGCGTCCTTATCAGGCGGGCCGGTCGCGGCACCGGTCAGCATCACCGCGATTGCTCTCATTGCCTCCGATGCGCTTTCAGCAAGCTCGGTAAACGCAGCAGCGGGCCACTCACACTGCCCTCCTGTCTGCTGTGCGGAACTGCGCCAAATCTGGCAACAGGTTCAGAGACTATGCTCGCTGTTTTGATGCAGATGTTGACCGCAGCTGCAGAGCTCCATGGCTACCGAGAGAGGACTTGGATTCTTTGCGGGTCCCGCATCCGTACCTCCGGAAGCAGTGAGTGAAGGGAGAGCACACACATTGTGTTCTGCGTGTGTCTGTTTATAATCTCCTCGCACAGAAAAAAAAAAGACAGTGTTTACACAGGAGAGAAAAGTGAGAAAATGTTAATGCCTGTTTGAGAAAAGTGCATAAAGTGTGTAGTGAGGGGTTTTACAGCCTTAAAACATCTATAATAATTGCAAAAAATAGCGCTGACTACTTTGCGGATTTCGCTTATCGTGGGTTATTTTTAGAACATAATTCCCGCGATAAATGAGGGACCACTGTATACTCAATTCATACACAATACATACTCACTCTGTGCGCTGTATATCTGCCGTTAAACGCTGATATCCGCAACTGACGGGCATTTGCGGCTTGGCAGCGGACCGGGACAGTGTGTAAAACAGATATATATCGTGTCCGTCATGTCCACATCACAAACTAAAATAAGTTGTAGTGAATGCATACAGATTGGCCACGAATAAAGCGTTTTTATTACATCTGCTTTGCAGCTGATTTGCGGACAATCTGTGAATGCATAACAAACACATCACGTAAACCCAAAGTACTATATGTGGCAGAAAGCGACATACCTGCCAGTCAGTGCCGGTCCGGCTGTGTAAATCCACAAAGACGTAATAGCTGCTGCAATCCAGGACTTTTATTTAACACCAACAAAAGGAAGAGCTGCTGTTTACCCACAACTCACGCTGAAAAAAAAACATCGTCTCACACCCTGAGCAGCTTCCCCCCTCCCGCTCCCCAAACTCATGAACAGTTAACTGTTGTGAAAGTGACGTGACACGGACCCACAACAGGGGGCGGTA
This sequence comes from Thalassophryne amazonica, assembly GCF_902500255.1. Taxonomy (NCBI): domain Eukaryota; kingdom Metazoa; phylum Chordata; class Actinopteri; order Batrachoidiformes; family Batrachoididae; genus Thalassophryne; species Thalassophryne amazonica. The sequence goes on from NC_047117.1 coordinate 51,884,170, forward strand.
ATGAACGGACAATGGATAAGCCAAAAGTAACAATTTAATGTTGTGAATCGCACAACGACGTACAGACAATAACAATATGGTGGACTGTCAATCATACACCAGGTGACGTGTGGGCAGGCTCGACGATAGAAGACGCCTGGCGAGAGAAGAGCTGGATCCCCACACAGCTTCCACCACCAACGGAGCTGAAGAACACCAGAGCCGCCAAGCCCTGCGCCCCAGGTGGCCGCTGTCTTCAGCAGTCAGACCCAGTACTGCTGGCAGAAAACAGAGACAGTCCTGATGAGTGTGAGTTCACACACTCAGTACTCCCACAGTCAGTGTTCAGTAAAGGAGGGAGAATCTCCACCTCCAATCACACACTCGTGCAGCTCCTGTTTAACCACTTATCTTGGTTTGGGGTGTGAGGCGAAACCGTCGCTGACCACACCAAACGCCAATCCCACAGATAAGGCAGAACACCACAGGATAACGGCTGCAAAAGAAGTTCAGGTTATCACTCAATGATTTGAGTCAGCAGAGAAAGTTACCTGAATGGTAGCTGATTTCTCGGCGGGGAGGTGGAGTTGCAGTCCGGCCTTTATGGTGGTGGTGATGAGTAGTGGATGAGTGACAGCTGGTACGGATGATGAGTGACAGCTGTCACTCCTGGTTGCTCCGATGCCCTCTCGTGCTTGAAGCCCGCACTTCCAGCAGAGCGCCATCTTGTGGTGGTGGGCCAGCAGTACCTCCTCTTCAGCGGCCCACACAACAGGTTCCCCGGTAGAAGTCGGCCAGGAGGGCCGGGTCCAGGATGAAGCTCCTCTTCACCCAGGAGCGTTCTTCGGGTCCATACCCCTCCCAGTCCACCAAATACTGGAACCCCCGGCCCTTCCGACGGACATCCAGGAGCCGGCGCACGGTCCAAGCCGGCTCCCCGTCGATGATCCGGGCAGGAGGGGGCGCCGGTCCGGGGGTACAGAGAGGTGAAACGTGGTGAGGTTTGATGTGTGACACATGGAAAACCGGGTGGATCCGCAGTGAAGCTGGCAGCTTCAGCTTCACTGCGGCTGGACTGAGGACTTTGAGGATGGGGAAAGGTCCAATGTATCTGTCCTTCAACTTTTGGGATTCCACTTGCAGGGGAATGTCCTTTGTGGAAAGCCAAACCTCCTGCCCAGGCTGATACGCAGGGGCCGGGGCACGCCGGCGGTCTGCATGGTTCTTGGCCCTTGTCCGGGCTTTGAGCAGGGCAGAGCGGGTGGTACGCCACACCCGACGGCACCTTCTCAGATGGGCCTGGACCGAGGGCACCCCGACCTCTCCCTCCACTAGCGGGAACAATGGGGGCTGGTACCCCAAACACACTTCAAATGGGGAGAGGCCGGTGGCAGACGAGACTTGGCTGTTATGAGCGTACTCGATCCAGGCCAGATGGTCACTCCAGGCCGTCGGGTGCGCGGAGGTCATGCAACGGAGGGCCTGCTCCAGTTCCTGGTTAGTCCGCTCTGCCTGCCCGTTCGTCTGGGGGTGGTACCCAGACGAGAGACTGACGGTGGCCCCCAGTTCCCTACAGAAACTCCGCCAGACCTGGGAGGAGAACTGAGGACCACGATCCGAGACAATGTCTGATGGAATCCCATGCAGACGCACGACGTGGTGGACCAGGAGGTCTGCAGTCTCCTGGGCCGTCGGGAGCTTCGGGAGGGCCACGAAGTGGGCCGCCTTGGAGAACCGGTCCACTATCGTTAAGATGGTGGTGTTTCCCTGGGACGGCGGGAGGCCCATGACAAAGTCCAGGCCGATATGAGACCAGGGGCGACGAGGCACAGGCAGAGGCTGGAGGAGGCCTTGGGCCTTGTGGTGGTTGGCTTTGCCCCTGGCACAGGTGGTGCAGGCCTGGACATACTCCCGGACGTCGGCTTCCATAGACGCCCACCAGAAGCGCTGCCGGACCACTGCCACGGTCCTTCGCACCCCTGGGTGACAGGAGAGCTTGGAACCATGACAGAAGTCAAGGACCGCAGCCCTGGCCTCTGGTGGGACGTACAGTTTGTTCTTCGGACCGGTCCCCGGGTCCGGGCTCCGTGTCAGGGCCTCCCGGACGGTCTTCTCCACGTCCCAGGTAAGGGCGGCCATGACAGTGGACTCGGGGATGATGGTTTCAGGGGGGGTCTGACAGCTCGGTCTTGACCTCCTCTTCGTGCACCCGGGACAGGGCGTCAGATCGTTGGTTCTTTGTCCCGGGGTGGTAGGTGATCCGGAAATCAAAACGCCCGAAGAACAGCGACCAGCGGGCTTGCCTGGGGTTCAGACGCTTCGCGGTCCGGATGCACTCCAGGTGCTCCATGGTCCGTGAAAACCGTAAATGGTACCGATGCTCCCTCCAACAGGTGTCTCCACTCCTCAAGAGCCTCCTTCACCGCAAGAAGTTCCCGATTGCCGACGTCATAGTTCCATTCAGCTGGGGTCAACCTGTGGGAAACGTAGGCACATGGATGGAGAACCTTGTCGGACTCCCCGCTCTGGGATAGCACGGCTCCTATCCCTGAGTCAGAGGCATCCACTTCAACAACAAACTGGCGCTTGGGATCGGGCTGCACCAGAACCGGTGCAGTCGAGAACCGGCGTTTCAACTCCCTAAACGCGGCTTCGCACCGATCTGACCAGGTGAAGGGGACTTTTGTGGAGGTCAGGGCTGTCAGGGGGCTAACTACCTGACTGTAGCCCTTGATGAACCTCCGGTAGAAATTTGCAAACCGAGGAACTGTTGTAGTTTCCTACGGTTTGTTGGTTGGGGCCAATCTCTCACCGCCGCAACCTTGGCCGGATCAGGGGCGACGGAGTTGGAGGAGATGATGAACCCCAAGAAGGACAAAGAAGTGCGGTGGAACTCACACTTCTCGCCCTTCACAAACAGCCGGTTCTCCAACAACCGCTGTAGGACCTGACGTACATGCTTGACATGGGTCTCAGGATCCGGAGAAAATATGAGTATATCGTCTAGATATACGAAGACAAACCGATGCAGGAAGTCCCGCAAGACGTCATTAACCAATGCTTGGAACGTCGCGGGCGCATTGGTGAGGCCGAACGGCATGACCAGGTACTCAAAGTGACCTAACGGGGTGTTAAATGCCATCTTCCACTCGTCTCCCTCCCGGATCCGAACCAGGCGATAAGCATTCCTAAAATCCAATTTCGTGAAAATTTGGGCTCCATGCAGGGGCGTGAACACTGAATCCAACAGAGGTAACGGGTATCGGTTGCGAACCGTGATCTCGTTCAGCCCTCTGTAATCAATGCATGGACGGAGTCCACCGTCCTTCTTGCCCACAAAAAAGAAACCAGCACCCATCGGGGAGGTGGAGTTCCGGATCAACCCGGCAGCTAACGAGTCCCGGATGTAGGTCTCCATTGATTGGCATTCCGGACGTGAGAGGTTGTACAGCCTGCTGGACGGGTACTCAGCGCCCGGTATCAAATCAATGGCACAATCGTACGGACGGTGCGGGGGCAGCGTGAGTGCCAGATCCTTGCTGAAGACGTCAGCAAGGTCGTGGTACTCGGCCGGCACCGCCGCCAGATTGGGGGGCACTAAAACCTCCTCCTTAGCTGTCACACCGGGTGGAACCGAGGATCCTAAACACTCCCGGTGGCAGGTTTCACTCCACTGAACCACAACCCCAGATGGCCAATCAATCCGGGGATTGTGTTTTAACACCCATGGAAAACCCAAAATCACTCGGGAGGTAGAAGGTGTTACATAAAACACAATCTCCTCCCTGTGATTCCCAGACACCACCAACGTCACTGACTGTGTCTGGTGTGTGATTAGTGGAAGAAAGGTGCCATCTAGCGCCTGCACCGACAATGGTGACGGTAAGGCCACTAGAGAGAGCCCAACCTCCTTTGCCCATCTGCTATCCAGCAGATTCCCCTCCGACCCCGTGTCCACCAGTGCTTGGGCGTGAAGGGTTAGATCCCCACTCAGGATCGTGACTGGGATTCGTGCAGATTGTCGGGGTTTCCCCACGTGGGTGTTGTGACCCACCCTTAGCCCAGTCTCTAAGGACGAGTGCTGCTGTTTTGACCGTTTGGGGCATTCTCTCTGTGTGTGCTCGGTAGAGCTGCAGAGAAAACACTCTCCACGGATCAGCCTCCTTTGTCTCTGATCTGATCATTTTTTGGCCCTGCTCGTTTCCATAGCAACGTCAGCAGGGGGAGCTGTTGTCACGTGGAGAGCCCTGGCAGTGGAGCGTGGGGAAGTCGGCTTCCTATCAGACCCGGGAGGAAGAGGGACGGCTTGTACCTGACCACGCCCCTCGTCTCGCTGCCGTTGGTGTTCCGTTAATCGGTTGTCTAACCGTATAACCAGGTCGATAAGCCCATCTAAATCCCGCGGCTCGTCCTTTGCCACCAGGTGCTCCTTAAGGACCAGAGACAGTCCGTTTACAAAGGCGGCGCGGAGCGCAACAGCATTCCAGCCGGCTCCCGCTGCCGCGATGCGGAAGTCGACTGCATACTTCGCTGCGCTCCGACGCCCCTGCCGTATCGACAGCAGCACACTTGAAGCGGTCTCGCCTCTATGAGGGTGGTCGAACACCTGTCGGAACTCCCTCACAAACTTAGTATAAACCGTTAGGAGCCGTGAATTCTGCTCCCAAAGCGCCGTAGCCCAGGCGCGTGCCTCTCCTCGAAGCAAATTTATAACGTAAGCCACCCGGCTAGTGTCTGATGCGTACATGACGGGACGCTGTGAAAAGACGAGCGAGCACTGCATCAAGAAGTCCGCGCACGTCTCCACACAGCCTCTGTACGGCTCCGGAGGGCTTATGTATGCTTCAGGGGAAGGTGGGGGGGGTTCGTTGAACGACCACCGGAATGCCTGTTTCTGGCACACGGTCAGCAGGAGGAGGTGCTGCAGCAGCGCCCTGAGCACGCGCTTCCACCTGGGCGGTGAGAGCCTCCATCCTACGATTGAGAACACTGCTCTGCTCGGTAACTAAGTCCAACCGAGCGGTAAAGGCGGTTAAGATGTGCTGCAGCTCACCCAACACGCCTCCTGCTGGCGCCTGTGCACCTCGCTCTTCCATTGGCTGTTCAAGCGATGGTTGACGCCCCTCGGGATCCATGACGCTGGCAGAGAAATCCTGTCGTGACACGGACCCACAACAGGGGGCGGTAATGAATGGACAATGGATAAGCCAAAAGTAACAATTTAATGTTGTGAATCGCACAACGACGTACAGACAATAACAATATGGTGGACTGTCAATCATACACCAGGTCACGTGTGGGCAGGCTCGACGATAGAAGACGCCTGGCGAGAGAAGAGCCGGATCCCCACACAGCTTCCATCACCAACGGAGCTGAAGAACACCGGAGCCGCCAAGCCCTGCGCCCCTGGTGGCTGCTGTCTTCAGCAGTCAGACCCGGTACTGCTGGCAGAAAACAGAGACAGTCCTGATGAGTGTGAGTTCGCACACTCAGTAATCCCACAGTCAGTGTTTAGTTAGGAGGGAGCACCTCCACCTCCAATCACACACTCGTGCAGCTCCTGTTTCACCACTTATCTGGTTTGGGGTGTGAGGCGAAGCCGTCGCAGATCACACCAAACGCCAATCCCACAGATAAGGACAGACCACAGGAAAACGGCTGCAAAGAAGTACAAATTATTACTCAATGTTTTGAGTCAGCAGAGAAAGTTACCTGAATGGTAGCTGATTTCTCGGCGAGGAGGTGGAGTTGCAGTCCGGCCTTTATGGTGATGGTGATGAGATGAATGAGTGACAGCTGGTGCTGAGGATGAGTGACAGCTGTCACTCCCAGTGGCTCCGGCGCCCTCTCGTACTTGAAGCCCGCACTCCAAGCAGGGTGCCATCTGGTGGTGGTGGGCCAGCAGTACCTCCTCTTCAGCGGCCCACACAACATTAACCCTCGCATGACAAAATGAACATTGACTTTGTGATCAACTTGTCCAAGTCCAGCACTTGCTCCAGAGGCTGTATTGTTGGTGTGAATAGTGATGCTGACGGCCCGAGTGCGCTTATTTTATGACTGCAATGCAGATGCCGTGCACGTGCAACACGTGCGCGATGCATTCATAATACACCTGTAATACTGCTGTGATAATCTCAATGTGTCGGATCAGTTTCCTCACTAAATGCGTTATATAACCGTGATTGTTCATCATATATTTGCTATATATTATTAATATATCCGTAATTCATACTGGGACATTTGTCATTTTTGGCCATTTTTGTTGCGGACGACAACGAACGCCCGCAATTTTGTACTCAATTCATGTGCAATTAATCCTCTCCCCAGTGGGACAGGACCCTTATACATGCTTCCAGTATGCAGAATGTTTCTCCTCCTGTCACACCAGGCAGCTGCCTGGCATCTGTGGCGGCTGGACCTGCAATGTAGACTCCCAGACTAGGCTTAGGTGTAAAAGAAGTCAACTTTATTCCAGGCTCTAATTTGGTACACATGTAATCAGGCAGCGGAGCAGAGGTACAATCAGGATTAGGCAAGGATGCAGTGGTGGACGGGCAGGGGTCGGAGGCACAAGCAAACACAGAGTCCAAAGATCAATCAATCAATCAATCAACTTTTTTTTTATATAGCGCCAAATCACAACAAACAGTTGCCCCAAGGCGCTTTATATTGTAAGGCAAGGCCATACAATAATTATGAAAAACCCCAACGGTCAAAACGACCCCCTGTGAGCAAGCACTTGGCAACAGTGGGAAGGAAAAACTCCCTCTTAACAGGAAGAAACCTCCAGCAGAACCAGGCTCAGGGAGGGGCAGTCTTCTGCTGAGACTGGTTGGGGCTGAGGGAAAGAACCAGGAAAAAGACATGCTGTGGAGGGGGGCAGAGATCGATCACTAATGATTAAATGCGGAGTGATGCATACAGAGCAAAAAGAGAAAGAAACAGTGCATCATGGGAACCCCCCCACAGTCTACGTCTAAAGCAGCATAACCAAGGGATAGTCCAGGGTCACCCGATCCAGCCCTAACTATAAGCCTTGGCGAAAAGGAAAGTTTTAAGCCTAATCTTAAAAGTAGAGAGGGTATCTGTCTCCCTGATCTGAATTGGGAGCTGGTTCCACAGGAGAGGAGCCTGAAAGCTGAAGGCTCTGCCTCCCATTCTACTCTTACAAACCCTAGGAACTACAAGTAAGCCTGCAGTCTGAGAGCGAAGCGCTCTATTAGGGTGATATGGTACTACGAGGTCCCTAAGATAAGATGGGACCTGATTATTCAAAACCTTATAAGTAAGAAGAAGAATTTTAAATTCTATTCTAGAATTAACAAGAAGCCAATGAAGAGAGGCCAACACGGGTGAGATATGCTCTCTCCTGCTAGTCCCCGTCAGTACTCTAGCTGCAGCATTTTGAATTAACTGAAGGCTTTTTAGGGAACTTTTAGGACAACCTGATAATAAAGAATTACAATAGTCCAGCCTAGAGGAAATAAATGCATGAATTAGTTTTTCAGCATCACTCTGAGACAAGACCTTTCTGATTTTAGAGATATTGCGTAAATGCAAAAAGGCAGTCCTACATATTTGTTTAATATGCGCTTTGAATGACATATCCTGATCAAAAATGACTCCAAGATTTCTCACAGTATTACTAGAGGTCAGGGAAATGCCATCCAGAGTAAAGATCTGGTTAGACACCATGCTTCTAAGATTTGTGGGGCCAAGTACAATAACTTCAGTTTTATCTGAGTTTAAAAAGCAGGAAATTAGAGGTCATCCATGTCTTTATGTCTGTAAGACAATCCTGCAGTTTAGCTAATTGGTGTGTGTCCTCTGGCTTCATGGATAGATAAAGCTGGGTATCATCTGCATAACAATGAAAATTTAAGCAATACCGTCTAATAATACTGCCTAAGGGAAGCATGTATAAAGTGAATAAAATTGGTCCTAGCACAGAACCTTGTGGAACTCCATAATTAACTTTAGTCTGTGAAGAAGATTCCCCATTTACATGAACAAATTGTAATCTATTAGACAAATATGATTCAAACCACTGCAGCGCAGTGCCTTTAATACCTATGGCATGCTCTAATCTCTGTAATAAAATTTTATGGTCAACAGTATCAAAAGCAGCACTGAGGTCTAACAGAACAAGCACAGAGATGAGTCCACTGTCCGAGGCCATAAGAAGATCATTTGTAACCTTCACTAATGCTGTTTCTGTACTATGATGAATTCTAAAACCTGACTGAAACTCTTCAAATAGACCATTCCTCTGCAGATGATCAGTTAGCTGTTTTACAACTACCCTTTCAAGAATTTTTGAGAGAAAAGGAAGGTTGGAGATTGGCCTATAATTAGCTAAGATAGCTGGGTCAAGTGATGGCTTTTTAAGTAATGGTTTAATTACTGCCACCTTAAAAGCCTGTGGTACATAGCCAACTAACAAAGATAAGTTGATCATATTTAAGATTGAAGCATTAAATAATGGCAGGACTTCCTTAAGCAGCCTGGCAGGAATGGGGTCTAATAAACATGTTGATGGTTTGGATGAAGTAACTAATGAAAATAACTCAGACAGAACAATCGGAGAGAAAGAGTCTAACCAAATACCGGCATCACTGAAAGCAGCCAAAGATAACGATACATCTTTGGGATGGTTATGAGTAATTTTTTCTCTAATAGTCAAAATTTTGTTAGCAAAGAAAGTCATGAAGTCATTACTAGTTAAAGTTAATGGAATACTCAGCTCAATAGAGCTCTGACTCTTTGTCAGCCTGGCTACAGTGCTGAAAAGAAACCTGAGGTTGTTCTTATTTTCTTCAGTTAGTGATGAGTAGAAAGATGTCCTAGCTTTACGGAGGGCTTTTTTATAGAGCAACAAACTCTTTTTCCAGGCTAAGTGAAGATCTTCTAAATTAGTGAGACGCCATTTCCTCTCCAACTTACGGGTTATCTGCTTTAAGCTACGAGTTTGTGAGTTATACCACGGAGTCAGACACTTCTGATTTAAAGCTCTCTTTTTCAGAGGAGCTACAGCATCCAAAGTTGTCTTCAATGAGGATGTAAAACTATTGACGAGATGCTCTAACTCTCTTACAGAGTTTAGGTAGCTACTCTGCTCTGTGTTGGTATATGACAATAGAGAACATAAAGAAGGAATCATATCCTTAAACCTAGTTACAGCGCTTTCTGAAAGACTTCTAGTGTAATGAAACTTATTCCCCACTGCAGGGTAGTCCATCAGGGTAAATGTAAATGTTATTAAAAAATGATCAGACAGAAGGGAGTTTTCAGGGAATACTGTTAAGTCTTCTATTTCCATACCATAAGTCAAAACAAGATCTAAGATATGATTAAAGTGGTGGGTGGACTCATTTACTTTTTGAGCAAAGCCAATAGAGTCTAATAATAGATTAAATGCAGTGTTGAGGCTGTCATTCTCAGCATCTGTGTGGATGTTAAAATCGCCCACTATAAGTATCTTATCTGAGCTAAGCACTAAGTCAGACAGAAGGTCTGAAAATTCACAGAGAAACTCACAGTAACGACCAGGTGGACGATAGATAATAAATAAAACTGGTTTTTGGGACTTCCAATTTGGATGGAAAAGACTAAGAGACAAGCTTTCAAATGAATTAAAGCTCTGTCTAGGTTTTTGATTAATTAATAAGCTGGAATGGAAGATTGCTGCTAATCCTCCGCCCCGGCCCGTACTACGAGCATTCTGGCAGTTAGTGTGACTCGGGGGTGTTGACTCATTTAAACTAACATATTCATCCTGCTGTAACCAGGTTTCTGTTAGGCAGAATAAATCAATACGTTGATCAATTATTATATCATTTACCAACAGGGACTTAGAAGAGAGAGACCTAATGTTTAATAGACCACATTTAACTGTTTTAGTCTGTGGTGCAGTTGAAGGTGCTATATTATTTTTTCTTTTTGAATTTTTTATATTATATATAATATATAATTATATTATATATAATTTTTTATTATATATATTCTGTCTCTCACAGTTGAAGTGTACCTATGAAAAAAAAATATATATAATATATATATATATATATATATATATAAATCAGAAAATCACATTGTATGATTTTTAAATCACTGATTTGCATTTTATTGCATGAAATAAGTATTTGATCCAATAGAAAAACAGACCTTAATATTTGGTACAGAAACCTTTGCTTGCAGTTTCAGAGGTCAGACGTTTCCTGTAGTTCTCAACCAAGTTTGCACACTGCAGCAGGGATTTTGGTCCACTTCTCCATATAGATCTTCTCCAGATCTTTCAGGTTTCCAGTTTTAGCTCCTTTCAAAGATTTTCTATTGAGTTCAGGTCTGGAGACTGGCTAGGCCACTCCAGGACCTTGAAATTCTTCTTACAGAGCCCCTTAGTTGCCCTGGTTGTGTGTTTGGGGTCATTGTCATGGTAGAAGACCCAGCTACAACCCATCTTCATTGCTCTTACTGAGGGAAGGAGGTTGTTTGCCAAACTCTCACTATGCATGACCCCATCCATCCTCCCTTCAATATGGTGCATTCGTCCTGTCCCCTTCGCAGAGAAGCACTCACAAAAATGATGTTTCCACCCCCATGCTTCACGGTTGGGACGGAGTTGTTGGAGTTGTTCTCATCTTCCAAACACGGCGAGTGGAGTTTGAACCAAAAGCTCTATTTTGGTTTCATCTGATTACATGACTTTCTCCCATGCCTCCTCTGGATCATCCAGATGGTCACTGGCGAATTTCAAACGGGCCTGGACATGTCCTGGCTTCAGCAGGGGGACCTTGTGTGCCCTGCAGGATTTTAAATCATGACAGCGCCGTGTGTTATTAATGTAATCTTTGTGACTGTGGTCCCAGCTCTCTTCAGGTCATTGACCAGGTCCTCCTGTGTAGTTCTGGGATTCTCAGAATCACCCCCATGAGGTGAGATCTTGCATGGAGCCCCAGACCAAGGAAGATTGACAGTCATCTTGTGTTTCTTCCATTTTCTAATAATTCCGCCAACAGTTGTTTTCTCACCAAGCTGCTTGCCTGTTGTCCTGTAGTCCATCCCAGCCTTGTGCAGGTCTGCAATTTTGTCCCTGGTGTCTTTAGACAGCTCTGTGGTCTTGGCCATGGTGGATAGGTTGGAGTGTGATTGATTGAGTGTGTGAACAGGTGTCTTTTAAACAGGTAATGAGTTCAAACAGGTGCAATTAATACAGGTAAAGATTGCAGAATAGGAGGACTTCTTAAAGAAAAACTAACAGGTCTGTGAGAGACAGAATTCTTCCTGGTTGGTAGGTGATCATATACTTAGTTCATGCAATAAAATGCACATTAATTATTTAAAAATCATAAAATGTGGTTGTTTTTTTTTTTTTGTCTCTCACAGTTGAAGTGTACCTACAATACAAATTACAGACCTCTCCATTCTTTGTAGGTGGGAAAACCTGCAAAATCAACAGTGGATCAAATATGTCCACTCCTACTTTATGGATGCAAAACCACCCTTAAGTGACACTGTCATAATACATGTACAGTTATGCAATGTGGTTGTTTTGGTTTTCCTTCCTGGATAATCTGTTTACTCTGCCTTGGTTCAGGTTGTGGTCAAGGGTAGGCAGAGCTCTTTGAGTCTTTCGGCCCATTATTAGTTGAGCTGGGTTTACACCAGTACTGCTCCATCTACTAAATCTGCAACACATAAGTTTCAAAAGTTTCATAAGTTTCTTTTTGTTTTGAGATCCCATCTTGTGTTTCTTCCATTTTCTAATAATTCCGCCAACAGTTGTTGTTTTCTCACCAAGCTGCTTGCCTGTTGTCCTGTAGTCCATCCCAGCCTTGTGCAGGTCTACAGTTTTGTCCCTGGTGTCTTTAGACAGCTCTGTGGTCTTGGCCATGGTGGATAGGTTGGAGTGTGATTGACTGAGTGTGTGAACAGGTGTCTTTTATACAGGTAATGAGTGCAAACAGGTGCAATTAATACAGGTAAAAAGTGCAGAATAGGAGGACTTCTTAAAGAAAAACTAACAGGTCTGTGAGAGACAGAATTCTTCCTGGTTGGTAGGTGATCATATACTTAGTTCATGCAATAAAATGCACATTAATTACTTAAAAATCATAAAGTTTTTTTTATTGTTTTGTTTTGTTGTTGTTGTTTTGTTTTGTCTCTCACAGTTGAAGTGTACCTACAATGCAAATTACAGACCTCTCCATTCTTTGTAGGTGGGAAAACTTGCAAAATCAACAGTGGATCAAATATGTCCACTCCTGCTTTATGGCTGCAAAACCACCCTTAAGTGACACTGTCATAATACATGTACAGTTATGCAATGTGGTTGTTTTGGTTTTCCTTCCTGGATAATCTGTTTACTCTTCCACATTGGTTCAGGTTGTGGTCAAGGGTAGGCAGAGCTCTTTGAGTCTTCCGGCCCATTATTAGTTGAGCTGGGTTTACTGGGTTTACACCAGTACTGCTCCATCTACTAAATCTGCAACACATAAGTTTCAAAAGTTTCCTAAGTTTCTTTTTGTTTTGAGATCCCTTTTGCTGTTTGTACCACTCTTTCAGCATGCCCATTTCCCTGTGTATGGTGCAAGACGGAAGTTATGTGTTTGAAATAAAGCTCAGAGTGAAAATTTTAAAGTCTCTGCTCAAGAACTGTGGGCCATTGTCACCATTCACTTCATCTACTATTTCATAGCGGTCAAAGGTAGCTTTCAGCTTTGTGGCCACATAGGCACTAGTAGTCGTACACATATGTAGAATCTCTGTGAATGATGAATAACTGTCTGAGATGACTAGGTTTGTTGTGTTTACACAGGTCTATGCTCATTGAGTTCCCTGGCCTGTCAGTGTGGAAATCACAAGCTCTCTGGTCTGGGGTCTCTTACATTTCTGGCATGCCTGGCAAGCTAAGACCTTATGTTTGATGGGTTGATATTCCTGGAACCATCATCTGTCCCTGATGACCTTCCTGGATAAAGTCTAACACATCAGTCCTCAATATCTCGGGTATCAATATTCATTTGACCCTAATCATCAACACCTTGTGAACTGACAGACTGTTCCAAATGGGGGAAAACTCTCCAATAGTGGGTTTTATATTACTTATGTGTTCAGGCCACCCAAACTGTATGTACCTTAGGGCCCCTTCACACATAACACAAAATTGGGTGAAAGAAACAGAAACCAGCCGAAAATCCACAAACAAAAAACGAAATGGGGAACCGCAAAACATTCCACCAGCTGTCAGGAGGGACACACTGTTGGACAGCCGTGAATGATATGCAGCAACGGTTTTGTGCACACTCGTGCGCACACATGAACACATAGCGAGCACCTGGAATGTGTGGCACCATATTGCTCTCCCACAGCAACGGAGCAATTACTGGACATATGCTGGACATAAATCAACATATATATGGAAGCCCACAATAATGCGAGAGCACAGAATCAGAACATCACAAGATCAATGATTGTACTGTTTAAATGTAACAGTCATGTTACTGGTCATGAATCTGTTGTCACTGTATAAAAAACCCACACAGCAGTCTCTAATAATTAATTCCTGTTATGAAGGGTGGGCAATAAATACAGGTCATCCTCCTGCTCCACATGACTCATGGTCATGCACGTACACATGCTGATGGAGTGACATGAAGGACTGTCACTTGCTGAAGAACACTGCGTCATATGGCCCATATATGACTCACATGGTGGAGGTGACAGTCTGACTGCCAGCTGAGTGTTCACATGATCACACAGTTCTTTTCACATGGAGAGTGTGCCTGATGTTGTGCGCACTTTGCGCTTGCTGCAGGCCATTGGAAAAGCGTTTTTTTTTTTTTTATGTATTTCCACGTGAGGACAGCATCTCAAGCACGTGTCTCACGGTGGAAAGTTGTAAGGTCATGTGCGTCATCATCCAGCTGAGTTGAGAATACACAGCGGTCAGCTGTTCCAGCTGTGCACTGCACCGGACAGCAATTGCACTCTGGGACCCTCAGCCACAACTGACAATGTTGGATCATGGTGTGTGTGTGTGGGGGGGGGGGGGGGGGGGGGGATGACACACTCCACAAGCCATTTGTGTTGGGGGGGGAACACTGCATTCTTACATGCCATTTCTGTGTGTGTGTGTGTGTGTGGGAGGGGGGAGTTTGACACAGTCACACCCATGTGTGTTGTTTGATAACGGCACATTCGTGTGGCACTTAGACATTTTTCACAGACAGTGTGAATGTAGTCATCTGCACTCCACTATTGTGCCAGGAGAGTGACTAGCCCCACCTTTTCTAAGTGCCCAGCGAGTAGTGTTGGATGTTCATGTGTGGTACCTGTGGTACCAGGTGTGGCACCTCTTGCCCGGTGCATAGTCTGCTAAGAAGTTTAAAAAATATGAGTAGCGTTTGGCAGTGAACTGGCACATTATCAAGATCTTTTGTGTTCGTCAACAGAAGTCGGAGTTTGTGATCTGTAATCAGCTTGAACTTTTTCAGCTGTGTAGATATTCCCAAACCATTGACAGCCCCACACACATACCAGACACTCCTTCACTATCTGAGCATTCCTGGTTTCTGTCTTGCTCAGGTTTGGGAACAGTATTCCACAAGCTTCCGGCCTTTCCTGTGGAGCTGCATCAGCATGCCCCAATGGGTTTGACATCAGAAAATGCCAGTATGGATGAGGCTGTGAGGAGTATTTTGATCTGCTGGAATGCTAATTGTTGTGCTGGACTCCATGTCCATGCAGACTCTGACTTCAGCAGCTCATACGGGGCTGCCCCACTGTACCCAGGTTAGGGATATATTATATTTCCCCAAGTAATCTTTTATGATGAGAAATCGCTTTAGTCTGTGGATGTTTCTGGTTGGGGTGAGGTTGTTTATTACGGATACCTTGGCTGTGTCAGGTTGGATGCTATGTCAGTTTCATGGTCCAAAGTGTGCACTTTTCCATATTCAGCTTTAGCCCAGTGGTCTGTAGATGCTCCATGGCCCTCTGTAGCCACTGATTTTACTCTGCCATGATGAATGATACTGTCTATATGCACCATTGTTACTTGCAGGCATCCCAGTGTCTCTACCACCTTTCTCTGGAATACTACAGGGGTGCTGGAAATTACAAAAGAGAGGCATTTAAAACAATATCTGGCAAATGGCGCGACAAAGGCTGTTAGTTTCTGGCAGTTTTTGTGTCACAGTATTTGTCAGAACCCTGCTGTTGTTTCCATTGATAAGAACACTGTGGATCCTCTCAGCTGTGATCTCCTCCACCACTGGCAGAGCACACCCCTCCCTTTTGACTGCTTTCTTCATCCTCCTGAGGCCAATGCAGCCTCCTGAGGTCAGCACATATAAGACTGGCTTATTTTAGGCACACACCATGGGGACATGCCACTTTGTGGGCTGGGTTACTGTCAGAGTTGAGCCTGAAAAAGAGAACAACTCAAATAACACAGAGAATGATCACGCAGGAAAAACTGAGTTTCTTTCCAGATCAGGAAAGAGCAAACGGACATGACCCTCGTCACTAACCATCCCGTCAGCTCTGAAGGGTCCCGCCCACTTGCCTCCTGTATTTATTGAAACAAAGTTGCATACAGACATATGGAAGAGACAATATACAAAAAGTGGCGACACAGTGGCGACCCAAAGTCTGTTCTCACATCGATATGAAAACTGTTATGGCTTTACGCCTCCAGTCTCACGGTCTTCTCATAACATGAAGAAAACAGCGTCAACCCTGAGCTGGTGTGCAGGTCACACCGCTCTCTGTTCAAGGCTGGACTGTTAATTAAAATGTACATGTGGATCGGGAGGTCTGGGTGGCTTTGCTTGAGCTGCTGCCCCCGCGACCCGACTACGGATAAAGCGGAAGAAAATGGATGGATGGATCTGTGTTTAGTGAAAAACAAGGCTACTCCTCACACTTTCCATGTGAGCAAAAGTTCATCTTCCCATGTGAGCAGTTTAATGATTATTATAGCAGTTCAGTGATTAACTTAGAAAGTAATATTAAATGAGATCACACGTGTGTGTGTGTGTGTGTGTATATATATATATATATATATATATATGTATATATATATATATATATATATATATATACACACGTATATATATATATACGAGGTCTATTAGAAAAGTCTCCGACCTTTTTATTTTTTTCTAAAACCATATGGATTTGAATCACGTGTGATTGTGTCAGACAAGCTTGAACCCTCATGCACATGCGTGAGTTTTTCCACGCCTGTCGGTTGCGTCATTCACTTGTGAGCAGGCTTTGAGTGAGGAGTGGTCCACCCCCTCAGCGGATTTTCATTGTCAGGAAATGGCGGAATGATTTGGGCTTTTTTTTCCATCAGAATTTTTTCAGAAACTGTGAGAGACCTCCAGGTGGACACCATTCGGAAAATTAATATGGCTTTCAGGGACGATTTTATGGGAATTACACAGATTAAGGAGTGATCCAGACGGTTTAAAGACCGCCCACAACTGCTGAGAGCGCGGCGCGCTCCCAGCCCCCATCAACAGGCTGACACCCCGCTGGAACAACCAGATCATTTCCAACGTGAAGGCTTTGTTGATCCGGGAACTCGTCTGACTTTCACAAAAAGGCTGAAGATGTGGACATCAGCACTTTTTCGGTACATTCCACCGTTACAGGAGTTTTTTTCATGGAAAGAAAAGCGGAGGGACGCGCCACGGAGCCGTTCATTACGCGGGACAAAACCACCTCGGTGTTGGTCTCACAGGACGGCTTAAAGGTGGATTTCAGACGGCTGTTGGTTGCTTTTCAGTCGTGTGATTATCCGATTGTGATTGTGCATGAGCTGGACCTGCCCCAACATGTCCTGGAAGGCTTCATCACGGCGTTGCTGTGCGCCATGCAGCTCCACCGTGACGCGCGGTGGAGCCGCTCCTCTTTCCATGACAAAAACTCCTGTAACAGTGGAATGTGCCTTTCATTTCTAAACTGGACGCTGTCTTGATCCGGTATGTCGTCTGACTAGCACAGGAATTGTGAAAAGAGTGGACATCAGCATTTTTTCGGCACATTGAGACAGACGTGCGGAGGAATTCCGCGCGTCGCGGTGAAACAAAGACAGGATCAAAGACATAAACAAAGACATTAATAACTGATAAGTACCTTGAAAATTCCCTATCCATTACCTTATCTGTGATGCCCTTTGTCTCTGTCTTATCTAGGTCTTCTTTACCAGACTATCTGAGGGAAATTCATGCAATCTGTGCAGTGTGTATCACATAGAGTAGTGCATCATCTTGAAGCACTATTTTCACACGATGTGTTTTGAGGAGGCTGAAAGCTATACCATCACCATGGATTTCATTAATACTTTTTACCTGCCCCAATGAATGTGCAACTGGTCTGCGTAGTAGCAAAGGTGTACCTCCATTGGACCAGTCCTGAAACTGGACCACCAGCCGTCCTCAATTCCATACAATTCCATACAAGGGTATTGCATCACTGCAATGTTGAAATAACAACAGCAGACAAAATTTCATGTTCATGTTTATTATGTCACAATGACATAATAAGTTTGTATAGAATTGAGAATGGGTGGTGGTCCAATTTCAAGACCTATCCAATATAGGTTTTTCACACTCCAATTCAACATGCAAATCCACCTTGGATTTCCTGTGGCGACCCCGAGTGCAAACAAGGGGGCAGCTGAAGGGACTTACTTGCTTACACTCTCCTAACTACAAAAAAAAAAAATCTAGGAATGCTTTTTCGGCTAGTATTCTACTGTGTTCACTGTGGACTGGCCTACACAGTTTCAGTGATCACCTGGATTCCTCAATGTTGCTTTGAGGCCCGGTCACATGGCACTTAATGTAGGGCAACAGAGCCCAGAAGAAACAAGAAATCTGGACTTTCGTTGACTTTTGTTGGCATTGTTTAACCTTCGTGCAGCTTTGTTCCTGCAGCTGGCGCTTCGTCAGGATTTTTAAACTGTTGAAAAATTTGAATGAATGCCTCCGAAAACCTCAAGTTGTCCATATTTCATTTTGCTGTAGTTCTTGGCGGCTTCTTATTGTTTACATAGTTTTAGTAACGTTAGCATTCAGTTTGACTTCATTCGACCAGCTGAATGTTTTCAAACTGTACAGAAGTGGTTTGTGAGCGCTGTTGTGGAGAGAGATGCAGGTCCTCCACGATGGTGCTGGTGTGTGTGGTGTGGGGCTTCTGCCGCTGCGTGTGATGTGGCAAGCACTGCATGTGGCGGTGCTAGCTGGCCAGGAAGAATTTCTTGGCCTCCTGCACCAGCGCATGACAGTCCATGATTGTGGAGTTGTTCCAGCGCTGTATGCACCAGAGGAGAGAGTGGCTGCACAAAAAGTCTGGCCAGAGCTGCAGCATTCTGTTCATGAACTCTGAAGGGCTTGCTGTTCTCCAGCCCGTGCAGAGAGAAGAGCCTTCTGGCTCTTTCAGTCTGACAGTTCAAAAGTTTGGAAGTGAGGAAGTGATCCTTGATTGCTGGGTATTTGTTTGTAGATAGACAGCACTATCTCTCTCTCTCCCTCCTCTCCCTCTGTCTCGCTCTCAATGCTGAAACAAGAGACGGACAGTTTTAAGTTAGCTTGTGAGTTTAAATGCCAATATTTTCTACTTTTTTTTTGGGGGGGGGGGGGGGGGGGGGGGACACAGAAGGACTCTGAACTTTGCGATCTGATGTTCCCAGCCCTGACAAGGAAGCAGTGTGTCCCACTGTACACCTGCAAACCTGAATGCAAAAAACAAAAAACAAAAACACGAAGGCAGGAGTGCAGCAAGGGCTACACACAACAGAACGCATACATTAAAAGCAAACATACGCAGCTGCAAGCAAATCTACGAAAGCAACGACATGTGAAAAATGCTGAGTATGCGCACATTTCGGTGCAGACAGCGATTAGAATTATGGTATTTGAGAGATTTGAGAAATATTTGGTGTGTTTGCAGTTTGTACAGAGTATTTAGTGTGTGTGGTTACTGTGATAGTGGATTTTTTTTTTTTTTTTTTTTGTAAAAATGAGGCGTCTTATGAATGATGAGCAAGTGCTTTAGTTTTTTGTCTTTTTAGCTGGAGCAAGACGAAGCGCAGAGCGTGTCATCAGAGTCTGAACCAGACAGTGAGAATTCTGATGATGAAAGAGATGATCCCTCTTTTGTTCTGGACAAGGAACCAGAGCAGATGGATCCACCGAGGTGCACACAGATCTCCACAGTAGGTCGGATCATGAACTTCTGTTTGCAGCTTCTCCAGGAGTCAGGCACTACAGAGCCCTGTCCCAGCGCTGAGTCTTGGAATGCAGAGATGCAGACACACACTGCTCCAGCAGTGCCTCCAGTAATCTGCCTGGTCTGAATATTGAATTCAGCTGTCCATTGTTCATTTCCTGATTCTGTGCCGACAACTGAGCCTAAAACGTGAGCTGTATTCCCTACTGACTTCCTTCACAAGTTAGGTTGGACACATTCTTTTCCAGTAGTCTGTTTTCTTGCACCTGATGTATGTGGACTTGATTACGAGGCAATTTCTATGTTTCTTGTTCATTGTTTCCCACATCTGCTGCATGTTTTACTGTGATCATTATGTCTGTATTGTCAGCTCTTTGGGTTGGAAGTCAGTTTGAAGTAGATGAAGGTCCTCCATCAGCACTGCACCCCAGGAGGAGTACCACCCTCCCCAAGTCACCATTGGTGAGACTGAACTACAGCCAGTCCAGCAGTTCACCTACCTGGGGTGCATCATGTCATCAGATGCCAAGATCAACAGAGAAATTGACTGGCAAAGGCGATTAATGCATTTGGCAAATTGTACAAATGCATGTGGAACCAGACACATGCATTTGTGTCTGGTTCATTCATTATGAACAATATGTGAGATGTGCTACACGAAATAACAGCATATTAGACAAATGCTACAGAAATGTTAAAAATGCCTATACTGCCACTTTGAGGCCCCCTGTAGCCAACTCGGACCATAGCACTGTTCACTTATTATCTTCATACAGGACTGTATTAAAGAGCTCTAAGCCAAAGACAAAACGGGTAACATTATGGTCTAATGACAGTATTGAGACTCTAAAAGGTTGTTTTCTCAGTACAGACTGGAACATATTTCACAGCCAGGACCTTGACTCTGCTACAGAGGCAATTACAGACTATATTCATTTCTGTATTGAAAGTGTTGTCATAAAAAAGGATGTTGTTATATATCCAAATAACAAACCCTTCACTACTAAGCAAATCAAAGACTGTATTAACAGAAAGAAAATTGCTTTTAAAACTCATGATAAGGCTGCACTGATATCAGCACAAAAAGAACTTAATCAGCAATTGCGTGTAGCAAGGAGAAAACAGAAAGAGCTTTTAGAACTTAATTTTAATATTTCAGACACCAAGAGAGTCTGGGATTCTATGAAGGCTATCACAAACATGAACCCTTATAAAAAGCATTTTATATCACTTGATGACTCCAAAATGGCCAATGAGTTAAATGATTTTTATTTGTGATTTGAGACACATGATTTCTCTGAAAAGTGTAACAAGGAGCTGGACTCCCTACCCCCCTCTGATAATGCGTCACATAGACTGTGGATTGATCCACAACAGGTCAAAGCATTGGATGTCAACCCGTCACTTATACGGTGGTTTCACTCTTTTTTGACAAACAGAACACAGCAGGTTAAGGTAAATTCTAGCCTGTCCCAAATCAAAGACATCAGTACTGGAGCACCACAGGGATGTGTGAGCTCACCTGTCCTTTTTACTTTATATACTAATGAGTGTTCAGCCAAGCACCCTGGGAACTATATTTTTAAATATTCAGACGACTCAGCACTTCTGTGCTTACTTCAACAGAATGATGATTTGAATATCTATCATTCAGAGGTGAGGCAGTTTGTTGAGTGGTGTGATTCCAGTTACCTTACTTTAAATGTTAAAAAGACAGAGGAAGTCATTTTTGACCCAAAGTTAGTTGGCAATCACAACCCTGTAATTATACACCAGCAACCAATCACACAGGTGCAATCGTACAAATATCTTGGTGTCTGTATAGACAGCTCCCTTACATGGAACACTCATGTTGACTGGTTATGTTCCCGCTTGAATCAACGACTCTATTTTCTACGGCGTTTGCGTTTTCATGGAGTCGACCAAAAAATTATGTTACTGTTTTATCAGGCAGTTCTTGAAAGCATTCTAAGATATGGCATAACCACTTGGTTTGGGAACCTTCCTGTGTCCCTAAGATCAAAATTAAACTACCTTGTTCTCACAGCAATGAAAATCATTGGTTTGAAACAGTATAACAATCCTCAGTCAATTTTTGATCAGTGCGTGATGAAGCAAGCGGACAGAATTCTTTCTGACTCCTCCCATGTTCTGCACACGCAATACGAGTTGCTACCATCGGGCCGGCGTTTCAGAGTCCCCCATTGCAGACTGAATAGATATAGGAACTCTTTTGTTCCTATATCAATCATAGCCCTTAACAAATATCATAATAAGAAGTCCAAGACAAATTTCCCCATGGGGACATTAAAAGTATATATCTATATCTATCTATCTATCTACACCTTAAAAAGGGCACCAAGATCATTGTGTACTGAGTCATTGCCCTTACCACCTTTCTGTACAGCTCTGAGTCATGGATTACCTACTGTTACCACCTATAACTCCTCGAGCTCTTCCACTAGCGCTGCCCCTGCACCATCCTCACTATCAAATAGTGACTTCCTCACCAACGTTGAAGTCCCTAAACAGATGGAGGTCACCAGCATAGAGGCCATACTGCTGAAGTCACAGTTACATTGGACAGGCCATGTCTACAGGACGGAGGACCATCGCCTTCCCAAGATCGTTCGAGCTGCCCATTAGTCATCGCAACAGGGGGAGCATCAAAGAAGGACTGCTTGAAGAAATCCCTCTGTGCTTGTCACATCGACCATCACCAACGGTCCACCCTTGTTGTGAGCCGCGATGACTGGCCCATGCTGTCTCTGCCTTTGAAAACTCCCACACAGGGCAGGTGCTAACCATTTGGGTGCCCTACGCACAAATGCTTTGTGGTGTTCCCCCTGAAATAAACAATAATTCAGAATTTGTCAGTGCGGTTCTCTTTAGTTCCAAAACAACTTCTCAGTACACGATATTAAATTCATATCAAGTTATTATTTTAATAATAATTTCTTAATGTTTTGAAAACAGCTGCAAATAAATAATTTTGCATTAAAAATGGCACCAAACATGACAAGAAATAAATTTAAAATAGAGAAATACTGCCACCATTATTAAAAAAATGATTTGTGCAACCACAGTAGACTGATCTTTGCACTGAACATACATAACATAAAGTATTCAAGAATTTAGCCTTGTAAACATACATGTAAGTGATAATGTGCAAATTTCTTCAAGTAAGTAATATACATGTACGAGGTCTGTCTATATATATATATATATATATATATATGTGTGTGTGTGTGTGTGTGTGTGTGTGTGTGTGTGTGTGTGTGTGTGTGTGTGTGTGTATGAGGGCTGTCAATAAAGTATAGGTCCTTTTTATTTTTTTCAAAAACTATATGGATTTCATTCATATGTTTTTACGTCAGACATGCTTGAACCCTCGTGCGCATGCGTGAGTTTTTCCACGCCTGTCGGTGACATCATTCGCCTGTGAGCATGCCTTGGGAAGGAGTGGTCCCGCCCCCTCGTCGGATTTTCATTGTCTGGAAATGGCGGAATGAAAAGGACTTTTTTTTCCATCAGAATTTTTTCAGAAGCTGTTAGAGACTGGCACCTGGAAGCCATTCGAAAAATTTATCTGGCTTTCGGTGAAAATTTGACAGGCTTCACAGAGAATAAGGTCTGTTACTACAGCTTTAAGGACCCCTTTAAGGACACTCGGTGCGCCGTGCTCCGAACTGCGACGACGCGGCACAAGCCACCGGACCATTTCTAAACGGATGGCTCTGTGGATACGAGACCGTCGTGTGCTCTTTCTCTGGTTATCACAAGAGCTGGACATCAGCCATTTTCCGGCAGATTTCACTTTTAACAAGAGATTTTGTCATGGAAAGCCGCACGGAGGCTTCACGTGTCACGACCGATTCGCTTTGGAAGTGAGACAAAGGAACACCTCCGTTTCGGCATGTCAAAGGACAAGTTTGGACATGTCTATCTCGGCTTTCAATGGTTACCAGTCCAGTAAGTATCAGTGAAATTGTGGAGAGCTGGACATGTCCAAACTTGTCCTCTGACACGCCGAAACGGAGGTGTTCCGTTGTCTCGCTTCCAAAGCGAATCGGTCTTTACGCGCGAAGCCTCCGCGCGGCTTTCCATGACAAAATCTCTTGTTAAAAGTGAAATCTGCCGGAAAATGGCTGATGTCCAGCTCTTGCGATAACCAGAGAAAGAGCACACGACGGTCTCGTATCCACAGAGCCATCCGTTTAGAAATGGTCGGGTGGCTTGTGCCGCGTCGTTGCAGCTCGGAGCGCGGCGCACCGCGTGTCCTTAAAGGGGTCCTTAAAGCTGTACTAACAGACCTTATTCTCTGTGAAGCCCGTCAAATATGAATGGTTTCCAGGTGCCAGTCTCTAACAGCTTCTGAAAAAATTCTGATGGAAAAAAAGTCCTTTTCATTCCGCCATTTCCAGACAATGAAAATCCGACGAGGGGGCGGGACCACTCCTTCCCAAGGAGTGCTCACAGGCGAATGACGTCACCGACAGGCGTGGAAAAACTCACGCATGCGCACGAGGGTTCAAGCTTGTCTGATGTAAAAACATATGAATTAAATCCATATAGTTTTTTAAAAAATAAAAAGGGCCGTTACTTTATTGACAGACCTCGTATATTACTTTTATTATTATTATTATTATATATCTCAACCTCTCAATCTTAACCTTGGACATCTGTCCAGAACATGGTGGAGAGTTCAGCAGGCGCAGTGTTGGCGGGGGAGCGAAGTGGAGAAGTCAGCGTTTTTAAGTGCTGTGCATCCACAACAGGGAGAGGAACAGGTGAAATCACGCCAACGCTGAAGAGACGATACCTGACCGCGTGGACAGATGCGTAATCTTGTGCATAATCCAGTGCATAAAGTCTCCAAAATTAATTCTTATGAGGAAAAGAACAGGGTTGCGGGTCTGTCCTCGTGCAGATGGGAGCTGGAGTCAGATTTAGTCCCCGCAGGGCAGAGTCAGGGCGGTGCTGTTGGAGGTGAGCTCACTGATGGAGGAAACTGCGAGCTGGAGAAGAGAGCTCTTGAGGCACAACACAAGGCAGTGTGCTAGCATGTGTCATGGCCGCACATCCACGCTGACTTCGGCGGGCGATACGGATTAACAGTGTCTGACAGCCGCACTTTGCACCTGATTTTCTGGACTTCCCCGCAATCCTCCACCGCTGGTTACCGCCTGGCTGCTGCAGTTCTCCGTGGGCCCTCCAAACACAGCCCGATGACATCACCTCCAAAATGTTTGAAGGGGGGAAAAATGCAATCCGATTTTATTTATTTTTTAAAACATTGAAAGTTTAAGCAGTTTCCCTTAACACGGGGGAAAACACAAAACTCTCTTCGGTTTGTGCAAAGGGAGAGAGAGAGAGAGTGAGTGAGTGAGAGACAGAGAGAGAGAGAGACAGAGAGAGACAGAGAGAGAGAGAGGGAAAGAAGTCCAAGGTAGAAGAGGTGCAAAGATCGCCACTTTGTGAAGAATAAAAGTTAAATAGGTGCACTGGAAAACATGTTTACCCCAACATCACACTGACAGATTGAGGCTAGATACCAAAAAAAAAAAAAAAAAACAAAGCCCAGAAAAAAAAAAACCCTCTCTGTTTCATTCATAAGCGGGGCCGGAGACAGGCGTGCATTTTTAGCACTTTTAAATCAAATCAAATCAATTTTATTTATATAGCGCCAAATCACAACAAACAGTTGCCCCAAGGCGCTTTATATTGTAAGGCAAAAGCCATACAATAATTACAGAAAAACCCCAACGGTCAAAACGACCCCCTGTGAGCAACGCACTTGGCGACAGTGGGAAGGAAAAACTCCCTTTTAACAGGAAGAAACCTCCAGCAGAACCAGGCTGAGGGAGGGGCAGTCTTCTGCTGGGAATGGTTGGGGCTGAGGGGAGAGAATCAGGAAAAAGACATGCTGTGGAAGAGAGCAGAGATTAATCACCAATGATTAAATGCAGAGTGGTGCATACAGAGCAAAAAGAGAAAGAAACACTCCCCAGCAGTCTACGTCTATAGCAGCATAACTAAGGGATAGTTCAGGGTCACCTGATCCAGCCCTAACTATAAGCTTTAGCAAAAAAGAAAGTTTTAAGCCTAATCTTAAAAGTAGAGAGGGTGTCTGTCTCCCTGATCCGAATTGGGAGCTGGTTCCACAGGAGAGGAGCCTGAAAGCTGAAGGCTCTGCCTCCCATTCTACTCTTACAAACCCTAGGAACTACAAGTAAGCCTGCAGTCTGAGAGCGAAGCGCTCTATTGGGGTGATATGGTACTAAGAGGTCCCTAAGATAAGATGGGACCTGATTATTCAAAACCTTATAAGTAAGAAGAAGAATTTTAAATTCTATTCTAGAATTAACAAGAAGCCAATGAAGAGAGGCCAATATGGGTGAAATATGCTCTCTCCTTCTAGTCCCCGTCAGTACTCTAGCTGCAGCATTTTGAATTAACTGAAGGCTTTTCAGGGAACTTTTAGGACAACCTGATAATAATGAACTACAATAGTCCAGCCTACAGGAAATAAATGCATGAATTAGTTTTTCAGCGTCACTCTGAGACAAGACCTTTCTAATTTTAGAGATATTGTGCAAATGCAAAAAAGCAGTCCTACATATTTGCTTAATAAGTGCATTGAAGGACATATCCTGATCAAAAATTACTCCAAGATTTCTCACAGTATTACTAGAGGTCAGGGTAATGCCATCCAGAGTAAGGATCTGGTTAGACACCATGTTTCTAAGATTTGTGGGGCCAAGTACAATAACTTCAGTTTATCTGAATTTAAAAGCAGAAATTAGAGGTCATCCATGTCTTTATGTCTGTAAGACAATCCTGCAGTTTAAGTAATTGGTGTGTGTCCTCTGGCTTCATGGATAGATAAAGCTGGGTATCATCTGCGTAACAATGAGAATTTAAGCAATGCTGTCTAATAATACTGCCTAAGGGAAGCATGTATAAAGTGAATAAAATTGGTCATAGCACAGAACCTTTTCATGCACTGATTTTTTTTTTTTTTTTTTTGGTGCCCCCTTGGGACTTGGTGCCCTACGCACAGTGCGTGATGAGCATGCGTGGAACAGCAGCACTGCTCCCACAGAGCCACTCTTTAGTTCCAAAGATGCAGGAGGAAGAATGGAGACGCTGTGACACTGAATCCTGACCTGACCTTCATTTACAGCCGCTGCAACCAGACCTGTTTGTCCCGAATCAGCCTCATCAGCCACAAGCACACCTGCAGTTGACATGGACCACCACTTCCATAATCTTTGAACTGTTCTTCCAGGTTATGGGAGCATTGAATAAACTAATCAATGAGGACCGCTACCTTCATAATCTTTGTCACTTTTTATGTTATTTTCAATGCGTTGTGTGGTTTTGGTGGCCTTGTGCTCATTTCTCTGTCTTTCCTTGCAATCTAACTTGGGCTTTTATTTCCTCTTGCTGATGGCTTTCCTTAGCCATCATTTCCAGAGTGAATTTTTGGGTGCACTGCAGTTTTCACAACAGGTCTTTGTCTCGGATGACCACAACAGTCCACTCCCTAATATGTTCTTCACAATGAGCTTCAAAATTGCCATGCTGCAAAAATTTATCAAGGACATGAATAAATGCTTGCACTTTCTCCCCTTTACGCTAAAAACATGCTCTCTCGAATTACATTACTTTTCAACATGAAATAGGTGTCAGGCTTCTCTGTTGCCACTGCAAAGTCACTGTCATTATCTTCTCTGAAGATGAAGGAACCAAAATCAGCCTCCTAACCTAATGAATAAATCAGAGCGCCCACCCGCACCGCACCATCTTCCTTATCCAGCTCCGCTGCTATTCAGCAGCACATGAAGTGTTTCTTATCAGCCTGTTCAGCCACTTTATTGCAGCAAAAATTGTCCAGTGGGTTAAACTTTGTCATCTCCAACCCATAGTCACTTCTGACACCATGCAGTAAATCTTGTTACTTTACTGTGAATTCCATCTGGTTGAACTGGGATAATGCAGATTAAATGGCTTGCCCAACAACCTAGCTTGATTGGGAATACAATATGTAAACAGAGTTCATTGACGGGGACTAGCAGGAGAGAGCATATTTCACCCGTGTTGGCCTCCCTTCATTGGCTTCCTGTTAATGCTAGAATAGAATTTAAAATTCTTCTTCTTACTTATAAGGTTTTGAATAATCAGGTCCCATCTTATCTTAGGGACCTCGTAGTACCATATTACCCCATTAGAGCGCTTCGCTCTCAGACTGCGGGCTTACTTGTAGTTCCTAGGGTTTGTAAGAGTAGAATGGGAGGCAGAGCCTTCAGCTTTCAGGCTCCTCTCCTGTGGAACCAGCTCCCAATTCAGATCAGGGAGACAGATACCCTCTCTACTTTTAAGATTAGGCTTAAAACTTTCCTTTTCGCTAAGGCTTATAGTTAGGGCTGGATCGGGTGACCCTGGACCATCCCTTGGTTATGTTGCTTTAGACGTAGACTGTGGGGGGTTCCCATGATGCACTGTTTCTTTCTCTTTTTGCTCCGTATGCATCACTCTGCATTTAATCATTAGTGATCGATCTCTTTTTCCTGGTTCTTTCCCTCAGCCCCAACCAGTCTCAGCAGAAGACTGCCCCTCCCTGAGCCTGGTTCTGCTGGAGGTTTCTTCCTGTTAAAAGGGAGTTTTTCCTTCCCACTGTGGCCAAGTGCTTGCTCATAGGGGGTCGTTTTGACCGTTGGGGTTTTTCATGATTGTTGTATGGCCTTGCCTTGCAATGTGGAGTGCCTTGGGGCAACTGTTTGTTGTGATTTGGCACTATATAAGAAACAAGTTGATTGATTGATTGATTTTCATATATTATTTCTTTATTTGCAGATGGAAGTTGCATAACAGCTCAATTCCTCATATTCAGTTACCTTCTCATATGTATGGTAGTTTCATTTGTTTATATATTGACTCTGAGAGTAGTAACTGCAGTATTTATTTGTTTCTCCTCCAGTACGGTTTGAAAAAGCGCGAGGAAGCGGAGGCGGAGGCAGCAGCCGCTGTCGAGGAGCCTGCAGCGGGCAGCTTGACTCGACCCAAGAAGGCCGTGCCAGCCGGCTGTGGGGATGAGGAGGAGGAGGAAAGCATCATGGACACGGTGATGAAGTACCTGCCAGGTCCACTTCAAGATATGCTGAAGAAGTAGGCTAGCAGGGAAGCTAGCTAACGGTACCTAGCTTAGTTCATAGGTTACATTCACAAGGTTTTCTTAAATGACAGTTGGTTTCCGTCCACAAGAAAAGTAGAATCAATCTATTGTGCAATGAAACTAAATCAGGTTTTAATGTTTTGGGATTCAGACAAACCAAACATCACTTTTATGTGACACAGGTGGGAAAACATGAGCCATTGTGGACTTTAGCCATTAGACTAAGCTAGGCCGATGCTACGGCCAGCTGAACGTTAGCTTGACTGGCGTTAATGTTAGCCATGTTACACTGATGAAGCTAACGGCAAACAGAGGGACTGAACTCACTAAGATAGATGTTTATCATTCTAAACTGAGAAGTTTTAAATGACTTTATTCTCTTCTTTTTTTATTTTTTGTCTCCTCTGCGATAGCTGCAGAGTCCTCTTGCAGCACTTAAACATAATCTTTGTCCACCATGCTCAATCTTATTTTATTTGTACATAAATGCATATAAGCCTCACGGTGGACGAGCAAATATTATATAATATCAATGAAACAAATATACTGTGTGTCTGTCTCTAAATTAAAAATATGATCACTTGATAAGCCATATTTTAAAAAGGAAATTTAAAGACAACTGTCGCGCGTCTGTTACTAAAGCTACCATTGTTTTGTCGACCCACCATGTCAGAAATATTTGTGAAACTCTTTTGCACAGTATTAAACATTAATTGTCACACCCTCGACTCTGTCCCGGTGGCCAGCATCATGGTGTAAGTTAGCATTCATAGTGTAGTGTTTAAAAATGTTTCTATTCCCCTGTTCAGTGTGTCAGACCTCTTGCATGCCATTTGTCTGGACAAAATTGTTATGTGACGTTGTACAACCCCCACCCCCTTTATCACCTTATTTATCATGCAAAAAATATTAAGGCAATAACTCCTATTTTCTAGTGTGGTTTCACTACTATGTGGATTTCACAGTTGATATCAGTACAACAAATATGTAGGCATTCAGGAAATTTTGTTTACAGGTTTGCACTTTCTTGGGTTTTGTTTCTTTATGTTTGGGAAGAATGACCTTGTAGCAGTTTATGCAACAGCTTTCAGCTTTCAGCCATAAAACACTAATTTACAGTATATATACACACTTACTATCAGGATCTAGTACTGGGAAGAATCAACTCGATTCATCCTTATGACTTCAACATATTCATGATTTCTAAGGTATAACGAGCAGTATGAACTGAAAGTATTTGACATTTGAAGATGTGTAACAAAGAGCTTACCTTCTCTGGACACATACTGAAGTGAATACTGCTCTATGGTGACAAAGGAAAAGCTGATTTGTTGGAAAACACAACATGAAATAACGTTTTATTCACTTCTGCACATTGTTGGTTAAGATGTGAGAATGAGTCGCTGTCAGTGACATGGAATGTCATGAGCAATAAAGGATTATTGTTGTGTATGTTTCTGCCTGAGATTCAATAAAATTTAAAGCCTTGTTCAAATATATTAATAATGTGTTAATCTTCTTTTCTCTGAAAGCTATAGAGTAAAAAGCAAGTCAAAAAACAAGTGGGAAAAAAGGTTGAAATATGAAAACATGCAAATTTTCCTTTTGCTAAACAAGAAGCCTTCCTTATGCCCACTGGAACATCCATCCATCTATTTTCTACACCCGCTTATTTTAATTAAGGGTCACAGGGGTACTGGAGCCTATCCCAGCATTCATAAGCCGTGAGGCGGCATACACAAGTGTGCATGAGGCGAGATGCCAGTCACAGGGAGAACATGCAAACTCCACACAGAAAGGCCTCAGGTGGGAAGCGATCCCACAACCTTCTTGTTGTGAAGTAACAGTGCTAAAAACTAAGCCACCGTGCTGCCCAAAACACAAAGAACTTACATCTAACCTTCAGCACATGCAGCATTCATAGTGCAACAACATAGTAAGTCCGATTATAGGCCTTGATGTCCTTCAAGCAGGTACAGAATCTGCTAATGTGAAGCTGACAAGAGTCTAGAACTCCCCCTGGAGGGAGGCCAAGTTACTTCCCCAGCCACCCATTTGAGTGGACCAAGACATTCTTTGGTGTCTGCATCACTGAGGACCTTTTCTGGACATACACCTGGCTAAGAGAACTGAGCAGAGGTTGGACTTCCTCCAGAGGCTGAAGCCGGTGAGACGTCCCTCCACCATCCTGATCATTTTCTATTGGAGCACTGTGGAGAGAAATCTAACAAGCTGGATTACATCTTGGTTTTGGTTTTCAGCATTGTGTTGTTTTTCATAGGAAAACCTTACAACGTGTTGTGAGGATGACAGAAAAAGCTAATGGGGTCTAATGGGGTCTTGCTTCCATCCATAGAGGACATATACGGGGCAAATGCAGAAGGAAAACCATCTGTGATAGACATCTTCCACCCCTCTCACATCCTGTTCCATCTTTGGAGGGCGGTATGCATTTTCAGAGGCCCGACGTTCATGCCCAGTCGCCCAAAATGACAGATATTTGCCCGAGTTAGACAAGGACAAATATCCTCCCCCCCGTGGACAGTTCTTGGGCTGCGCACGCTATGACATCATTTGTTTACGCACAGCGGGCGGGTATAGCCAGACGTAATCGTCGACATAAATCTACGATACCGGCCCAGCAATACCCCGGTAAAGTGATAATAATAATACAATAATAATAATATGTCTAACTCAAATAATAATATGTCTAACTCGCGAATATCTGTCATTTTGGCCGACGGCGTAGATGGAGGGACTCAGAAAATGCATACCGCACGACAACTGCATGTTATTTGCATTATTATCACTTACTGAGATACACAACAAGTGGAATAACGTTAACAATATTTAATATAATTTCAAAACGCACGACACCCAGCAAACGCATACATAAAAAGGTGGCTCACTTTAAGTTTTGTTATGTTGACTGGCGCGCGCTGCTCTCCAAATTCACCAGTGCGTCCTTCATCAAGCTGGCTGCTTTGGCTCCTGTTCATTGTCTGACTATCCATGAGAAAATCATCTGTAATATCCATATTGGGACCAACACACACTTGTCGTCTTTTCATCTTTTCGTCTGCGGACAGTTCTTGGGCTGCGCGCTATGATGTCATCAGTTTATGCACAGCAGGCGGGTATTGGGATACCGCCCACTACTGTGGGCAGGTATAGACAGGTAGCGTAAATGTAAATCTATGCTACCGGCCCAGCAACGCCTCAGTATGTGATAATAATGCTTAACGCTGTTGTCTGCAGAGTCAAGTCATTTATCTTAATCCTCTACTTATTTTAATTACATTTTATGCCTTGTCTTTTTTTTTTTACTTAAGCAATTGTCTTTGCGTATTGTATTTTGAACAATTTTTCAATTGAATTTTAACTGTGGGGTGTGTGATGATTTTTCAGCTGGTGCTAGAAACACAATTTCCTTCCTCTTTTTTTTTTTAACTTGTATGGTCGGAATGACAAATAAACTGAACCTTGATCCGGCACAATTGCGAACCCAGACACTCTGATTCCCCATTCAGCTTCCCAAGTGCTGCAATCAGAGTATTCATTGATTCCACAAAGATCCCAGTATTGTTGGCAAAATCAGTGTCAGTATGGACCATTCAAACAAAATATGTCACTATGTCACTGGTTTCCACAACTTGACCAATGCCCAGTCCATCCAAGCACTGAACAATGTAGAAGCAGAACACATCCCTCATGAACATCAGTTTTCACTGGGGGAGGCTGTGCCTCTGATATGGAAAATGCAAATTAAAAAAGAATAAATGTGACCCTTACATCCATCTACTGATCTCCTGTTCAAACTTGCTTCATCTAACTTGTGAGTCGTGAACAAGATGAAATATTTAAACTCCTCCACTTGGGACAATAACTCTCCCCTGGCCCAATTCATTTTCAATTTATTTTATTTTATTTATACAGTGCCAAATCACAGCAAAGTTGCCTCAAGGCGCTTTAGCGGAGCAGATATGTGGATGAATCGTGACATTGACGATAAACGCATGAAATTTGGCACAGTGTTCGAGTATACCCTAAAGATGATTTTTGGCTATAGGGGCATTACAGATGCGGCCATTTTTCACGTGTTGTTGCTTTATTAGTAGCTCAGGCTCTAGACCACCAAAGATCTTGATCCTGGTGCCTAAACCTACAATTTTAAGGATGAGGAATGCATGAGTCAGGGAGGGATATTATGGTTTTTCGTGGACTGCCACCGTGTTTGCCACTGCAGTTTTCACATTAACGCATTAACTCCAAGAACTTTCATCCGATTCTTTTCAAATTATCTGGGAACATTCATGGCCCCCTGAGGATGAAGTCTATTGATTTTGGTGACCGTAGGACCTTTCCTCTAGCACCACCATTAGGTCAAACATTTGAATTAGGATTAGTGTATCTTTAAAAGCTTTCTTCTAAATCAATGAAATCTAACATTTTTTTGTTTGTTTGTTTTAAATGACAACAAAAAAGAGGTCACACAGCTACAGTGAATGCTGAAATGCAATGCTAGCTCTGAAAACTGCGGTGGCATAGTGACAACAAAAAGAGGTCACAGTTATAGTTAAATGCAAAGTTAGTTCTGAAAACACAAGCCACCACAGTGGCAAAGCGCAGTGCACTTAAGCTCTGCCTTGAAACATTTGCTTCGCCTCGTTGAATGGTATGTTCCAGCTTTCACCTCATGAAATATTTGTACCATTGAACTCATAAACATTCATTATTTGTATTATAATAATAATAAGCTGCGTGTGAAGCGTCCGGGATGAAAATCAGCACCTCCAAATCTGAGGCCATGGTTCTCGACCGGAAAAGGTGCTTTGCCCTCTTCAGGTCGGTGGAGTGTCCTTGCCTCAAGTGGAGGAGTTTAAGTATCTCTGGGTCTTGTTCACGAGTGAGGGACGGATGGAGCGTGAGATCGATAGACGGATCGGTGCAGCATCTGCAGTGATGCGGCCGCTGTATCAGACCGTCGTGGTGAAGAGAGAGCTGAGTAGGGGGGCAAAGCTCTCGATTTACCGATCGATTTACGTTCCGATCCTCACCTATGGTCATGAGATTTGAAAGAACGAGATCGCGAGTACAAGCGGCCGAGATGAGTTTCCTCCGCAGGGTGGCTGGGCGCTCCCTTAGAGATAGGGCGAGGAGCTCGGTCACTCGGGAGGAGCTCGGAGTCGAGCCGCTGCTACTCCACGTTGAAAGGAGTCAGTTGAGGTGGCTCAGACATCTTTTCTGGATGCCCCCTGGACGTCTCGCTGGAGAGGTGTTCCAGGCACGTCCCATTGGGAGGAGGCCCCGAGGAAGACCCAGGACACACTGGAGGGACTACATCTCTCGGCTGGCTTGGGAATGCCTTGGGGTTCCCCCGGAGGAGCTGGGGGAGGTGTGTGTGGATTGGGAGATCTGGGCGGCTTTGCTTGATTTGGATTTCACTCTAAATATTCTCTTATCTGCTGCACTATATATGAGATGTAAGATGCTGCTCCTCAGTGTTTCTCAGTTGCCCTCAGAACATTTATATACATTTTTTTCTAAAATTATCTTCCTGAACTCAAACTGAAAGCAAATCTCTACAACTTGATATAAAATAATTAAAAATATAAAATCCAGCTTCCTGATGAAGTGGTGTAGAGGAGGATTTTCTTAAAAAGAAGACCTGAAAGTTCAGCTACAATCTGACAGAAAGTACATTTGAGATGCAAAGCCTAGATTTGATGTTTTTGGTGAAAGAAACTTTTGTAGTTCTTCATAATTGATGTAAATAAAGTCCAAGACACACGAGGTCTATTAGAAAAGTATTCGACCTTATTATTTTTTTCAAAAACCATATGGATTTGAATCACGTGTGATTACATCAGACATGCTTGAACCCTCGTGGGCATGCGAGAGTTTTTTCACGCCTGTCAGTTACGTCATTCGCCTGTGGGCAGTCTTTGAGTGAGGAGTCGCCCACCCTCTCGTCGATTTTTTCATTGTTTAGGAATGGCTCAGAGACTGCTGGTTTGTTTGATCAAATTTTTTTCAAAACTGTAAGGCACAACTGAGTGGACACCATTCGATAAATTCAGCTGGTTTTCTGTAAAAATTATAACGGCTGATGAGAGATTTTGGTCCGGTAGTGTCGCTTTAAGGACGGCCCACGGCGCCTGACGGCGATCTGCGCTTCAAGGCGGCAGCGTCTCGGCATGAGGAGTTTATTCGGACATTCCATTGCTAACGGACATTTTGTAATGAAAGAACGTGCGGGCAGAGTCGCCTTTCGGGCCGGACCCGACCGCGGGCGGTCGCGACAGGAAAAACACCTCCGTTGAAAACCTTAACAGGCAAGTTGGAACATGCCCAAGCTGCAGAGGTGTCAAGTAACGAAGTACAAATACTTCGTTACTGTACTTAAGTACACTTTTTAGGTATCTATACTTTACTCCATTACTTATTTTTCTGCCTACTTCCGACTTCTACTTATTACATTTTCACACAAGTATCTGTACTTTCTATTCCTTACATTTTTAAAACAAACAGCCTCATTACTCTTGGCTTCAGCGCCGGTGGATGTGCGCTGACGCCTCAGCGCACATCCACCGGAAGCTCGAGGTGCCAGCGCACATCCACCGGCGCGGCTTTACCGAGGTGCCAGCGCGGATTTATCTGACCATGGGTCCGAAGAAGGCACTGACGGCGGAGGAGGGAGACGATATCAAGAAGTCCCTGGACTTTTTGTCTGAGGAAATCTCTGTTGTTAAAATGCAGCAGAAATCCATTATGGAGCTGGTGGAAGAAGTGAAGGCTCTCCGGATCCAGAATGCCGAGAAAGACCGGCGTCTGGTGCACCTGGAGAACCGTGTTGCAGAGTTGGAACAGTACACAAGGATGAACGACGTTATTATTACAGGAATTCATATTAAACCTCGATCCTACGCACGGGCGGTGTCAGAAGACAGCGGAGGGGAGGCCAGTGAGCAGGAGGCCAGCTCAGTGGAACAACAGGTGGCTGACTTCCTGCAATCTAAAGGTATTCAAATGGACTGTAATAACATTGAAGCGTGCCACCCCCTGCCCAGGAGAGAGGATGGAGACAAGCGAGCAGTTATAATGAGGTTTGTCAACAGAAAACATAAAATGGCATTGTTAAAACAGGGACGGAAACTCAAAGGAACAAATGTATTCATCAATGAACATCTGACCAAAAGAAACGCAGACATCGCCAGGAAAGCTCGTCTCTTAAAAAAGCAGGGAAAAATTCAACAGACATGGACATCCAACTGCAAAACATTCATCAAACTGAACGGAACACCAGAACAAGCGAAGGTTATGGTAATCAGGAACATCAAGGAACTGGACAAATACGACCAATAAGGTATGAGGACACAAACACATCACAACACCATGACACAGACCAGAGGAACCTATTCATCTACTACATCATCTACATCTGGAGACAAGAAGGATATAACTCAAAGGATTGCTGATCATGGAAAAGTAGAACTGAGAACATTTAAATACACAGACCACAATGTACTGGACTTGGAGCACGATATAGACCCGGACAATAATTTCTTCTCAAATATTAATGACAGTTGTTGCTATTATACAGATGAACAGTTTAATCGGATCATTAAAACGGATAACAAATTATCAATAATCCATTTCAACAGCAGAAGTCTGTATGCAAACTTTAACAACATTAAAGAATATTTAAGTCAATTAAAAAAAAAATTAACATAATTGCTATATCAGAAACATGGATCAATGAAGATAAAGGAATGGATTTTGAACCAGTCGAAGCAGTGGTTTGCAGATTGAAGCAATGCTTCAACCTATTGTTTAGTTTATTCTTTCTTTCTTTCGCTTAATTTTCCCCCGCTAAAACCCTAAAGAGCATACTTCTGTGAGTATTATTTACCTTTTCTATGTTAAACCGACCTGTTATGGTCTTCTGAAACAGTTGATAGTTGTATTTTATAACTTAAAAATGGGAGCGACGCTAACACGTTAGCATGTCTATGGCATTTTCAATGTTAAAAGTTAGCATGAAGCAGTTCCAGCTGTCTTCACGTTCGGGTGCATTTGTTTTCAAATTGTAATATTTCTTAAATTTATTTTTGTTTATATATTAATAATCTAATGATAATTATTATATACAATTTCAGAGAAAGAGACAAAAAGAACCTGAATAGAAACACAACAGAAAATAAAATATAAAAGCAACTAACAATGAACATACATACATACATACTAAAATAAATAAGTGTTTCCTGTGAACACCTAGTGACTCTTACACCTCCATTTCATCTCTGTTTTATTTAAGTTTAATGACAGTTTGTTTCGGTCAAACCATATTGTCAATGTGTTAATTTCTTCAGTGATTTCCTCCAGAACTATCTGCCAAACTAGAAAACTGCTGCATCCTAGTAAGAGCAGAATACTACTGGAATGAATCTGAATAAGGAAAGTTTTTTTTTTCTCACTAAATGGATGCTGCACTCACTGCAGTTTATTGTCTGGAATAGTCCCAGATTGCATTTCAGAGCTTCTAGAATTGAAGCATTTTCATGCAGGTGGTGTTGGGGGGTAATTTTGGGTTTTGGGTCTTGGGCCACATGTAGAACGAATCAGTTTTTAAATTAAGCTTTCAATTTTTTTTTTTTTTTTTAAGGTTACTTTATACTTTTATACTTTAAGTAGGTTTTGGAGCACATACTTTTTCACTTTTACTTGAGTAAAGAGGTCAAGTTGATACTTCAACTTTTACCAGAGTGTTTTTAAACTGCAGTATCTATACTTCTACTTAAGTAACAAATGTGTGTACTTTTGACACCACTGCCAAGCTGTTAAACAATTTCTCAGTTACTCACTTGTTGAAAACCATCAAAAGCCGCCTGAATTTTACAAATGGTTTTCAACACAGAGGTGTTTTTCCTGTCGGGGCGCACACAGATTCGCCGAGTCGTGACGGAAATGACTCGGCGAATTTGCGCACACGTCTTTCATTAAAAAATGTCCTTAAACAGTGGAACGTCCGCATAAAGTCCTCATGCCGGCCTCTTCTGAATCTTCTCTGTTCTCTCACGATGTCCTGGGTGAATTAAGCCTTAAATTAGGATGTTTTCAGGTCGAAACAGGCCGACGACGGCGCCTGGAAGCGTTGCGCGACGTCCCGCTTCGTGGGTAGTCCTTACAGCGACAGAAACACCCCATAATCTCTCATCAGCCGTTAAACTTTTCACCGAAAACCAGCTAAATTTCTCGAATAGTGTCCACTTGGATATTCCTCACAGGTCCAGAAAAAATTTTGATAAAGCAACGCGCGCCGTCTCGAGCAGCATATGAAACAAAGGAATTCAGCTGAGAGGGCGGGACCACATCTCACTCAAGGCCTGCCCACAGGGAAATGACGTCACAGACACGCGTGAAAAAACTCACGCATGCGCACGAGGGTTCAAGCATGATTGGTGTAATCGCACGTCATTCAAATCCATATAGTTAAAACAATAAATAAAAGTGTCGGTTTCTTATCTAATAGACCTCGTATTCAGTGACTTGGAAATGTTCATGTTTCCATTCCCTGACTTGTCTAAAGAAAACTGGTAATAAAACTGATTATTATTTACAGGTTTTATCAAGTTTTACAGTTTTGCTTTCAGTTTGAGTTTGAAGATCATTTTCGAAATTTTTATTCTTTATTTTTTTTGTATTTCTTGTATTTAAAATGGCATAAACAAATTAAAATGTGTGAAATTCCAAGTGTTCCAATAATTTTGGAGGGCACAGTATCCTAACCTTATGATGAGTGCAAAATGAGTGTGGTATTATTACTGTTTTGTTTAAGAATGTTTAATTTTCACTGTTGCTGCACTTTGTGTCAAATCATAGTCATATTGTACACTCAATAAAAATATAAACGCAACACTTTTGGTTTTGTTCCCATTTTGTATGAGATGAACTCAAAGATCTAAAACTTTTTCCACATACACAATATCACCATTTCCCTCAAATATTGTTCACAAACCAGTCTAAATCTGTGATAGTGAGCACTTCTCCTTTGCTGAGATAATCCATCCCACTTCACAGGTGTGTCATATCAAGATGCTGATTAGACACCATGATTAGTGCACAGGTGTGCCTTAGACTGCCCACAATAAAAGGCCACTCTGAAAGGTGCAGTTTTGTTTTATTGGGGGGGGGGTCAGTATCTGGTGTGACCACCATTTGCCTCATGCAGTGCAACACATCTCCTTCGCATAGAGTTGATCAGGTTGTCAATTGTGGCCTGTGGAATGTTGGTCCACTACTCTTCAATGGCTGTGTGAAGTTGCTGGATATTGGCAGGAACTGGTACACGCTGTCGTATACGCCGGTCCAGAGCATCCCAAACATGCTCAACGGGTGACATGTCTGGTGAGTATGCCGGCCATGCAAGAACTGGGACATTTTCAGCTTCCAAGAATTGTGTACAGATCCTTACAACATGGGGCCGTGCATTATCCTGCTGCAACATGAGGTGATGTTCTCGGATGTATGGCACAACAATGGGCCTCAGGATCTCGTCACGGTATCTTTGTGCATTCAAAATGCCATCAATAAAATGCACCTGTGTTCTTCGTCCATAACAGACGCCTGCCCATACCATAACCCCACCACCACGGGCCACTCGATCCACAACAATGACATCAGAAAACCGCTCACCCACACGACGCCACACACGCTGTCTGCCATCTGTCCTGAACAGTGTGAAGAGAACACCTCTCCAACGTGCCAAATGCCAGCGAATGTGAGCATTTGCCCACTCAAGTCGGTTACGACGACGAATTGGAGTCAGGTCGAGACCCCGATGAGGACGACGAGCATGCAGATGAGCTTCCCTGAGACGGTTTCTGACAGTTTGTGCAGAAATTCTTTGGTTATGCAAACCGATTGTTTCAGCAGCTGTCCGAGTGGCTGGTCTCAGACGATCTTGGAGGTGAACATGCTGGATGTGGAGGTCCTGGGCTGGTGTGGTTACACGTGGTCTGCGGTTGTGAGGCTGGTTGGATGTACTGCCAAATTCTCTGAAACACCTTTGGAGACGGCTTATGGTAGAGAAATGAACATTCAATACACGAGCAACAGCTCTGGTTGACATTCCTGCTGTCAGCATGCCAATTGCACGCTCCCTCAAATCTTGCGACATCTGTGGCATTGTGCTGTGTGATAAAACTGCACCTTTCAGAGTGGCCTTTTATTGTGGGCAGTCTAAGGCACACCTGTGCACTAATCATGGTGTCTAATCAGCATCTTGATATGACACACCTGTGAGGTGGGATGGATTATCTCAGCAAAGGAGAAGTGTTCACTATCACAGATTTAGACTGGTTTGTGAACAATATTTGAGGGAAATGGTGATATTGTGTATATGGAAAAAGTTTTAGATCTTTGAGTTCATCTCATACAAAATAGGAGCAAAACCAAAAGTGTTGCGTTTATATTTTTGTTGAGTATATATCATACTGATATGAAAATTCAGTAAGGTATATCTTCTATTATACATTACAAATCTAAGGTGGAACTCTACTCACATTTACTAAGGTACACATAAATATCTTTAAAAAAAGAGCGAGAGAGTAGAGCCACTTAGGTGATGGTCTTGAGAACTAGGGATGGTAGGTTGAAAAGCTTTTTTATCCCTTGGGAACTCTCCCTACCCACCAAAGTGGCTCAAGAATATGGACAGCATGTATATAAGTGACATTTACATGACAATTTATATGACAACATTGAGATATGATAATTTGGCCGTATTGTACAGCCCTACTGTCAACTAGCTGAAAACTTTGAATATTAATTTACATCTACATTTTAAAAAAAATGCTTAAAGTGACAGGGGGTTAAGAGGGCTGTAATTAGGGGAATCAGCTGAGAAGCATAAAAATAAAAATGCTTAAAAAGGTGGGGAGTATAGAGGGCAGAGCCCCTCCAGAAGCTGAAAGACAAAATAAGGAAAATGCTTAAAAAGGCAAGGGGTCTGGGGGGGCATGCATTGCGATGTGTCGCATATTACCACACTATGGAACCATCTTAGGTCCTGGATGGCAACCATCCATGCAGATAACTGGTCCATCCCTACCTGTAGAAAGTACCCATCACAGCCAGGTGATTCATGGGTCACCCCTTCACCTTCTCCAGCAGCTAAGGTCCCCAAAACTGAGGCACCTGCATGCTGGGTCATGCCCAGAGAAATGTGGCACATGACCAAAATATTATAGCTGATGTTCTCTCACTATGCAAGTGACAGTGCTTATTGGAGTTTCCCAAAGTAAGTGTTTGTATGACACTCATTACAGTGGTACTCAGTGGTCCTCTGAAGAGACTGGACCAAGACATCCAGCCTTCGCATTCAGTCAGCGGTTAACATCGAAGTCTCACAACCATACAGTAGGACAGGAAGCACCAGGACCCGAAACACTTGCACCTTTGTTCTCCTGCAAGGGTATAGATAGTGTGCAGTGATGTCACACACAACACACGGGTTTGTTAACGGATGGCAAGCTCCGTGTACACCGCAGCAGGGCCAATGCTGGATCGTCGGTGTACAGTCAAGCTAATTTGTCAGATATAGCAAAAGTGCTCCATCCTGAACATCAGAACAGGTATGTAGAGAAAACAGAGATGATGTGGATTCCATACAATATTTCCATCAGAAGCTCACCAATTTTATCAATTTTGAGAGGAAGCCAGATGTGCAATATTCAGACATTTCAACTATTTTATCAATACTTCAACACCCTACACAGGAGAAGCCCTGAAGGCATATAGAAGTTTGGATGCCTACAGCTTCTTCACAGCTGGATGGGTGCAGAATGTCGTCATCAGTCGTGTTACTGATGGCATCTCAGTAATCAAAGCCTGAGTAGTAAAACTCACCCAAACTGTCAGTATATAAACCGGATACTGGAACTCACCAACCAAATGTTCCAGTGTTGTTTTATAAATTTCTGTATAACTGATTTTTGCTCGCATCAGAAAAAACGACCTGTCCGATCGCAATGCATTTCCATTAAAAACCCCTTACATGTACCAGACGGATCAGTCTGGATGTGCACAGTAACAGAGGTACGAAATTAATGTTGGGCACTGACACTCACCGATTCGAAGAAAGTGGGCACCGTGTTTCCATGATTAAAAGACCGGTCGTTTGTTTTTTCAAACCATGCAAACACCTCTGTCCAGTCACCTCATGACTCCATAAGCTTGTCCCAGACATCTAGTGATTTCAAAAGTGAAGGACCCAAAAACGTGAATATCACTGCCAAGATGAGTGAATGTCTCAGCAAGTTTGACACTTTTACCTCATTCAGATTCGTTTCTGGTGATCATGCCCAAAAAAATCACTGAAAGCATATCGAGTCAAAAAAACATGCACAGAGTCCTTATGCAGCCTCTTGTGTACTACAGTCAGAGTATCCATTGATTCTGCAAAGATTACAGCATCCTTCGTGAAGGCAAGCTCACTAAACATTTCCTCTCAATCTGGGGCACTAAAGGGGCTGGTTTGTACACTATACAGGCTGTGCATGGTACCCTGCAGCTTCTTGGAGATCCCATAAATTACAGTGAGGAAAATAAGTATTTGAACACCCTACGATTTTGCAAGTTCTCCCACTTAGAAATCATGGAGGGGTCTGAAATTTTCATCTGAGGTGCATGTCCACTGTGAGAGACAATCTAAAAAAAAAAAAAAAATCCAGAAATCACAATGTATGATTTTTAAAAAAATGTATTTGTATGTTACTGCTGCAAATGAGTATTTGAACACCTGTGAAAATCAATGTTAATATTTGGTACAGTAGCCTTTGTTTGCAATTACAGAGGTCAAACGTTTCCTGTAGTTTTTCCCCAGGTTTGCACACACTGCAGCAGAGATTTTGGTCCACTCCTCCATAAAGATCTTCTCCAGATCTTTCAGGTTTCGAATTTCAGCTCCTTCCAAAGATTTTCAATTGAGTTCAGGTCTGGAGACTGGCCAGGCCACTCCAGGATCTTGAAATGCTTCTTACGGAGCCCCTCCTTAGTTGCCCTGGCTGTGTGTTTGGGTTCATTGTCATGCTGGAAGACCCAGCCATGACCCAGCTTCAATGCTCTTACTGAGGGAAGGAGGTTGTTTGCCAAAATCTCACAATACATGACCCCATCCATCCTCCCTTCAATACAGTTCAGTCGTCCTGTCCCCTTTGCAGAAGAGCACCCCCAGAGTATGATGGTCACTGGTGAACTTCAAATGGGCCCGGACATGTGCTGGCTTGAGCAGGGGGACCTTGCTGCCCTGCAGGATTTTAAACCATGACAGCATCATGTGTTACTAATGTAATCTTTGTGACTGTGGTCCCAACTCTCTTCAGGTCATTGACCAGGTCCTCCTGTGTAGTTCTGAGCTTTCTCAGAATCATCCTTACTCCACAAAGTGAGATCTTGCATGGAATCCCAGACCGAGGGAGATTGACAGTCATCTTGTGTTTCTTCCACTATCTAATAAATTATCATAGTTGTTGTCTTCTACCAAGCTGTTTGCCTGTTGTCCTGTAGTCCATCCCAGCCTTGTGCAGGTCTACAGTTTTGTCCCTGGTGTCCTTAGACAGCTCTTTGGTCTTGGCTATGGTGGACATGTTGGAGTGTGATTGATTGAGTGTGGGAACAGGTGTCTTTTATACGGGTAACAAGTTCAAACAGGTGCAATTAATACAGGTAAAAAGTGCAGAATAAGAGGACTTCTTAAAGAACAATTAACAGGTCTGTGTGAGCCAGAATTGTTGCTGGTTGGTAGGGGATCAAATACTTATTTGCAGCAGTAACATACAAAGAAATTATTTTAAAAAATCATACAGTGTGATTTCCGGATTTTTTTTTTTTTTTTAGATTATGTCTCTCACAGTGGACATGCACCTAAGATGAAAATTTCAGACCCCTCCATGATTTCTAAGTGGTAGAACTTGCAAAACCGCAGGGTGTTCAAATACTTATTTTCCTCACTGTATCAGGCTCACCCTGTCACCTGACTCTGACTCACTGCAAAAGT
Source organism: Thalassophryne amazonica (assembly GCF_902500255.1). Taxonomy (NCBI): domain Eukaryota; kingdom Metazoa; phylum Chordata; class Actinopteri; order Batrachoidiformes; family Batrachoididae; genus Thalassophryne; species Thalassophryne amazonica. Next base: position 51,927,633 of record NC_047117.1, read on the forward strand.
CAGCATGTGTTGCAAAGTACTGCCAGGATTTACAATACCTACATGTCAATTCACAGTTTTTAAAAACCTATTTTTTCTGTCACCTTTAAGTGAATGAAATCTACCAAGGGGTGTGTGTGTGTGTGTGTGTGTGTGTGTGTGTGTGTGTGTGTGTGTGTGTGTGTGTGTGTGTGTGTGTGTGTGTGTGAAGTTTTGACTCACTGGATGAAGTGTTGAGAAATGTTGGTTTCTCAGAATGCAAAAGAACCACATCCTCCTTTTCCTGAGTCAGGCTCAAAACTTCTCTGTCACTCTGCAGTTTGTGACCGTATAGAAGAAGTATTCTTTGCAATTGACTCTTAAAACTTGTCATCATAATATGAGGTCTGTCAATAAAGTATAGATCCTTTTTATTTTTTTCAAAAACTATATGGATTTCATTTATATGTTTTTACGTCAGACATGCTTGAACCCTCGTGCGCATGCGTGAGTTTTTCCACGCCTGTCGGTGACGTCATTCACCTGTGAGCACTCCTTGTGGGAGGAGTCGTCCAGCCCCTCATCGGAATTCCTTTGTCTGAGAAGTTGCTGAGAAACTGGCGCTTTGTTTGATCAAAATTTTTTCTAAACCTGTGAGACACATCGAAGTGGACACGGTTCGAAAAATTAAGCTGGTTTTCGGTGAAAATTTTAACGGCTGATGAGAGATTTTGAGGTAATACTGTCGCTTTAAGGACTTCCCACGGAGCGGGACGTCGCGCAACGCTCTCAGGCGCCGTCGTCAGCCTGTTTCAAGCCGAAATCTCCACATTTCAGGCTCTATTGATCCAGGACATCGTGAGAGAACAGAGAAGTTTCAGAAGAAGTCGGTTTCAGCATTTTATCCGGATATTCCACTGTTAAAGGAGATTTTTTTTAATGAAAGACGTGCGGACGGATTGCAGCGTCGGCTCGCAGCCACCTCGACGCTCCACCACAGGAAAAACACCTCTGTTGGAAGCCTTAAGGACAAGTTGGAACATGCCCAACTGTTAAACAATTTCTCAGATACTCCACTGAAAGCCATCAAAAGCCGCCTGGATTTTACAAATGGTTATCAACACGGAGGTGTTTTTCCTGTGCCGCCGCACCGCGCCGGCTGCATCCCGACGCACGGACCTGTCCGCACATCTTTCATTAAAAAAAATCTCCTTTAACAGTGGAATATCCGGATAAAATGCTGAAACCAACTTCTTCTGAAACTTCTCTGTTCTCTCACGACGTCCTGGATCAATAGAGCCTGAAATGTGGAGGTTTTCAGCTTGAAACAGGCTGACGACGGCGCCTGAGAGCGAAGTCCTTAAAGCGACAGTATCACCTCAAAATCTCTCATCAGCCGTTAAAATTTTCACCGAAAACCAGCTTAATTTTTCGAACCGTGTCCACTTCAATGTGCCTCACAGGTTTAGAAAAAATTTTGATCAAACAAAGCGCCAGTCTCTCAGCAACTTCTCAGACAAAGGAATTCCGACGAGGGGCTGGACGACTCCTCCCACAAGGAGTGCTCACAGGCAGATGACGTCACCGACAGGCGTGGAAAAACTCACGCATGCGCACGAGGGTTCAAGCATGTCTGACGTAAAAACATATGAATGAAATCCATATAGTTTTTGAAAAAAATAAAAAGGACCTATACTTTATTGACAGACCTCGTACACACACACACACACACACACACACATATATATATATATATATATGTGTGTGTGTGTGTGTGTGTGTGTGTGTGTGTGCCCTATTATAAATATAAACGCAACACTTTTGGTTTTGCTCCCATTTTGTATGAGATGAACTCAAAGCTCTAAAACTTTTTCCACATACACAATATCACCATTTCCCTCAAATATTGTTCACAAACCAGCCTAAATCTGTGATAGTGAGCACTTCTCCTTTGCTGAGATAATCCATCCCACCTCACAGGTGTGCCATATCAAGATGCTGATTAGACACCATGATTAGTGCACAGGTGTGCCTTAGACTGCCCACAATAAAAGGCCACTCTGAAAGGTGCAGTTTTGTTTTATTGGGGGGGGATACCAGTCAGTATCTGGTGTGACCACCATTTGCCTCATGCAGTGCAACACATCTCCTTCGCATCATCCGTGAAGAGAACACCTCTCCAACGTGCCAAACACCAGTGAATGTGAGCATTTGCCCACTCAAGTCGGTTACGACGATGAACTGGAGTCAGGTCGAGACCCCGATGAGGACGATGAGCATGCAGATGAGCTTCCCTGAGACGGTTTCTGACAGTTTGTGCAGAAATTCTTTGGTTATGCAAACCGATTGTTTCAGCAGCTGTCCGAGTGGCTGGTCTCAGACGATCTTGGAGGTGAACATGCTGGATGTGGAGGTCCTGGGCTGGTGTGGTTACACGTGGTCTGCGGTTGTGAGGCTGGTTGGATGTACTGCCAAATTCTCTGAAACGCCTTTGGAGACGGCTTATGGTAGAGAAATGAACATTCAATACACGAGCAACAGCTCTGGTTGACATTCCTGCTGTCAGCATGCCAACTGCACGCTCCCTCAAATCTTGCGGCATCTGTGGCATTGTGCTGTGTGATAAAACTGCACCTTTCAGAGTGGCCTTTTATTGTGGGCAGTCTAAGGCACACCTGTGCACTAATCATGGTGTCTAATCAGCATCTTGATATGGCACACCTGTGAGGTGGGATGGATTATCTCAGCAAAGGAGAAGTGCTCACTATCACAGATTTAGACTGGTTTGTGAACAATATTTGAGGGAAATGGTGATATTGTGTATGTGGAAAAAGTTTTAGAGCTTTGAGTTCATCTCATACAAAATGAGAGCAAAACCAAAAGTGTTGCGTTTATATTTTTGTTGAGTATATATAATAGGGCACACACTTTAATGTAAATATGCCAGTTTTAGCATAATACTAATTTCCATCCGTAGTCTCCAGACATAAAATATAAAACACAGAGCATTTAACAATCATAAAAACATTGATAATTTACAATATAATACACTGTCATATTTTAATATAACCCAGAGCCATATAAAGGAGGAATTAATCTGTTCCGGTCAAGATGGAGGTTAAAATGCTGTTGTCTCAATATAAAGTGCAGGAAAGTACTGAGGTAGAATTCAGTTGTAGGTGTGTACAGGTACAGTCAGTTTTATTATAAGATGCTGAATTAAAGTGCTTTGTCGCGATAGTAAAGTGCTAGATACAGCTGCAGTATCTCTTTAAAGTGCTGGTGTGCATAAGCTTACCTATGTGTTGTTGTGTGCGTGTATATGAAAGTATATTGTTTTCGCGTGTCTTTAACTCGTAATGATTACAGGTTTGTTATCTTTCAGCCATGTTTTAAGCTGTGTCTTGAATAAAGCAAATGTGGGGCTGAACCTGATTGTCGTTGGCAGAGTATTCCATGTGCTATTGCCCCTAATAGAGAGTACATTTTGAGCAAAGACAGTTTTTCAAAATTTGATCTCGCAATCACACCTAGCGGAGGATCTGGTGTTAATTTCATTGTTACTTTTCCTGTTAATATAATTCCTCAGAGGGAGTGGGGCCAAATTGTGTAGAGACCTGTACACAGCACAACACATTTTAAATAGCATGAAATTCTCAAAACTTAAAAGCTTATATTTTTCTAAGATTGGACGGTGATGAGAAATCTTTTTGGGTTTTTTTGTTTTTTTGGTCCAATATTTTTATGGCTTTTTTGTACAATTGTTCTACTGGTTTCAGTACAGTTGTTCCTGCAAAGGACCATGTTGTAATGCAATACTCTATATGTGACATGAAGTGTAAGTAAGATTTGGCCGCATCTATTGTAATAAACGGTCTTATCTGTTTAAAATTAGATCGATTGAACTTTACAGTGTGATTTACCTTTTTGATACGTTTTTTGAATGTAAGATTTGGGTCTAATATCACTCAGAGACAAGGGCGTAGGTTTGGTCTCAGCTTTGGTAGGGACAATACCACCCCACCCCCCCCGGCCCCCCTGCCCACCACCATCACCCCCTAACCCACTCATACCATTAGACGCACAAGTACAGCATAATACATAACATATGATGACATAATGCTGAATAATTTAACACTTTATTTACAATATTAAGTGTGTAGGCAAACAAACAAATAGCTTAAATAACAAAATTGCACCCAAAATCACGAATCTATTCTATAGGCCTACACCTGAGAGAACAAGACAACAAAAAAAAATACTTGTGGAGCTAACAAAAAAAAAAAAAAAGTTTTTGCAACGAAGATGTATAATCTATTCTCTTCATCAATAATGCAGTTGTGGGTATCTGGCAACCTAATTTGCCAAAAAAAAAAAAAAAAAAAAAAAAAGGGATTTCCAATAACATATATGGTGTATTACGGTAAACGTAAGCCTGTGATGTCATAACGCAGAGGAAAAACACGGAAGTTTCACACTAGTGCGCCGCTGATTCTCATTACCGTAAGTTCTCATGTAAGCCCTCACTCTGAAAAATTTCAACACTGACAGCAAGCCAAGAACCCGTGCTTTCCAACAGTGTGCTATATGTTGCATATATTATGGTAAAGTGCGTTCGGTGACTTTTGAAACGAGGGAAAAGTATGAAAAAGAGCGCAAAACTGACAGAAAGGTACAGAGACAGACAGCAAACATAAATGTAGTATTTTTTGAGGAAAAGGCAGGGTGTTAGTGTCATTTGTGAAGATGTGTTTGTGTGGGTGTGCAGTTTATTTTAAGTGTGGCGCACAGCATTGTTCGCAAGCCCCGCCCTTCTTGTTTTTCTGCACCGGAGCAGTGTTGCCAGATATGAAATATGAAGCTATCGTACCAAAACCTCAAAATTATCGTATTTTGGGAGAAATTATCGTACACAAACAAAACGCATACAACGTAGCTATTTTTGCGTTTTTTTTTTTTTTTAATTTACAAAGAATTTTGTCACATTTTTAAACAGTAATTATAGTAATGGGGAAACTATGGCACAGAAAGAACACAAATGCACTACCAGACTAGAAAGATTTTTTTTTTCTGTGAAGGGACACAAACGTGTCAATTACCAGACTAGAAAGAGTCGAATTCAACCTTGAGCCACCCATCCTCTGTGCTCCGGGACCTCCCACTTTACAAATGAAGCACTGCCTGCCACGAGATGCGCTTTGTTTACATCCATGTGAGAAGAACGTGAGCCAATGAAATTGCAACATGGTAACCCTGTCACTCTGGCACATCGAAAACACAAAACGTGACGACTAAAATTATAGTGTCGAGTTCACAAAAAAATAGTGAATGATTTTGATATATAAAAAAAATGCTAAATATTGGTAGGGACTATTTTGCCATCCCAAAATATTGGTTGTGACTTGTCCCTATGGTCCATATGCAAACCTACGCCCCTGCTCAGAGATATTTGAATTGGTTCACAAGCACAGTTCTTCCCCTTCCAAGAAAACATGGGATCTGGCTAACTTAATTGGTCTTTTGGTGAACATCATACATACAGTTTTTTGGTGTTCAGCAGAAGACAATTTTTATGTAGTCATTTGTGTATTTTACATAGTGCATTTGTGAGGTCTACAGATATTTTGTCACTCTTTCCCTGGGTCAAGATTACTGCGTCATCTGCATACATAGTTCAGAGCACACATCGGGGAGATCATTTCTATACAGAAAGAATAATAGAGGGGCTAATATTGAGCCTTGTGGAAGACCAACATAACTAGGGAGATACGAGGATGTGGCACCATCCACAACAACACGCTGCTTTCTGTTCGAAAGATAGGATTGAAACCATTGAATAGTATCCTCTGAAAAATTAAAATATGAATTGTAAAAATTGAGATATTGAATTAAGGATTCTGCATATTAATACATGGACTGGTTGAGCGCCCTTGAACTTCACTGTGCTGAGGGGACTGGCACTATAGAAGTTATTGTATAGTATTTTTATGAATGGTTTTCTTTGTTTTTTAGGCAAAGAAGGAGGATGAAAGAATTGGTACTGGTGTTAATGCTGACTCAGATGCTGGGGTGGATGAAGCCCTGGGCGACGATGTGGATGCCGATGCCATGGGCGACGATGTGGATGCCGATGCCATGGACCATTGTGTAGTGAATGATGACGCCATGGACGGCAGTGCCATGAGTGATGATGCCACAATTAGTCATGGGTCAGATGAGAAGTGATTCATTTTATACTGAGAACTTATGCCTCCCCCTCTGTAAGGTGCGGGGGAGACATGAAATAAGTGCCCAATTTTCCTTGCACAACTTTTTTCCTGGATGCCATGATCATCAACTCGACTGGACTGACGCTATGTTTGTTTTGATCCACATTTGTGATCCACCCAGCATTGTGGGAACAAATCAAAAGCTGTGTTCACCACGGGGACACGTTTCGGCACTATTCAGGATTATTTGAGTTTTTTTTTTTTTTTTACCGATGACGAACAATGCGTAAAAAAATCTGACCGATGCAACTACATCGGTCCAAACCGGTCTGGATCCGGGACTGATGTTGCTGCTTTAAAGGGTGGGCGGTGGAGACATCTTCAGTTTTTGTTTAACGTTGACCCTTCTAGTTCATTTTATACTGAGAACTTATCCATGGCTTAATGCTATTGTAACTGTAATAATACTGGATGATGTCACCTGGCTTAGTACCTGAGAGATTGGAGTGTATTTTACCTGTTTCTATGACTGTATTATTTTATGTGTTTATTTATTTATGTAAGGTAGCAGGGGTGGTGGCCAAGTGGTTAATGCGCTTGGTTTCAGTTCGGAAGGTTGTGGGTTCAAATCCCACCCCTGCCACATTTCTCCATGTAATGTGGAGTTGCGTCAGGAAGGGCATCCGGCGTAAAACCTGTGCCAAATCAACATGCAGATCCACCTTGGATTTGCTGTGGCGACCCCGAGTGCAAACAAGGGAGCAGCCGAAGGGACTTACTTTATTTATTTATGTAAGGTAAATTATTCTATTGAAGTTTTATTGCACTGAAGTCACTGATTGAGAAAAGAAATTTCATTTTCTAGTGTATACAATTGCACAGTGAAAATAACAACAAAATCTTTAAACCTTAGTCATGGGTCACATCACGGATGAGAACTGATCCCTGGCTTAATGCTATTGTAATTGTAATAATAATGGAGGGCGGATGAGAACTAATCAAGTTACTGAGAACTTGTCCATGGCTTAATGCATTGCTATTGTAATAATACTTCTAAAGTAATAAACTTGCAATTTACAGACTCATGCAATGTTCACAAACTGTCATTAAACTTAAATGACAGGGATGAAATGGAGGTGTGAGAGTCACTAGGTGTTCACAAGAAACACTTATTTCTGTATGTATTTATTTATTTATGTTCATTGTTAATTGCTATTATATATTTTCTGTTGTGTTTCTATTCAGGTTCTTTTTGTCTATTTCTCTAAAATTGTATATAATAATCATTAGATTATTAATATATAAGCAAAAATAAATTTAAGGAATATTACAATTTGAAAACAAATGCACCCGAACGTGATGACGGCTGCAATTGCTAAATGCTAACTTTTAACATTGAAAATGCTATAGACATGCTAACACGTTAGCATCGCTCCAGTTTTTAAGTTATAAAATACATCTATCAACTGTTTCAGAAGACCATAACAAGTTGGTTTAACATAGAAAAGGTAAATAATACTCACAGACGTATGCTCTTTAGGGTTTTAGCAGGTGAAAATTAAGCGAAATAAATAAATAAATGAAGCAATCGACGGAAGTACTGCTTCAATCTGCGAACCACGCTTCGATTGGTTCAAGGTTCAAAGCAAAGCCGCGCTGCAGAAAAGTTGATTAAGGACCCGCTTCAGGGTCTGTAATCAATGTAGAGAAATGATCATTTTACTGACAAACACCCGCCAAAACAACAGCCACTCTGAAGGACCGATAACAGAATCGTTAAGCACAAAGCTTATTGATGTCGGTGGATCGAATAATTTCTTAACGATACCCGAAAGGAACCAGTTCTCGATACCCATCCCTATATATATATATATATACGAGGTCTATTAGAAAAGTATCCGACCTTATTATTTTTTTCAAAAACCATATGGATTTGAATCACGTGTGATTACATCAGACATGCTTGAACCCTTGTGGGCATGCGAGAGTTTTTTCACGCCTGTCGGTTACGTCATTCGCCTGTGGGCAGTCTTTGAGTGAGGAGTCGTTTTTTCATTGTTTAGGAATGGCTCAGAGACTGCTGCTTTGTTTGATAAAATTTTTTTCAAAAGCTGTAAGGCACAACTGAGTGGACACCATTCGATAAATTCAGCTGGTTTTCTGTAAAAATTTTAACATCTGATGAGAGATTTTGGTCTGGTAGTGTCGCTTTAAGGACGGCCCACGGCGCCTGACGGCGATCTGTGCTTTGAGGCGGCAGCGTCTCGCCGTTTCAAGTTGAAAACTTCCACATTTCAGGCTCTGTTAACCCAGGAAGTCGTCAGAGAACAGAGAACTTTCAGAAGAAGTCGGCATGAGGAGTTTATTCGGACATTCCATTGTTAACGGACATTTTGTAATGAAAGAACGTGCAGGCAGAGTCGCATGTCGGGCCGGACCCGACCGCGGGGGGTCGCGACAGGAAAAACACCTCCATTGGAAACCTTAACGGACAAGTTGGAACATGCCCAAGCTGTTAAACAATTTCTCAGTTACTCACTTGTTGAAAGCCATCAAAAGCCGCCTGAACTTTACAAATGGTTTTCAACACGGAGGTGTTTTTCCTGTCGCGGCGCACACAGATTCATATGGTTTTTTTAAAAAAATAATAAGGTTGGATTCTTTTCTAACAGACCTTGTATATATATATATATATATATATATATATATATATATATATATATGTGTGTGTGTATATGTGTATGTATATATATGTGTATGTATATACAAGGGTAGGTTGAAAAGTTCTAAGGCTCACTATGATAGTTAATGCATTAACTGCATCATAGTGAGCCTTAGAACTTTTCAGCCTACCCTCGTGTATGTATGTATGTATGTGTGTATGTGTGTGTATATATATATATATATATATATATATATATATATATATATATATATATATATATATATATGGGGGATTTTAGTCAGTCTCACTCCAGCAATTTCTCATTTTTTATTCCAGGATGTCATTATAAATATTGGCTCAATCTTGAAGATCCTGATATTGTTCTAGAAGAACCACACTCTTTTACTGAACAACAAAACTCATTGTTAAGAACAATTCACATTTTATTTTCAGTCATAAATTATTTCAGTATCACTGAGGTAACACACGGTCAATATGATGAAATACGCATCATTTATTTCAGTCTGCATAAAGCAAAGAAAATATGAGAGGCATCATGAAGGACATGACACCTGCCTTCAGTTTGTATCAAGCTGCCAAATCTGTGGAAAAATCACCAGCATACCCAGCGGTTTTGCATATTACATAATTTAAATTGATATAAAAGTTTTGTAGTTTCAAAACTACACATTGCTAGAGAAGCATCTGAGTTCTTGCATCATCAAGATGTCCAGGATATCTGGGATCAACCGCGAGGCCTCACAGGTGGCGTTCTACCAGACGACGGGTGACAGGATGAGGCAGGTGAACGCTGTCACCGGATACCACCAGTTGACCATGTGGCTGGCACTGCAGGTGTTCACCAAACTGTTGGATGCTGAGTCGAGCAGTTCCCAGTCTGGCAATGTGGACAGCCTTCCCTTAGATTAAATAGTATTTAGAGTAAAACAAAAATCATCAGTATTTACAGAATTGAGTTAATTTTGTAAAAATCAATGTTAAGACAGAAAAGTGAATATATCAATGATACATGGATGACACAATAGAACAAACGCTTATTTACATTGTGGTCCATCTGAGGCTAAAACTTGACAAAATTGAGGTGCTCAGTTGAACATGTACAGATTGCAAAGACATAATCTCATCAATTAATATAAGCAGCAATAAGTGGACAGTTTATATATATATATATATATATATATATATATATATATATATACACACACACACTGGGATACCAATAAAACAAAAGTACAAATTGAATAGAGAACAAGAAGATCTTAATAGATTAAAAAAATAGCAACTTTATCCCTGTGCAAATGTAGACGACAACAAATTTAGCACCAAGTTTTGGACAAGAAAATAATGGACTAGAAGATAAGCTAGTCTTTTGGACAAGAAATCACATAAAAACAAAACAGAAGGATTACATTCCTTTTCCCTTTGCTGACTAAATAAAATTGACTTTAACTGTCTTTTAAAACTTGCCTTGTTGCTAATCGACTGCAAGATCTATATTTTATACAAGATATATTTTATCTGAATTGTTCCATCTTTCAACCTAACTGGTTGTTTACAGACAATCTCAGCAATAACAGAGCAGCACCGACGATGCTTTTTCATTTTGGCAGCAGGGTGACTTTGTGAGTGATAATCGGGGCAGCTACAAAATGTAAGGCTCTGTAAATTATTCATAATTGATCAAAATATTTGTTAATTTTTTAATCTTATTTTGTGATGTTTGATATCATCGATTCCCAGCAGAATATAAGGAAGCCCTGACTGCAGAGCAAAGACTGAGACTCTGGACCTTTACCAAATCATTCAACTGATCTGAATTTGAACAAAACTGACTTGAAAAAGAAGGTTAACGCTGTATTTTCCTCCATTTTGTGTGTTAGAAAATGGTTAATTTCTTTATGTTTTAATTAAAGTTATTCATCAGTTACAGGAGTTGTTTGTGCTTCACTTGGAAGTGGATGTTTTCTGATAACAGCACGTTTTAAAACCTACATGGAGTGAATCATCATTAAAGCTTCTTGATACTTAAATCTTTTTATTTATTTATTTATTTATTCTGCAATTAAACTCCACATTTTTATTCTGAGTAATTGTTTGGGTGGAAAAAAAAATCTGTTTTGTAACGAGTTTTTGATTTGTTTGGTTGCCATGGGTGACTCGTGCCGTCAGCTCTCTCCAATGTCACTCCTCCAGCCAATGCAAAAGAGTCGGTATTGGTTTATTTGGTCACGTGACTTTTAGTCAGGAGTCTGACATTTTGCTGATTGGCTGAGACACGCCGCTCTCTGATTGGCTGCAGCCTTTGTTTACAACGTAGCGCTGGTACCACAGTCTCTGGAGGACCAACTTACATTTTCGGCGATTACGCCCCAGCCAATCACAGAGCGTGGCGTGATAGCCAATAGCGGCCAACGTATCAGATGGACCAATCACAGCCATGTTTTCAAAAACACGCCTCCGTCTCTTTGTATAAAAGACTGTGGTACCGGCGCTAATTCGCACATCAGCGGGACACACAAGGAAGGAAACTAATAACTGGACATCTTTACCTATTTACAGCAAAGTAAGACTTTCTACAGTTTTGGGTTTAATGACTTTTATTACTGGATCGTCTGGCAACCTTTTAAAATAAATAAAAAATTCAAAATCAGGTGCAGCTACGTTTTTAATGGTTTTAATTATCAGTTGTAGTTTGTGTTTCATTTGAATGGAAATGTTTGATCGCAAGTCTGGAGTAAAAATAAATCAAGGCTTCTGATACTTAAGTCACTTTGTAAACATTGTTTATAGTAAAATCGACAATTCTATCCCGAGTAATTGTTTCAAAATAAATTATTTTAATATAGACATTTTTTATTCATTTATCCTTTGTTGTTGGGTTTGTTTGTTTTGGTTGCCATGGGTAACACCTGACGTAAAATCGCTCCGACGTCATTTTTCACTCAGCAACAGTAAACAGTTTACACAACTAGTTAGCAGCTGGATGTGCTTGGAACAACATGAATAAGTGGACGTCTTGACCTGTTTACAGCAAAGTAAAAATTTCTACTGTTGGATTCTTATAATCTTGAGACCAGCTAATTGTTTACAGGTTTGTAATGACTTTTATTACTAGAATATAGTCACTGGCGACCTTTAAAAATAAATAAAAAGTACAAAATCAGGTGGCTATGTTTTTAATGGGTTTTAATTATCAGTTGCAGTTTGTTTTTCACTTGAATGGGGATGTTTGTCTGATCACAAGTTATATGGAGTAAAAAGATACTTAAAATCACTGTAAACATTTGTTTACAGTTAAACTCAACAATTCTTTCCTGAGTAATTGTTTCAAAATAATTTATTTTAATATAGTCATTATGTATTTATTTTTGGTTGTAGGGTTTTTTCTTTGTTTGTTTTGTTTTGTTTGGTTTGGTTGCCATGGGTGACACCTGATATCAAATCACTCCAGTGTCATTTTTCACTCAGCAGCGATTAACACTTAGTTCACACAACTAGTCGCTTGGAACAACAACTGGACATTTTCACCTATCTACAGCAAAGTAAAAAATGTTAAAATATTCGCACCATCCGATTTATCTGTTTATTTGCTTCTACAGTTCCAGAAAAAACATAGTTGTCATTGGCAACCTCTAATAAAACCTTTCAAAATAACTAATGAATAAATAAAGAGTAATAAATCAAGCACAGCAGACGCCTTCAATAATTATTTCTGATTATTGTGAACATTCAAAATCTCTTTCTCTGAGTTTTGGGTAACTTGATGCTGTCTTTGGGTCTGTTAAGGTAAATAAAGACAGAGACAGACAGGGGACACTTATTCAGATACTGTAACTGTTTTGCTGGTTAAAATGCATTGACTTGAGCAGTATTTTAGACATTAGATGTTTAAAATAACAGAATGGAAAGGGTTTATCAAATAATTTATCAGTTTTAGATTTAAAGTCACATAGAGACATTTAAAAATATTCTGTCATGTTAAAATAATTTGGAGAAATTAAAGTGATATTCCACCAAGTAACTGCAGATTTACTCAAGTCTGACTTTATCCATCAGTGGAGCATAAAGGCCACGTTCTATATGTGACGAGACACTGATGATAATTTTCACTTTATCCATCTCCAACTTTCACTTTGTCAGTTTCCAATTACAATTTTTGTTTTTTCTTTATTTATAGAGCGGCAAATCACAACAAAGTTGCTTCAGGGTGCTTCACACAAGTAAGGTCTAACCTTACCAACCACTACAGCAAGCACACAGGCGTCAGTGGTAAGGAAAGGAAATAACAAATAAAAGTTTCAGCTTGTTTGTTTGTTTGTTTGTTTGTTTGTTTGTTTATCTCTGAATTTGTTTTTCTACAGATGGATGATCTTGAATTGTTTCAGAAGACTCTCCGAGCCATCCTCCAGATGAACAAGGGGCGACTGTCACGAACCAGGCTTAACTCAGAGTACAAGCTGCTGACTGGAGAAAACATCGCCTACAGAAAAATGGGACACAGAACACTGATGTCGCTGCTCCTCAGCATGCCCTCCATCGTCCATATGGAGCAGAATCGATTTGGAGAGGTTTGTGATTTGTTTGGATCAAATGCTCGACTTGATCAGTGTCTGTCAGCCGCATTTCAACAAGAAAGAACTTTTTTAAATCGGCAAATTTCTGCCAAACATGAAACACACACACACACACACACATACATATATATATACGAGGTCTGTGAGAAAACTATCCGACCTTTTTATTTTATGCAAAAAATATATGGATTTGATTCATATGTTTTTACATCAGCCAAGCTTGAACCTTCAGCTTGAACAAGTTGGGACATGCCCAGCTCTCCACAATTTCTCTTATACTCACTCGACTGGTAAGCCACTGAAAGCCGAGATAGGCATGTCCCAACTTGTCCTCTGACACTCCAAAACAGAGGTGTTCTTTGTCTTGCTCCATCAGCGAATCCGTCGTGACGCACGAAGCCTCCGCGCGGCTTTCCATGACAAAATCTCTTGTTAAAAGTGAAATCTGCTGAAATGGCTGAAGTCCAGCTCTTGTGATAACCAGAGAAATTGCACACGATGGTCCCGGATCCATACAGCCATCCGTTTAGAAATGAAATGGTTGTTTCTGCCTGTCGATCGTGGCTCGGTGCGCGGCGCGCCGTGCGCCATTGTGGGCCGTCCTTAAAGCGGTAGTAACACTCCTTAATCTCTGTGAATACCATAAAATTTTCACTGAAAGCCAAATGAATTTTCCGAATGGTTTCCAGCTGCCTGTCTTTAACAGTTTCTGAAAAAATTCTGATGGAACAAAGCCCAAATCATTCGGCCATTTCCTCGCAATGAAAAAACGACGAGGGGGTGGACCAGTGCTCACTCAAAGCCTGCCCACAGGCGAATGACGCAACCGACAGGCGTAAAAAACTCATGCATGTGCACGAAGGTTCAAGCTTGGCCTACGTAAAAACATATGAATCAAATCCATATATCTTTGCATAAAATAAAAAGGTCGGATACATTTCTAACAGACCTCGTATATGTTTATGTATATATATATATATATATATATATATATATATATATATATATATCTCAAACTTTACTCATTTTGGGCCACAGAGAATGAAAATGTTTGAAATTGATTGCTGTAGTTTTAGGAAATGCTACTACTGTGCTACTAAGGATTAATATATAACCCTTTTGCTGATTTTTAAAATGCTATAAAAAGAGAACAGGTGAAATATTATATAAACAGTCAGAGAAACATAAAAAGACCTATGTTTATGATTTTTCATGAAACCTCTACTTTTAACACTATAATTATGGAGATGCAAAATGTAAAACCTTGTATATCTTGGAAACAGTAGCCAATTAGCCATTGTTATTGTCATATTTGAATTCAACATGCCAAAATCCATAATAAATAGCACATTTTATTTCCGAAGCAGACAATATCTAAATATTTGTATACCAGTGTTTACTATTAAATGTGAAGATTTTTCTTGCCTTTTGTTTTATCAACATTAATGGTGAGACTCAGAAATCTAAAACAGAAACTCCAATATAAATAATATCTGTTCTTAATTTTAGCAGCATATTACATTTCTTTTATTTGAGGAATAAATAGTGTTTCTAACACTTCTCTTGTCAAACGTAAGCAACTTCAGGTTGATTACATCAAATCTGATCCAACAACTACATGGTTTTGAAATGAAACTTGCATCAATCCCTGTCAGTTCACTTTTAAAGTTTCTTCTTGAAAGAACTGAACCAAACCTCTTAATGCTGAAGTCTTTATTAGATGATGGAAATTTGGATGATTCGCCGTAAACGGAAGAAATCAGACTTCAGTCATATTAAGCAAGTGATCCTGAGAGATCTTGTTAGTAAACCAAAGAAAGGACAAAACAGACTGACTGAAGAACCGTCATGTGTCCAATGGTGGACATACGTATTTCTACATTATACACTTACTGCCTGTTGAATATTTTTAACATCAGAATTAAATTTCCAGTTTGTTTACTCACCATCAGATGCTGAAGGTTCCAACCTCACACAGAATAAAGTGATGAAATTGGGACTGCAGCTTCTGTTTCACAACATATCTATAACACAAGGTGCATGAAATAAACAGCTGGCACCATAAAATTATGAAGAATAGCTGAAATACTTTGACAAATGAACTTGATATGCTGAACGCAACAGCTGGTGTCTCACATCAAAATTACAGCCAACATGTAAAAATAAATGTTTTTGATTTTTAACTTACCCTGATAAAACAGTATGTGCCATTATGACACCATCCAACATCCATATAATTACACCAAATGCTGATTATTTTACTGCTGGTCATGGTTTTGGATTATACACATCAATGTTTGTTTTTAACTCTTTGCAGATGATGTGCTTTTCATCCACCGAGCCCCAGACAGTCAAGGTGAGAAGCCCTCAGCAGGTCTCAAAGGACATGAACCGACCACACCAGATCAACACCAGTGTGAGGGTCAGACCAGCTGCACCGCGAGTATTCAACGGTAAATTTTGGTTTTGCAATATAATCTTTTAAAGGGGAACTGTGGAATTTTTCAACCTGAGCATTATTTTTATACATTTTTAGTTTCACCATTTCACTTGGGACAAAAACGTTTTTAACTATTCCATTGTAGAGTTGGAACAATGTAACGGTACGGGGCAAGCTCAAAGTTAACCCCTTAATGTCGGAAAAGAATCAGCGAAAGTCTAATCAGACACGTCTGGTTGGCTGAAGAGACTTTCTGTGGATGTACACGTGTGCATGTTTTTCTCAGTAAAAATTGAACCATTTGAACCATAAGTGACATTTCTGGATTAGAACTGAGCAGACAATCAAGATGTTCCTGAGTCAGTCACTCTGAGGATCAAACCCCTTTTCAGGAAAAAAACAAAACATTCTTCATGTCCATGTTCTTAATTTTTAGACAGTATGAATGTTGCATATGCAGCGTTGTCTTAGAATAAATACAGAATTACATTAAAGTCATGAAAAAGGTTTTCAGACAGTTTGGAAAAGTCTGTAAATCTTTTGGTTTGGTGCTTTGTACAAAACAACCCTGAGCCATATTTACCTGATAGTAGAGGAGCTTGAATCTTCAACTGGACTGTCAGACTACCAGAGCAAGAATTTTAGCTGAGGAAGCTTCTGCGATTTGAAGCGAAACGTCCTCGCGTCAAGCAACCCAGTCCAGTCGAAGATTCAAGCTCCTCTACTTGGAAACTACCTGGACAACTGAGAGCCTACACAGAAATATTTACCTGATACAATGTTAAACCTGAGGAAATGTTTGTGTGCAGCTGCTGAGTCCAGAAGAGACGTGGAGATTTATTTTGTCAGTGTCTCGTGATGTTGCCACCTTTAATTGAATTATTATTGTGTTTGATGGATCAGATTTCTGCAGTTCTGTACAGTCAGTAGCAGTGAGACAGACGCACGTCTCTGTCTCAGCAGGTTTGGACTTTAGCTGAAGACTGTTTCTCTCTGCAGACAAACCTCAGACCCCTCACAGGATGTCCACCTCCAGCAGAGAGAATGCCGGTGTCATCATGACGAGGGACATCAGGATGGTCCCGACAGAACGCCGGTCCTCACGACCATCTTCAGCACAGTGAGTGAATGATTTAGAGTTGGACTTACACACTTGCATTGGTTCCTTGTATCTTTTTTTATGAATCAGTAAGAGGAGTTATTGTGGACATGAAGACAATAACAGCTACGGCAGTCTGACGTTTGACGATTACTTCACCCAAATCATTGATCTCTTGCTGACCAGAGTCCAACTCACATTTGCTACAAATTAATTCATTCATTCAGTTCTGTCAGTTATCTGGGTCATGTGTCAGCAGACTAAGCAGCTCAACCCAAACTTCCCTGTTCTGACCTTTAACCACCTTTGGGAGAATCCTGCTGTGTTCCCAAGCCACGTGGGAGATAAAATCTCTCCAGTGTGTCCTGGGTCTTCCCTGTGGCCTCCTCCCATGTGCCTGGAAGACTTGGTGGGGGAGATGACCAGGGGGCATCCTCAGTAGATGCCTGAACCAGCTTTGTGATCTGCTTTCAGTCTGAACGATCGATGGCTCTACTCCAAGTCTCTCTTGCTATTAAAACGTCTCACCCTGTCCCTGAGTGTAAGACTGGAATACCGTACAAAGAGACCTCATTTCCCTTTTATTCATGATCTTGTTGTTTCAGTCCCTACCCAAAGCTCATGACCATTTGGAGGTGCTGATTGTCATCCTTGTTTGAGGTCCTTCACATTGGGCCTCAAACATGCCCAGTGCACATCAGAGGTCTCAGTCTGACACCAGCAGAAGCACATCATCTACAAAAAGCAGAGATGTGATTCTGTGGTCACCAAACTGGACACCCTCCAATTTCTGACTGAGCTTTGAAATCCTGTTCATAAGAAAAAACAAAAATCACAAACAGGATTGTTGAGAAGGGACAGCCCTGGGACAGTCCAACAGCCACAAGAAACTGGTCCAATGAAGTGGCAAGAATTTGGACACATTCCCAACTTTGGTTGTATCAAGACCCAATTGTGATTTGAAAATCAAATTCCTTTACCTTGACCTTTGTCAAAATTAATTATTTCAGGGCAGTTTCAGGATCAGCTTTCATTGACATGCCAAGTTTGGTAGAAATCAGCAAAAGGACCTGGGAGGAGTCAGCCAACAATGACGGGAAGACATGAGCTCGGCCCCAATGACGGAGGTCAGGAAAATGTGAACTTGCTGGTCATTTCCAAAAAACACCTCCAAATGTGTCCCAAGTTTCATTTAAATCAGACTGAAAAACGTAATTTTTTTTTTTTTGCTTTTGACAACAATGACCTTCACCTTCATCGATTTAATCTGACCTGGGCAATTCCAGAATCCACCTCTAAATGTGTGCTGTGTTTGGTGCACAAATTTTTGACCTTTCACCCCATTGACCTTGACCTTTGCCAAAACAAACCCTTAGGTGCAACTCCTGGAGCTGACTGTCATCCACATATCAAGTTTGGACAAATGTTCAGGTGATGGTCTGATGTTTGAGGGTAAATCAGTGTCTGTGGGGAACAAGAAGAGGGAACAGTGAGGGAGTGAAATAGTTGAAGTGTTGAATTAAAGCTGAGATGAAACTCATGTCACACACAGTGAAGTGATGGTAAAGTGTCACAGAGAGAATCATCTGATGAATTCTTTCCTGTCTTCCTCCTCCAGCCCTCCTTCCTCCCCTGCAGCTCTCAGCCCAGAACTGAACCTGAGGCTGAAGGAGCTACTGAAGACCTTCCCTCATGGACTGTGGGCCAAGGCGCTGCCAAAAGTTTTCCAGGACAAATACAAAGTAAGTGACATTCTGAAACACTCCATCTGCTTTTACCTTCTTCATCAGTCAGAGCAGCTGTGATCAATAAATGACTTTAAAAAACACCACGTCATTAAAAACAGACTTGAGTGTCTGTGAGAACTCTTGTGAAAAGTTACCTGATGGACTTTTAACTCAAATATTTTTGTATCTTTTCCAGACCCAACTGCCTGAAGACATCCTGGAGAACGTGGATCGACTGAAAGACGTCTGTGACATCATCTGTCCAATGCCTGATGACCCCAAAAGGGTCATCCTGTACAGCAAGATCCCCCCTTGAAGGACGGCGATCAGAAGAGGGACTCCTTAAAACCCACGAATAAAGACATTTTTTAACATAGTAATAATACAATAACATGCATTTTCAGAGTCCCTCCGTTCATGCCCAGTCGCCCAAAATGACCGATATTTTCCTAGAGTTAAACGAGGGAGAATATCGGTCATTGCGGGCGACAGCATGGACGGAGGGACTCAGAAAATGCATACCGCACAACAACTGCATGTTATTTGCATTATTATCACTTACTGAGATACACAACATGTCGAATAACATTCACAATATTTAATGTAATTTCAAAACACCCAGCAAACGCGGAGTACATAAAAGTTGTCTCACTTTAACGTTTGTCGTGTTGACTGGCACGCGCTGTTCTACAAATTCGCCAGTGCGTCTTCATCAAGCTGGCTGCTTTGGCTCCTGTTCATTGTCTCACTATCCATGATAAAATCATCTGTAATATCCATATTGGCACCAACACACACTTCTCACCTTTTCATCTTTTCCACTACGGACATTTCTTGGGCTGCGCGCTATGACGTCATCAGTTTATGCACAGTGGCCGGGTATTGGGATACACCCGCTACTGCGGGCAGGTATAGACAGGAAGCATAAATGTAAATCTATGCTACCGGCCCAGCAACGCCTCAGTAAGTGATAATAATAATGTGTAGTGTAGATTGAAGTGTGTTTCCTGGCCTGCCCCAGCTGTTAATAAAAAAGCCAAGAAAAACACTGCTATGTCACTTTATTCTTTCTTTAGGATCATCACCTTTTTACTCTTTGATGTTAAACTTACTCATTTTCTTAAAGTGCTGCACAACTGTAACATACGTTTGTATGCAAAAGTTTGGGCACCCCTGATGATTTCCATGATTTTCCTTTATAAATCATTGGTTGTTTGGATCAGCAGTTTTGATTAAATATATCACATAGCAGAAAAACAAAGTGATACTTGAGAAGTGAAATTAAGTTTGTAGGACTCCTTTTGCAGAAATAACAGCCTCTAATCGCTTCCAATGAGAGTCTGGATTCTGATTGAAGGTATTTTGGACTATTCTTCTTTACAAAACATCCCAGGTTTGTTGGTTTCTGAGCATGGACAGCCCACTTAAATTCACACCACAGATTTTCAATAATATTCAGGTCTGGGGACTGAGATGGTCATTCCAGAACATTGTACTTGTTCCTCTGCATAAATGCCTTAGTAGATTATGAGCAGCGTTTAGAGTCGTCGTCTTTTTGAAAGATCCAGCCCCGGCGCAACTTCAACTTTGTCACTGATTCATGAACATTGTTCTCCAGAATCTGCTGATATTGACTGAAATCCATGTGATCCTCAACTTTAACAAGATTCCCAGTGCATCAAAGTCCAAAATCCAACCTTTTAGGAAGTGTTTGTGCTTGTAAAGTTTGTATTTTTGCTGCTCAGTCTGAGCACACAAGCTGCAACTTGTCTTGATGGTTAAACGGTTTAGATGAAGTTATGAGTTTGCATTAAAGTTTTCTTCACTTGGAACATCAGTGTGTAATCACGCTGCATCAACTGATGCAGTCAGAAAATTATTAAAATCAACTAAAATTAACAGCACAACTTAGTGTAGTGGGCGTAACCCATAGTTTAGTAATTATTTCTCAGTACATATATGTAGATAATTTTTAAAAGTATAAATATTTCTTCATATGGAGCCCGGAATTGTCAGTTCCCCCCCCCCCTTTTTAAAATTTCAATCCATTTTGTCTTGGTGGGGATGTTGACCCTTGCACAAGGACTCAAGGAATTGTTTGAGCAAGCAAAAGATACACCTTTTTTTAGTGGAAAAGAGGGCAACCTTGATAGACTGAATTCCAAGGAGCAATCGAAATTAGACGGCCTCACTGGACTACTTTGACGCATAACATGCAGGCGATGAATGCAGCCTTCAAAGAATGCAAATCTGAGCCACAGTCATTGTTAATTACATACAAGACACTAAAGTCAGGATACAGCCAGGTCCATTAAGGTGTTGGACAGTGACTTGCTGTAGTTATGCCTGTTTATTGTATCTTTTCCTTAATATTGTAGTAACCATTTAAAATGTTGCTATTTTTATACATAGTCAAACTATATACAGTGTATCCATAAGTAGTAACAGCACTTCACTTTTTCCACATTTTGTTATGTTACAGCCTTATTCCAGAATGGATGAAATTCATTTGTGCCTCAAAATTCTACTCACAACACCCCATAATGATGACTTTAATTTTTTTTTTTTTTTTTTTTGCCAATTTATTTAAAAAATTGCAGTGCTGTGAATACTTTCTGGATGCACTGCATATGGACAAACAGATTACAGTAAACACAGGCAATCAGTTGTACAGCAAGTACTCCAGATAGATTTACCAGATAGTGCAACAAACTTTTGTATTTCATAATGACTGCTGCAAATTAAGTCCAAAATACTCTGACTTAGGAGGTGGAATTTATGTTTATAGCTAAGCTTTACATTTTTAGACTGAGTGAGAGAAGCTACTGTCACAGAGCAATTTCTATCAAACTTGGATGAGCTGTCCTTATGCAAGAGAGGTCTTAAAATGCATTGATGACCATATCTCAGGTTGTGATGGCTAAACAGGGCCCCATAAAGCAGTTTGTGTTTCAAGTCCACTCGATGCATCTATTAAGAAAAAAGTTCAAACAACAATGTACTTCAGTGTCCTTGCACCGCTTTTTGAATAGACACTGCAAATCCATGGGCTCGGACAAAAAACACTTCTTCCTGCCACCACTAATCTCAAGAACTTCAAATATTGAATCATCATTGTGCCCAGACCCCTGGAGTGAACAAATTATGTCACAGCTGTGACCTAAAGCTTAAAAAACAAATAAATAATTAAAGCTGGCAGAGGCTTGGTTCTACAATTGTCTGGATAACTTGTTTTGTTGAAGAGGCACTGAAGTTTGAATATGATTTTTTTTCTACATCATAAATGGGGTTAAAGACTATTTCAAAAGCAAATCCCATAACATTATAAACTTGCTTTAAAAACTAGAAATGCCAAAGAAGGCACCAGCATGCAATATGAATAAGGTTAAGGGTGATATGACAGGGTTACTTCCTCCACTGTGGTCACATGACAGTGAGCTGCTTTCTTTCTTTGCATGAGACATTGTGTAGGGAAAACAAACGTTCATATTTTTCATGATCACAGCAACCAAACGAGAAATATATTAACCGACAGCAATCTGTAAATCAAATCTGTATGTTTGCCTTATTTGGCACACAATGATTCAAACAAATAACCTACATCCATCACTAGGAGAAAAATAACTAATCAGAATTCAGCAACCAACAGTCAGTGACATTTTAAATTTAAAAGATGCGACCAACTGTATGATTTTGAAGCACCAGAAAAGCATCGTCAACCAGCTAACAAGAAACGGGTCATCTGTTAAGCAGCGACAAGGTTCACATACTTAATTAAAAAACAAACATTTCTGCATACATTAGAAATGACTAAATTTAATTTTTAGTGGGAGGAAGGTATATCAGGACAAAGAACAACAAGCAATATTTCACATATATTGACCAAAATAAAAACCTAAAGAAAAATTACACAGCAAGTCAACATGCAATGAACTAAATATTATGGTTTCAACTGTGACACTAAGTTGACACAATAGTACTAACAACCGATGGGCTACATTAAAGAACACACTTAAGGGGAAACAAAAACTCCCTTGTTTTGTTAGCACCACCATAAAAGTTCTCTATCAAAAATAAATAACATGCCAACAGGTTGATCAAAATAGAGCTAGTTAGCGGGGGAGTTCTTAGCGGCTGAGGACTGGTCATCAATGTTTGCCATTAGGGTGTGAATCCAAACATCCCTGTCCTCCACTGTGGTGTCCACCAGATAAACAGTCAACCTGGGCTCCTGTAAGTCACACTGATCCTTTGACTCTTCAAGGACACTCGCCACGCGGGCGACCAACGCCCGCTGTTCCACATGGCTCCTGAACAACATGGCGGATTTCTCAGACCAATGGTGCTGTGTCACACCAGCAGGAGAAAAACAAGTTACAGAAGAACAGACAGCACAATGGGGGGGGGGGGAATCTAGAAACTATTCTTTGTTGAGAAGCGTGTGTGAATCCCTGCAGCCACCACTTTTACAAGAAGCAAGATATCCATTCCACACCATTTGTATTATTGCTATTCTTATGCTTCATAATAAAAATATTTGAAACATAAAATGTTTTTTCTTCTTCTGGTTGGTGGGACAAACTGCTGGCATCTTCTGGTTCAGACTGAGAAACGCACCCGGAGCAAAAACAGAGAGACTTCTTTAAAAAAAAAAATGCTGCATTTATTCACAAATAATTTCCACAATAAAGAATTAAAGTATTTCCAGATGTCATCTTAAAAAACCTTGTGTGGATAACAGTTTTCATCAGACTTGAGATTTACTCAGCGTGGGAATGATTTTAATGTTTGCAACAACACAAGCCTGATATGTCTGAATGGCCTCACGAGAACATCACTGAAAATAAATATAGGGTCAAAGTCAGCTTTATTATCAATGCCATATGTACCGAACATATACAGGACTGAAACTGCAAAACTCCCCGAGGCCCACGGTGCAAGTGATAATAATAATAAAAAGATAATAGAAATGTAAAGATACACGAGAGACTAAAACCTGGTTCACACAGCAAGATTTTAAAATTATCTGTAGGTTTCCAAAACCTGAGAGACCACACATGTGAAGATAAAAAAAATCATAGATCTAACAGGTTTGGTCGTACAGTGTGTGGTGATCAGCCACATGGTAAAAACAACACACATGAACAGATTTCACACACGAACATTCCCAGGTCAGACAGGAAATCTCGCAAAATCTCTCGAGATTAAACGTGAGTTCACAGTAAACAAACGGAGATAGTTTGTGGACTATTTACAACAGAGGGAAGAAACAATGCAAAAAGAAAAGGTGTTCTTTAGAGGAGTGGAGGCAGCGCGACCAGCAGACTTTCTGGTAAGTCAGAACAGCTGTTTAGATCTTAGATTACGCTCCGTCTGTTCATCATATTGCTTTCTGATTGGCTACACGTCACATTCAGCAGGCTGCGTGCTCGTTTGTACTCGGAGGACATAACACACACTGCGATATTGGACCAAGACAATCCAACATGTTGAATATCCCCGATTTGTGATCGGAGCGCCCCTGACGTCCTTCCAAGCAGATCAGAGCACTCTTAACACACCACACACGGCAGGAATATCTGATAAGATCATCTTTAGCATCATCACGATTATCAGGGCTTCCTTAACCTCTTAAACCCTAGAGTCCCTAAATTTGAGGACTTGCCCTGTTTTGGAACATTTGAACACACATAACTAACCAATGCTGACACCAACATACACTTATTATACATTGAAATGTCAAGCGAAGTCTCCTCTACAAAAGTATCCACTTCAATCACATATCAACAAACCACAGCTGAAACGCCAAGCGAATAAAGACATAAATTGGAATTCATTTTTTGGGACAAAAAAAAAAACTCATTTGCTCCGACCAAGTATTATTTACTTTCAATTTTTTTTGCATCCACAACTGTTGTGTGTTGGGGGGTTTGGCTGGACATTTTGGTGTTCTTTTCTTTTCTTTGCTCTCCAGGTGGTATGCAAACTGGTTTTTGTCTGTGGAGAAGGTGCTGGCAGAAGAGTCCTTCACCCTCATCAGCATGATTTGCAACACCTGTGGATGATGCTCACGTGCAAACTTAAAGACTTTCAGCTGAAGCAGATAATGAGATGGCGTTCTGCATTTAAGCCATGAGTGATTCAAGCAGAATTGCCGGGAACTCGACCTTGTGACGTTCGTTTGTGAGACGCTGAGGACCGCGCCTGGGTTTGACACATCATGCCTGTGAAGGAGGACGGGTGAGGGACACATGCTGTCAGCACACATCAGAGGTGATTGATTGTCTGAATAAGTGTTAATAGTAATTTGGCATTTTGTTACGCAGTATATTTGAACATTGATGAGAATTGTGCAGTTTGCTTCTCACTGCTGTGGCGTATGGACTGATGATCCTCCACCTGTTGTGAGAAGCTGCTCATTTACATAAAGCTTAAATTCAGACCTGAATGTGTTGCTGATAGTGTGTGCCTTTGAAGGATATTTGTTGTAGCTGTTGACTTACCTCACCTTTTCCATCCTTCACAGAATCAGTTTGTCGTATCCACCTGGGGGGTGTTCGGCAGTGAGTCTGGGTCCAGAAGCGCCGAGCTTTGATCCATTTCGGCGCTGGAGAGCGCGCCGTCCTTCACCTCGCCAGACAAATGCACATTTCTGTTGTACACCAATTATTGCACAGGAGAAAAATAAAACTGTTTTGTTTTTGGAACCGCTTTCTGGTTATTTAGCGCTGGGTTCAGTCAGACGCAGGTCCGCTCCTCAACCCGCGTCTGCACATAACAACAACATCCCCTTGGACCTGTCTTTTAGCTGATCCATGCAAAATAGAAAAATAAAGTAAGTGAAATGCAAATTATTAAACAAAATAAAAACAATACAATAATTCAGAGTCCAACACAGATTTAGTAAGACAGTGACAAAAGCTAAATGACTGTACTGTGAGAAACTCTGTCACCAGTTCTCAGCCAACGACTGGAAGGGGCTCAGGTAGATCACCAATGACAAAGCCAACACCCCCCAACCCCATCAACAAACTGCACCTGGACAACAATCTGAATGACTGTTACTGTCACTCTGAAAGAGAGCGGCACGCTGAAAACATCACCTACATGCTGCACTTCACCAGGTTTCACTACAGACAGAAAGCCAGTTAGACAATTTTTAAAAATAAAAGACTTGACCCGATCCTAACCTGAACCCATTTTTGGTAATATATAATCCATATTATTAAGTTATTACAAAAATTAATCCAACTGGTGTTTGTCTATCTGTTAACAACAGGTTTCATTTCCCCAGCTTCATCACTGTGACTGACAGAGCAAATGAATTAGTTACATATTTAAATATTTTGTCTAGTGGCAATATCGCTTAATGTCAGTGTACCATGGGTGGATGGCGTCATATTTCCACTGGCAACACAGACAGCTACATTCAGCAAAATTTTCTCGGTTTCAAGATGTTATGCTGGTGGGAGCTGGATTTGAGCGGGGCTGTGGATACAGTGCATCCAGAAAGTATTCATTTGGCTTCGCTGTTACCACATTTTATGTTGCAGCCTCATTCCAAAATGGAGTAAATTCATTTTTCCCCCCTCAAAATTCTCCTCACAACACCCGATAATGACAACATGGAAAACATTTTCTGAAATTTTTGCAAATTTCTTAAAAATAAAAAACTAAGAAATGACACGTACATAAGTATTCACACTCACTGCTCAATACTTTGTTGATGCATCTTTGGCAGCAATTACAACCTCAAGTCTTCTTGAGTATGATGCCACAAGCTTGGTGCACCTATCTCTGAGCAGTTTTGCCCCTTTTCAGCACCTCTCAAGCTCCATCAGGTTGGATGTACCAACTCTGATTTTGTACAACATGACCCCTTTAATAATTATATTGTGAGATCTAGACTTAATTGTCAAATATGCTCCTAGAATGAATCATAGATTTGTACAGTTTTACATATTTAACATATGTTGCTGGATTTAATTCATAGTTGATTTCCAAATTGATGTGCATTTGTCATTATTTAGTAGGTGTTAATTTAAGTTTGTCTTATTCGAAACATATTTTTGTCCTGGTGGTGCAGTTCTGCGGTACAAGCCCGACACTCTCCCCCGTGTATCTTTCCAGTCCAATAAAATACATTGTTGTCATTCTGCTCTCATCTATTTAGGAATCAACAAAGCTTCAGTGTCATTTGTTGACTAATCCCATGTTCACACTGGAGGACACGCGAGTGACAGCAGCAACAGGTTGCCATGTAATCCCTATGGAAGGACGCGTTGTGGCGCCACAAAATTCCAAGCCACGCAATGTGACGCGATGGACACAAATGAAGCAATTTTTAGCGACTGGCGCATTTGTGGCGTGATATCGCATCGTGTTGCTCTCCTCCCCAAGTTGAAAAATCTGAACTTTTTCATCTTGTCATGTCGCGATGACCAATCGGGGACTGGATATGTAGTGACGTGGAAATGTCTGGAGTTTATAGTTGGTGTGGACATGTCCTGTCTCTGGCAGCCAGCCTGTGAGCAGGACGTATGTCCCTTTTGTCCGTTATTTCACAATTATGACAGAACTTGAGGGGAGAGCAAGCAGCAGCACTGCAGCAGCGGCAGCAGCCAGCTTTTTTTTTTACGTGCGCATGCAAACGAATCAGCCATGAAGATTATTTTATTTCTTAACTACACAGATGTATAATAAAACAAATGGTGACTGGTTTATAACACAATTATGACAGAGTTGGAGGGGAGACTGAATATAACAGCCAGTTTTTTTGTTGTTATTTTTTTGTTTGTTTTTTAATTGTTCACATGCGCGAACGGGACAGGAGGTCCTCAAACTGGGTCCTGGAGAGGCGGAAGTACTGCTGAAAGCGGCCTTCATCCAGATGCAGCTCTTGCAGCAAATAATGAAACTCATTGAATTGGGAACATCTCATGAGGATGTTGTGAACCCAGGGACGGCGCTGCTGGCGACGTTTGTCAGCTTTCCACAACAACTAGAGCACAGCAACTCGCTCCATGTGATCAAGGTCCGACATGTTGACTTGACAGCGAGTGGAATGGAAGCTCCTCCTATTTGATGATGCATTGGGGTGAATTTTCACAGCAAAAGCAGAGCAACACACCGAGCGATAGTGGCGCATCCATCGCCAGGCGAGAGATGCAAATTTGTGGCGTTGCGTGTCGTCCGGTGTGAACGCGGCATTAAGAAAAGAAAAGAAAAGAAAAAAACCTAAAGGATCCAGTAATAGCTGACATGAAATGATTATTACACACAGCAACAGTCACTATCAGTCTGTTGGCTCCTCTATTGCAATAACACTTTAAATTGTTCAAACTTACCTGCCAGTTGTGCGGTAACTGCCTGGAAGGGCAGCTGTCCAAACTCCTGTATGAGAGGTCAGAGGACATTAAAGCAGATCAGCTCACGTTTGCCGCGGTCCAAGTCATAGACTGATGCCAACCTATTGGTGAGGATCCCTTCCACCATCACACAATACCAGCTATTTAGAAGAAAGACCGAAATGTTGGTGTTCAGTCAAGGTTCATGCAGCAAATGTTTGTATTTTATCATTCATAATACGTTTAACACGTTTGTTCTTCCGTAATTAATGACAGCAGTGTGACTTTGGGTGTGATAATTTCACTTTGGTGAACATGTTTTCTGTAACAATGTAACATAGCACCATTTAAGTCATGGGATTTAACAAAAAAACATGGTATTAACCATTCAGGAATTATGGGCATTTGTCTGTACACTCCTTCTGTTTTCAAAACCGTTGAGGAACTGGGCAAACTAAATGTAAAGAGATTTTAAATTCAAATCACTATTTTCACAGCCAAGACAAGATTAGAAGCAGTTATATAAACACCTAAATAGATCTTTGTCATTTGACTGGTGGTTTATAGGTCATGTGATATTGATCATTTGACATTTTGTTCTATTTAGCATGCAATTTTGGTTCTATACATTTTGTGTTATTGTACTCCATGACCACCACTCACTCACACGAGCGGCGACGGCGCTTATCTTCCTCGTTGGACTGAGGAAAGCAGATGGTAGATTGTACACAAAGGAATCGATGCACGGCATCAGGTACAGACTACATCCTCAGGAGTGTTTTTGAACATCCTCAGGAGTGTTTTTGAACATCCTCAGGAGTGTTTAACTATCTGACTGTTTTCACAAGTTGACCAAGAATAGTTTTGGATTGGACTACTATTTAAAGTTTGTGTTGGACTGTTTGGAACCTCTTGACCTCAAGTACCAGTGACACACACCAAAATATAAATCCCTTTCCTCTTGTTTATTGTAGAAGAATTTTTAGGTCCATATTTGAACTGTGATGAACTATCAAGTGTCCTGATCCGAACTGTATGTCCTCTGGTTGAACTAGCAGGTGTTCAACCCAAAAAAAGGGCTCTATTAGTCATTTAGTCTGTCAGGGGCTTTCCAAGGCCTTTTAGGTGCTTTCCCGCAGGCCACGTGCAGGGGCCTCAGGCCAGCTGCACGTGTGGCTGAGGCCACGTGCGGAGGGGGCCTCAGGCCAGCTGCACCTGTGGCTGAAGGTCTTTTAAAAAAATCAGTTGTAAATCCTTCATGTTTTAATGGGAGCGTTTGTCACATTGAAATAATGGCCTAACACCTGCTTAGGGTTCACTAGAGGACGCTTCCAATAGAAAACCATGTCTTGGGAATGAAATAAATAAAAAAGTCGAAGGAGGAGCGATGCCCGCGGGTCTCCAATAAATAGACGAGCGCGGTTGTCATATTCAGTCTCTCTAGAGGACTCAGTTTGTCTAAGCTTTGTGTCGAAGGCTTAAATAAACTTAAAAACTCTGTGCATTTTATCTTGCTTAAGGCTGAATTATTCTAAAGTGTTGTGTCCTCTTTCTAGCATATCACTTGCAATTAGTTTGTGTTATCTAAAAGACGACATCCTGAGAAGACCAAAAAGACGAGCCGCGACAGAACTTGGCGAGCCAGCTTCAGGAGGGTCCAGGGGCATTCCGGCAGCCTGGGGCAGTCCAGCTCATCCCTCCAGACCGTAAATAACAGTGATCACGACTAAAAGGTAAGCAGAAACCTTTTATAACTTCTGCACGATCTGGAGGAGTGAGTCGGGATTTCCGCCCAAGTTGACAGGTGATATTTTTAATTGCCTCTTACCCAAAAGAACCTGGACTAAGAAAATTGATAAGAGACTAAAAAAGATAAGATTGAAAATTATCAGGCCTTGTAGATAAAATGCTCAGAAGGTGTGTGTGTTCCCGGGAAAAAGAATGTCTATGTGAGTGAAAGTTCAGGAATGTTCATGAACTCTGGTGCGGAAAGAGTGCGTGGAGAACTAACCTGGATGCTTGGGGAATAATTGGTGTTGAAATTCGTTACTAACGTGCCGGCTGATAGCATGCGCTGTAGGGGTTAATTTAGGGGAGTATACTGACAAATAGATACAAGGTAATACAAGGTTATTTAAAGAGTTTAACAGAGACTGAAGTGAAATAAGTGAGAAAAAAGAGTTTAACAAGAGAATACGTGCAGAGAAAGCACAAGATAAGCGCCTGAGGGGGCGCAGTAGAAATACCGTACGTGATAAAGAGATTTAAAAGTGCAAAGTGGCACAGCTGACAGTAAGTAAAAGAGCTCAATAAAGGACGTCATTTTTTAAGAAAAGAGAAAAACTATAAAAAAAATAAAATAAATAAATGAAGAGTTAGTGCAGAATACATGAGAATTAATGAAGCAGAAAATAGTGCAGTAAGGCACCAGATACACGCTTGTGGGGCGTGGGAGAAGAATAAGTAATTAAGTACACAGTAATATGAGTTTTTTTATAAGAAAAGAAAAAGAGAATATTTTCAGTGCAAAGGCACATTAAGCTCACGAGGAGCTCAGTAAGTGAAAAAAGGTAGAAGAAAGTGCAGAAAGGCACAGGATACGCACGCGAGGCGCGGTAAGGCGTAGAAATAAATGAAATATTGTATGCTCAGAAAGGAGCTGGTGAAAAATAATATATTAAGCACAGGATACGCACGCGAGGCGCGGTAAGGCGTAGAAGTAAATGAAATATTGTACGCTCAAAGAGGGCTTGTAAAAAAGTAATATATGAAGTTGCTGACAGCGCCGGAGAAGCTGTCTAACGTGAAGAAGAGATACATGCTTAAACAGAACACATTGGTGTTAAGTGAATAAAAAGGTTGTTTAAAGCCGCGGAGTGAAAAGTGGCAGAAGTCTAGATAGAGATATATAGAAAGTTGTTTTTAATAATTTTTGTGTATAAAGCTGTTGAAAATTGTGTGTGGGAGAGTGGAGAGTAAGCGGGGAGGTGCAAGCAAAAAGCTGTGGGCTTGCAAGCTGGCTGACATACAAGATTAATGTGAAAGAGTACGAGGGGGAGGTATTTAGACCCAACAGGAGGACTTGGGAGGGGCATGACAGGCAGAGAGTAAAGTGTGAAACAGAGACAGTGAAGAAAAAGACAGGAGAAGAGTGCTATGTAAATACAGAAAAGGTACATATTATTTCAAAGAGAGAAAACTAATAAACAAACATAGCAGAAAAAGAAAGAAGAAGCAGAAAGTTAAAAAATTAGAAGGAAAATAGAAGAAAGTCGGGAGCAAAGACATTAGGAAGTGTTAGGGTTGTAAGAGGATTAAATAAATAAAGTTGGTTATAAATCAAAAGAGTTAAAGCTTAGATTATAGTGAAAAAGCTGACAGACTGATCAATGCTTGGGACAGTCTTTGATGGGAGACTTAAGTGATGATGAAATAATACTCCCAGAACATTACTTGACTGACGGAGACATCGAAACCCAGGGAATCAGGACACATTTTTGGCTGGAAAGGACCTATTTTGACAGTGTAGGAGCAGAACATTGGCAGGACGAACAAGAGATCAATCAGAAATTATGGCAGATTACTAAGGTAATCAATCTGAAGCAAAAGAAAGAACAATTCCCTCTAATTAATTGGGAGCTGCTGATAAGACGTCTGTGGCATCAGGGTTTAACCCCTGTGGCTGGAGCTGCTTTGTGCTGACCCTAATAAAGAACTTAGCATACCATTAAATCATTTAGTAACACTACCAACCGATCCAGGTGAAGAACTGTTTCCTAGGTTGACTCTGACTGTGGTCCCAAGGAAGGTTCGGTGGGAAACAGGTAAATTTTCATATTTAGTTAAAGAAAAAGAAGACGGGCATAGCAGTTGGAAATTTAATCCTTTTAAGGGTTTAAAATACAAAACAGGTGTTACAGCCAGCAAGTTATTGGTCTGGATCAGGACAGCCCCTGAGGGACTACCAGAACACCATAGAAACACCTCACATAGCGTTTGTCAGGGTTACATGGGTAACTCTCAAGGTCAAGGTCGGGAAAGTACCCCGCTAGACTTAGTACTAAGAAAATATCCAGGAAAATGCACTAAGGCCAACCAATGTATGAGAAAGTGGCACAAAAGGTCACATGGGGGCAGGCAATGGCCTTTGGTGGGATCATTTGATCCGGTGATGTGTGAAGCAGTTGCGGTAGAAATACAGAAAAAAGAAATTAAAGATCAGCAGAAGAACGCAAAAAACAACAAAAAACGCACTGAAGAAAAAGAAGTTTTGGCCTTGTTCAAGCAGGAAGCACAGAGGCTACAGCAGAAAAGAGAAAAAATGACAGAGGAAAGATCCAAAGACACTAAAGCCAGTGCACCGAGCTGGGAAGCAGAGCCACCCCCATATAAACGTCATGATATGGGAAAGACAGCTGGACAATTTGTATTAGGAACTCGTGAAGAGGACCAAGGCATGGATGTGGAGGGCAAATTCACACTGACACTAAAAGCTCGAGAGCCACAAGGAGACAGGTCCTCAGTCTGTCAAATGGATCATACAAGGTCTCCAAGTCCGAAAGTAAGTGGTCGCTCACCACGACCAGCAGGGGGGGGCCACAAATAACAGTGACACGGAGGCAGACGAGGATAAAGAGAGAGACCTGAAGGCTCCGCCTGCACATCGAGGTCCACTGAAAACCGTCCCCTCCCACCATAAGTCAGCCGACTGGACCTTCACAGGCTATAGAGGCTCCGAAGAGTGGCACAAGAGCTTCTGTGACACACTGGATCTGGCCAGAAGAGATAATGAAGAACTAGCTGAGCAACTTCGGCTAGCGAAGGAAAGAATACAAAGACATAGGGACGCCGAGGAAAGAAGAATATTACAACAATCGACGCCCAATCAAGGGAATCACATTATAGAGCCACCCACCCGAAAAATTTCTGGTGAGATCATCATTGAGACTGCAAAAGAGGCCCGACTCAGGCAAAGACAACAATGTGTAGCCAAAGACATAGCGGCTTTAGAACAGAATATAACCGACTGGATGGACTGGCTGGAACCAGTCAGTCGCACTCGATCTGGAAGACAGTATGGAGTCCGCACAGAAGAAGAGGAGGACGAAGACCTCATATGTCCATTGGTGGTTAGAAATGGTCATCATGTGTATACCCCATGGAGCTGGACAGACATGGTGGGGCTGGCCAACAGACTGCCAGACATCACCCAAGGAGCTGGGAGATGGATAACTGCCTTAGAAGAAGGCACTGCAGGGGTAACCTTGTCTTTAGGTGACATAAAAGCCTTGCTAATGCATGTCATGGGAAAACATGACACTGAAGAATTAGCAGGAAAGGTTGGACTAACACAGATGATGGGCACTAATCAACATGATGAAGTCCCCTTTAATCGCTATAGAAACTCCATGTGGGAAGGACTGAGAAGAAAGTACCCTGAGGTCTTGGATCCCTCTAAATTGGATGATGAGGAGTGGACACCTGAAGAGTGCCCAAAGAAGTTCCTGCACCGGTTCCAGAAGAGATGGGCGGAGGAAACAGGAAATGCATGGAACCATTCTCCAGCAACAGAAATCCTGTTTAAAATAACTGTAAAAAAGGCTCTACCAGATGAGGTTCAGAAAGCCCTAGATGGAGTTGTGGGACTATCAAAAATGAATTGGGCTTTATACTCTGAGCATATTTGTCACCATCTTGAAATCTACAAGAAAGAAAAACAAAAAGAAGAAGATGCAGCAAAATCCCTGACGAAAAAATTGGTGCAGATGCAGTTGGGAGAGCTAACCAAAGTCAAGAAAGAAAAAACAAAGACCCAAGCACCAATGATGACCCCTGTTCCTTCTGAGTTGGCAAGCACAGGCCCTACGGCAAACACTGCTGCCACCATACAGGCACCTGTGGTAACAGCCACACAGAGCCCCCAAGGAGCAGCAGGAAGCACTCCTACAGGAGAAGTCTCAGCACCAGTGGAGCATCACTATCACTACCATAGCACTGGCACACCCGGAAATGGACCCACCTACAGTCATGGGTGGAGAGGAGAGTCACGGAACTTTCAAGGTCAAAGAGGAGGGTGGCGAAGAGGATCTCGCCAACCTACATTTGGAAGCAGATTCCAAAACTCAGCTCCCAGGAACAGTCAAGCGGGACCGCCTATGGGACCAACACCCCCAATAGGGGATCAACCCTCTAATGAGTGTTGGAGCTGTGGACAACCTGGACATCGAATGAGAAATTGTCCAGCCCGACCTTGGGTTGGACCCTCTGCCTATTGGCAATAGGGAGGCCTAGAGAAGACAGAGGGGGAAACGGTGGCATTGGCTATTTCGATGATACCTAAGGAAGAGCCAACCGTCACTGTTAATATACAATGCAGAGATT
The DNA here is from genome assembly GCF_902500255.1 of Thalassophryne amazonica. Classification (NCBI taxonomy): domain Eukaryota; kingdom Metazoa; phylum Chordata; class Actinopteri; order Batrachoidiformes; family Batrachoididae; genus Thalassophryne; species Thalassophryne amazonica. Next base: position 51,962,054 of record NC_047117.1, read on the forward strand.
TCCCTTTCATGGTGGATACAGGGGCAACATACTCTTGCATAGGGAAAATGGGCGCTCATCTCCCCCTCTCTGGGTCTGTAATTAAGACCATTGGCTTCTCTGGGAAGACTCAAATAATACCGTTTACACGCCCACTTCCTGTAACGATTGCAGGAAAAACAATTGAAGCACCCCTGTTATACTCACAAAATACACCTGTGAATTTGCTGGGAAGAGACATTTTATGTAAGCTACAAACCCAGATAGTGTGTACCCATCAAGGACTGCAAATACACTTTCCTGACGAAGCACTTGCCAACATTATGGTACTTATGGACATGGAAAACAAGGTCCGACCTGTGCAACCCATGGTATACTGGCTGAAGTTACAACCAGAAAATTCAAATCTTCAACTGGAATGGGAAAAATGGAAGCCCTGGGCCGAACAACACTATGAAGCAGTATATACACCTAGTTTACCTTTACATGTCACCCTGATGTTCGATGCCAAACAAGAACAAACTGACTATGCATGCTGCTGGGATGCATTGATGAATCAACGGCTGTTTCACATAACCACCACAGAAATTTATTTAGGCCCCCAAGGGGCCGCAGCTTCTGTCAAGCTAACTTCAGCTGAACAACAATGGTATCAAGTGCCAAATGCCACGCCTCATGTGACCCTTTTAGTCTCAGAAAAGTACGAATCCCATGACCTAGGTCCAATGGTAAAGACAGCCTCAGAAGTTGAAGAATGGCAAAACATGGAAAGTCCACAAGTACATCTGTCAAAAGACCAGCAGTTTATACGAATTAATTTAAAAGTAAATGATGAGGCTATAGCTCAAAAAGTGGAGCTCAATCCTAGACCAGAGGGACAGATGGTGTTATCGGCCCAACAAGAGAAATTGTTAGAGCAAATACCACCAGTGGTGTGGTCCAAAAGCAAAACAGATGTAGGACTAGTAAAAACAGCCTTACCAGTAAAAATAAAAGTAAAACCGGGAGCAAAACTGCCTCACCAAAGGCAGTATCCATTAAAACCTCAGGCTATTGAAGGCATAAAACCAGTAATTAAGGGACTAATGGCAGCTGGAGTTTTAATAAAAACTGCAAGCCCATGCAATACTCCTATCTACCCTATCCCTAAAAACAGTACCAAAGAGTATCGGCTGGTACATGATCTGCGTCCTATCAATGCAATTATAGAAATGGATGCACCTATAGTACCTGATCCGCATACTATACTATCAAGCATCCCTGCTGGAGCAAAATGGTACACAGTAATTGATCTGTGTTCAGCCTATTTCAGTGTGCCTGTGCACCCAGACTCACAACATTTGTTTGCATTCACATTTCTGGGACAACAGCTAACGTATACACGGCTACCTCAGGGACTGAACCTGTCCCCAGCCATCTTTAACAAAGTCCTGGCTGAAGATTTACAACACCTTGATATACCCAGTACATTGGTGCAATATATGGATGATCTCCTTATTGCATCAGAGACTCAAGAACAGTGTGAAAAAGATTCATTAATTGTATTGCATGCATTGGCAGATGGAGGTCATAAAGTAAGTAAGGACAAATTGCAGTTCTGCAAACAACAAGTAGAATACTTGGGAAGACAGTTGTGTGGGACCACGCGATGTATAGCCCCAAGCCAAGTGGAGGCTATAATCAAGGCTCCCAAACCCCAAACAGTGGGACAGATGCTTTCATTCCTTGGGATGGCAGGGTATAGTCGGCCGTGGATTTGTGATTATGCTATAAAAACTGCACCTTTGCGTGCCATGATTAGAGCAGTGGGGCAAACAAGCAATGCAGCTCTCCTCGTCTGGACAGATCAGGCAACGGGAGCTTTTGAGGCCCTAAAAACAGACATGCAATCTGCTCCCGCGTTAGGTAACCCAGATTATGGGAAACCTTTCCATTTGTATGTTACTGAAAAAGCTGGATATGCTTGTGCTGTACTAATGCAGGAAACAAATGAAGGAAAACAACCATTGGCCTATTATAGTACAAAGCTTGACAACATTGAAACAGGATTGCCACCATACTATCAGGGTCTAGCAGCAGCTGCCTTTGCATTTCAAAAAGCATCATCCATAATCATGGGACATGCAGTAACGTTGTACACGTCGCATCAGTTACATGCCCTGCTAACCAGTCAACGTTTTGTCTTAACACAAGCTAGACGCACTGGATATGAAGTTGTGTTGTCCGCTCCAGAAATAACAATACAACGTTGTCACACGGTGAATCCCGCCACCAAATTGACCACACCGTTAGATGGTACTCCACATAACTGTGTGGCAGAGACAGAGAAATTTTTGAGAGCCAGAGAACATTTGTATAATCACGCCATAGATGCAGATCTAACCCTGTTCGTGGATGGCTCATGCTTTCGGGATGCCGCGGGATTGCATGCGGGTATGGGGATAGTTAAACTAAACACGGATGGCGAAACCTTTGAATTACTGGAGTCCCAAGGAATTGATCAGCCTTGTTCAGCCCAACTGGCAGAAATCAAAGCCTTAACTATGGCTTGCCAGATAGCTAAAGATCAACGTGTTAATATCTACACAGACTCAGCCTACGCTTATGGCGTATGTCATGTACATGCAAACATTTGGAAACAAAGGGGATTCCTGAGAGCAGATGGCACCCCTGTCACTCATGGAGAAGCGATTTCCCAACTGTTACAAGCTCTCCAATTACCGTCTGAGGTAGCCATCATTAAATGTGCAGGTCATCAAAAGAATAATAACATCATAGCTCAAGGTAACAACCTAGCAGATGACGCAGCTCGCAAAGGAGCACAAGGAGAAAATATGTTTCCCCTGCTAACCATCCAAGATTGTGCCCCACTGGTTTCACTTGACACACTGATAGTGGCTCAAAGTAGGGCCAGTGGAGAAGAAAAACGAATGTGGGTTAAACGAGGCGCTATTGAGACACGCAGTCAGGGGCCAGCGGACAAGCTGTGGCGCAGTAGTCATGGACATTTTGTGTTACCCACCAATTTATTACGACATGCAATCATTTGGGCCCACGGACCCGATCATTGTTCGCGAGTCCAAATTATGAACAAACTAAAAGCTGTCTGGTGGTCACCATATATGGCAGCTACAGTGGACCGTTTGTTGAATGAGTGTGAGGTATGTGCACAGTACAATGTCCGGAAATCATTCACAGCCCCTTTAGCCCACATTCCGGTCCCTGATGGGCCATTCAGACATCTTATGATGGATTTCATAGACATGGGAGCTGAAAACCGAGTTAAACGAATGAGATATGTTTTGGTAGTGATATGCAGATTCAGCCGATGGATTGAGGCAGTAGCCTCTGCAAATCAAGACCATAAAACGGTAGCCAAATTCTTGTGCCGAGATGTCTTTCCAAGATTTGGCATTCCAGATACTATCTCATCTGACAACGGTAGGGCTTTTGTAGCCAAGGTTACACAAGAAACATTCAAACAATTGGGTATCAAACAGAAGTTTGGGTGTGTTTATCACCCCCAATCAAATGGGGCGGTGGAACGGGCTAATGGCATTTTAAAGAACAAACTAGCAAAAATCATAGCAGACAGCAATGGCAAACTAACCTGGCTGGATGCGTTGCCGCTTGCTTTATTGTCAATGCGCTCACAAACTAACCGACTAACCCATTTGACACCATTTGAAGCTCTTACAGGTCGGCCGATGCCTATTCCATACCTGAGAGGACCCTACGAAGGACCATCGCTGGAGCAGCTACAAGACGAATGGCATAATTATCTGAGACAGTTAACCCAAATACACAAAACTATCTTTTTGCAGGTCAAAGGTGCTACAGAAGACAGAGAAGCAGAGATTCCACTTGAAAATCAGAGCATCCAGCCTGGTGATCTGGTTTACGTCAAGGTGTTCAAAAAGAAGTGGGACAGGCCCCGCCGAGAAGGTCCTTTCAAAGTTATTCTTGCCTCACGTACAGTAGTCAAAGTAGACGGTAAGGACACTTGGTTTCATTTAAACCACTGCTGTAGGGTTGGTGGCCCAGCGCCCCTGCGGCCTCGGCAAGCTCGTCTTGGCAGAGCCGCCGGGCCAAGGGGGGAAGCAGGAGAAGCCAGAGACCCTACAGCAGCACCGAGGGACGGCCACGCCTCCCTGCAGCCAGAAGAAGCACCGAGGGAAGGCCACGCCTCCCTGTGGCCAGGCGAACACTGGCCAAGGCGCTCACAGAGACTGATTGAACAAAGACGACGCACAGCTTCAGAGAGTAGTGGATCCCTGCCAGATAGAGCAGCGACAGACTCAGATGCAGACTCAGAAACAACTGGAGACGCAGGCCAACAGACAGACAGAAATACAGACCGACAGATAGACAGGCCACAGGAGACATCAGACTCGGACAGCAACTCAGTAGATTTACCGACAGAAGAACCGCAGGAAGTACAACCCAGACAAAGCACAGATACATCACACATCCCTAGTGACAGCTCATCTAGTGACGGCTCACTTAGTAGCACATCTAGTAGCACATCTCAACAGTCATCAGAGCAATGATTAAGGAATTATTCAAGGGATTGACAATACTACTGGTGGTCAGTATGGGAGAAAATAGACATCCAAAACATACAACGGACTGTGCCGTGGCCATGGCCGCAATAGCAGCTAAACAAGGCATTCTAAACACAGGAAAAACATATAATTTGGTATACATTAAATCAAAAGCCTACAAGAACATAGGAATACAGGGAAAGCTGGGGGATTACATATTAGGCGAAGCCATTAGCATCAAATGTGAAGAGGAGGGAACACTCAACATAGAGGTAATTTGTGATAAAAGAGGATGCAGGGAAACCAAGCAAGATGTAACTGTTACAGTACATGAAGCCACAAAATGGGTAAAAATCAAACCAAGGAAAAAGAGGACAATTAGAAGCCTAGGAACAAGCAGTCACTTAGGGAGATGGGATCCCAGTACAGACCTAGCCCGCACACAAGGGTTGAAGACCAATTTATTTTACCAATGGTTGAAATTTTCGGCTAGGCAGATCAGTGAAAAGCCTTGCATAGCCTGTCACCGGAAAGGTGTGATACCTCAGGCTAAACCCCTACCTGATATCAACAATTGTTATAGGAGCCCCCAACATAACTCAGACCAAGCAGAATGCTATACACAATGTGTTATGAAAATGGCAGTAGGTGATGAAAAATATGCTGCCGACAGTAAACTTTGTCCAGTGCCCCTAAGTACAGAAGGAACCGTTCCACCTATGATTAAAATAGAGAAAGGGATGATACACCCATTCTGTATAGCTAAAGGCTTAGTAACACAATACATAAGCGATTGGCAGGTAGGGACGACCCAGCCAAAACACCACATACAGTGTATGCAAAAGCAGCAAGAATACAAACCGGCCAAAACAGCATGGAACATTACCGTCTGTCACACCCTGCCAGCAGCAGGCATACAGTGTGAACAAATAGTACCGGCCACAGGGGGGTCTGTAATTGGACTGAATCTCACCCATGCTTCATGGGTATCTACTCCAAATTTAGCTAAGGGAACGGTACCCTTAGCTGACATCTTTTGGATATGCGGACAAAAAAAGGAAACTCCTGTCATCGCTGTTCCCGAATTGGAAAGGCCTTTGTGCTCCTGTGATGCTCACAGGAGCAATAACAGTAATTGAAATGCCAAATTCAATACAACCCATGCCACAGAAACTTCGTAAGAAAAGAGGAATAATGACGTTTAAAACAGACTACAACATCACAGTAAGAAACGGGATACCAGAAGGGATACCCCGACAGTTAGAAGCCATAGACAGTAGCAGAGTTAAAGCAGATGAAGATGCGGATAAATGGGGATGGGCATTGGCTCTGTTCGGGGTTACTCCAAAAATCCGTTCTAGGTTCCAGGAGGTGCAGTGGATTAATTACTTGTGGTATAATCAGCAAAGATACCTGAACTGGACATTGGCAGCAGTAGGAGCCTTAACCGAACAACTGCACGCCACCTCGCTAATGACAATGCAAAATAGATTAGCTATTGAGATGATGATGGCTGATGAACAAGGAGTTTGTATTATGATCAAAGCCACCGAATGTTGCACAGCTATTCCCATGCGTACAGGGGAAGACGGAAATTTGACAGAGCTCTTAATCACACTTGGAGAGATGCAACAGGAACTGTTAAGTAACTCCATAGGAGGGAGAAATGAAACTGACGATTCTGGATACATTGTAGGGAATGGAATGAATATTGGCCCACTGTTTTCACTGTTTGGGACTCTAAGGAGAGGGTGGATATCATGGAAAGACTGGTTATACCAGATAGGTGTAATCTTGGCACTAACAGGGGTGGCGGTCTTGCTGGTAATATGTTGTGGTATTCCCTTGATAAAATTTCTGGTCAATAAATTGCTTTCATCCACAGTAGGACAGCTCCCACTGTTAGCCATCCGAGCCCTAGAAGAAAGCACAAACGAAACAGACAGAGAACCAGAATATATGGAAATGGATGAAATACCAATTATCCTCCCCGACAGCCCCCAGCTCCCTAATATTGTGGCGTATACCCCAGATAGGGAGGACTGGGATGGACCGTGCTTGGTGATATTGTAGACGAGGAAGAAGACATGCACGCACATTTACATTCACACACATGCACCCACAAAAATGAGGGATAGGATAGACAATATCTGAAAGAATGACATGGAGCTGTAATAATGAACGTATATGTATATTACTAGGACACAGGAGTATGGCTGAGAGACCAGACTCCCCTGATCAGGGACCTATGCCTGATCTGCCTCTATCAAGTCTGATTGGACTCTCAGAACTGTTTGGAGAAGAGGATATACAGGAGGGATGGTCGAGACATGATTGGTCGCCACAGCCGCCTTCCATCCAGCAGCTAAACCAGTTGGCAACAGAAGGATCTTCATCGTTCCAGCACCTGGCGATGACGGCTTCACAGAATCTGCATTCAGCAAGAGTCGGCCCGAGGACTCCACCATCACCTGAAAGACCCTTTGGACTCAGGAACAGCCATGGAGACAGTCACATGTGCCAGTGGCAACGATACCCTCCAGGGGAGGCAGCCAAGGTCGGCCATATGCAGCAACCGCCCGAGTGCATCCTAGACCCAATTCACTGCTAGGACCTGTCCCCAGCTTTCCACCCCCAAGGCAGGAGAGATATTCTGATCAGCCCAGTACCTCTGGAGGAGGATCAGCAGGGGTAGACCTTAGCCGAACTCACCCACCAGGACAGAGGGGAGCTTTGTACAGGCTGCTAAATGCCCAGAGTGTCCCTCCCACTTGCCTGTGCGACATCAACAATACTCCCCCCACACATGAAATGCCTTCCCCCTTGTACTTCCTGTCCCCTGGACAGCACAACCTTAATCTGGTCATGGTCACCCCACTGGACATGGCAATCTTGGTTCGAGAGCTTCGTCTTCCACAAGAGTCTGTTCCAAAAACCTTGGAGCAGCTCCTGCCCCTCACAAATCACATTCCCCATGAGCTATTTGAGGAAATCATGCCACAACTAAGTCAGACAGCTGCATACCTGTTCAGGATACACCGTGACAATGCCAACATCTCTTGTGCTCAGGAGGGCCTCCATACTCAACTGTGTGGTCTTCAGTCTAGTATGGACATGCTAGCCAGCATGATGGAGCATATGGAAAGGGAGCAGCTAGGACTGGCCACCACCACCCTGAATGTGGGCAAGAATTCTCTGGGGGCCCTGTACAACCTGGCCAAGCAGCACAAGGAGCTGGAAAGATCCATCAGAGAACTGCACGACTGTCTGAAAGCCAGAATTCCTGATCCTCCCCCCACTACCCCTGAAAGGCCAACCTCCCCATGTTCCCCAACTTCTCCCAAAACTTCAGATGCTGAGTAAATGCTGAGGAGCGCGGACTGACGTAATGGCACTGAACACGGACTATGATCTTGGTTCTTGAGTTTGAATTGCGGACTGGTTTCAGAAATCTGAGTGTAAATAAAAACAAAGAAGGATATATGTTAGTAACGAAGGTTGGGTAAATGTCTGTCCTTACCATCATCTGCGTAACACAGATAAAGCTAAATGCATACACATAGATATCACATTGCAAAGTTATAAAAAGGGGACCCTTACACGGCGTGTTTGTAGATTTAGTAGTAAAGATGCACCATAGGGACCCCTTTTTTCTTAAATTATAGCATGCCTCAAGAGACATGCATTGCCTAAATTTGGTGTCTGGCCAAAACGGGCATTAGAAAACAAGCTGAAAAAGAAGAAAAACAAAGTGGAGAATGTTGAGAAATGGCCTATAATGAAAACCATTATACGATTGACTAAGGCAAATGACTTAAGGACGGACATGAAGGGAAACCATTTATTGTGTTTATCATTTAACTAGACATAGCTGCGCTAACCTTAGAATAGTTACTTGATTGGTTGACTAAATAGTGGTAACGTAGGGGTTATTTGATGCATTTAAATAATAAATGTGTGACGCTTTAACAAAATAATATGTAGAACCAAGTATAATGGGTTGGAGCCTCTGGTTGAGTGAGTCAATAGATGCCAGAAGATGATTGGTTGCACTGATGTCAATGTGAAGCCTTTACTTTGCCATGATTAAGAGGTTGATGTAACTTGTTTTATGTGGCCATTTTAAGTCCTTGAATTACACCAAAACTCAATGTTTGAATGTCACCTTGTGTTGATATAATCCAGCTAATTGCTCACCTTGTGCCTTAGTATGTAGGTTCACCTGCACTGCAAAATATTTACCGTGTGAAGTATCACTGATATTCATATCCTCACCAGAGTTATCAGTAACTCGAGTGATGTGTTTTTCTTTTTTATTGCAATGCACAAATGAGGATGTCTTGTCAGTAAACAACCCAAGAGTATAGTTGATGTAATGGGACTCTTTCGAGTCCCAGAGGAGGGACTGTAGAAGAATTTTTAGGTCCATATTTGAACTGTGATGAACTATCAAGTGTCCTGATCCGAACTGTATGTCCTCTGGTTGAACTAGCAGGTGTTCAACCCAAAAAAAGGGCTCTATTAGTCATTTAGTCTGTCAGGGGCTTTCCAAGGCCTTTTAGGTGCTTTCCCGCAGGCCACGTGCGGGGGCCTCAGGCCAGCTGCACGTGTGGCTGAGGCCACGTGCGGAGGGGGCCTCAGGCCAGCTGCACCTGTGGCTGAAGGTCTTTTAAAAAAATCAGTTGTAAATCCTTCATGTTTTAATGGGAGCGTTTGTCACATTGAAATAATGGCCTAACACCTGCTTAGGGTTCACTAGAGGACGCTTCCAATAGAAAACCATGTCTTGGGAATGAAATAAATAAAAAAGTCGAAGGAGGAGCGATGCCCGCGGGTCTCCAATAAATAGACGAGCGCGGTTGTCATATTCAGTCTCTCTAGAGGACTCAGTTTGTCTAAGCTTTGTGTCGAAAGCTTAAATAAACTTAAAAACTCTGTGCATTTTATCTTGCTTAAGGCTGAATTATTCTAAAGTGTTGTGTCCTCTTTCTAGCATATCACTTGCAATTAGTTTGTGTTATCTAAAAGACGACATCCTGAGAAGACCAAAAAGACGAGCCGCGACATTATAAATAAATACAATATCAAATGACAAGAATGTACTTTTGGCATTATATAAAACAAATAATGATTTTTATTTTCATTCATGGAATGGAAAGAATATTTTATTTGGTAAAAGATGAAATGTTCCATCTTTCACCTTGTGAAATATTCTTACCATTGTACTCAATTGATTTTCTTATTTATACAAAATTGAATGAGTGAAGGGATGTATGAATAATAGGGTTCTGTGGCTGTAATTGGATGGTTCAACGTTCATGTGTTTCATCTGCAGTCACAGCTTCATAGTAGCAGAGTTGTCATACATGAAAACACCAATCTAGGCCCACGTGTCCCATGTGCCTTCTGTCAAACTAAGGCCCCCGTCACACACAGCAAGAATGTGGAGGAACCATTCCGACACGGCAAATAGTGCCATGATCCGACGCAGTCGGGAGGAAAAGAAGCGTGGCCAGCCGTGGTCCGAACACATCTGGACTGCCTCGTGCACACCGGCAGGATGCAGCCAAAACATATTTCAGACAACAGTCAGATGACACAGATTGCTGTCAGACGGCACCGACACTGGAGCTGTCACTCACCAGCTCACTCACCCACTCACTCAGCCATCTCAAATCTCTGCTTGTCCTCACATTCCCAGCGCTAAACTGACCTCTCATCAGTGTGCGTCTCACATGACAGAGTGCACGTGTGTAGAACAGGTGATCAAAGCAGTGTGAGTGTGAGTGGCCGAAATGTTCGCTCAGCTGCATGTGTATGTGTCCATAAATGCTGTACCAGCACTCAAGCTGTCCATTTAGGGAGCGCACAAACAGGCTGACAGCTGTCACTGATCACCTGCTGTTAGTCTGGTGAAAAATCCCTTTATAGGTGTTTGATCAGTATATACTTGCATTGCTAGATTTTATTTGTCCTGCTGGACTCCGTAGCTGCTGTTGAACTGTGCTGACAGCACAGTGGGTGAAAGGGACTTGACCAGCTCTCTGTGCAGCTCTGTGGAACACGAGGTACATGTTTATTTAGGTCATCATGTTCAGGGCAAACATTTCCACATCATACCATGAAAGACTCGTTAGCAGGCTTTTAATGAGCCTTTCATTGGATTCAGGTGTGTTGGAACAGGGAGACAACTAAGACTGTCAGGAAGGTAGATCTTGAGGACCGAACTTGGGCACCTCTGTGCTGCAGACTTAAGAGGTGAACGTGTAATAACACGTGTGTTACAGTGGTGACATCCCGTTCAGCTGTGTTACTGGGCACTGCACTGAGCCTGTGACACGTGCACAGTGCCACATACATGTTATTACATAACATTTGCTTTGCCCTCCCTGGCCGGGGTCCAGTGGAGGTGGACAAACGTGGAACAACATGTCGGCAAGCTTTGCTGTGACCAGTCAATCTCAGAGCTCAATTAACCGCGATCAGATCATTTCAAATACGTAAACTGCGGTCAGATGGTCCTCGGTCTGGTCGGACAGGTGTCCCATCTCGATGGCGCCCGGAGAATTATGAACATGTGCGTCACACTCGGGGCTGCCGGTCAATTTTGACCAACTGTGTGGACTTCCGCAGATGGCTGTCAGAACGTTTTGGGACTGAAATCCGACGTCTTTCGGATGTGCGCGATTCATAAGTCTGGTGGCCCTCTGTGTGATTCTGGCTATGTGTGACAGGGGTATAAAGCTAAAATGTATTTTTGCTTCAAGAAGACAGATATGCTGCATACTACCAACAGTTCAAGGGTCAGAGTTGTGACTGAAACACACACACACGCGAGGGCAGCAGTTCCAAATTCCGGTCCTTAGGGTCCCATAATCTGCAAATCTTTTATCCCTCCCCATTTGGCCAAAAGGTGATTATCTCATTCAGATGTACTTAGCCAGTCAGGAGCTAACAGACACCTAGCTGAAGAAGTAACCTACTGCAAACTGGTGCCACATCCAGGTGTTGTCGCAGACTCATCTGGTTCATAATACGTAACATGGGTATAGGCACGGGCACCAATGCATCAGGGCCTATAAAGCACTTAGCTTTTTATGGAATGTATTCTATAAATATACCATCTGCACCTGGTAAAAAGTATTTTTCATTCTTCTGTGTGGACACCTTCTAGATAATTACAAAAAAAATCTACCTGACTTCACGTCATATTTGCCAGCAGTGGACGGTTTTGTGACAATACCTACCCCTTGTCTATTTGAGCAGCACAGATGTCTCCCTTCCTGACTTCAGTGGCCGATGGTTCTCCACGAGAAGCATTCTGGTTATAGTAAATAACCATTTCTCACATCAACACCGCCAGTTTATAGAGGTCTTGCCAAAGCTGGATTACAAAGTAATTAGGGTGGCAAGCCACCGATACAAACATGTCAACATTCTCTCCAGCCTGCACAGAGGAGAATGAGGTGGACGTCATCACAAGCCTTTGGGCAACAGTAATTTCTCTTCAGCTGACAAAATCATTCTGATGTCTTTTGCCTTTTCTGTTGTCAGTTATTCCTAGTTGTCGTCTATACATTCAAAGTGAACATTAAAGTCAACAGGGTGTTGCCTGTGGTCCTGAATGAAACAAGGTGTTTTACATAATATTTTCAAATAAAATACTTACCGGTAATTGTTGTATTAAATTGCAATACGAATGTATCCGTGGGTGGGGGGGGACAGCTTGTAAAAATAATGAAAAGTGGCTAAAAGGTTCATATGCTTGTTCCAGTGTGGAAGGTTCCTGGTTCAAAGCCCACCTCTGCCACATTTCTCCATGTAATGTGGAGTTGCATCAGGACATCTGGTGTAAAACTTGTGCCAAATCAACATCACATCCACCTTGGATCTGCTGTGGCAACTCTGAGTGAAAACAAGGGTGCAGCCAAAGGAACATACAAAAATACATTTTAGCAAAGATAATCTAAGTTTATAACTTCAAATTCCTTTTTAAAAACATGAGGATGTCTACATTGTCTGGTGCAAGGGTAACAATAATATAACTTTATTTATAAATGTTTCAAGATAAATAAATTCATCTTTGATCAAAATTCATTCAGATCAGTGGTCCTGCCAAGCAGATGCTCCGAAAAAGTCAAAAACTACTCAAAGGGATGGGTACTGATAAGATTTTATTGATATCGATACCATTATCAAGTCTGCTTATCGATCCGATTCCTTATCATTTCCCTTATCAATACCGCTTGTGAATTTTCTGTGTACTAAACGTAGGCTTTACAGGTTTTCTATGTTAACAACATTGCATTGAGTCTTAAAGTAAATAAATGTGAAATTAGTCACTGGATCCTTAAACTCTGGATATAATAAACTCTACATGGTGGATCCTTGATCTCTGGACATAAATAGAAATAAAGAAAAGTTTTTGCCAAAAGCATTTCCTTTCAGAAATTACTGGCATTAATGTCTCTCCATATCTAAGCTGAGCTCTTGTAGCTGGCTGTGCTGCACGTCAGGGTGTAATTCATAAAGAATGCAGGACGTCTCATTTTGGGAGAAAAAAAAAACGTTTTAGTCGATTGTAGTTTATTGTCTGTATTACAGTTTTGGAAAGAGGTTGTCATTTTATTGAAAGCAGCAATTCGCTTTGAAGTTATTAATTCCAACCGGACTCTGTCTCGGCAGAGAGCCGCGCAGCGTTTGAAGCTGTGCCAACGGAATGGAGGACAATTCTCATTTCTTGACTGCAACAAGACAAGAGTCCCAGTGAGTGACTTTAATCCACACAAAAGTGACTCACGATTAACATATTTTAATGGTTTTGAGAGGGGTTAAGAAGTGGACCTGCCACTTCTGAAGAGCAGTGAATGAAAGAACCAACAAGCCAGCGAATCGAAGCATTGCTTCGTTGGTTCACGCTTCAAAGTGGAGTCGCACTGCAGAAACGGGTGATTACAGACCTGCTGCAGGGTCTGTAATCAATGCAGAGGAATAATCATTGTCCTGACAAACACCCTCAAAAACAATGGCTTCACTGAAGGACCGATAAGGGAATCGTCCGGTTCTCGATACCCAACCCTAAATACTCATTTGCTGTAGCTGTGGAACTTCTGCCAGCTCGGCTGTGCAGGGCCTTCGAGCAAGATGCTCAATTCAGTGAGTGTACAAATGCACAGGTGAGAGATGGACACTTCATTCTTAAACTCCCTTAATTTTTCAGAGATGTAGAAGTACGGGAAGTGTGCAGCAAGCAGAGCACAAGGCTGTTTTTAATATGAAGTGGTGAATGCAACTGTTCTAACCTCTACTCAGGCTGATTTTACCATGACTGCATTGAAATGAAAGCAGTTATCTCTTTAAAAACAAGTCACCATAACACAAACTTTACACTTGAGTAATCTTTGCAAGTAATCCGCAGTTCATGTGTGCACTGGTCTGTACAACTTTATACAACTAGCAGTAAACATTACAACATTCTTGTATTCTTCTTTCTTACTATTTTTTATTATCTCTTATTGCTCTTATTGCTTTTATTGTGTCAAGTGTTATCTATTTATTATTTATTATGTCTTTGTATCCATGTTTTTAAAATGTATGTTTATGCACACTAAGCTCTTGCAACGTTTTTTCCAATGTAGTTTTACTGCAAATGGGAAATAAACTGAAACTGAAACTTTCACACTGTATGCTTCATCTGCATATTTTGATGCCTCCCCTCACATTGGACATGGACATGATTTGTGTCTACCAGAACCAGTGTTGCATAGTAACGAAGTAAAAATACTTCACTACTGTACTTAAGTACATTTTGGGAGACTTTGTACTTTACTTGAGTTTTTTTTTTTTTTTTTAATTCAGCTTACTTTCACTTTTACTTCACTACATTTCCGACCTTAATTGCATACTTCTACTCCGATACATTTTCTATGCGCCATGCCGTTACTTGTTACAAAAAAAAAACACACACACACACGAAAAAAGTTGTGTTTTCACCCAGAGACACTACTGATTACTAGTGACTGCAACGAAGTCAGGCCGATTTGTCATGAGGCATGTCCGGTAGGCTTTTTTGCAGTTGCGCACTTGGGGGGTGTTTGTCAGGAAAATGATCATTTCTCTGCATTGATTACAGACCTGCAGCGCGGCTTTGCTTTGAACCTTGAACCAATCAAAGCAGTGACTCGCAGGTCGAAGCAGTGCTTTGATCTACGATTCATGGATTTTATTTTGCTTAATCCTAATTTTTAACCACTAAAACCCTGAAGAGCATATGTCTGTGAGTAATATTTAATATATTTATGTTATACCAACCTACACTCAACAAAAATATAAATGCAACACTTTTGGTTTTGCTCCCATTTTGTATGAAATGAACTCAAAGATCTAAAACTTTTTCCACATACACAATATCACCATTTCCCTCAAATATTGTTCACAAACCAGTCTAAATCTGTGATAGTGAGCACTTCTCCTTTGCTGAGATAATCCATCCCACCTCACAGGTGTGCCATATCAAGATGCTGATTAGACACCATGATTAGTGCACAGGTGTGCCTTAGACTGCCCACAATAAAAGGCCACTCTGAAAGGTGCAGTTTTGTTTTATTGGGGGGGGATACCAGTCAGTATCTGGTGTGACCACCATTTGCCTCATGCAGTGCAACACATCTCCTTCGCATAGAGTTGATCAGGTTGTCAGTTGTGGCCTGTGGAATGTTGGTCCACTCCTCTTCAATGGCTGTGCGAAGTTGCTGGATATTGGCAGAAACTGGTACACGCTGTCGTATACGCCGGTCCAGAGCATCCCAAACATGCTCAATGGGTTACATGTCCGGTGAGTATGCCGGCCATGCAAGAACTGGGACATTTTCAGCTTCCAAGAATTGTGTACAGATCCTTGCAACATGGGGCCGTGCATTATCCTGCTGCAACATGAGGTGATGTTCTTGGATGGCACAACAATGGGCCTCAGGATATCGTCACGGTATCTCTGTGCATTCAAAATGCCATCAATAAAATGCACATGTGTTCTTCATCCATAACAGACGCCTGCCCATACCATAACCCCACCGCCACCATGGGCCATTCGATCCACAACATTGACATCAGAAAATAGCTCACCCACACGACACCACACACGCTGTCTGCCATCTGCCCTGGACAGTGTGAACCGGGATTCATCCATGAAGAGAACACCTCTCCAACGTGCCAAACGCCAGCGAATGTGAGCATTTGCCCACTCAAGTCGGTTACGACGATGAACTGGAGTCAGGTCGAGACCCCGATGAGGACGACGAGCATGCAGATGAGCTTCCCTGAGACGTTTTCTGACAGTTTGTGCAGAAATTCTTTGGTTATGCAAACCGATTGTTTCAGCAGCTGTCCGAGTGGCTGGTCTCAGACGATCTTGGAGGTGAACATGCTGGATGTCGAGGTCCTGGGCTGGTGTGGTTACACGTGGTCTGCGGTTGTGAGGCTGGTTGGATGTACTGCCAAATTCTCTGAAACGCCATTGGAGATGGCTTATGGTAGAGAAATGACCATTCAATACACGAGCAACAGCTCTGGTTGACATTCCTGCTGTCAGCATGCCAATTGCACGCTCCCTCAAATCTTGCGACATCTGTGACATTGTGCTGTGTGATAAAACTGCACCTTTCAGAGTGGCCTTTTATTGTGGGCAGTCTAAGGCACACCTGTGCACTAATCATGGTGTCTAATCAGCATCTTGATATGGCACACCTGTGAGGTGGGATGGATTATCTCAGCAAAGGAGAAGTGCTCACTATCACAGATTTAGACTGGTTTGTGAACAATATTTGAGGGAAATGGTGATATTGTGTATGTGGAAAAAGTTTTAGATCTTTGAGTTCATCTAATACAAAATGGGAGCAAAACCAAAAGTGTTGCGTTTATATTTTTATTGAGTGTATTATGGTCTTCTGAAACAGCTGATAGATGTATTTTATAACTTGAAAACGGGACGGCTAAGGCGTTAGCATGTCTATGGCGTTTTCATTGTTAAAGCTAGCATACTTCTACTAGCAAACATTTTCTATGCGCCATGCCGTTACTCGTTACAAAAAAAAAAAACACACGCACACATTTTTGGATATATACAAACACACAGTTTGAGCAACAGAGCTTCTGCAAATTTGTCTGAGGTGAGAGTAATCAAAAATAAAACGTGACTGCTGAAGGTTCATGATTGGCTAATGTTAGCTTAGCCTTAAGCTGTCGAAGGGTGAAGGTTGAGTTAATGAGTCTGTGATCGGACTGACGACACAGTAAAGAGGTTCCGCCTCAACACAAGGCACAAATTCTCTCTACTGGTGGTTGGCTCTCACTGCGGTATTGTATCACTTCCTGTTCCGGAGCACAGCGGTGTTTTGCTGTATCTGTTAGCTGTTTAATCTGCGCAGTTAGATTGATCTAGTTAACTAGATAACGATTTGTTTCACAGTGTAATCTTCACGTGCCTTAACTAAAGCACTCCTTCTGCTGAATCACCTCTAAGTTATTTACACATTATTCACTTTGCGTGTTTTTAGGAATCCGCTAGCTTAGGGCAGCTACTAGCTCTTAGCCAGTTTAGCATGGCGGCTTCTCCTGTCTCTCCCGCACTTTTCTGCTCTGGGTGTGAAATGTTTAGTTATTCCTCGGCCTCCTTTAGCAGTAACGGTACTTGTAATAAGTGTAGCTTCTTCGTAGCTTTGGAGGCCAGGCTGGGCGAATTGGAGACTCGGCTCCGCACCATGGAAAATTCTACAGCTAGCCAGGCCCCTGTAGTCGGTGCGGACCAAGGTAGCTTAGCCGCCGTTAGTTACCCCCTGGCAGATCCCAAGCAGCCGGGAAAGCAGGCCGACTGGGTGACTGTGAGGAGGAAGCGTAGTTCTAAACAGAAGCCCCGTGTACACCACCAACCCGTTCACATTTCTAACCGTTTTTCCCCACTCGACGACACACCCGCCGAGGATCAAACTCTGGTTATTGGCGACTCTGTTTTGAGAAATATGAAGTTAGCGACACCAGCAACCATAGTCAATTGTCTTCCGGGGGCCAGAGCAGGCGACATTGAAGGAAATTTGAAACTGCTGGCTAAGGCTAAGCGTAAATTTGGTAAGATTGTAATTCACGTCGGCAGTAATGACACCCGGTTACGCCAATCGGAGGTCACTAAAATTAACATTGAATTGGTGTGTAACTTTGCAAAAACAATGTCGGACTCTGTAGTTTTCTCTGGGCCCCTCCCCAATCGGACCGGGAGTGACATGTTTAGCCGCATGTTCTCCTTGAATTGCTGGCTGCCTGAGTGGTGTCCAAAAAATGAGGTGGGCTTCATAGATAATTGGGAAAGCTTCTGGGGAAAACCTGGTCTTGTTAGGAGAGACGGCATCCATCCCACTTTGGATGGAGCAGCTCTCATTTCTGGAAATCTGGCCAATTTTCTTAAATCCTCCAAACCGTGACTATCCAGGGTTGGGACCAGGAAGCAGAGTTGTAGTCTTACACACCTCTCTGCAGCTTCTCTCCCCCTGCCATCCCCTCATTACCCCATCCCCGTAGAGACGGTGCCTGCTCCCAGACCACCAATAACCAGCAAAAATCTATTTAAGCATAAAAATTCAAAAAGAAAAAAATAATATAGCACCTTCAACTGCACCACAGACTAAAACAGTTAAATATGGTCTATTAAACATTAGGTCTCTCTCTTCTAAGTCCCTGTTGGTAAATGATATAATAATTGATCAACATATTGATTTATTCTGCCTTACAGAAACCTGGTTACAGCAGGATGAATATGTTAGTTTAAATGAGTCAACACCCCCGAGTCACACTAACTGTCAGAATGCTCGTAGCACGGGCCGAGGCGGAGGATTAGCAGCAATCTTCCATTCCAGCTTATTAATTAATCAAAAACCCAGACAGAGCTTTAATTCATTTGAAAGCTTGACTCTTAGTCTTGTCCATCCAAATTGGAAGTCCCAAAAGCCATTTTATTTGTTATTATCTATCGTCCACCTGGTCGTTACTGTGAGTTTCTCTGTGAATTTTCAGACCTTTTGTCTGACTTAGTGCTTAGCTCAGATAAGATAATTATAGTGGGCGATTTTAACATCCACACAGATGCTGAGAATGACAGCCTCCACACTGCATTTAATCTATTATTAGACTCTATTGGCTTTGCTCAAAAAGTAAATGAGTCCACCCACCACTTTAATCATATCTTAGATCTTGTTCTGACTTATGGTATGGAAATAGAAGACTTAACAGTATTCCCTGAAAACTCCCTTCTGTCTGATCATTTCTTAATAACATTTACATTTACTCTGATGGACTACCCAGCAGTGGGGAATAAGTTTCATTACACTAGAAGTCTTTCAGAAAGCGCTGTAACTAGGTTTAAGGATATGATTCCTTCTTTATGTTCTCTAATGCCATATACCAACACAGTGCAGAGTAGCTACCTAAACTCTGTAAGTGAGATAGAGTATCTCGTCAATAGTTTTACATCCTCATTGAAGACAACTTTGGATGCTGTAGCTCCTCTGAAAAAGAGAGCTTTGAATCAGAAGTGCCTGACTCCGTGGTATAACTCACAAACTCGTAGCTTAAAGCAGATAACCCGTAAGTTGGAAAGGAAATGGCGTCTCACTAATTTAGAAGATCTTCACTTAGCCTGGAAAAAGAGTCTGTTGCTCTATAAAAAAGCCCTCCGTAAAGCTAGGACATCTTTCTACTCATCACTAATTGAAGAAAATAAGAACAACCCCAGGTTTCTTTTCAGCACTGTAGCCAGGCTGACAAAGAGTCAGAGCTCTATTGAGCTGAGTATTCCATTAACTTTAACTAGTAATGACTTCATGACTTTCTTTGCTAACAAAATTTTAACTATTAGAGAAAAAATTACTCATAACCATCCCAAAGACGTATCGTTATCTTTGGCTGCTTTCAGTGATGCCGGTATTTGGTTAGACTCTTTCTCTCAGATTGTTCTGTCTGAGTTATTTTCATTAGTTACTTCATCCAAACCATCAACATGTTTATTAGACCCCATTCCTACCAGGCTGCTCAAGGAAGCCCTACCATTATTTAATGCTTCGATCTTAAATATGATCAATCTGTCTTTGTTAGTTGGCTATGTACCACAGGCTTTTAAGGTGGCAGTAATTAAACCATTACTTAAAAGCCATCACTTAACCCAGCTATCTTAGCTAATTATAGGCCAATCTCCAACCTTCTTTTTCTCTCAAAAAGTCTTGAAAGGGTAGTTGTAAAACAGCTAACTGATCATCTGCAGAGGAATGGTCTATTTGAAGAGTTTCAGTCAGGTTTTAGAATTCATCATAGTACAGAAACAGCATTAGTGAAGGTTACAAATGATCTTCTTATGGCCTCGGACAGTGGACTCATCTCTGTGCTTGTTCTGTTAGACCTCAGTGCTGCTTTTGATACTGTTGATCATCAAATTTTATTACAGAAATTAGAGCATGCCATAGGTATTAAAGGCACTGCGCTGCGGTGGTTTGAATCATATTTGTCTAATAGATTACAATTTGTTCATGTAAATGGGGAATCTTCTTCACAGACTAAAGTTAATTATGGAGTTCCACAAGGTTCTGTGCTAGGACCAATTTTATTCACTTTATACATGCTTCCCTTAGGCAGTATTATTAGACGTATTGCTTAAATTTTCATTGTTACGCAGATGATACCCAGCTTTATCTATCCATGAAGCCAGAGGACACACACAAATTAGCTAAACTGCAGGATTGTCTTACAGACATAAAGACATGGATGACCTCTAATTTCCTGCTTTTAAACTCAGATAAAACTGAAGTTATTGTACTTGGCCCCACAAATCTTAGAAACATGGTGTCTAATCAGATCCTTACTCTGGATGGCATTACCCTGACCTCTAGTAATACTGTGAGAAATCTTGGAGTCATTTTTGATCAGGATATGTCATTCAAAGCGCATATTAAACAAATATGTAGGACTGCTTTTTTGCATTTACGCAATATCTTTAAAATTAGACAGGACTTGTCTCAGAGTGATGCTGAAAAACTAATTCATGCATTTATTTCCTCTAGGCTGGACTATTGTAATTCATTATTATCAGGTTCAAAAGTTCCCTAAAAAGCCTTCAGTTAATTCAAAATGCTGCAGCTAGAGTACTGACGGGGAGTAGAAGGAGAGAGCATATCTCACCCATATTGGCCTCTCTTCATTGGCTTCCTGTTAATTCTAGAATAGAATTTAAAATTCTTCTTCTTACTTATAAGGTTTTGAATAATCAGGTCCCATCTTATCTTAGGGACCTCGTAGTACCATATCACCCCAATAGAGCGCTTCGCTCTCAGACTGCAGGCTTACTTGTAGTTCCTAGGGTTTGTAAGAGTAGAATGGGAGGCAGAGCCTTCAGCTTTCAGGCTCCTCTCCTGTGGAACCAGCTCCCAATTCAGATCAGGGAGACAGACACCCTCTCTACTTTTAAGATTAGGCTTAAAACTTTCCTTTTTGCTAAAGCTTATAGTTAGGGTTGGATCAGGTGACCCTGAACCATCCCTTAGTTATGCTGCTATAGACTTAGACTGCTGGGGGGTTCCCATGATGTACTGTTTCTTTTTATTCACCTCTTTTTGCTCTGTATGCACCACTCTGCATTTAATCATTAGTTATTGATCTCTGCTCCCCTCCACAGCATGTCTTTTTCCTGGTTCTCTCCCTCAGCCCCAACCAGTCCCAGCAGAAGCCTGCCCCTCCCTGAGCCTGGTTCTGCTGGAGGTTTCTTCCTGTTAAAAGGGAGTTTTTCCTTCCCACTGTCGCCAAGTGCTTGCTCACAGGGGGTCGTTTTGACCGTTGGGGTTTTTCTGTAATTATTGTATGGCTTTTGCCTTACAATCTAAAGCGCCTTGGGGCAACTGTTTGTTGTGATTTGGCGCTATATAAATTAAATTGATTTGATTTGATTTGAAATTCCAAATCTTAACACCTTTAACATAAACACAATGATGTTTTACAGTCATTCAAATCTTTGATTTTTGAAATAATGTTGCTTGCATAGTATAACTGGAGCCCCTCATTTTGAACAGGTGTTGGACATCTTGTGGTAAAAGTTTTTTTTATTTTTAAAATAATTTGTTTTATGCTATAATCAATCAGGTCCCAAAATTTTAAAATGTGTAAACAGACAATGGATTTGTTGGCTCACAATTTGGTTTATTCCACTGTAAAACATTGCAGTTGCATTTAGTTATGTCCACTTGCTTCCTCTCTTTAACATAAAGAGCTCTTACAAGTTTTGGATGTTGAACTCAACTTTACAACTCAATTTAACTTGTAAAGTTGAGTTCAACATCCAAAACAGTAAGAGGTCTTTATGTTAAAGAGAGGTTGCAAGTGGACACAACTAAATGCAGCAGCATGTTTTAGATGCTATTTTAGCATGTTCTTGTGGCTTTCTTGTGTTGTGAAAATGCTGAGTTTGTATTATTTTTGTAGGTGGTTCCCCAAACTTCAATACAATAGGTCATGTATGGAACAAGTAATGAATGATATAAGGTAACTAATGAGTGTTGGGGAGGAAGTATTTATACAAAATGGCATTGGCTTTTGACATTTTTGATTTAACAATTTAGATGTGTTTTCCAACTAAATTTATTATCAATGAAAACCCCCCAAAATTTAGTTTAATTTACAAGTTTGATTTCAATATTGTGTACCAGAGGTGAGATGAAGTCACTGTCAAGTCATGAATCAGCAAGTCCCAAGTCAAGTCTGAAGTCAGTTTTCAAATAATTGGTGGTCATTATAACTTCAGACTTGACTTGGGATTTGCTGATTCATGACTTGAGAGGGACTTGATGCCAACTGCATCCCACCTCTGTCATGTATTATTACTGGGTTTATTTCCAAATATGATACACTTTGTTTTACCAAAATGAAGCATTCATTTATTTGACTCAAACCATTCTTTAAGCTTCTGCAGTTCCCTCTCCATCATGTCCAGAACCCGTCCCAAATGATTCCCACGACAAAACACAGTTGTGTCATCAGCAAATAAAATGCAACTCACAAACTTAGAAACCAAACATATGTCATTAATGTATAAAAGAAACAACAAAGGCCCAAAGACTGAGCTCTGGGGCCACAAGCGCACTTCAAAAATTCAGAATTTATCTCACCAATTTGAACGTATTGATCCATATTTTGCAGATAACTTGCTATCCAATCATGAGCTAATTCTTTGATACCATACTTCCATATTTTATCCAATAATAAGGTGTGATCAATGGTATCACATGAGTTAATTAATTTATTTCATTACCTCCGCCAAGGAGGTTATGTTTTCGGTCGAGTTTGTTTGTTTGTTTGTCTGTCTGTTTGTCAGCAGGATAATTCAAAAAGTTTTGAATGGATTTTGATGAAATTTTCTGGAATGGTTGGAAATGACAAGAGGAACAAGTGATTAAATTTTAGTGGTGATCCGGATCACGATCCGGATCCAGGAATTTTTTAAAGGATTCTTCACCATTCCGGGATAGGGGGAATTTTGACATTCTAGTTTCTGACTCCACAAAAACAAGGCAGAAAGGCTTGAAAAAAATTAGGGTGTAACAGTCAAATATTCTATCAAACAACAAAGTTTGGTGATGATCGGATCCGGATTCCGGATCTGGTGATCCAGAATATGCAAAAATATAGGGAAAATAGAAAATGTGTCAGTGTGAGGTGACAAATGAAGCTAGAGATGCACAACTAACACCAAATTGTAGCTGAATCTGTAATGATTCAGGAAGGTGTCATCAGATTTGATGTAGCTTCAAATGTTATGGAGCTAGAGCTAGAAGAAAACCGCCATTACCGAAAAATCGCTTTGTCTTTTATTTGTCTTATTTGTCTTTTGTTTTTGTCTATAAGCACATGCAATATCAATATCAGTGCTCAGATGACAGTAGCTTCTGGGAAAGGTGCAAGTTGCAATAAACTGTGATGCCAAGAGCTAAGGATACATGCTATCCAGTCACAGCAGATGAAACTTTTTTACTACTGCACTGTAAAAAAAAAAAAAAAGTTGAGAATACTTCAAATTTGCAGGCAACAGTCTGCACTAATACTTTTATGTTGTGCCGATGATGAACTATATACTATAACATATATTTCATCATCGGCACAACATAAAAGTCTTAGTGCAGAGTGTTGCCTGCAAATTTGAAGTATTCTCAACTATTTTTTTTTTACAGTGTGACCAAACATCATTGTTAGACTTTTTTAGGTTCAATGATTCCACGGCATGTAGATGTTATGGCATCAGTGACCCCATGGCCTTGGCGGAGGTTTGCACTCTCCGAGTGCTTCTAGTTTTAATGTATTTAATTTATATAACGCCAAATCACAACAAAGTTGCCTCAAGGCGCTTCACACAAGTAAGGTCTAACCTTACCAACCCCTAGAGCAGGCACATAGGCAACAGTGGTAAGGAAAAACAGCCTTTGATGATTTGAGGAAGAAACCTCAAGCAGACCAGACTCAAAGGGGTGACCCTCTGCTTGGGCCATGCTACCAACACAATGGACAATACAAATATACAGGAAATTTTGGAAGTCTATGCTGGTGCACAGGATGAGAGGCTTGCAGAAGAAGACACCCAGTCCCATCTCTGGATGGAACCGCACCTCAAAAAAAAAAAAAAAAAACAGAATCTGACGGCAGAAACACAACAAATTCAGTATTATTTGTCAGCATGAAGCAACAAGAAAAACAGAAGAAATGTTAAGGTGCCCTAGCCCTAAGGTTCACTAAAAGTCCCAGACTTTAGATAAAGTTGTAGAATATCTCACAGTAAAATGCCGCCCTCACTATCTGCCGCGGGAATTTACAGCAGTGTTTATTGTGGCCGTCTATGTCCCCCCACGAGCTAATGCTAACGAAGCTCTGAAGCAGCTACATAACTCCATCAGCTTGCATCAAAATAAACATCACATGTGCTATATGTAGTAACAGGGGACTTCAACCATGTAAACCTGCAAGATATTCTCCCCAAGTTCCACCAGCATGTAAACATCACCACACGAGGGGAAAACACACTGGACAAAGTGTATATAAATATACGTGGAGCTTACAGAGCAGCCCCCCCGCCCCCATCTCGGTGCCTCAGACCACATCTCACTCCTCATGCTGCTTCCTGCTTACAGTCCAGTGTCGAAAAGCAGGGACACCATCACAAAGACCATCTCTGTGTGGCCAACGGTTGCTGTGTCCATGCTTCAAGACTGCTTTGAGACCACCGACTGGCAAATGTTCAGAGCGGCTGCAACAACAGGGAGCAATGTGGACCTGGAGGAATACTCATCGACTGTGCACTGCTACATCCAGAGCTGCATAGACAATGTGACCACCTCCAAAACCATCACCATCAGGCCAAACCAGAAACCCTGGATGACCGGAAAGGTGCGCTCCCTGCTGAAAATTCGTGATGCTGCATTCAAAGACAGCGATGCAACAGCACTCAGAGCAGCCAGAAGGAACCTGTCAGCGGGAATAAAAAGAGTTAAGTCCACAAATGCCCTCAAGGTTCAAGGCCACCTCCAATCTAATGACCCACGGAGCACGTGGAGGGGCATCAAATGCATCACAGACTACAAAAACAATGTTGTACAGTGCTCTGCAGACCCAGCACTCCCGGACACTCTGAACGCCTTTTATGCACGTTTTGAGGCGTCCAACACCACCACCCCCTCCAGAGTCCCTCCCTCCCCCAAAGACCCCCCAGTCAGCAACATCACTACAGCTGAGGTGAGGAACGTGCTGCAGAGGATCAACCCCCGAAAGGCCCCGGGCCCTGACGTAATACCAGGGAGGGTCCTAAAAGACTGTGTACACCAGCTGTCTGAGGTTCTGGCGGACATATTCAACACCTCTCTGTCCCAAGCCAGAGTTCCGCCGTGCCTCAAGACATCAAGGATAATCCCTGTGCCAAAGACCTCTGCACCATCCTGCCTCAAAGACTACAGGCCAGTTGCACTCAGCCCCATCACCACAAAGTGCTTTGAGAGGCTGGTGATGAGGCGCCTGAAGCAGACCATCGATGTGACTGTAGATGAGCACCAGTACGCATACAGGCAAACCGGTCCACAGCTGATGCCATCTCCACCGTGGTGCATCAGGCCCTCTCCCACACAGAGAACAAGGACTCCTATGCAGTGCTGCTTTTCCTGGACTTCACTTCTGCGTTCAACACCATCATCCCACAGAAACTGGTTTCCAAGCTGGCTGAACTAGGAGCCCCCTCAGCACTGTGCATCTGGATCCTGGATTTCCTGACTGGGAGGCCACAGAGTGTCAGGATCAACACCACCTCATCCTCCACCATCATCCTGAACACTGGCTCACCCCAGGGTTGTGTGCTCAGTCCACTGCTGTACACATTGATGACCTTCACCTGCAGAGCCCAGCACAAGAATAATCTTGTTGTTAAGTTTGCAGACGATACAGCAGTGATTGGGCTCATTAGCCAAGGGGGTGAGATAGCATACAGGCGAGAAGTGGAGAACCTGACATGATGGTGCAGAGACAACAACCTCATCCTCAACACCCAGAAGACCAAGGAGATAGTTGTTGACTTTCGCTGGTCAGCCGCCCCCCACCCCCTCCCCCCTCTACTTCAACGGAGCAGTGGTGGAGATCGCCTCCTTCATCAGGTATCTTGGAGTCCACCTCTCCAACACTCTCACCTGGCACACCAACACCACGGCTGTCATCAAGAAAGTCCACCAACGTCTCTATTTTTGAGGAAATTGGGAAGGGCTGGACTGAACACCGAGGTCCTCAGGGCCTTCTACAGCTGTGCAGTGGAGAGTGTCCTGTCCTGCTGCCTCCCTGTGTGGTATGGTGGCTGCACGGTGGCAGAGAAGAAAGCGCTGTAGCGGGTGCTGAAGTCTGCACAGAGGACCATCGGATGCAGCTTACCACCCATTGAGGACATCTACATCTCCAGATGTAGAGACAAAGCAACCTGCATCCTCCGAGACTCCACCCACCCTGCGCACAGTCTGTTCACACCCCTTCCCTCTGGAAGGAGGCTGTGCAGCATCCGGGCAAAAACATCCAGACTGGAAAACAGCTTTTACCCGAATGCTGTCAGACTGTTGAACAGTTCAACATCCACAACCAAACTGTGAACATTGCACTACATGCACATTGTCACCTTCTTAATACTCTAACACTGCTGCCGACCCTGTGCCTTGTATATATATTCTATGGCCACAGTGGTGCGCATATTGTACACTGCAATTTTGATGTTGTATTATTTTTTCATTTATTCGTATGGCAAATCCATTTGTCTTATCTGCAAAGCAAATGTGGCTTTACTGAAGAAAGGGAATTTGGAGCGGCATTTCAGACGATTCACAAGAAATACGATGCTAACTTCTAATGCTAACCCGGCTAAATCCCCTCTGCTGGCTTGAAAAAGCCGAGGAATTGAAAAGTCGGCGAGCAGCACAATGTTTCATGGTTCATAAATATGAAGAGTGATGAATGTGGCGAATAAGATTTCAGTGTTCTGTTCGGGCCAGGAGTCTGAGGACACGTTTATTCTGTTCGCAGCTGGAGGAGACACACATCTGCTACACACGTTAAGTGGCTCCGCAGAGGTATGGTGGCTGCTGTATCACTGTATTACGTTACTAAACCATATATATTGATTTATAACACAAAACTGTTAAAAGGAGTAATAAATATAAGTGTAAAGATGGTTGAATATATCATCAGAGATGAGTCCGTGTGAACACCGTGCAGATTGCTGCTGCTGCGTTCTTGTACTGTCGGAAATTACAGCTTGTTTGCTTGGATTTTTTTTTAATGTGGGTGGGGGGTCTGCTTCACTGGGCTCAGGCACCTTATATAGGCCAGAATTAATCTTTTGTGTGGATACAATGATTTTTTTAACCAAAAATAAAACAAAAACCACACGCCTGCCACAAGCAACTGCCGAGTTTGAAACAACAAAAAGTCATGTAATTTCCCACGGTACATGAACGCAGCAGCGTTCTGCAGATGGACTGATCAATTTACTGCTCTGATTATATATTCAGTCATCTTTACACTTATGTCTATTACCCCTTTTGACAGTTTTGTGTTATAAATCAATATATATGGCTTAGTAACGTAATAAAATTGATACAGCTGCCACCACGGCACACAAGCAGGTTTTTTTCGGGCCTCCTGCACACTCCTGGGATCTTTTCAGTCCTGCGGCTTTCGGTCCAGCCTTTTCTGGAATGATCTTTTGTCTGAAATTAAAGAATTTCTGAAACATTCAAATCATGCTGAATATGCACAGCTTTTGGATTTGAAAGCAAGTTTAAAAGCATATTACATGTGCTGTCAAGCAGGTTGCAACAGTGTGACCTGCAGAACTTTCTACACATGGACACAGAACTTAAGTACCAGGACAAAGACCGTTGAGCCTAAGAGTCCACGTTATGATGATCATGTACAGAGCATCTTGTCAGAATTTGACAGGCGTTTCACTGACTTTGCATCCAAAGATGTTGATGTCAGTTTTCTCTGTTTTCCATTTGGGGAAAATATAGCTGTGGACTGTATATTGTCCAAAGTGGCATCACTCTTCAACCTGGATCCTCACACTGAAAAATGACATTGAGATCAAATCTAGAGCAACACCTGACATCAATGTCCAAATCTGCAGACAGAGAGTGCCTGAGTGCCTGCTTACGGCTGCACTCAGCTCCTACTGTCTCTGGACTATGTGACACCAGCTTCCTCCTCTCGGGGGACAGAAGGTAGGGAACAACTTTTCCAGCTTGAGGCCAGTCCGAGGTCTAGTTGTGCTTATTCTTTTCTACCATGCACATTTACTTCAATGATGCATTAAAACCTGCCAGAAAATTGTGTTATTATGTTGGTGCACAATATATTGCGGCTACGCTGTGGTGTTCCATATGGCTCGGTAGATCTTGATACACTGTCGACTTTAAAAGTAGATCTTGGTTCAAAAAAGGTTGGGCACCCCTGAACTAGGGGATTAAGGATCTTGCCCAAGGGCCTTTAGTGATTTTTCCGGTCTGGTTTGGGTTTGAACCGAGGATCCTCTGGTCGCAAGGTCAACGTTCAACCACGAGACCATCACCTCCCAATAATCTACTCTGCTTAAGCCCCCAGTTTTCTATAGGAATGCAAACTTCCTACGGGCACTGAACTAGTAACTTTAAATGTCCACAACAAAATAAACTAATTGGAGAACCACGTCGCAGTCCCCAAAAATATGATTTATTAAACACCCGAAGACGGACTTTATTGATCTTCTTTTTTTTGAGTTTCTTGGCAGATTACAATCCAACACGGCGCATTACTGCCATTTACTGCAATGGAGGTGTTCATGCACCAAGAAAAGTGATGCATGTTTTGTTCAAAAAATATGCTCATGAACCGATTTGTTCATGAAGAGAGCCGTTTGAAAATCGCGGCTCCACTGTGTGTGTATAATATATATATATATATATATATATATATATATATATATATATATATATATATATATATATATATATATATATATATATATAGCCCTGGGTGATTCCATTCAGTGCAAGTCATCAGAGTAATTGACAAATAAAAGCTTGCAAAAGTCTTGCAAAATGTTGTTTTTACTTTGCCTAATAGATTTTAACTGGTATTGAATTAAGTAAAAGCTGTCAAAAAGCTGTCCCCTTAAAATGTGTTTATCCTGAAGTATTTAACATTGTGTAGGTTAAAGTCTTTCTATAATGTGATGGCTGCATTAGAAAAGAGCAGAAAATGGTTAGTAAGTGAAATATTAATTTTGTTCTTAGCTATCTCTGTGTTGTTTTGCCTTTAATCCCAGGATGTGATCACAAAAGGGTTTCTATCAAAAGGTAGATGCCGAACAGCTTGTGATTTGGCTGTAAGAAAAAAAAATTCAGTCAACCACATTGAAGTCTCACAGGACATGCTGGACTCCGAAAAATGATGCCCACCTCTTCCACCATTCGGAAGATTCAGACGGCTTTCGGTGGCTTTTCAGTCATGTGACTATGCGAGAAACTGTGGAAGAGGTGAGCATGTCACAACATGTCCTGTAAGGCTTCAACACGAAGGTGCTTTTGCTCCGTCAGCTTCGTGCCAAAGCCATCAACATGAATTTCGCTGCAACTCTTTTCATGGCCAAATCTTCTGTCACAGTGGAATGTGCCGAAAAAGTGCTGATGTCCACCTCTTCCGCAATTTCTCGGATAGTCACACGATGGTCCCACATCACCACAGCGTTCACTTTGGTAATGATCTGGTCATTTCAGCATGTTGATGGCCGACCGGAGCGCGTCTCGCTCTCCACCGTTGTGCGGATGTCTTTAAACCGGTTGTACCGCTCCTTAATCTGTGTGATGCCGATAGCATCGTCACCGAAAGCCGTCTGAATAATCCGAATGGTTTCCACCTGGCTGTCGCCCAGTTTCTGGCAAACTTTGATGCAGTTGCGCTGCTCCAGTTGTTCCGTCTTTTTCCTTGGAATGAAAAAACGCGAGCGCATGACACACACCTCACACAAAGGCTGCTTACCAGGAAATGACGCAATCGACAGGCGTGAAAAAATTCACAAAGGTTCAAGGTTGGCTCATGCAAGCACACGTGATTCAAATCCATCAGGTTTTTGAAAAAAATAAAAAGGTCGGATACTTTTCTAACAGCTCCGCTTTTCTAAGACTTTGTGTATATACAATATAAATGCAACATTTTTGTTTTTGCTCCAGTTCAGTTTAATTTATTTTGTTTATATAGCGCCAAATCACAACAAAGCTGCCTCGAGGCGCTTCACACAAGGCCCATTTTTCATGAGCTGAAATCAAAGATATAAAACACGTTCTACATTTTCTATCTACACAAAAAACCTATTTCTCTCAGATATTCACAAATCTGTCTAAATTGTGTTAGTGAGCACTTCTCCTTTGCCGAGATTTTTCTTCTGTTTGGATCTGAAGGGAATCTGTACATCTTGAATCCTTTGTTGTCTATTTGTGTATCCAGATGCACAACAACCCAGCATTTTCAGCCAATAAATAAATAAAATAGCTGGATTTACATGCAGACAGCTTAACAGCAAATGCTTTTTTGGCTTCAAGGTGACACCATGAGTCACGTGACCGTGTGTGTTTTTTTTTTTTTTTCCGGCTCGTCATGTCACTACTCTCTGAATGAAGGGACTCCAGACCCCCTCAATAAAGCAGAACTGCACATTTCAAAGTGGCCTTTTATTGTGGCAAGTCTAAGACACACCTGTGAGGTGGGATGAATTATCTCAGCAAAGAAGTGCTCACTAACACAGAATTTGACAGATTTGGGAACAATATTTGACAGAAATAGGTCTCTTGTGAATATAGAAAATGTTTTAGATTTTGAAAAATGGGAGCAAAAACAAAAGTGTTGCATATATATTTTTGTGTATATAGATAGATAGACATACACACACCCACTGTATTTTCCAGAATTTAAGGTGCATGCTTTTTAGTTTGGGAGGTCTTGTGACTTTTACTCTGTTGGGACTTTTTACTGAAAACCACACATTCTAACAGTGTTCAAAAATTCAAAATTTAACAGCTGATAATACAGAATAAGTAACTTATACTCCTTTGTTGTTTATATGTGGCCTTTTTTTCTCTTCCAGAGGCAATTTTTAACAGGTGTGACTTAAACTTTGGAAAAGTGTGTGTGTGTGTGTGTGTGTGTGTGTGTGTGTGTGTGTGTGTGTGTGTGTGTGTGTGTGTGTGTGTGTGTGTACCAGGGGTGGGCAACCTGTTCCAGAAAGAGCCAAGAGGGTGCAGGTTTTCTTTGCAGCCACTGACTCCACCAGGTGATTTTACTGATTAATATCACTTTGAGCAGATGGAATCAGTTAATCAGCTGTCACAGAGAGAGAGAGAGAGAGAGAGAGAGAGAGGGGGGGAGATCGCGTGCACTATCAATAAAAGCACTCTCTCCCAGTTTAACGAGTCACAGTGTTTCGTTCAGGGCAGCCTTTACCACAGCCAGACTCAGCAACATCTGCACACAAAGAAAGTGAGCCACCACGACAAAAAAATAATAATAATAACGTTAAATGGCTCTGTTTTTGAGCTGCACCACACCATGCAGTAGGAAACAGAGCGCACTTCCACAGAGGCAGAAAATAGCACTGAACTGGTGCGGCATGGCACATGCGACTGTGTGCACACATTAAAATGCGAACACATACAGCTGCAAGTATGAACGAGCACTGAAAAAGGCTGAGTACGCACGAATTTCGGGCGTATTTAAATGAAACACAGCGCTGCAATGAGCAGCTCTACGAATACGCCACTGTGACAGGGGCTTAAGGGCCCAAGTGACCTTCCCCTGGTGCCCCCAGTCAGCATACCAAGTTTGGTGTCGAATGCTTAATTACTGTGGCTGTGCACAGCAAACACACACACACACACACACACACATGGTCACCCCCTTTTTTCCTACTTTCACTGTTTTTAATACTTTTTAATAGTGCTTTATTGTTTTTATTTGCAGTGGGTGGTACCCTGTGCAAGTGTGCACATGGGAAACCCACTTTTGTAACTCTTGTGTAACTCTTGCATGCACATATCATTGTATGTGTTGTGTGGGCCGCCGAAGAGGAGGTACTGCTGGCCCACCACCACAAGATGGCGCCCTGCTTGAAGTGCGGGCTTCAAGCACGAGAGGGCGTCAGAGCGACCAGGAGTGACAGCTGTCACACATCATCCATACCAGCTGTCACTCATCCACTACTCATCACCACCACCATAAAGGCCGGACTGCAACTCCACCTCCCCGCCGAGAAATCAGCTACCATTCAGGTAATTTTCTCTGCTGACTCAAAACATTAAGTATTAATCTGAACTTCTTTGCAGCTGTTTTCCTGGTGTGTCCTTATCTGTGGGATTGGCGTTTGGTGTGATCAGCGACGGCTTCGCCTCACACCCCAAACCAGATAAGAGGTGAAACAGGAGCTGCACGAGTGTGTGATTGGAGGTGGAGGTGCTCCCTCCTAACTAAACACTGACTGTGGGATTACTGAGTGTGCGAACTCACACTCATCAGGACTGTCTCTGTTCTCTGCCAGCAGTACCGGGTCTGACTGCTGAAGACAGCGGCCACCTGGGGCGCAGGGCTTGGCGGCTCCGGTGTTCTTCAGATCCGTTGGTGGTGGAAGCTGTGTGGGGATCCAGCTCTTCTCTCACCAGGCGTCTTCTATCGTCGAGCCTGCCCACACGTCACCTGGTGTATGATTGACAGTCCACCATATTGTTATTGTCTGTACGTCGTTGTGCGATTCACAACATTAAATTGTTACTTTTGGCTTATCCATTGTCCGTTCATTAACGCCCCCTGTTGTGGGTCCGTGTCATGACACTTTCACAACAGTATGTCTGTCAACTTATCAAAACAAACGTGACACCAAAGAGGTTATATGTGAGACTCACCGTCATTGTCGTCATTATGAAGACGGCGGAGTAGCGATTTCTCATCCCTGCTTAGAAAATGTTCTGCAATACCCACAGTTTCAGTCTCTGGACTTCGTCTAACCATCCGTCAGTTGCCATCAACGGGTCAGAAATTTGTTTGTCTCCAACTATCAACAAGGACTGGTCATTTTCCACAGCAGCTCTCTCTTCCTCCTTTGTCAACACTTCTGTAACAATGCAGCACATGCAAGCACAGCCAGCTCTTCTTTCCGCTTCTGTCCACTGCCGTACGTAGTCCTGGTTATAACAGGCAATCCGCGGAGCTTACAAAAATGCTTTAAATCGTCAACTTTCCAGCTGTTGCAATGATCCAAATCACAGCACTCCTCGCTGCTTTCTGCCGCCATAGCTTGTGGGTAGGTAGTCGAAAAATTTAGCCTACCCATAATGCACCGCGCGGCCTGAGATGCGCACTTCGCTTATACACACCCAGGGTGAGAAGAGAGCCAGTGCAGACAAGGTCGGTGAAACTCTGGACTGAGGTCACTGAGAGGCTGAGGGACTGTTTCAGAACCACAGACTGGAGCACGTTTCAAAACTCTCATGGTGAAGACATCAACGGCCTGACCCAGTGTGTCACTGACTACATGAACTGCTGTGTGTTGAGCACTGTGCCTACCCAGAGGGTACGGTGCTTTCCCAACAACCACCCCTGGGTGACCCCCGAGCTGAAGGTCCTGATAAACCAGAAGAAGAGGGCTTTCAACTCGGGAGACAGAGAGGAGCAGCAGAGAGTCCAACAGGAACTCCAGTGGAGGATCCGGGCAGCCAAGAAGGAGTATGGAAGGAAGATGGAGGAGCAGCTGGCCCAGAACAATGTCAGCTTAATTTAATTTAATATCCATCCATTCCTGCATTTCAGACCAAGTAGTAAGTCCCTTCGGCCGCTCCTTTGTTTTTCACTCTGGCTCACCACAGCAGATCCAAGGTGGATCTGTATGCTGATTTGGCATGTTTTACACTGAATGCCCTTCCTGACGCAACTCCATGTTTAATGGAGAAATGTGGCAGGGGTGAGGTTTTAATCGGGAACCTTACACACTAAAACCCACCACACTCACCATGTGGCCACCACCCCTGCATTTCAGACCAAGTAATTAGGTCAAAACAAATGTTCAAACTGATAAACTTTCTTGCTTTTGTGCAAATATTTGCACAAAAGCAAAGTTCTGTACCAAGTATTAAGGTCTGTTTTTCTTCATGAAATAAAATGCAGAGGACACTATATGGGCACAAAAGTTGAGGAAAGTTGAATGCTCAAAGAACACATGTTTGGAACATTCCACAGGTGAACAGGTTAATTGAAAACAGGAGAGTATCATGATTGGGTATTAAAGGAGCTTTCCCAAAAGGCTCAGCCATTCACAAGCAAAGATGGGGCGAGGATCACCACTTTCTGAACAACTGCATTGAAAAATAGTCAGTTTAAGAACAATGTTTCTCAATGTTCAGTTACAAGGAATTTAGGGATTCTGTCATCTACAGTCCATAATATAATCAGAAGATTCCGAGAATCTGCAGAACTTTTTACACGTAAGCGACAAGGCTGAAATACCAACATTGAATGCCTGTGACCTTTGATCCCTCACTGCATTAAAAAACCAACATTCATTCATTCATTCATTATCATTGTTAAAAGGATCTTACTGCGTGGGCTCAGGAACAAGAAAGAAAACCATTGTCAGTTAACACAGTTTGTCGTACTTGTAGTACAAGTTAAAACTCTACCTTGCAAAGCGAAAGCCATACATCAACAACATCCAGAAACACCACTGCCTTCTCTGGGCCTGAGCAAATTTGAAATGGACAGATGCAAAGTGGAAAAGTGTGCTGTGGTCTGAGTCCACATTTCAAATTGTTTTTGGAAATCAAGGACATCATGTCCTCCGGACAAAAGAGGAAAAAGACCATCCAAATTGTTACCAGCGCAAAGTTTAAAAGCCAGTGTTTGTGATGGTATGGCGGTGTGTTAGTGCCCATGGCATGGACAACTTACACATCTGTGATAGCACAATCAATGCTGAAAGGTACGTCCAGGTTTTGGAGCAACACATGCTCCCATTCAAGCAACATCTTTTTCAGGGACGTCTCTGCTTATTTCAGCAAGACAATGCCAAGCCGCATTCTGCACGTTTCAACTGCATGGCTTCATAATAAGAGTGTGGGTACTAGACTGGCCTGCCAGCAGTCCAGACCTGCCGGCCATTGAAAATGTGTAGGGATGTCCCAATCCGATCACGTGATCGGAAATCGGGCCCGATCACGTGGTTTCAGACTTGATCGAAATCGGACGTTGCATCCCGATCAGGAATCCGATAGAGATTTTATCCTCATTTTTTTAATCAGTGCTATTTCAGGCTCATTATTGCAGATTAATGGGCCTTTCACGCGTCAGAAGCGTCAGAGGCGTGAGACGTGTTGCTTTTTACAGGCGTCAGAAGCGTCGCTTTAGCTTGGCTTTTGACGTGATGCTTCTGACGGGAGCGCGATTGCCGCTTGTCGGCAGGCTGAGGTGGTCAAAATTCAACCCAATCTTTGTTTTTTTTTCAACCGGACAGAGGTGGGGGGAGTTACGCGTGCAAAGTTTCTTTTGCAGAACTGCTGTTGGTGTGTTTGCGCACTCAGCCTGACGCCTCGATGGAATGACAAGAGGATGATGGACACTTTCCCACCGAAACTGTTGCTCAGTCATCCTTCCGTGCACAGCAGGACCCGGTGCTGACCAAGTCCTCAGGACGACGATCTGCATCTGATTAACAAAAAGAAAAAAACAAATTGTCCTGTGATCATTTGTCTGCAAAACGGAGCGAGAGATGGTGTGTGCATGAGCGACGTGCGCACTCATCACATTTAGGAGCGCGTCTTAAAGAGCTTCCGTCTTCATTCACATTCATTGCGCTGCTCTGAACTTGTTGAACACTGATAAAGCATCAGAGGGGTACACTGAGGACTGTCAGGACGCAAATGTACGTTGTTTTTTTTTTCTTTTACTTTTCAAGTTGACTTTTGAACTTTCGACGCTCTGAGCTGTGACGTAGCTTCGCGCTATCCAATAGGAACGACGCGTCGGGCCAAAACACGGAAGACTATCAATCAATTTTATTTATATAGCGCCAAATCACAACAAACAGTTGCCCCAAGGCGCTTTATATTGTAAGGCAAGGCCATACAATAATTACGTAAAAACCCCAACGGTCAAAACGACCCCCTGTGAGCAAGCACTTGGCGACAGTGGGAAGGAAAAACTCCCTTTTAACAGGAAGAATCCTCCAGCAGAACCAGGCTCAGGGAGGGGCAGTCTTCTGCTGGGACTGGTTGGGGCTGAGGGAGAGAACCAGGGAAAAGACATGCAGTGGAGGGGAGCAGAGATCAATCACTAATGATTAAATGCAGAGTGGTGCATACAGAGCAAAAAGAGAAAGAAACACTCAGTGCATCATGGGAACCCCCCAGCAGTCTAAGTCTATAGCAGCATAACTAAGGGATGGTTCAGGGTCACCTGATCCAGCCCTAACTCTAAGCTTTAGCACAAAGGAAAGTTTTAAGCCTAATCTTAAAAGTAGAGAGGGTGTCTGTCTCCCTGATCTGAATTGGGAGCTGGTTTCACAGGAGAGGAGCCTGAAAGCTGAAGGCTCTGCCTCCCATTCTACTCTTACAAACCCTAGGAACTACAAGTAAGCCTGCAGTCTGAGAGCGAAGCGCTCTATTGGGGTGAAATGGTACTATGAGGTCCCTAAGATAAGAGGGGACCTGATTATTCAAAACCTTATAAGTAAGAAGAAGAATTTTAAATTCTATTCTAGAATTAACAGGAAGCCAATGAAGAGAGGCCAATATGGGTGAGATATGCTCTTTCCTTCTAGTCCTCGTTAGTACTCTAGCTGCAGCATTTTGAATTAACTGAAGGCTTTTCAGGGAACTTTTAGGACAACCTGATAATAATGAATTACAATAGTCCAGCCTAGAGGAAATAAATGCATGAATTAGTTTTTCAGCATCACTCTGAGACAAGACCTTTCTAATTTTAGAGATATTGCGTAAATGCAAAAAAGCAGTCCTACATATTTGTTTAATATGCGCTTTGAATGACATATCCTGATCAAAAATGACTCCAAGATTTCTCACAGTATTACTAGAGGTCAGGGTAATGCCATCCAGAGTAAGGATCTGGTTAGACACCATGTTTCTAAGATTTGTGGGGCCTAGTACAATAACTTCAGTTTTATCTGAGTTTAAAAGCAGGAAATTAGAGGTCATCCATGTCTTTATGTCTGTAAGACAATCCTGCAGTTTAGCTAATTGGTGTGTGTCCTCTGGCTTCATGGATAGATAAAGCTGGGTATCATCTGCGTAACAATGAAAATGTAAGCAATGCCGTCTAATAATACTGCCTAAGGGAAGCATGTATAAAGTGAATAAAATTGGTCCTAGCACAGAACCTTGTGGAACTCCATAATTAACCTTAGTCTGTGAAGAAGATTCCCCATTTACATGAACAAATTGTAATCTATTAGATAAATATGATTCAAACCACCACAGCGCAGTGCCTTTAATACCTATGGCATGCTCTAACCTCTGTAATAAAATTTTATGGTCAACAGTATCAAAAGCAGCACTGAGGTCTAACAGAACAAGCACAGAGATGAGTCCACTGTCTGAGGCCTTAAGAAGATCATTTGTAACCTTCACTAATGCTGTTTCTGTACTATGATGAATTCTAAAACCTGACTGAAACTCTTCAAATAGACCATTCCTCTGCAGATGATCAGTTAGCTGTTTTACAACTACCCTTTCAAGAATTTTTGAGAGAAAAGGAAGGTTGGAGATTGGCCTATAATTAGCTATGATAGCTGGGTCAAGTGATGGCTTTTTAAGTAATGGTTTAATTACTGCCACCTTAAAAGCCTGTGGTACATAGCCAATAAAGATAGATTGATCATATTTAAGATCGAAGCATTAAATAATGGTAGGGCTTAATTGAGCAGCCTGGTAGGAATGGGGTCTAATAGACATGTTGATGGTTTGGATGAAGTAACTAATGAAAATAACTCAGACAGAACAATCTGAGAGAAAGAGTCTAACCAAATACAGGCATCACTGAAAGCAGCCAAATACCGGCATCACTGAAAGCAGCCAAAGATAACGATACGTCTTTGGGATGGTTATGAGTAATTTTTTCTCTAATAGTTAAAATTTTATTAGCAAAGAAAGTCATGAAGTCATTACTAGTTAAAGTTAAAGGAATACTCGGCTCAATAGAGCTCTGACTCTTTGTCAGCCTGGCTACAGTGCTGAAAAGAAACCTGGGGTTGTTCTTATTTTCTTCAATTAGTGATGAGTAGTAAGATGTCCTAGCTTTACGGAGGGCTTTTTATAGAGCAACAGACTCTTTTTCCAGGCTAAGTGAAGATCTTCTAAATTAGTGAGATGCCATTTCCTCTCCAACTTACGGGTTATCTGCTTTAAGCTGCGAGTTTGTGAGTTATACCACGGAGTCAGGCACTTCTGATTTAAAGCTCTCTTTTTCAGAGGAGCTACAGCATCCAAAGTTGTCTTCAATGAGGATGTAAACTATTGACGAGATACTCTATCTCACTTACAGAGTTTAGGTAGCTACTCTGCACTGTGTTGGTATATGGCATTAGAGAACATAAAGAAGGAATCATATCCTTAAACCTAGTTACAGCGCTTTCTGAAAGACTTCTAGTGTAATGAAACTTATTCCCCACTGCTGGGTAGTCCATCAGAGTAAATGTAAATGTTATTAAGAAATGATCAGACAGAAGGGAGTTTTCAGGGAATACTGTTAAGTCTTCAATTTCCATACCATAAGTCAGAACAAGATCTAAGATATGATTAAAGTGGTGGGTGGACTCATTTACATTTTGAGCAAAGCCAATTGAGTCTAATAATATATTAAATGCAGTGTTGAGGCTGTCATTCTCAGCATCTGTGTGGATGTTAAAATCGCCCACTATAATTATCTTATCTGAGCTAAGCACTAAGTCAGACAAAAGGTCTGAAAATTCACAGAGAAACTCACAGTAAGGACCAGGTGGACGATAGATAATAACAAATAAAACTGGTTTTTGGGACTTCCAATTTGGATGGACAAGACTAAGAGTCAAGCGTTCAAATGAATTAAAGCTCTGTCTGGGTTTTTGATTAATTAATAAGCTGGAATGGAAGATTGCTGCTAATCCTCCGCCTCGGCCCGTGCTACGAGCATTCTGGCAGTTAGTGTGACTCAGGGGTGTTGACTCATTTAAACTAACATATTCATCCTGCTGTAACCAGGTTTCTGTAAGGCAGAATAAATCAATATGTTGATCAATTATTATATCATTTACTAACAGGGACTTAGAAGAGAGAGACCTAATGTTAATAGACCACATTTAACTGTTTTAGTCTGTGGTGCAGTTGAAGGTGCTATATTATTTTTTCTTTTTGAATTTTTATGCTTAAATAGATTTTTGCTGGTTATTGGTGGTCTGGGAGCAGGCACCGTCTCTACGGGGATGGGGTAATGAGGGGATGGCAGGGGGAGAGAAGCTACAGAGTGGTGTGTAAGACTACAACTCTGCTTCCTGGTCCCAACCCTGGATAGTCACGGTTTGGAGGATTTAAGAAAATTGGCCAGATTTCTAGAAATGAGAGCTGCTCCATCCAAAGTGGGATGGATGCCGTCTCTCCTAACAAGACCAGGTTTTCCCCAGAAGCTTTCCCAATTATCTATGAAGCCCACCTCATTTTTTGGACACCACTCAGACAGCCAGCAATTCAAGGAGAACATGCGGCTAAACATGTCACTCCTGGTCCGATTGGGGAGGGGCCCAGAGAAAACTACAGAGTCCGACATTGTTTTTGCAAAGTTACACACCGATTCAATGTTAATTTTAGTGACCTCCGATTGGCGTAACCGGGTGTCATTACTGCCGACGTGAATTACAATCTTACCAAATTTACGCTTAGCCTTAGCCAGCAGTTTCAAATTTCCTTCAATGTCACCTGCTCTGGCCCCCGGAAGACAGTTGACTATGGTTGCTGGTGTCGCTAACTTCACATTTCTCAAAACAGAGTCGCCAATAACCAGAGTTTGATCCTCGGTGGGAGTGTCGCCGAGTGGGGAAAAATGGTTAGAAATGTGAACGGGTTGGCAGTGTACACGGGGCTTCTGTTTAGAACTACGCTTCCTCCTCACAGACACCCAGTCGGCCTGCTTTCCCGGCTGCTCGGGATCTGCCAGAGGGAAACTAACGGCGGCTAAGCTACCTTGGTCCGCACCGACTACAGGGGCCTGGCTAGCTGTAGAATTTTCCACGGTGCGGAGCTGAGTCTCCAATTCGCCCAGCCTGGCCTCCAAAGTTACGAATAAGCTACACTTATTACAAGTACCATTACTGCTAAAGGAGGCCGAGGAATAACTAAACATTTCACACCCAGAGCAGAAAAGTGCAGGAGAGACAGGAGAAGCCGCCATGCTAAACCGGCTAAGAGCTAGTAGCTGCGCTAAGCTAGCGGATTCCTAAAAACACACAAAGTGAATAATGTGTAAATAATTTAGAGGTGATTCAGCAGAGGGAGTGCTTTAGTTAAGGCACGTGAAGATTACACTGTGAAACAAATCGTTATCTAGGTAACTAGATCAATCTAACTGCGCGGATTAAACAGCTAACAGATACAGCAAAACACCGCTGTGCTCCGAAAGAGGAAGTGATACAAGTCTGACTAGTGGCAGAAACCACTGATCTGTACCAATGGTAAATGGACTGCATTTATATAGCGCTTTTCCATCTGCATCAGACGCTCAAAGCACTTTACAATAATGCCTCACATTCACCCCGATGTCAGGGTGCTGCCATACAAGGCGCTCACTGCACACCGGGAGCAATAGGGGATTAAAGACCTTGCCCAAGGGCCCTTAGTGATTTTCCAGTCAGGCGGGGATTTGAACCACAGATCAGTGCAGAAACCACGTGTCTGAAGAAAAATCCTTGGAAATGTTTTTTGTTGTTGTTGTTTGTTACCTCAAAATTTCTGATTACTGTTTAAAAAAGTTTAGAACACTTGTAATTAAAATAGCTAAATCAATAAATGGTTCTTTAAAAACCTTTCATCTATAAATTAAAATCACCTGTTATTTCAGATTAGATAATTTCTTGTTTAACATACGGAACCTTGGACATTTATTTTTAGACAAATAAAATAACATGGAAATTTGTACATTTTTTAAGTCTGGTAGATTATTACTTGATTGTTCAAGTGCACTGTTTAAGTGATAAATAATAAAATAAGGTGATTAAAATGAAATTATTAAATATTTAGCATTTGTTCATTGTTCATTCAGTTTTTTAAAGTATCGGATCGGGACTCGGTATCAGCAGATACTCAAAATCAGAAGACTCGGAATCGGATCGGGGCAAAAAAACCTGATCGGGACATCCCTAAAAATGTGTGTCACATTATGAAACGCAAAATATGACAACTGAGTCTGTTAACAAATATTTGCAAAAAACAAAAAAAATTATCAGTTTGAAAATTAAATATCTTGTCTTTGTGGTGTATTCAATTGAATATAGGTTGAAGAGGATTTGCAAATCATTGTATTCTGTTTTTATTTACATTTTACACAATGTCCCATCTTCGTTGGAATTGGGGTTATTTGTGTGTGTGTGTGTGTGTGTGTGTGTGTGTGTGTGTGTGTGTGTGTGTGTGTGTGTGTGTGTGTGTGTGTGTGTGTGTGTGTGTGTGTCAACAAAAATATAAACGCAACACTTTTGGTTTTGCTCCCATTTTGTATGAGATGAACTCAAAGATCTAAAACTTTTTCCACATACACAATATCACCATTTCTCTCAAACATTGTTCACAAACCAGTCTAAATCTGTGATAGTGAGCACTTCTCCTTTGCTGAGATAATCCATCCCACCTCACAGGTGTGCCATACCAAGATGCTGATTAGACACCATGATTAGTGCACAGGTGTGCCATAGACTGTCCACAATAAAAGGCCACTCTGAAAGGTGCAGTTTTATCACACAGCACAATGCCACAGATGTCGCAAGATTTGAGGGAGCGTGCAATTGGCATGCTGACAGCAGGAATGTCAACCAGAGCTGTTGCTCGTGTATTGAATGTTCATTTCTCTACCATAAGCCATCTCCAACGGTGTTTCAGAGAATTTGGCAGTACATCCAACCAGCCTCACAACTGCAGACCACGTGTAACCACACCAGCCCAGGACCTCCACATCCAGCATGTTCACCTCCAAGATCGTCTGAGACCAGCCACTCGGACAGCTGCTGAAACAATCGGTTTGCATAACCAAAGAATTTCTGCACAAACTGTCAGAAACCGTCTCAGGGAAGCTCATCTGCATGCTCGTTGTCTTCATCGAGGTCTCGATCTGACTCCAGTTCGTCATCGTAACCGACTTGAGTGGGAAAATGCTCACATTCGCTGGTGTTTGGCAGGTTGGAGAGGTGTTCTCTTCACGGATGATGCAAAGGAGATGTGTTGCACTGCATGAGGCAAATGGTGGTCACACCAGATACTGACTGGTAATCCCCCCCATGAAACAAAACTGCGCCTTTCAGAGTGGCCTTTTATTGTGGGCAGTCTAAGGCACACCTGTGCACTAATCATGGTGTCTAATCAGCATCTTGATATGGCACACCTGTGAGGTGGGATGGATTATCTCAGCAAAGGAGAAGTGCTCACTATCACAGATTTAGACTGGTTTGTGAACAATATTTGAGGGAAATGGTGATATTGTGTATGTGGAAAAAGTTTTAGATCTTTGAGTTCATCTCATACAAAATGGGAGCAAAACCAAAAGTGTTGCGTTTATATTTTTGTTGAGTATATATATATATCAACCTGATGCCACAATACGTTAAAACAAACTGCAATAAAATGATGAGGGTAAAAGGTCTGCTGGAGTGTCACTTAACAGATAAATTTTCTGCTACTTTTTGACAATTTGTTCTGGAATATTCAACATTACTATTTTTATCCTTTTTTGTTTTTGTTTAATAACTTCCATACAATGGGTTTCCGTACTTCCAGTCACTCAGTAAAGACAAGCATGAGAACTCCTGAGTCATAATCAAAAATCAATTTGTAACCGCCGACAATGCACTGTGATGGCATGTACGAGGTCTGTTAGAAAACTATCCGACCTTTTTATTTTTTTGCAAAAACCATATGGATTTGAATCACGTGTGCCAAGCTTGAACCTTCGTGCGCATGCGTGAGTTTTTTCACGCCTGTCGGTTGCGTCATTCGCCTGTGAGTAGGCTTTGTGTGAGCAGTGGTCCACCCCTCTCGTCGGATTTTTATTGCGAATAAAATGTCTGAACGATTTGGAGCTTTGCTGCATCAAATTTTTCCAGAAACTGTGAGAGACAGCCAGGTGGACACCATTCGGAAAATTCAGATGGCTTTCAGGGATGATTTTATGGGGATTACACAGATTAAGGAGTGCTCCAGCCGGTTTAAAGACCGCCCACAGCAGCTGAGAGCACGGCGCACTCCGAGCGCTGATCGACAGGCTGAAACAACCAGATCATTTCCAAATTGAAGGCTTTGTTGATCCGGGACGTCGTCTGACTTCCGACGCGCAAATTTCTCCGCACGTCTGTCTCAATGTGCCGAAAAAGTGCTGATGTCCACGTCTTCTGCAATTTCTATGGTAGTCAGACGATGTCCCGGATCAGCACAGCATTCAGTTTGGAAATGAATGGCACATTCCACTGTTACAGGAGTTTTTGTCATGGAAAGAGGAGCGGAGGAATTCGCGCGTCGGGACGGAGCCGCATGGCACAAAGCAACGCCGTGATGAAGCCTCACAGGACATGTTCTGGCATGTCCAGGCTCATCCACAATTTCTCGGATAGTCACATGACTGAAAAGCCTCTGAAAGCCATCTGAAAGCCGTCCTGTGAGACCAACACAGAGGTGCCTTTGTCCCGCGCCATGAGCGGCTCTGTGGCGCATCCCTCCACTTCTCTTTCCATGAAAAAACTCCTGTAACAGTGGAATGTGTCGAAAAAGTGCTCATGTCCACATCTTCTGCCATTTCTGTTGAAGTCAGACGACATCCGGGATCAACAAAGCCTTCACTTTGGAAATGATCTGGTTGTTTCAGCGGGGTTTCAGCCTGTCGATCGGCGCTCGGAGTGCGCTGCGCTCTCAGCCGCTGTGGGCGGTCTTTAAACCGGCTGGAGCACTCCTTAATCTGTGTAATCCCCACAAAATCGTCCCTGAAAGCCATCTGAATTTTCCAAATGGTGTCCACCTGGAGGTCTCTCACAGTTTCTGGAAAAAAATTGATGCAGCAAAGCTCCAAATCGTTCAGACATTTTATTCGCAATAAAAATCCGACGAGAGGGGTGGACCAGTGCTCACACAAAGCCTGCTCACAGGTGAATGACGCAACCGACAGGCGTGAAAAAACTCATGCATGCGCACGA
Source organism: Thalassophryne amazonica (assembly GCF_902500255.1). NCBI lineage: Eukaryota > Metazoa > Chordata > Actinopteri > Batrachoidiformes > Batrachoididae > Thalassophryne > Thalassophryne amazonica. The sequence continues at coordinate 52,006,607 of NC_047117.1, forward strand.
AGGTTCAAGCTTGGCTGATGCAATCACACGTGATTCAAATCCATATCGTTTTTGCAAAAAATAAAAAGGTCGGATAGTTTTCTAACAGACCTCGTAAAGTGTGGATTTCCCCCTTAGGTGTTCCTGGATGAATGAAACTCCTCCAGGGAGGCGGGGCACAGGGCACTCAGACTGGCATGCTCCCACGCGCAGGGGTGCTGAATTCGGCACAACACTGGCTGGGAGTGAGCCCCTCTTTGTCCCTCAGTGTGTGAGTGAAGCTGGAAGTCTGGAGGGGAGCAAGACATCTTCTTTTGGCGAGACGCCCCCTGCTCCTCACTGGGCATTCATCCAGGAGCACCTTAGGGGAAAATCCACACTTTGTGGTCTGAACACAGTGTGCTATCATCTGCTAACCTTAGCCCACTTCTTTACTGAGGGATTGGAAGTACGGAAACTTAGAGATAAGAATCTCCCGCTGAACGGCAGTTTCTCGATTTCTGGGATTAATTTAGTCACCTGTCTATCATTTCAAATCCGGTGAGAAAAAAATTGAGTTGTGATGTGTTAGTGATCGTTCTCACATTAGCCACCGGGCGTTGCTGTTACTGGACAGCGTGGTGTGCACGAGGTAGAATAAGAGTTTCTGTGCTAAATAGTTTAGCACTTTTTCCCGCACTTAGTTTGTGTCTGTAAATGTTAACAAAGCCAATTAACAGAACAAAGGCTGGGTAGTTCATGACAGCGCAGGGGTACGCTAAGCGGTAAAAACTTTGCTTTTCCTGAAAAACATCTCTCGTGTGAAATTCCACATGCCAGAAGTGCATATTATGGGAGGCATAATGGTGCAAGTAAAAAAGTTTGAAAGTTTGGACAGTTTTTTGTGTGTGTGTGTGTGTGTGTGTGTGTGTGTGTGTGTGTGTGTGTGTGTGTGTGTGTGTGTGTGTGTGTGTGTGTGTGTGTGTGTGTGTGTGAGGAAAATGTGCTGGAAAAGATAAAAGACAACAATGGCAAGTGTGTTCGAGAAACTGATAAAGATTCTGCAAAGAAAAGTTTGCGTGGACGTGGCTGGACAAAGTTGTACCGCTGACAACCTGCAGCCCCCGGACCGAGTATCAACTGATGTAAGTTAGTACTTATTAAAAAAAAACTAAGAGGGTAAGGGTGGGTGTGGCCCATGATCCACCAGGATTCAACATAAGTTACTGAATAAGTGTAAAATACCACACAAACTAGCTACTGCACAAACTGTACATGATTTTTATTATCATTATTATTCCTTTCAGTACTGTCGAAAGTGTCAACTTGGATTTTACATTGGACTGAGTGAAAAGCAACATACCTGGTTATGTGGTCTTGAGTGGATTTTACCAGGATTTACATGTACATTGGGTTGACTGTCTTGGCTATTTGCTTTCATTATTGACAAAAATTGAATTGGAATGTCTGGTCACAATAAATTTTGATACAATTTATTATGAATTGTTATTCACGGCCAAGATTTTAAACAATTAAAGGTATAAATTAGAGTGTTTTTGATGCACATAAAATAATCTTTTCATCTATTAAAATTCACCAGAATAGCTCCTTTTAAAAATTTAAGTGAAAAATGAAAAATTTTGTCCTTGCGGGGAAAATTCCCCCTCAGTCGCCCACCAGTCTTTTTTCTTCCTCACTGTTCTCATCCCGAGAAGCTCTCTTTCTCTCTCTCTCTCTCTCCATGTATATACACCCCCTGGTGATAATTATTTGAAATAATTTTTCAAGATGATAATGCATCTTGCCATAGAGCAAAAACTGTGAAAACATTCCTTGCAAAAAGACACATAGGGTCAATGTCATGGCCTGCAAATAGCCCAGATCTTAATCCAATTGAAAATCTTTGGTGGAAGTTGAAGAAAATGGTCCATGACAAGGCTCCAACCTGCAAAGCTGATCTGGCAACAGCAATCAGAGAAAGTTGGAGCCAGATTGATGAAGAGTACTGTTTGTCACTCATTAAGTCCATGCCTCAGAGACTGCAAGCTCTTATAAAAGCCAGAGGTGGTGCAACAAAATACTAGTGATGTGTTGGAGCGTTCTTTTGTTTTTCATGATTCCATAATTTTTTCCTCAGAACTGAGTGATTCCATATTTTTTTCCCTCTGCTTGGTCTAAAAAAGTAACTGTTACTGACTGCCACAATTTTTTTTTTTTTCCTGATTTCGTATAGTGTTTCTTAAAGCCAGAAAGTTGCCATTTGAAATGACTTTAGTTTTGTGTCATGTCTGTAATCTGCTTTTTTTCTACAAAATTAAACAACTGAATGAACATCCTCCGAGGCCAGTGACTCCATAATTTTTGCCAGGGGTTGTATGAACAAGTTAGACACCTGATCTCATAATTAGATCTTTTCTCATAATTACGAGATCAGCGGGATAATTTTTTTATCCAGTCAGTGCAGTTCGCTTCCATAAGATATGCCTACATCTACAATCGAGGTAATGTGGTACATTATGCAGTGTTGATTAACAGTGGTTCCTCAAGAGGTGTCGCAGGGGAGTGTGGCAATGCAAGGGGGTGTGTGTGTTATTTTATTATTTTATTTTTTCTAAACAAACTGTTGCTGTAGGATTTTTACAGTGCATCCAGAAAGTATTCACAGCCCTTCACTTTATCCTCATTTGATGTTACAGCCTTATTCCAAAATGGAGTTGATTCAATTTCCCCCCAAAATTCTACTCACAACACCCCATAATGACAACATGAAAAAAGATTTTTTGTTTTTGCTAATTTATTAAAAATACAAAAGTAATAAATCACATGCCCATAAGTATTCAGACCCGTTGCTCAGTACTTTGTTGGTGCACCTTTGGCAGCAATTACAGCCTCAAGTCTTGTTGAATATGTTGCCACAAGCTTGGTGCACCTATCTTAGGGCAGATTTGCCGATTCGTCTTTGCAGCATCTCGCAAGCTCCATCAAGTTGGATGGGGAATGTCGGTGGTCAATTACATTCAGGTCTGGGCTCTGGCTGGGTCACTCAAGAACATTCGCAGAGTTGTCCTGAAGCCACTCCTTTGATACCTTGGCTGTGTGCTGAAGGTTATTGTCCTGCTGAAAGATGAACCATCGCCCCAGTCAGAGGTCAAGAGCACTCTGGAGCAGGTTTTCATCCAGGTTGTCGCTGTACATTGCTGCATTCATCTTTTCTTCCATCCTGACTAGTCTTCCAGTTCCTGGCACTGAAAAACATCCCCACAGCTGTCACCACGATACTTCACTGTGGGGATGGTGCCTGGTTTCCTGCAAACATGACAGCTGGCATTCACCCCAAACACTTAAATCTTTATCTCAACAGACCAGAAAATTTTGTTTCTCATGATCTAAGAGTCCTTTAAGTGCCTTTTGGTAAACTCCAGGTGGGCTGCCATATACCTTTTTACTAATAAGTGGCTTCTGTCTGGCCACACTACCATATATGCCTGATTGGTGGGTTGATGTAGAGATGGTTGTCCTTCAGGAAGGTTCTCCTCTCTCCACAGAGGAATTCTGAAGCTCTGACAGAGTGACTGTTAGGTTCTTGGTCACCTCCCTGACTAAGTCCCTTCTCCCCCAGTGGCTCAGTTTAGCAGTTTAGAGGGAGCCAGCTCTAGGAAGAGTCCTGGTGGATACAAACTTTCATTTATGGTTGATGGAGGCCACTGTGCTCATTGGGACCTTCAAAGCAGCAGAAATGTTTCTGTATCCTTCCCCAGATTTGTGCCTCGAGACAGTCCTGTCTCTGAGGTCTACAGACAATTCTTTTGACTTTGTGGTTTGTGCTCTGACATGCACTATCAACTATGAAACCTTATATGTAGCCAGGTGTGTGCCTTTCCAAATCCTGTCTAATCAACTGAATTTACCCCAGATGGACTCCATTTAAGCTGTAGAAACATTTCAAGTATGATCAGTGGAAACAAGATGCTCCTGAGCTCAATTTTGAGCTTCATCAACAGCTGTGACTACTTATGTACATGTGAGTTCTTAGGTTTTTTTTTTAAAATAAATTTGCAAAAATAAAAAAAACCTAACTTTTTTCACATTATCATGGAGTATTGTCTTGCATTTTGAAGAAAAAAGTGAATTTGATCCATTTTGTAATAAGGCTGTAACAATGAGGAAAATGTACAGCAGTGTGAATATTTTGTGGATGCACTGTGTGTATGCTTTGGCTGCTTTAGTTTTTCTGATACACTAAGCAAGTTGTCATTAGTTTCTCCGTGGAATTTTTTTTTTTATCCCATGGTGTTCACTAACCTGACCAGAAATTCTTTTTCCTTTGTGTAGTGAAGCAAAGTTTGCATCTCTGTCAGCCCCCAGCTTATGGTGCCACAAAAGGGTCAGCAAGCCGTCAGTGGTCCAACGGTAGCAATAAAGGTGTGAGTGCTGCTGGAGACTACAGGTGGGTGATGGATGTCTGTAACCCTGAAACATGTTTAGTTTGAGCATTGAAATGCAAAGCGTTCAAAATTAGGCAAGTTCCAGTCACCTTTTTTTGGCGTCCTGTCCGTCTTTTCAGAATTTGCCGATACCGAGTGCGGTCAGTACACAATTGACATTTATATGTCATATGGGAAAAGTTCTGGGAGGAAAACTTCTCGTAAAGCTGCTAAACATATTTATATGTTCTTTGTCAGCTGATGTCTGGCAATTTAGCTGCTTTTTCATCTCCACAGCAAAAAAGAAAAAAAAAAAGTGACGTGATGTGCCTGGCCAGTTCAGTGTTAACCATGGGGGCAATAATTTACTTCATTGAAACGTTTTGCACAGTGTTATGTTAAACCAGAAAACTGTAAAGGAAACTTTCAAAGTTCCTACCTGTTTAAAACCAGGCGACTCTGCAGTTAAATAATCTGTTTATTGCTGTTATCATTTCCTCCTTGTTACGGTAAAACATCCATAATTTTCCTGTCAACATCTCACTGAAAACAATGGAACATCTAGAGTGTCGCTGATTTTCAACACGTGAAGTTCTCTGTGCTTGCTTGTGGAAGCACTGCATATGCTCATGCTGTGTCACACTCTGACAGAGCCACAAGATTAGTTATATAATTAAGTACTTTTTCTGTTGGCAAATTTGTCAGTCTCCCGTGGAGTTGAGGGACTAATGACATTGCATTTACACAGGGATCTGCATTGATGAATATCCTGTATTTGAGTGGAGTTTGGTGGTCTGAAAGTATGTCATATTTCCTCACTGTTCGTGCCTCCTCATTGAGAGCAGGAAAAATAAAAAAACAAGCAGAGAACAAAATGGCAAATAAATGTGCGGGCAGTGGGGAAGCCTGATCTCTGCTCAAAGTTTTGAACACTGACAAAACTTTCTGATGGCCCTACCAGGCATCAGTGGACATTTTATGGATGGAAAAAGGACTTTTAAAGGACAAAAACAAACATAAACTGATAGTGTAAGCTACTTTTTCATTTCCTTGATCATTAGCCCGGACCACTTCCTTTTTCTTGCACAAGAGTTTTTCATAATAAGAGCACAGGTCAATTGGATGATAGCACAAATCAGATGTGGAAGATAAGACAAAAAACATCGTGAAAACTCATTATTTTTTGCTTTTTATGATGTGTTGAGGGTGACTGAATGTATTTATTTTAGGTGGGTGTTTAAAAACACTTTAAAAAAATAATAAATTGGGTGATGTTTAACCAGCATACTTCAAAAAAGAAAAAAAAAAGAGGGGGGGAGTGGGCTTATGCTCGATCCTGGGCTCTCAGATGGAAGTATAATACATTCAGGTCAGCAGTATGGCCGAACGGTGACTATTTTGTGAGCTTGCAAATTAAATGAATCTGATTTAATCTATGGGTCGACCATTATCGGTGCCGATATTTAACATTTTTGCATATGTCAGTATTGGCCATTTATAGTGACCAGTGTACCAGTTAGTTTTTGCAGCATTGGATTTAGCAACTCACTGGTCACCAAAGTTACACCTTCAAATGTACTTTTCTTTTTTTTTTTTTTTTCTTTTTTTACAAAGGGAACAGCAGTCAGTGACTAAAGTGTAAACTGCAGCTGAGAGAACTCAGTGATGGAAGTTTTCCAGGAATTCCCAGAAATCCAGGTTTTTACTTACGTGGTGAATGTTTCTGGGTTGTTTTTGATAGCATATGTCAGAATCCATTAATGCTCCACACCCAAATGGTAATGCAGTAAAAACCACCAAAAACTCAATATATATATATATATATATATATATATATATATATATATATATATATATATATATATATATATATATATATATATATATATATATATATATATATATATATATATATAAAGAGAGAGAGAAAGAAATTGTAAGGAAGGGAGCACCTATCTTTGGGTAGTTTTGCCCATTCCTCTTTGTAGCACCTCTCAAGCTCCATCAAGTTGGATGGGGATTGTTGGTGCACAGCAAAATTTCAGATCTCTCCAAAGATGCTCAATTACATTCAGGTCTGGGCTCTGGCTGGGCATTAACAGGACATTAACAGAGTTGTCCTGAAGCCACTCCTTTGATATCTTGGCTGTGTGCTGAAGGTTGTCCTGCTGAAAGATTTAGACCCCAGTCTGAGGTCAAGAGAGCTCTGGAGCAGGTTTTCTTTCTTTCTTTCTTTTAATATTTATTTCATTCATTTAAAAGAAAAACAGAAAAGCAAAAAACAAAAGCACCACAATACCAGAATGAAAAGGAGCAGAAAGAAGAACAAGTCTTATGATTTCTGCCCCTTTTAACAATACAATCTTTCAATATACAGCATCATAGTCAACATTATTTAACAGATTGCATTTCTTTAACTTGTCACATACCACTGACCCATTTCATAATTATGACCATTAATTAATAGATTACATCACTGACAGGTTATATTTAAACTTAAGACACTCCAAACATTATTAACAGTTTACTTTTTTTTTTTTTGACTTTCTTGCAGCCCACTGACTTACTTCATAGTTTCATACTTACTTAATACATCTAATTTAATATGTTTTTTAAATAATTTAAGTGACCTTAATTCTTTAATTTCTTTATTAAGATTGTTCCATAATTTGACACCATTTACTGCAATACTCCTTTCCTTTACTTTGGTTCTAAATCTTGGTTTTTTAAAGACTTCTATTCCTTTCAATTTATAACTACTTACTCTTTTTTCAAACATATTTTGAATGTTTGTTGGTAAAGTATTTTTATTAACTTGGTACATCGTTTGT